>NW_021703777.1:101395165-101999229 GCF_005190385.1 Monodon monoceros
ATCGCCACCCTCCCCACCGCCACTACCGTCACCATCGCCACCCTCCCCACCACCCCACCGTCACCATCGCCACCCTCCCCACCGCCACTACCGTCACCATCGCCACCCTCCCCACCATCACTACCGTCACCATCGCCACCCTCCCCACCACCCCACCGTCACCACCACTGGGTATTCACAGTACAGTCCCAGCCATCAAAGAATGTCAGCCTATGTGGACGGGCGGACAAGAAACTGAGAGGGAGAGAAGGATGTAGAACCTGCTGTTATGTAGCCCAACTCAATTCACTTCAGCACCTGTTCAGAACTAAACGCCATGGGAATGAATACAAAATAGTGACGGGCGTGGGGAGACAGAAGAGGAAGCTTTACATGCCCTGCACGTTGGTGGACGAACCTAAAAAGCCACCTAGACTAGGTGAGGTTAGGACTGTGCTTCTTTCATCTCCGACTGTCGACTCTCAGTCCGGGGCCTGGCATGCCATCAGGAATGAGTCCACAAGACCTGACTTTCCAGGGTCACTTTCCCACTCAGCTTATGCCTCCATTAAACAGGGAAAATGCTAATTTCAAAGCTGCTGAAGTATATATTCCTACAAAGCTATGAAGACATTTAATAGTCAAGCACTATTAATACTGAATAACTATTTAATAATTTAATAATCAAAACTAACAGAAAAGCCGAATTTCTAATTTCTAACAGGCTCCCCAATTGACATTGACCATGACCGCTCTTCCCAGGACACATGCCCACACCATCCCACCAGGGAATTCGCAGCGCACTCTCTTCCAGTAACCTAAATCGTCTAAAATCTTGGTCCAGTGCTCTAATGTCTACAGTCCCGCCATCAGATGAGCCAGGGCCCCTCCAGCTTGAACTGGCGGGCAAGCTTGGGACAGCTGCCCAGAGCAAGGGATGCTCTTCTCTGCACTACCCAAGCACACTGGCTGAGAAGCCAGCCTCTCAGCTTTACATCCTGCTGAAATTTTTAACTTCCTCCAGCTTGCAGTGACCTGGTCCCTTGGCACCAGTCGGACAACCTGCAGATAAGATTAATAAATCCCAGATGCAGAAAGCAGTGCCTCTAATGAGGAAGCAATCGGGATTATGGCAAGATAACAAGACTAGGCCAGGCTCACGTCTAAATGCTGTGCTGCTCCAGCCCTGGCCTGGGCTTCTTCCTGTCGCCCCTGAGACTCCCAGCGGGCCAAGCCTGTACGGGGCTTGGGATGGAAGAGAGGATCCAGCCCTGGTCCCGCCCTTGGTTGCTCATGGCCATCTCACCAGCCTGGCCCACACAGGGCATTAGTGACAGGACAGAATCAGCCCAGGCATGGGAGCCTCAGGGCGGCAGTGACCATGTTCCCCAAAGTGACTTTCCAACCCCAGATGCCCAGGGGCCTGGGACTCTCTTCCCAGGGGCTAGGAGTGTTTGAACGAGAAGGCTTCTCTTACCTGCAAGGCTCTGGTCATGTGGCTTCCTCGCCCAGGATGCCTGCCCTGCCCATCTGTTCACTCTACAAACACCGACTGTACATCTCCTGGGCTCCTGGCTCGAGTGCAGACGATGGAATGGAAACCGCTGCTGCCTTTGCATTACCCACGATCTGGCAGGGGAGGCGGCTTGTAATCAGATGGCTGCAATGAAGTAAGGTCAGCGCTCAGAGTCTGGGGGGCTTTCTGGAGGAGGTGGCCCCTAAGTCATGTCTTCAAGGAGAGGCAGGAAGCCCAGGTTAACAAAGGATAAAAAATGAAAAGAAGACACCAAGCCCTACTAGATGTGTGTGTGCGTTTCTATGTGTTCCCACGAGCATGGGAGAAAGTTCTGGGGGTTCCGCCTACCACTGGTTACCCCACACTGGATGGAGAAAAATAGAGTCTATTCATTTCTTTATTGTCTTTTCTGTTTGAATAATTAAAATAACAAATACTACTTTAGTAATTTTGGAAGGCAACACAACTTTTTAAAAATGTAAGGGAAGGAGGGAAATGAAAATTTTAGGGGAAGTTGACCCAAAAGCAAAGATTCTGAAAATCTAATGAATTCTCTGCAGAGGGAAGAATGAATTTTGTCAAAAGGCTGTGCCTCTATTTCAAGACTGGCCCCCAAGGGGTTGATCAGACTCGAACTGTGAGGTGAGCAGTTCTCTCCACCTAGAGGCAAATGAGACACAGAAGAGGCCAGAGACACCCGGGTGGACAGGTGGACACAGCCGAGCCTCACCACACCTCTCCCGCTAGGAGTATTTTTCACAAACTTTTCAATTTGCGAAGTTTTGAAACTACAGAAAAGTCCCAAGAATAGTAAAATGAACTCCTCATACCTTCACCTAAACTCACCAATTGTTCACATTTTCCCACAGCTACTTTATAAAGATACATTTCTATATATAAATGTCTATTTTTATGAATCATTTGAAAGTATATTGCAGACATCATGACATCTCACGCTCAATGCTGTGGCTTTCATCCCTTACCGCCAAAGACATCATGAAATCATAACACAGTTATCAAAACCAGGAAATTTTATCATTGATACATTTCATATTCCAATGTCACCAACTGTTGCAATGATGTCCTATGTAGCAAAATGATTCTTTTTCTTCACGCAGCACTTATTAAAGAGCAGTTGTTGGCAGGATGCAGCTGTGTCTCTGTCAGAGGTACTCCAAACCACAAACAAACTTTCCCAAATAATCAAGTGGAAAAGTAAAACATAACAATCAAGAATAATAAACATCATTAAGTACAGAATAATCTTTGACAACAGGGCAGGGCAGCTGGAAGGGGTTCTGGGCACAGCGATAAACGAGGATCAGTCTCAAATCACCCCTCAGCCGATGCCAGCCCTGGTCCTTAGCTCTGTGTCTAAGAAAACACAAACCACACGCTCTCAGGCAGGACAGTGGGGTCCTTCTGTCCTTGGGCTTTGGCAGTGTGGGCCAGGTGGGCCATGGCGCAGAAAAGCAGGGGACCTGGGCTCCCACCTCTCAACTGCTGAGTCACTCTGGAGAAGTCACACAGCCGCTGTGGGCCTCAGTTTTCCCATCTGTAGGGATGGGATCTGGCCACTTCCTCACCCCCTGCCCCACTCCATGCAGCCCCAACTGCCCCCACATCCACGGCCACCCTGAGCGCCGCAGAGTTCTGATCCAGGGCCTCTTGATCCGGGTGTCTACCACTACTTTTCTGAGAGTCAGAAATAGTAAAATATATTCGTAGACTGCCCTTGGCTCTCCACTGGCCTCAGGGGGAAAACCAAACTCCTCGGCTTGGATAAAGCCCTTCCTCATCTGTTCCCCACCTCCCCCTTACCACAGATCCCCTCGGACTCCCCTCACCCGCCATCCCAACCAACGTCAGAAAGCAGCAACCCTGACCAGCAATGGCATTCTCTACGGGACAGACTGCTAAGGCCATGGAGTCCCAGAGAGGTTGACAAACTTTCCCTAGTTCAACAGCTCAGGAGTGATAGAACCAAGGCACAAAGAAGTGAGCTCCAAGCCAGATCCCTTCATCCCACATTAAAGGCAAAATGTTTCATCGATGCAGGTCTCTACATGCACACTGCCTCTGGACAGTGCTGGAGGACATTACAACAGTGGTTCAGAGGGTGCTAGGAATATAGGTGGATGCTGGTGTGTTTTTTCTTTATGCAATACTTCCATTAATTTTGTATGGTTTAAAATTTTCACAGTGGAAAAATAAAAGTGGCTAGAAATTGGCAGGCGCTAAGTGATGAAGAATTCCACAAGCATCTCAGTGTCACTATTGCTGATATGCTCTGCACAGGAGATAAAACTGGTGGCCTGATTTCAGCTGGGAACTCACCTCAGTGTGGCTGGCACAGGTAGGATTTCCCCCTGAGCTCTGCCCAGGCAGGTGGACTCTGCCCTAGCCCATGACCCTACCCACACCTGCAGCATGCCTGCCTATCCTGGGCTCTCTCTGCACCTGGAAAAGACTTCAGGTTTTTTTTTTTCCAATTGAAGTAATAGATGCCTCATGGCTCCCTTTAAAGAGCTTAAGAGAGTAACCATATATTTATTTAATGATCACTTTGAATCCCATCAAGACCCATTATCCTCTGAACTTCAGCTTCTTCATCCATATAAGAGATAATAATACTGGCATCCACAGGGCTGTAACTGAAACTCTTAACACAGGAGGAGGTGCCCTGCTCAGTAGACAGGCAGCATCATTACCACTTATTGAGAATCTACTAAGTGTCAGATACTTTCCCAGGCACTAAAGGTAGAGAGATGAACAAGACACAGTGCTGCCCTGGAGTGATTACAGGCTTTTCGTGTAGGAGGAAGCACAATAAATCCCTAAAGGGCTAGTACGTGACCTTGAGCACAGCAGGGAGCCACTGGTTAAGGTTTATGCCTGGGAGGAAAAGGTCAGATACCCATGCAGTTCAGACCACTTGCTCAGGGTCAACACGGAGGGCTGCCTGGAGGGGGCCCCCAGAGGCACAGTGCTGAGGCTGTGTCCTCACCTGGTAGGGGACGAAGAGGCCTGAGGTGAGCCACGGATGTGAATATTTCAGGGGGCAAAACTGATAGGACTTACAGTCCAAGTGAACGGGGACAAAGAAGATTCCCTAAAGCTTGAATTAAGCTGTATTTTACATTTTAATCTATTTATAAATCTCTTCAAACGGTTCACCAAGCTCCTTATCATTCCTACCACAGGGCTGCTTTTCTGCAGAAATGTGAAGCAGCCCTGCTTCACCTCACCCTTGGCTTCCCACTGCCCTCAGGGTGAAAACCAAGGGTGGGGGGATGGGGGAGGGAGGTCAGGAGACTAAGGGAGATAAGGGAGATAATACCTCCATGTTTACAAATAGGGAAATGGAGGCTCTCAGAGGCAGAGGGACTGGCCTAAGGTTCCACCGAACATGCAAGAAGATTGGGATTTGAACACAGGTCTGTCAGGCCCCAGGGCCTGCTTCATGGCGTCACCCAGCAGGTGAACCTCCTAGCAGCACTGATAGCCCAGGTGGCCAGAAAGAGTTGGAGTCTTTCAAAATGGCGGGCAGGGCAGAGCCCTTGTTGTCGTGAACAGGGACACCTACCTGGGCACCCACTGGCATCCTGGAACCAGGAAGGGAGCTCAGGAAGAGAGACAGTGTTGGTAGTCAGATGTCAAGCTTCCCCAAGAGGAAAATATTTAGCAAACATTGCTGTGGAGAAGGAGTGAGCCCGAGACTTAGAAGGGATGTTGAGAAAGGCCATCTGGTCCCACCTCCCCATTGTACAGATGGGACATGGAGCCCAGAGATGGTGTGTCTAATGCAAATGTACACAGGGAGGCAGGATTTGAACCCAATCCTCTGCTCTCCTTACCCTTACCTCACACTTAGCCTGGTAAAGCTGTATAAGCCACATCACCACCAGCTCCAGGAAGTCCTCCATGACTGCCAAGGCTCCTGCCCCTGAAAACCTGGGCCTCCCAAAAAAGCCTGGACTTCACTGTCAGACCCAGAGTCGAATCCTGGCTCCATCCCTTATTTCCTGTAGGACCTAAATCAAGTCATGTCACCTGAACGAAAGAAAACCCTGCCTCCTGAGAATGTTGTAAGGATTACATGAATTAAGAAGACCCCTGCAGAGTCTAGACTTCCATGGATAGGCCCAGAGAACAGCCGTATAATAACAGCTGCGTTCCCTTTAATGTCAGTGCCACAGACTCTGCTCCCCTCCAATGCCACTACCTACGTCAGAGCCACCATCTTCTCTGCGGCCTGGGAAGCACCTGACCCCGTCCTGCCATGGGGCCTCTCACACGCTGCAGGCCATCCCTCATCCCTCTGCCTGGTCACCTCTCCTCTCCCCCTGCCAAGCCTCTTCAACTCCGAAGGCAAGTTTGTTCAGTAAAGCCCTGACGTTAACCCGAAGCCGCCAACTCTGATTCCTGGCCCTTCCACTTCCGGCCAGTCGTGCGTCACTTCCTGCCACGGACTTTTAAAGTGGAGCCTGACTCTTCCCCTTACGCTTCCCGTCCCCAGCCCACCTCATTAGCCACGCCCACAGCCTGCTTCCTGTCCCCGCCCCAAAGGAACCACGCCGCGGGGAAGTCTTCAGCCTGGATTGCTCCATTTAAAAAGAAGGGCAGGCTACAAAGTTGGTTCAGTATGGCCCTAGTAAAATACAAAACTAGCATATATGTTCAGAGGGCAAAAATATATAAAGATTAGAGGTGCTTTTCAAACAGTTTTTGCTTTTTTTCATGAAATGAAATCTTGTTGGGCAGTCCACATGAAGCTGCTCTTGGAAGGACCCACACCCAAACCTCAGCCTCTTATGCCACCTTTGCTGAGCCCACCCAGAAAGCACCAGCGTGGGTGGAGAGAGGGCAAGGCTCTCGTCCTGAGGCTCCACTGCTCACTAACCCTGACGGTTCAACGACTGTGTAACCTCCCAGGGCCTCCTGTGCCCTCCTACCTTCTTACACGGTGGTTGAGGGGCCCAGAGAGAAGCAGAAAGCACCTGCCCAGGGGGCACTCAGTAAATACCACTGCTGAGAGGCAGAGTGGATAGAGCTGGACAGGAAGGCAGAGGCCAAGGGGGAGGGGGGGGTGGTCGCTGGCTGTGCTCTCCTGGGAGACCCTGTCCCATCTACCACCACTTGCCTCCTCCACCTTCCAGGAACCCTCAGGTGCCATCGATGGGATAATGCCACAAACCCACAGGAAACCAGGCCTCTCACCCACACACACAGCCACCTCCTCTGCAAAAGGTGACCCTACCCATTCTGCCAGCCGGAGAACAAGAGAAAGGAAGTGGCCCAGGGTGGCCCCGAGTCAGGCTGCATGGGACTCTTGGGGCAGGACTACTTCCTCTGGGCCCTAAAAGCAGCAGTTAAACCAAGAGCTGCCACTCATAAGAGCCTACTCTATGCCAGGCAATGTGCTGGGCCTACCCATCTCAATCCATCCTCAGTCCATCCGTCCTTGTGGAACAAGTAACAGTATTATCCCCATTTGACAGATAAAGAAACTGAGGCTCAAAAAGGTGAAGTCACCTGCCCAAGGTCCATGGCTTGTAAGTGGCAAAGCCAGGACTGAACCCATGTATGTCTGACTCTAAGGCCACTTCCCAGGTGCCCAAAGAACTGTCAAGTTTGTTTTCTATCCTCAGGACCCAGCACCATGCCTGGAATGCTCTTAGAAGGCACCCAAGAACATTTTTAGGAATGAACAGCCAGGCTCCTTCCTGCACATCATGCCATCACCCTCCAAGAACCAGGCATATTGACAGCAAATCAAATGTCACTGAATGAGTGACATATATAAAACAGTAAAACCTCTATAAAACAGTAAAACTTTTTCAATCATGAAAAACTTCCAGTATCATCAGAAAACCACCTGCCAAACCAAAACACCAAACACACCCACAAACACAATCTGATAAAATCGCTACTTGTGTGCAGGACCCACATAACAAAATTCTCATCAAATAGAGGAATGATAGTTGTTTATCAACAGTTACAAGAACATGATGACACTCCCTTTGGGATATTCTGTGCATGTGACGTCTTCTTTTTTCTTTAGCTTTTCACTGTAAAATCTTACCAGGTGCTGAACAGGAGAGAAACTTTGAGGTGGGGATGAGCAATGGGAACAATAACTGTGCTGCAAGAAAAACAAAGCATCGTGGCAGCACCCGTACTCTTCTTCCATCAGACAGAATTCAGTACAATTCAACAAACATGCACCAAGTGAACAGTAATAACAGTCCCTGCTTATACAGCAGTCTCTCTGTACTAGAAACTGTTCCAAACTTTCCAGATTCTCTATTATTCCACAGCCCTATGACATTCTGCCAGCCAGAATGTGAAGATAGAGCCACTAGGGTGGCCCAGGCACCGCCTCATCCACAAAATGCCAAAGTAAATACATTTATACGACTGACTAAGCCTCAGCCATTCTGCATACCTGGGGGTAGATGGCTGCTATCCCTTAGGCAGCCAAAACGCATCAGGTCCTTACACACATAATCCTGGTGCTCACGAGGTCCTGGAGAGGCACGTGCTACTTTCCTCATTTTATAGGGACAAAATTTCAGCTGAAAGTAAGTAAAGGACTTGCTCGAGTCCCCACCTGAATACAAAGCCTTTGCTTTCTGCTACTGCGTGATGACCCTTCGCAAACCCCCTGCACCATTTTGTAATCTCCCCTTTATTGATTTGCAAGGGCCCCTTAAGGAGTCCCAGAAAAGGTCTCAGCCATTAGGCTGTTTCTGTCCCACCTCTCCCAAAATGAGTCACATTATCACACCACTACGAACAAGCAATGTGACTCGTGACTTTCAAGCCAAGAGCAACTTCTTTTGTGGTTTCCACATCCTTTCTCCACCAGCCACTCAATGTCGTCCGATATACCTAGGGCACTCCTCAACAGACACTTACGAATGACTCCAGAACTGGAGGACAGGGGAAAGGGTGGCAAGGCTGAAGCAAGCAGGGAGAGACAAGGGGCTCAAATCGGAACACTAATTACAGGGCTCGGGTACTCGGACCAAGATGAACTTACTGCCAGGTTATTTACTACCAGGTTACTACCACCATCGGGAAGGAAGATGGTTAAGGATGATTTCATCAGGTGCAGACACTTGCCGAATCCCTCGAATGTGCTGGTCCAGGGCTGGGTGTCCCAATGGTTCCCCCACATGCGTGAGGAGTTCCCGTCAAGTCAGGGAGGCAGGCAAGGGAACAGAGTGCAGCAAACCCAGGTGATAAGTGCAGACCAGGACTGTGGGTCCCAGTAGGGTGTGACAAAAGAGACGTCTGAAGTGGGCCCTGGCAGGGGTGAAATGTGGACATGCAGACAAGGGAATAGGGGTCTAAGGAAGGTTGAATGGCATTTAGGCAGGGAGAGCAGCAGAGAACCACATTCAATCAACATCCCGGTGCCTGCCCAATACCAGGCCCTGTGCTGTGCACAGGGGCTTCAGACACGAATCCCAGCCAGGCCCTGAGCTCCAGCCAGTGAAGAAAAACCGTGAAAGACAACAGTCCCACAGTATGGCCAAAGCTGGGACAGAAAGATGTGCAAGGCTTGGGGAGTCAGGGAAGTACCCGAGGATATGAGCCTAAGCCACCTCTAGAGGCGGCAGAAAGGGTGTGCTAGAGAGAAGGTACAGATGTGCAAAGACAGGAGGAATGGAGGGCAGGTTCAAGGAAGGCAGACTCTTCCATATGGTAGGGGACAGTGTTATGGACTGAATGTCTGTGTCCCCCCCCCCCACAAATTCATATGTTGAAACCCCAATCCCCAATGTGATGGTATTTGGAGATGAGGCTTTCAGGAGGTGATTACGCCCTCATGACGGGATTAGCATCCTTATAAGAAGACACACAAGAGAGCTTACTTCCTCTCTCTGTCCACCTCCTGAGCACACAGTGAGAAGGCAGCCATCTGCAAGATGATTCTCACCAGAAACAGAATGAGCCACCACCTTGATTTTATACTTCCCAGCTCTAGAACTGTGAGAAATAAATTTCTGTTATGTAAGCTGCCCAGTCTATGGTATTTTTTGTTATAGCAGCCAAAGCAGACTAAGATAATTGGTAAAAGCAAGAGCGTTGAGAGATGAGGTCACAGATGTGGTGACAAGGAGTGTGTGCTTCATCCCAGGACAGGCGGAGTCCATCGAGCAGAGGGGTGACACAGCCAGGTGTGGTTTCTGAAAGATATCAGCCTTTCTTGGTATGACTGTTTGTCTTCCCAAATATTCCGAATAACTCAAGAGCCATTCTGAGGAAGGAGTGGGTGGGCAGAACCTTCAGACTGTCCTCGGAGAGCACTGGACCCTCAAGGTCTGTTCACAGAGACCTGGGGTGAAGCAAGTGCTGGTCTTAATGCAGCTCTTTCTCCAGCCCAGCTCAGTTCAGTCAGTGACAGTCCTGGAGGCTCCTCCTTCCCAGGGCCCAATCTTAGGAACATGAGGATACTTGGAGGTTGAGACAGAACCAATGTGATACTGATGGGCACATGACAACACAGAGACACAGGTGTCTGCAAAGGGATGGTGGCCAGTACCTAAAACAGAGCAGAACCATCAGAACTTTGGGGCACTGGGAGATGGTGACCAGGCCTGGATTTCAAACCACATTCCATGGAGCCCTGGTCCACCTTGAAGATGCTCAGGGGTATCAGAGATCAGGGTTCTGGAGCAACAAATGTTTGGTTCTATTTTTTATAGGTAGAATCATTTTAAACTACAAACACGGCATACAAGCTCAAATGAGCTGCACATCAAATGTCGACCCTCTGTAGACGCCACTGCATGGACCTGGGTTGCCATGTGAATACTCAGCTTTATACGGGTCTTGGGGTTGAGACTCTCCTGTCATCTCCAGCAAAATGGATCCTGAGACTAGAAGACAAGTTGTTGACAAAAACCTTACCGATTGCAAATGTGGTAGGTAAAGATTCTCAGAACAGAATATTTTTACAACCACAACAAAGCCCAATTAACACTCAGGGTGCCGTGGCTGTGAAGAATACTACTGTCACCCCAAACTTTTCATTTTGAAAGTTACATGCATCAAGGCAACCTCCCTGTTCTCATGGACTGACGTGACGTGAAGCACTATAAGTTTAGAGTCATAAAATAAATGTGACAATAAACTATTGCCAGACTGCTACACCCCGACCCAGTATTTCTGACTCAGCAGCTCAGGGTGGGGCCTGAGAATGTGCACTACTAAAATGTTCCCAGGTGACGTTGATGCCGCTGGCCCAGGACCCTACTTGGAGAACCACTGCTCTAATCTTCTCTTTACAAACTCTGCTTACTGTGACTCATTAGGGCAGGTGGTCCCATAAGCCCGGATAGGTAGGTCCTCCTACGACAGCAAGGATGGGGGAAGGCAGAGGAACAGGCATTCCAGGGACTGGGGCAGTAAACACATGGAATCTGGAAACAGTGGGTAAGGAAGTCAGTAGTTCACTGGGGTCAAAGGGGTGGCTAGGAGTAATGAGGTACAGGATGAGGTGGGAGGAAAAAGCGGGGGCTGTAGAAATCAGGCTTACAAGGGTGGAACTGAACATCAGCTATGGACCAGGCCCTGTCTGCTGCTATTGATTTCTCATTTCATTGCATTGTGGTCAGAGAACATACTTTGTATTATTTCTATCCTTTCAAGTTTATCGAGGTTGTTTTATGGCTGAGCATATGGTCTATACTGGAGAATGATCCACGTGCCCTTGAGAAGAATATATATTCTTGACGAGGACATGGAGAAAAGGGAACCTCTGTGCACTGTTGGTGGGAATGTAAATTGGTGTAGCCACTATGGAAAATAGTATGGAGGTTCCTCAAAAAATTAAAAATAGAACCACCACATGATCCAGCGTTTCTGGGTATTTACCCAGAGAAGATGAAAACACTAACTTGAAAAGATAAACACACCCCCATGTTCATTGCAGCATTATTTACAATGGCCAAGAAATTAAAAGAACCTAAGTGTCCATCAGCGGATGAATGGATAAAGAAAATATGAAATAGATAGATATAAAATGGAGTATGATTCAGCCACAAAAAAAGAATGAAATCTTGCTATTCGTGAGACATGGATGGACCTTGAGGGCATTATGCCAAGTGAAATAAATCAGACAGAGAAAGAAAAATACCACATGATCTCACTTATATGTGGAATCTTAAAAAAACAACAACAAAAACCAGACTCATAGATACAGAGAACAGATTGGTGGCTGTCAGAGGTGGGGGACAGGAGAGTGGGCAAAATGGGTTAAGGAGGTCACCAAGCACAAACTTCCAGTTATAAAATACACAATTCATGGGGATGCAATATACAGCATGGTGACTATAGTTAGTAACACCATATTGTATATTTGAAACTTGCTAAGAGAGTAGATCTTAAAAGTTTTCATCACAAGAAAAAATTTTTGGTAACTATATGTGGCAATGGATGTTAACTAGACTTATTTTGGTGATCATTTCACAATGTACACAAATATCAGATTATGTTATACACCTGAAACTAATATAATGGTTTATATCAATTATACCTCAATTCTACATATATATGTGTATATGTATTTTCTTATGTTGGTGGCGTATTCTCTAGGTGTCTGTTAAGTCTGGTTGGTTTATAGTGTCTTTCAAGTTTTCTATTTCTTTACTGATCTTCTCTCTAGTTTTTCTATCCATTATTGAAAGTAGGGTATTGAAGTATCCAAATATTATTGCTGAATTATTTACTTCTCCCTTCTTTTAGATCAGTTTTTGCTTCAAATATTGATATTTTGGTGTTCTGTTGTTAGATGCATGTGTGTTTATAGTTGTTATATCTTCCTAATGGATTGACCCTTTTATCATTGTAAAATGTTATTAAATGTCATTATAAAATGTCCTTCTTTATCTCTATTTATTTATTTATTTTTTGCGGTACATGGGCCTCTCACTGTTGTGGCGTCTCCCGTTGCGGAGCACAGGCTCCGGACGCACAGGCTCAGTGGCCATGGCTCACGGGCCCAGCCGCTCTGCAGCATATGGGATCTTCCCGGACCGGGGCACAAACCCATGTTCCCTGCATCGGCAGGCAGACTCTCAACCACTGTGCCACCAGGGAAGCCCTTTATCTCTATTTTTTATTTTAAATCTATCTGGTATGATATCAGTATAGTCACTCTAGCTTTCTTATGGTTGCTCTTTGCATGATGTATCTTTTTCCATCCTTTTACTTTCAACCTATTTGTATCTTTGAGCCTAAAGAAGTATGTCACCTGTAGACAGCATATAGTTAGATCATTTTTAATATACTCTAACAATCTCTGCCTTTTGATTGGGTTGGGGGTTTTTAAAATATTTATTTATTTATTTTTGGCTGCATTGTGTCTTAGTTGCGGTACGCGGGATCTTTGTTGCGGCACGCAGGCTTCTCTTTAGTTGTAGCACACGGGCTCCAGAGCACGTGGGCTCTGTAGTTGCGGCGTGCAGGCTCAGTAGTTGCGGCATGCAGGCTTAGTTGCCCCGCGGCATGTGGGATCTCAGTTCCCCATCCAGGAGTCGAACCTGCATCCCCTGCATTGGAAGGCAGGTTCTTAACCACTGGACGACCAGGGAAGTCCCTGATTGGGTTGTTTAATCCATTCACATTTAATGTTATTATTTATACAGTTGAGTTTACCTCTGCCATTTTACTTTTTGTTTGCTACATGTCTCATGTCAGTTTACTTCCTCTATTCCTCCTTTACTGTGTTCTTTTGCATTAAATGAATCGGGCATATGTCACAGCAAGAACTTCAAAGAGCTTATTCTTTTTAATTCAGATAACAAAATCACCTCTCCAGCAATTTTTAGTTCCTTAAATGGTTCATTTTCTAATCAACCATGATTTTTTTCTCTCTGGTTCCAGTAAACAGGAGCAAATGAATTATTCACCCAATAGTCATAGAACATCATCTATAATAATGTCCATTACCAGATTCCTGGGTTGGACAATTTGAGGCTAGAATTTGACCTTCCCACAAAGAGGAGGCATGGGGCCACTCACGGTGTTTTGAGGATCACTTTCATGACATGTGATGATACGAAGTGTCATAACAGTTCAGTGCTTCAGACCAAGGTGGGAAAGGATGGTTGGAATTCACAACAGAGTCCATAGCGTGGATATTTTCAAGGGCTGTGGCACTGCTTTCACAGACACCTGGCACAGATGCTAACAAAGATCTGGTAAGCGGAGGGGTTTTCTATACCAGCTATGATGAACAGGTGAGACACCACAAACTGATCAGCCCGCATCCCTTCCAGGGAGTGATTTAATACCCGCCCCCAATCTCCTTGTCACTTGACCTCTCAGTTTACCTACAATGCTCTCTGTTCATCAACAAATATGAAGGGAAACTACAATCTGGGAGCTTGTGAATTGTGAAATCCCCAATTCACAATTTATGTTGTGAACACCTGAGGTTTGGGGCACCCAGCACCCCTCCCCCATCTTCTGACTGGAACGCTCCCAATTTCCGATATCCTATCCAGCAACAGGACTTGTTTGCATATTTGGTATGAAGTGTCTTGCATTCACCTTTAGCCATGCCTATAGAAAACTCAGGGGCTCTGTAATGCCCAGGCGCTCATAAACTGGGCTTATCCTGGGTATCTGGTACACTTCCAGGGAGAGATAGACACTAAAAGTAAAGTGCCCATTTGCCCAACAGTTTAAACAGATTAGGCACAATTTGGGGGCATCCGGGCCCTTGTTTAAAATAAGGTGTCTGGTTGGCAAAAGAACCTCTTCCAGCCCTGATCCTGAAAGGCTCCAAGACTTGCCGCAGAAACTCAATTACCGCCAGGCTTAATGACCTCACTCACCCAGCTGCCCTGGCCCACAAAGCAGCCCCGCCAACTTCCAAAAAGAAGATGTGTCTTCCAAAGCGTATTCTGGGGTGCAGCTTGGGAGAAATGGAAACATCAGACCACTTTAACAAGAAATATGACCTGTGAACACAAGAACATGGTTTGGATTCTGAAGAACAGCTGTCTAACATTTTTTTTTTTTTGCCCTTAACTAAAAGCAGGCTGCACTGCAAGGCTGTGAAATCCCCGTGTGCAGGGAAAGGGTAGCTTTACTGAGTTCTACAGAAGCTTCACAAATGTCATCTCTGGGCTGATAGAACCACCAGGGGTGTTTCAACCACGAGTACTGAGGGGTCGGAGGTTTGGAGAATTGATGTCACTAGAGGAGGCTGCTACAGAGAAAGGAGTGGGGCTTATTGAGGGCAGAGTGGACCTGATGCAGACAACAGAGAGAAGAACCTATGGCACCCTGTTACGGTCCCTCCCAACACTAACATTATAGGAACACGAAACATATACATTTTTCCTTTCTTGCCCCAGAAGTGAAAACAATTCAGTCATAATACTACAAACAGCAAATATTAAGGCTAAAGCCCAAAAGCGATTGACCATCTACTGTGCCCCTCACCCTGTGCTGGGTTCTGGGAATCCCACTGTGAACCAGGCAGCATCCCTACTTTCCCGGAACCTTCTGTCTAGTGGGAGAGTCGGACAAGTCACTGGCAGCTGGAATACAGAATCCAGGGCAGTGACAGAGGGATGCTCGGAGCGACGGGAACCCTGGGGGCATAGCTGACCTGGCCTGCGGATGCAGAAGGATTGTCATGGAAGGTTTTCTGGAGGAAATAAGGCTGATGATGGATCTTAAGCACACGTGGAGGATGTTCAACTGGGTGAATGGGGGCAGGAAAGGCTAATGGGCAGATCTGCCAGAGGGAACAGCATGTGCAAAGGCCCGGCTCAGTCAGGAATGGCAGGCAGATGGTACAGCTGGAAGCATGCTCTACTGAAGGCCTGGGAGGAGAGAGGCAGGGGCAGGCCACGCCACCCTGGCAAGATCAGGAGAGCGCCGGAAGCCTCTTTAGTTTGCCTCTCTGCCTCCAGGCTGTTCCTATCTTAATCCAGCCCTGGTGACCTCATCCACTGTATCTTCACTTGTAGAGTAAGCAAACAGGCCTCTCCTAGGGCTCCACCATCCAAGCTGGGCCATGGAACCTGCAGGGTTTCACAGGTGGGGGTGGTGAGGGAGGGAGGTATTTCAGGCAGAGGGAGCTGGCAAGCAAGGGTCTGGAAGAAGGGACAATGCTTAGGAGGGGGGTACAATTCACCAAGGGAAACATGGGAATTGAGTTGGGAGCAGGCCATGGGGGCCCTGAACACAGGCTAAGCTGGCCGCACTCTTTTCATAAGTAATCAGCAACTGGAGTATCCAGAGGTCTGACCCCCATCACTGCCATTTCTACCTGGGCAATCTCAGGGAAGTCACGCATTCTTCACCAATGAGGTGGTACGGGCCCAACAGGGGCTGGAGAGGAAGACTCGCTGTTGCCCTCAGTAACCCACTTCCACTTACATGTCAGCACGATCCACTCCTCAGTCCCCACCCGAGCAGCAGCAGAAGGCCAGCAACTCGCAGGCAGGTGTGCATGGGGAAGACAAGGAGGAAATATTCGCTGACCCCTGCAAAACCTGGACAAAGCCCTTCACGGGCATCTCTCCACGTGGAACACACGGCATCCTGGGTTGGGAAGAGGGGTGTGACCCCCCCAGGACAGCAGAACTCCCAGGGGTGATGTGTTTTGTCTCCCTCAAGGCTCCTGGCTGGGTGGGGAGTGGAGTTCAACCCAGACTCCTTCCCAGGTCTGGCAGAAAGCAGTGGGGATATGGTCTGGAGCAGAGAAGATGCGCAAAACAGGGAGGTGGCCTTGCCACGCCCTGAGAATCAGCTTCCCTCGACCAATCAGCTCTGGCCATTGGGCAGCCCTGCCCACTGCTCTGAGAAGCATGGAGAGATCTCCGCCTTCAGAGACCATGGGAAATGAACATGCAAACTCTTCAGAGGACAGAAGAATTCTGGTGCGGTTACTCTATGCAGAGGGAGTAAAAACGCTAGAGCCATTGAGTGGAGGCGACTCAGAAGAGTGTCCCAACGGTCTTCAGCCTAATCATGTTGCCGCCAGTTACAGAGAGCCTACCACGCACCGCTGTATGTGGATCCACGCCTGTTACCCTCACAAGGTCTGCCCTCAGCGCTCCCAGCTAGAGACCCAGCTCGCATCGTCCTGTGATTGTTTCCCAAGTCTCCTTACTCATATTCTCCAGGTAACAGTCACAGTCTTAGTGATGGGGTTTGTGTTTTATTTGTGGGTCTCCCCTCTCTCAGAATGAAAGCTGTCGTGGGCAGGGACCTTGCCGCGCCTGGTCTTCCTGGAGCTCTAGTTCCTTCCGGGGGCACACAGGAGGCCCTCAGATGCGCACTGTCACTCTTTGTTATCAGACTGAGCGCTTTGTTTACAGAGGAGGAAACTGAAGCATGGAAGAATGTAACTCACTTGCCCAGGGCCACATACTTCAAAGAAGGCAGAGCCACCATCCTCTGGGCCTGGTCCCTGCCCCTGAGGAGCATAGCGTCTAGAGCAGCACTGCCCCCCAAAATACAATGTGAATCCCAGGTAAAAATTTAAATTTTCTAGCAGCCACATTAAAAAAAAGTAAAAAGAAACCAGCGAAACTAATTTCAATGACACATTTCATTTAGCCCAACATATCCAAAACGGTTTTAAGTCATCAGTGTTAAAGTTATTACTGAGTTCTTTCTCATTCTCTTTTTCCTACAAAGTCTTTGAATCCAGTGCATGTTTTCCATTCCCCAGGGCAAGTGAGCATATGACTTAGGAGGCCCATTCACAATCATTATGACCAGTACTTCTGGAACCACCAGTGTCAGCAACACCACCTGACAAATACCTCCTGTACACCAACATGCTCTGGGACGTCTGCACAGTTATTTCTGACCTTCACACCAACCCCAAGAGCGAGGGACACTGAACTTTCTCCATACTGAACGGAAGAAAAAAGTGAAGCTTGGAAAGATTAAGTAACACGCTCCAGATCACCGAGCTACCGAGGTGGAGTCAGGAAATTAACTTACATCTGACTCTAAGCAAAACAACCATTTCTCTAAGCAAAACAACCATTGGGAACCTACTGCATGTCAACATCTTGTGCTGAGAGATAGAAAACATGCCAGTCGAGGTTCCTGCTCTCACGGTGCTTTCATTCTAGCTCAGGAGGACCAGGGGAATGATCACAAATGGGGAAACAAAACGCATTTCAGATCATGATGATTTCAGGAGAAACGGGGCGCCAGAGGGGAGAATAACAGTGGAGGGGGAAGGCGGGCAGGGGAGGGCAGGGAAGACCTCCCTGCCTGAGAAGGGCAGGGAAGACCTCTCCAAAGAGGGGACGTTTAAGCTGAGACATGAAGGATGAGAAGAAGCCAGTTCTGGCGAGGGCAGGAGATGAACAGGCCAGGCAGCAAGCAGCAGACAAAACACTCTGGGCAGGAGAGTCCAGTACATTCCAGGAACCATCAGAAAGGCTCCCTATGCTGTGCCAGCTGCCTCTCTGGGCCACTGGGTTGGCCCCTGGCCGGCCCCCCTGCCTCAGGGTGCTCCTACACTCTGGCTTGGAAAATGAGAAATCTACAAACCATTCTCCGGATAGTGAAGGCTGGAGGTTCCCAGCACAGAGCCTGGCAAGGAGGGCACATTCATAGCTATCTGATGAGTGGCTGAACGGATGAATCAGTGAGCAGTGGGAGGAGAGAGTGGAAGCACCACAACAGAAGCCTGGTAGCCAAGGCCCCAAGAAGAAAGCTTTAACACTTGAAGCTACGCTTCAAACACTCTGCACAATAGCCAAAAGGTAGAAACCACCCAAGAGTCCATCAACAAATGAATGGATAACAAAATGTGGTCCATCCTTACAATGGAATATTATTCAGCCTCAAAAAGGACTGAAGTACGGATACATGCTACGACCTGGATGAACCTTGAGGATATTATGCTGAACGAAAGAAGCCAGACACAAAAGGCCACATATTATATAAGCCCATGTATATGAAATTCCAGAACAGGGAAATCACAGAGACAGAAGGCAGATGGGTGGTTGCCAGGGGCTGAGGGACGGGGAGGGGGAGTGAGTGTTCCACGAGGAGGGAGTTCTCCTTGGGGATGATGAAAGTGTTTTAAAGCTAGACAGAGGTGTTGGCTGTACAACACTGTGAATGTACTAGATGCCACTGAATTGTATACTTTAAAATGGTTAATCTTACGTTGTGTGAATTTCAGCTCAATTTTTAAAAAAGGGGGAAGGGGAGGAAAAAAGAATTGTTTCAACAGAATGGTCAGTTCATGATCCTGTTAAATAAAATAAAACCCCGTGTCTCAGAAAGCAGATAGGAGTGATCAGCCTCCAGAAGAACCAGAATAGAAAAGGAAAAGAGAGAAGACGGACTTTCCAATGTTAAAAGAAGCAGAAAGCTATTGATACTTTACCAGATCACTCTCACCTCCACTAACGACGCCTGTGATACTCACTGTCTTCCTGTCCGCCATAGGAAGCAGGACTCTCCTCAGTGGTGTGTCCCACCCCTACCAGCCCTAAGAAAGGGACGAGGGGCCAGTCCAGGGCTCCTGAATCAAAATGCAGCCGAGATGGAGGCTTGGGGGCCAGCAGGCTGAGCCAGCGCATCCCCTGACCTGGCACACACAAGGGCATTACTGACACAATGGGCAGCCCTTGGCAGCCCCGGGATGGCCACAACAGAACCTCCTTTCATTCCCTAAAGTGGCCCTTCAGCCAACTCTGGGCCACAGGGGAGAAAGTACAGCAGGAAACCTGCCTCCACACAGCACATGGGTCCTCTGAGGTCCAGTTGGGGGCTTTAGGACACATGACGGGTCCTGAGGATGATTCCAAGACCTGGAAAGGATAAAGGGGACACCACGAGCCACACAGAGAGGACAGACTGACCTAACGACTGATTAAGGGTGTGGCTGTTCCAGGGAACAGCATCACAGTGACTGTCCACCACACAAGGCTGGGTCTTCACCTCTGTTCTTTTTTTTTTTTTTTTTGCAGTACACGGACCTCTCACTGCTGTGGCCTTTCCCGTTGCGGAGCACAGGCTCCGGACGCGCAGGCTCAGCGGCCATGGCTCACGGGGCCCAGCCGCTCCGCGGCATGTGGGATCCCCCCGGATCGGGGCACGAACCTGCGTCCCCTACATTGGCAGGCGGACTCTCGACCACTGCGCCACCAGGGAAGCCCCACCTCCGTTCTTTATTTCATCCTTACACCCACGTGGACAGCAAGGATGGGGATTGGGGTTATTCCCATTTCACAAATGAGGACACTGAGCTGTGGAGGGTTCAAAGGGTACAGGCGATCATCCACGGTCAGCATATGGCAGAGCCGGCGTTCAAACCCAAGGCTGCCATCAACGCCTCCTGTGCTAAATTATGCTGCTGCTGATGTTTGCTTTTTTCTCCAAAACTCCCACAAGGCAGGACGGAGTCATGGTTAAGAACATGGGCCGCCGGTTTGGGATGACGGAAAAGTTCTGGAGATGGATAGCGGTGATGTTTGCACAACAATGCGAATGTACTTAATGCCACTGAACTATACCCTCAGAAATGGTTAATATTATATATATTTGAAACAAAGATATTTTAAGAATTGGTCAGGAACTAGGACATAAAGAAACTATCAACAAATTTTAAAAAATAGATATCATACAGACCACATTCTCTGAACACGGTAAGATTCTGTTAGAAGCTAATAAAAAATATAAATTCTTCCCCTGCTGGAAAAAATCCCTGCTTTCCCAGTTACCAGTTCTGTGACCCTGGGTAGGCTTCACAGCCTCTCTGTGTCCACCTGTAAAATGGGAAATGCAGAGCTTCTCCCTCTGGGGTTGTGTTCAGGATTGAATGAACTCAAACCAGGGAGAGAGCACAGACCAGAGGGTGGCAAACTTCTGCAAAGGGCCAGGTAGTGAATGTTTCTGGCTTTACTGGTGTCTTCTCCAACTGCCCAACTCTGCCAATACAGGGCCGAAGCAGCCATAGACAGTAGGTACACAACTGGACATGGCTGTGTACCAGTAAGACTTTCTTTACAAAATCAAGCAGCGGGCCGACGAGCAGTAGCTTGCAGAAACCCTGGCACTTGGTAAGTGCTCAGCCAATGTTAACCGTTACAATTAAGAAAAACAGCATTTATCTCAATTCATTTCTGTAGACCAATGAAAGGCACAGTACTCCTTGTTGCGGTTCTGAAAATAAATACTATCACCAAAGACAAGAACAGAGTCACTGTCCCCACTGGGGAGCTGGCCCCTCCCTCACTCTGAGCACCCCAGCGCCCTCTCTCTGCTGCTTTCAGGTTGATTCAGAACCGGCATGTTAATTACCTCCTGGGCTACTCTCTGCAAGCACTCGTGCCCCTTCCACCTTCCACAGGAGGGGCTCCTGACCCCTGCCCTTCACACCATGAGGCCCTCAGGGCCCCCTTCCTTGTCCTTGCCCCTCCCTGCTGGCCCATGGTCCCTGGGCTGTCCATCTGGCTTTGGAAAGGCATAAGCAAAGAAAACATTTTCAGAGGGCATTCAGGGCTAGAGTGGCAAGCCAAGGTCCCACTGCTAGCCACCCTTGGGGTTTTTTTCTGAACCTCAGGCTACAGCAACACCAATAGCTACTACCACCTTTAAGGTAACATGTTTCTATTAAAAGCACTGAGAAGGCTCCTCTGATTGACTTCTCACACTAGCCCTGTAGGAAGGTTTTCTTTCCATTACTGGAATCAGCATGCTTCATGGAGCAACATCTAAGCTCCGGAGTGAGAGACACCACCCCCCCCCCCCCCCCCCCCCCCCCCCCCACCACACACACTGCTTAATTCCACCTCTGCCTCCACCTCCAGACACAGCCCCTGCTTGTCAGGGCCTCACATAATCCTTACCCTGCCCGGTGCTGTGCAGTTTAAATAAGATAATTCATGGCAGGAGTGGGAGTTTAAGCAACAATAGAGAGCTATTTTCCCTATGTGAACATCACAGGAAGAGGAGCTGGGCACAGAGCGGTTAAGTGACTTGCCCAAAGTCAGACAGCCAGTAGGTGTGAGGTGGTTCTCAATGCAGCTCCTCTAACCCAGCCCTGTTCCCTCCCAGCCCACCTCACCTAGCTGGTGGCCACCGCTCATGATCACTAGTTCCATTAAGAGTTTTCCTTAAAATAGATAACCAACAAGGGCCTACTGCATAGCACAGGGAACTATACTCAATAATATGTAATAACCTATAATGGAAAAGAATCTGAAATATATATATAACTAAGTCTCTTTGCTGTACACCTGAAACTAACACAACATTATAAATCAACTATCTTTCAATAAAAAAATTTTTTTTAACGAGTTTTCCTAAGAATTGGGTGGAAATTATTGTAACTGCTATACCCCAACACTGAGCAGGGAGAAAGTCTAGACGAAAGAGGCATCGAAGGAACTGTTCTGGGACCAGTGGACTCGGAGTTCAGTATTCCTGCATGTAGCTCTCAGCACCTTCTCACACAAGTCTGCACAGTTGGGATTAGTCAACATGGCACCCACCCCTTTCATCTTTCATTCCTGCTTATTGAATATTTAGCTTATTGGCGTGACGTTGTTAGCTTGCGAAGGACAAAGAGGGCCTCCAACCAGGCCATTTGCTCTGTGACAAAGCTAAAGGATTTATTTTTTTCAAATCACTTATGACACCCTCCTTCCTTGTCACGACCACTTATTTAAGTGCTTCCAATGCCCAGAGACTACACTTCTGATCTCACACCAACTCAGCCAAAGACAGACCACTGCCCTCATTTGTACAGGATATGGAGGTTCAGAGAGGTTAATCCTCTTGCCCAAGATCACACAGCCATAAGGAACAGGCACAGGTGAGTCCAGCTTCAGAAGCCCTGCAGGTTGACCCAACCACAGTGGGGAAGGAGGCCGACAGAGAAGAACCAGGATACACTGCAGTCACCCCCAATCTCTCTGAGGAAGGCACCCCATTTTAGTTAGAAAGCCCAGGTGGGAAGCACTTGCCCAGTCGCAGATGAGTAAGGGGCAGGGCCCGAAGGGGAACCCAGGCAGTCTGGCTCTACAGCCTGGAGAGAGGGAGAGCCCGTCCTCGGGGAGGTAAACAAATAGCCATAGCACACAGCAGCAATCACTGCTGGTTTATGCCTTCCTCAGAAACTGTTCCTTCCTCCGCTCCTCTCCAGCCCCAACTTGCTCTGTGCTAAGACAGCGGGCTCCATCGTGCCTCCTCCTCATGAAGCCTCCAGGTCGGGGGAAGGCAGCTGTCATGCTCTCTCCCTCTGTGCATGTCTCTCTTCCAGCACTGGCAGTACCGATGCCAGTGTGAAGGCCTCCCCAGGAAGATGGAGCCCCACCAAAGAGGGGCTGCCTCTCAGACTTCACTGTGCCCCTAGTCTCTAGTGGGCAAGATCTGCTTAAGGAAAAATGACACAAATACTATAGAACGTACAGATATAAGGTTCTGGGAGAGAACTACACAATCTGTTTGGCAGAGTCAAGGAACACCACAGAGAAGTAACATGAGAGCTGGGCCTTGTCATATGAATAGGAGTTCTCCAGACAGACAAAGGAGGGGATCATTTCTGGGAGAAAACACAGCACGTGGGGAAAACCTAAGTGGGAAGATGCATCTGGGGACACAGAGTTGGCATGTGTGGCTGAGACTGTGGTGGGGAGAGGAAGAGGTGGGCCAGGGAAGCCGGGATGTGAGGAACTTGTGAGGTCATGGAGGCAGTGGGAGCCATGGATGGTTGATGAAGGATGAAAATGGCAATGAGCTCATTTGTGGGACCCACACTCTGACCCTTTGAGGGGCTTCTTGCTGTGATAAGACTCAAGGCAAGAGCTGCCCCCAGACTCTGAGCAGAGATGTTCAGCATTACAGACCACATGCAGGCGTCTCAACAACAAAAACTGTGCAACCATCCATAAACCTCCATCGAGTTGTACAAAACGAAAAGTTTGCTCAGACCAGCAGGTCTCTGGGAGTTGACAATGCCCTGCTGGGCAAGCATCCTGGGGGCGGGAAGTGGGGGAGTGCTGACCATCCCACCCCATCTCCAAACCTGTCCCTCTTCTTCGTACATCCGGGCTCATGGAAGAGCCACCCACCTGCCCAAGGCCCTGGAGAAGAAGCCAACTCCTTCCACAGCCCCGCCCCATACCAGGTCACCCTGAGTTGGGGGAAGGCCCCCCCACTTAGGCCGGATATGTACTCTGGGTGGATCCCTGTGCGAGGGGCTTAGGCTCCTCCGCCCTCCGCCAGAACCTCTTAGTCTGGTCTGTGAGGCGGAGGCCATCAGATAGGGCAGCAGTATGTCCAGCTCTGCCATACAGGAAAGCTCAGGTGGGGCACGGGGCTCTCCCTGCCTCGTTCTAGAAGGAGCTGTCCAGTTAAAGGAGGGGAGTTCCCGGAGAGGGAAGAGCACGCGCAAAGGCCAAGGAGAGTGTGCCTGTGAGTGTGCATGGAAGGGGTGTGGGGGGCGGAGGAGGACCAGGGTTAGATACAGTATCTCTGGAGCTTAGAGAGCTGGGCAGAGGCCGGCGGAGAGCCCAGGCCGGCCAAGACTTCAGAAGGGTAGACTAGAGTGTGTGGCGAGGGGAGGTGGTGGTGGTGGTGTATGTGTGTGCGGGGGCGAGGGGGGTGTCTTTAGGCGAAAGGCTCCAGCCTGGGAGGCAGCCTCTATCAGGGATGACGAGGCCGGCTCAGGAGCCCGAAGCCAGGAGGGTGGAGTGATGGAGCGATGGAGTCAGGCGGCTGGTGGCGAAGGCGCGGCAGGCCCGAGCGGCCGCTAGCCTGAACGCAGGGCGTCCGGCAAGGTGCCTGGCCCCGCGGGAGCCAATCTCTGTGCGCCATCTCCGGAGGCAGAGTACGCCCAGGGCGCGCCGGCCAGGCAGGAGGGTGGGTACCAGCCTTTCTTCGCATTTCTCCAGCCTCCTCCCCGGCGCCCACGTGGGCGGAGCAGCGTGGGGGTGTGCGTGGCAGAGGCCGCGGCAGCGTGTGCTGTGCGTGGGGTGGGGCGGCCTCGCCCTCCCGGCCCTCCGCCTCCACGGCGCGGCCCGGGGCTTCATCCTCTGTACCACCTCGGCAGAGATCCGTGGGACCCAGACCTACTCAGTGGGTGGGACCCAGAAAGAACCGGCCGGCCACGCCCCCCCGCGCCACTCCCGGGAGACACCCGGTGGATCCCCCTCCCCCTCCTTAGCTTGGAGACGGAATGGGGAGAGGAGTGGAAATGGGGGTGGCATAAGAAAGAGAGGGCTGGGGGCGGGAGAAGGAGAGGGTGTATGTAGGAAGGCGACGCAGAGTCCTCCGGCTGGGAGACTGCAGGGGGATTTGGAGGGGATTGGGGGATGGGAACGGAAAGGTGCGGGACCTCAGAGGTGAGATGCAAGAGTGGCAGTGTAATCAAATGGGGGCGCGAAGGCTGGAGGAGGGGCGGGGAAGGTGGGAGACGGGGCGGGGCGGCACTGGTCACTGCGTCCCTTGCCAATGGGTCAGCCCATCGGTCGTGGAGTCCGCGGCTCCCCTTTGGCCATCGCGCGCCTCCCGCCCCCCCGGCGCACCTGTACCCACCTGCTCGGTGCTCAGGCCCGAGCCGGGCAGCAGCAGCAGCGGGCGTAGCGAGCGCAGCCCCGCACCGCATCCTCCGGCCGCCCCCCTCCCCGCCCAGAGCTTACGCTGCCGCCGCCCCCGCCTTAAAAAGGACAAAACGGAACAGAAAAAGGATGCATGCAAAAAAAAAAAAATCGTAAGAAGCAAATGAGGAAGACGGGCTGATGTGCGCGCGCGGCCCGGCGGGGCGGGGGTTGAGATGCAGCGACGCGGGTGACCGTGCTTAGGGCAGCCGGTCAGCGCGTGCCGCACACTCCCGGCTGCAGCTCCCGCGGCAGCCCGGCGCCCGGCTCGCAGCGCGGCCCCGCCCCTCACCCGGGGCGCCCCTCCGGTTGGTCCGTCCTCCTGCCAGTCGGAGGGGTGGGCCCGGCGTTTGCCCCGCCCCCGCCAGGGGCCGAGGCCGGGAGCTGTTCTGCTGCTTCGAGAGGAGTTTAGGGGAGGCCTGAGCGTGCGCAGTGGGCCCAGCGGCTCGTGCCAGGGAGGGGCTGGGGGACCTACTGCTGAGCTCCATCAGCCTAGCCGCTCTGCCCAGCGCTGGGTCGAGGCTGACTCTGACGTCTCCATCTAAAGCTAAGGGCCCCAGGAAGCTCGTTCCTGCCCTCAGGGGACTCACACCCAGTTTGGAGAGAGTGTATTGATATTTATAACCTGAGACTGTGGCCATCCTGGGCCATCCGTGGTCCAGAAGACACAACCACCACGGTACTATGTTTCCCCCTTTGTATAGATAACAATCTGAAAGTCAGAGGTTAAAGGAATATGTTGAAGGTAACACAACCAGCAAATGGCAGAGCCAGGAGTCCTACTCCTGAGCCCAGAGGCTTCACTACTAGGCAAAACAGCATCACCAAACAATAGTAAAATGAACGATGTGATGTCCAGCTGAGGCTTGAAGGAAGGGTAGCATTTAGCTAGGCAAAGATTCATTCATTCAGTTTCGTTTCACAAATATTTATTGTACCAGGTACATATCCTATGTACCGGTATGTGTCCTATGTACCAGATAGCCATTAAGATCTAGAGATACCACAGTGAAAAAACAGAAAGCAAACAGCTGCCCTCCTGAAGCTTACATTCTAGCAAAGAGAAGGGAGGAAAGAGCGTCCACATAAAGGGAACAGCACGTGTTAAATCCCTTGACTGGAGGAAAATGTGGCATATTTGAGAATCTAAAAAAAAAGTGGGTGGCTCTGTGCCACAAAGAGGTAAGCGGGAGAGTGGGGAAAGTTGAGGCTGGGAAGGTGGCCAGAGGCCAGCACATGTAAGCTCTCATAGGCTATGGGAAAGAATTTGGAATTTATCCTGAGACTGTCTCACCAGGGAAGGTGGTCTATAGAAGCACTGTCAGATTCATATTTTTAACATGTACATGTCAGGATGAGCTATGTAAAGCCCCAGGAACAAACAAACTCAAATCTCACCATCTTGCTCATGCTACACATCCCACCTGGGCCAACAGGGGGCTCTGGTTGCTCTAGTGAATCAGGAGCCCAAGCTGATGGAGGCTCTATCTGAAACTGTGTATTGTACCCACAATATTTTTGGCAGTTTGAATGAAAGGTGGCAAATTGTACCGGCTTTTAAAGTTTCCACTTGGAAGAGACACATCACTTCCCCTCATGGCTCATTGGCCAAAGCAAGTCACATGGCCATTCCTGACTTGAATCAGGGTGAGAAGTGCAGACCTCCCGTGTTCCCAGTAGATGAGAAGAACTGGAATATCTGTGAACAGATGAGACTCTCATTAACAGATGCACTGGCTTCCTATGGACTGTGGACTGAAGAAGAAGGCAAGTGTGGATCACAGAGGTGGGTGGGCACGGCTTTGGTGGCAAGGGAAGAGGAGCATCAGAGAGGGTCAAGCATCAAATTGGCAAGACTTGATCAAGGCTTAGACAGGAGGCACCCAGAGAGAAGAGGCATCAGGGATGGCCCTGGTGTTATGGGTTGACTTGCATTCCAAAAAAAATCAAACGTTGAGGTCTTAACTCCCATATCTCAGAATGTGACCTTTTTTGGAAATAGGGTCATTGCATATTAATTAGTTAAGATGAAGTTGTACTGGAGTGAAGTGGGCCTTAATCTAATATGTCTGATGTCCTTATAAAAAGGGGAGATTTAGACACAGAGACACACACAGGGAGAATGCTATGAGAACATGAAGGCAGAAACCAGAGTGATGCATCAGTAAGCCAATGAATGCCAAAGATTGCCAGCAAACCCCCAGAAGCTAGGAGAGAGCCCTGGAACAGACCTTTCCCTGGCACCTTCAGAGGGTGCATGGCCATGCTGATACCTTGATCTCAGACTTCTAGCTTCCAGAACTGAAAAACAATAAATTTCTCTTGTTTAAGCCACTCAGTTTGGGGTACATTGATACATGCATATTTCAATAGTTAGGGATTATATTTGGCTGTGAGTAATCAAAATGCCAACTATACAGTGGCCTAAACAAATTTTTTTTTCTCACTGAACAAGAAACCCAAAGGTAAGCCATCCCTTCTTTTATCCGTTTGCACTGCTTCATCCTCAGCAGACAATTTTCTTTCTCATTATAGCCTCATGGTGGCAAGATGGTCGCCCTTAGCCCAGCATCTCATCGCTATACCAGTCAAGAAGAAGGGGAAGGGACTTCCCTGGTGGTCCAGTGGTAAAGAATCCGCCTTCTAATTCAGGGGACATGGACTCGATCCCTGGTCAGGGAACTAAGATCCCACATGCCAGGGGGCAACTAAGCCCATGTGCCACAACTACCAAGCTCACGCACCTCAACAAGAGAGCCTGTGTGCCACAAACTACAGAGCCCACACACTCTGGAACCTGCGAGCCACAACTACAGAGCCCACCCGCCCTGGAGCCTGCGCGCCGCAACTAGAGAAGAGAAAAACCGCATGCCACAATTAGAAGTCTGCACGCTGCAAGGAAGAGTCCGCAAGCCACAACAAAAGATCCTGCATGCCACAACGAAGACCTGATGCAGCCAAAAATAAATAAATAAATAAATAATAATCTTTAAGGAAAAAAAAGAAAGGGAAGGGCAAAAGGCATAACTCAACTGAGTTGGCTCCCTTTAACCACTTTCCTGGAAACTCTTCCCAGAGACCTCTGTCCTTGAACCAAGTCAGTGTCACATGGCCACCCCTGGCTTCATAGAAATTTAAAAAACAAAAAAGTAAGGAGGGTTCATTGTTGCCTGAAACAAAATCAGGGTTCTGTTGGCGAGGAAGAGGGGAGAATGGATTTCGAGCTGGCAACTAGCAGGAGTGGACCAGGTTTCACAGGACCTGGAGCTTCCGCAATTTGGGAGGTCCTCTTTAAGAAAAAGAAATTTTAAAATTACAATACAAAATTAAGTACAAAAGTGAATATGTATTTAGAATAATTTTAAACATCACAACAAATGTTTAAACGTTTCAAGTTGTCAGATATCACAAGCATTTAAAAAATCCAGAAAAATAATATAAGTTTTAATTAACTGATAGCCACCTTTATAATATCTTTCTCTACATTTTTTTGGCTTTTTCATCTTTTGGGATTGTCTCTTCATAGGACAATAATTTCGCAATATTTTTTTCTATGGAGAAAATAGAAAGTAATTCATAGTACTCCTCTAATGATGGATTTTTAAAAAAAAATAGTTATTTATTTGGCTGCTCCGGGTCTTGGTTGCAGCACATGGGATCTTCGTTGCAGCATGTGGGATCTTTTAGTTGCAGCATGCAGGATCTAGTTCCCTGACCAGGGATTGAACCCAGGCCCCCTGCATTGGGAGCATGGAGTCTTAACCACTGGACCACCAGGGAAGTCCCTAATGATGGATTTTTATAAAACGTTAATTAGAAAACTTTCTTTCAGCTTCATAACTCATTATTAGTATTCATGTACATTGCTGGGATTGTTGTCAAATTTGGGAAGACCTCTATCATTGCTTCATAAATGAACACTAGGATTTGGAAGACTTGCTTTTTTTTTCAGTTTCCTCATTGTGATTTTATTAATTTGGGGGACAAAAGGCAATTGTACAGATTCAAATAGGTCTTCTGGAAATTGTACAAATCTTCCAGAAGATGACTCTGCCAGCAGTTCCAAAACCTTGGTGCCTCTCACAGGCACATGTGGAAACATATAAAAATGCAGATGCCCAGGCTCCTCCACATCTTGCTGAAGTGGGGCCTTGGAATAGCAGGGCCCAGGAATCGGTATTTTACTAAGTGCCCCCATGATTCCAATGTCTGCTGAGGCCCGAGAGGCCCTGGATTAGGTGATTCCAAGGTTGCTTTCTGACTCTGAAGGTTTGCAAATCCAGGTCTCCCCATTGGAAAAATTACCTTTTAAACCTCGTTCCTCCTCTACCCATTTACTCAGACATCAGGTGGCCCTGGATTGGCACAGTGTGGGGAAGGGCACACCTGGAAGCCATCGTACCTGCTCAGGGAGCAATAACTTGACCTACACAGATTGGCTGAGGACCATATAAACATAGCCCACTAAACTCACATCAAGACATCCTCCACTCAACCTCCCTTCAGCTACATCCCCAAAATGCCTTCAGCCACGCCAGCACCTCCCAGCATGAGGAGCATGATGATGGGAAACCAGTGGGAAAGAGACGGTGGGTGTTATGGGCTGAACTGTGTCCCCCAGATTCATATGTTGTAGTCCTAGGCCCCAGCACCTCAAACTCTGGCTGTATTTAAAGACAAGGTCTTTAATGAACTAATTAAGGTAAATGAGGTCTTTAGGATGTTTCCTAATCTGACATGACTGGTGTCCTCGTAAGAAGAGGAGATTAAGACACAGACACACACAACAGGAAGGCCACGTGAGGACACAGGGAGGAGACGGCCATCTGCAAGCCAAGGAGAGAGGCCTCAGAGGAAACCAACCTTGCCCACACCTTGATCACGGACTTATAGCCTCCAGAATCGTGAGAAAATAAGTTCTGTGCCATATAGTCTATGGTACTTTGTTATGGCAGCCCTAGCAGTGGGCTTGACCAACTGTGCCTAAAATATCTCACATTTGCAAAATTGTCAAAACTATGTGACCACCTGAACCCAGAGCTCAGGCCCTCCCCAGTCTTGGAGGAGCCTGCAGCTTTACCCTCCTTACTTTGCAGGGAATCCACGCCTACTGCCACTGTGTGCACACCCTCAGGACAAGCCTACAAGTCAGGTACCATCACTACTTCCTCACTAGGGATGAGGGGGCCCCAGGGCCCAGACACAGGGAGCAGTAACGTGGGGGCCAAGAGCCCATCCCTCTCCTCCAAAGCGGCCTCCCTGGCACGTGGGACTTGTGGCGTGTGACCCAGGCCTGGACATCACAGGGAGGTAGGTTTCAGCTCAGCATCATGAGGACAAAGGCTCTCATCAGAGATGCTGCTCCAAGAAGTTGTAGCTCCCTTAGCTGTGAAGGCTGTGAACTTATGAGGGCATTGGAGAGGGGATTCTGCCGGGGTGAACCTGAGGCTTGTGCCCACCACTGCAGGAGCCTGGCTGCCTGCACTGGATCCTGACTCTGTCACTTACTAGCTGGTGACCTTAGGCAAGTTATTGCCCTTTTACTTTCCTCAGTTTCCCCATCTGTAAAGTGGAGCTTATAATGGTAATAACCTCCTAGCTTTGGGTGGGGATTAAATGAGTTAATATATATGAATCTCTATTGGTTTCCTAGGGCTGCCATACCTCACACCTGCCAGATGGTCTGGGATGTGAATCCTGGGTCCACCATCTGGTCCCTACGTTACCTTGAACCTCAGTTCCCTCATCTGAGTAATGGGAACAGAACCTACTTCACAGGCTGCTTTGGCTATTTAAATAGATTCCGATCAAGACACACCTAAAAGATGGTCGGGGCTATTAAATGTACTCCGTTGGCAACACTGCTGGTAAACGTAGCTGAAAAGCTTACCTCCTTCCATCCCTGCAGGGCAGGTGCTGTGATTCCCATTTTCTAGATGAGACAGTGGAAACTCAGAGAGGCCAAGTCACTCTGACAAAAAGGATATGGAAATTACAGCCAGGTCTCTATGACCCCAAGGCCATTTTCTCCATCAATTCACTTTCAAATGCAAAGGATGGGGATGATGGGGAGTGAGAACAGCTGTATGATTCCATTTATATAACTTTATCAAAATGACAAAACTCTAGAAATAGAGAACTGATTCGTGGTTGCCAGGAGTCGGGGAGGGGGCTGTGACTATAAAGGGTTAGCAGGAGGGGTCCTTGTCTGGAACTGTTCTGTATCTTGACCGTGGTGGTGGCACACAGAGCTCTAAACACGCACATGCACACGCACACACGAGTCCATATAAACCCAGGGAAATCTGAATAATGTGGATGGCTGGTATCAACATTGATTGTCTGGTTTGTGATGTTGTGCTATAGTTTTGCAAAGTGTTACCAGTGGGGGTAATTGGGTGACGAGTATAGTGAGTCGCTGTGTATTTTTTCTTACAACTGCATGTGAATTTACAATTATCTCAAAATAAAAAGTTTTTTTAAAAGACAGTGGTGACTGTTAAGATAGCTGACCAAGGCTCTTGCACCAGACAGCGTTCTTCCCTGGGACAGGGAGATGGAACCGGGGGGAGGGGGGAATTGTCCTCCAGAAACAAGGTGGAGCAGCCTTGACGCCGGTGGGGCAGGCAGAACACCCAAGTTCTCTACCACCTCCAGCGTGGAGGCATCCAGCCTTCTCAGCAGCAAGGTCCCTGTGCCAAGACAGGCTTCTTTCATCTCCTGTCCACCTTCCAATGAAAACGGTTTTCTGTGGGCTATTTCTGGTTCTATGAATAATACATGCTCATTGTAAAGAATTCAAACAGTACAGGCAGATATAAAAAGGAAAACAAAGGTCACCTTGAATCTTGCTGCACAGGGTAACCCCCATGGGCCCTCGGGTGACCAGACCTTCATGCACCTCCTCCAGTGCAGATACATACAAATGACTTACATGAATGGACTCCTTTCATGCACCACATTTTTATTATGGATGCTTGAAAGTATATACTATACACATACACGCTTACATACACACACACATACAGGGGTTTGGGGGGGGTCATTGTTTTACAAAATGAATCCATCCTAATCGTATTTATCTGCTTCTTACTTTCCATGCTCATCAACACCTGGCGAAAATCCCTACCAGCATCTAGAGGGAACTAGATTCATCCTTTTGAAAGGTTGAAAGGCTGATGGCTTCCATGATGTAGGCATCCTCTTTGTCCTTGTCAGCTTAGGACAGTGGACAGTAAATACTCTTGCATGCATGTCCTCACGTATCATTCTACAAATGGATTCCCAGGCATGGAATTGCTGGTTTGAAGGCTTAAACTTTTATTTTAGTAGATGTTGAGAGGTCAACCTCCCAAGACTCTGTGGCACCTCACCCTTCTACCTCAATGTGTTTATTTCCCATCATCAACCAATGCGGACGCTACAGCGAGCTGTAATTGTTGCCATTCTGATGGATGTAAAGTGATATGTCCTTGTTATCCTAGTTTGTGTTTCTCTGTGTATTGGGAAATTTGGCAGACTTTGAATATACACATAACTTTAGATTTGCTCTTTTGATAACTGTTCGTACTCTTTGCCCACTTTTAGTTGGGGATTTTTCCTTTGTCAGTTTTTAAGATTGCTCGGTAGAGCAGTTACCTCTCTGCCTGTCATGACTGTTCAGGCACTTTTTCCAGATCCAGCCTTCATCTCTCAAGTTCTTCACCTGTGGCATCTTTGCCACACAACAACGAACTTTTTATATAGTCAAACATGTAAACGGCTCTCACTTTCTTTTTCTTTCTTTATATAGTTTCTGAGTTTTTTTTTTTGTGGTCAGAAAGTCTCCAAGACACCTAGACTCCACAGGTAGTTTCCTAGATTTTCTTGCATGTACAAAAAAACTTGGTTTCACAGACAGAACCTCTATTCCAGAGTATATACCGTAGGAACGGAATTGCTAGGTCATGAATATCCTCACCTTAACAAGATAACTGCCAGATAGTTTTCCAAAATGTTCATGCTAATTAATTTTCCAACCAACAGTCTGCAAGAAAGCCAGTTCCTCCTGATCTTTGCCAACATGTACTATTGGCTGGATGTTAAGTTGTTGCCAATCTGGTGAGAGTAAAGTGGTGTCTCAGAGTCAATGAATTGTGAATTTCTCTGACAGCAACTCTTTGTGTATTTCTGGCTACTCACATTTTGTATCGATGAACGTGCCTTTTCATGTATCTTGCCTATTTTTCTATTGGGTTGTCTTTTTCATATTATTTTCAGGGATTGTTGATATTTTCTATATACTAATGTTTTGCTGGGCTGCACATACCTTCTTTCAGTTAAGGGCTTGTCATTTCTCATTACTTTGGTTTCCTTTGGGTGTATAAAAATATTAATTTTAATATAGTTGTTTTTTCAATATTTGCATTTATGATTTCTGCTTTTTCAATTTTGTTTAAGAAGTTCTTCCATATCTTGAAGCACTCAAAATATTCTCCCATATTCCCTTCTAAATGTTTTAAAGTTTTACTTTTTAGTTTTAAGAATTAATGCCCCTGGAATGGGGTTTTGTGTGCACTGTGAGCTAGAGGTCCTATTTCATTTTCTTCCCTCATGGGAAGAGCCAATTGTCCCATTGTCACTTATTTAAAACTCCATCCTTCCTCACAGTGAACTGCAATGCCACCTGTGATATATATCAAGTTTCCATGTATTCATGGCCTGCTTATTTTGTCCCATTTGTCTATCTGTCTAACTCTTTGTCAATATCACACAGTCATAATTACTTTAACTTTAGAGTAAGTCTTAATATCTGTCACTTGTTCTGTCTTAATATCTGTCACTTCCCCCCCCTCACTTGTTCATCTTTTTCAGGAGCATCTAAGCTATTCTTAGCCCTTTGCTCTTCCATATACATTTTGGAATTAGCTTTGCAAATTTTGCGAAGAACCTTATGGGGATTGTATTCGGAACTGCATTAAATCTATCACACAATTCGGAGAGATATGACATCTTATATCAAGTCCTTCTATTGATGAATCCCACTATTTATTTGGGTCTTCTTAAACATCCTTCAATATGGAATTGCAATTTGCTCTGTTAAAGTCTTGCATATCTGTCAATAAATGTATTTCTCATTTTGTTTTGCTATTGTAAATGGTATGTTTTTTAAAAAAATTATTTATTCATTTTGGCTATGCTGGGTCTTAGTTGCGGCACGTGGGATCTTCGTTGCGGCATGTTTAGTTGTGGCATGCGGGATCTTTTTAGTTGCGGCATGCGTGCTCTTAGTTGCAGCATGCTGACTCTTAGTTGCGGCATGCGTGTGGGATCTAGTTCCCCACCCAGGGATCGAACCCGGGCCCCCTGCATTGGGAGTGTGCAGTCTTATCCACTGGATAACCAGGGAAGTCCTTGTAAATGGTATCTTAAAATGATAAATGTTCTTTATATGATAAGTTGAGGATTCTCTATGTGTTCATTAAATAAAGCTGACTATAGTTGTGTTGTTCAGATCTTCTCTATCCTTATCAGCTTTTAACTCTTTGGCTTATAAATTATTAAGTGGTATGTTGACACTTCACATTCATTTGGATGGCTACTATCAAAAAAACAGAAAATAACAGGTGTTGGAGAAGATGTGAAGAAACTGGAACCCTTGTGCACTGTTGGTGGGAATGTAAAATGGTGCAGCCACGTGGGAAGTGGTATGGTGATTCTTCAAAAAATTAAACACAGAATTACCACATGATTCAGTAACTCCACATCTGGGTATATACCCAAAAGAAGTGAAAGCAGGACCTTGAACAGATATTTGTACACTCATATTCATAGCAGCATTAATCACAATAGCCAAATAGTGGAAGCAACCCCAGTATCCATCAACAGATAAATGGTTAAATAATGTGTGATACACACACACCCCAGAATAGTATTGACTCTCAATAAAAGAAGGAAAGTTTGACATATGCTACAACGTGGATGACATTATGCTAAGCGAGGTAAGCCAGTCATGAAAGGACAAATACCGCGTGATTGCACTTACATGTGGTCCCTACAGTAGTCAAGTTCATAGAGACGGAAAGTAGAATGGTGGTTATCAGGGACTGGGGGAGAATGAAAAATGGGAAGTTATTGTTTAATGGGGACAAAGCTTCAGTTTGGGGTGACGAAAAAGTTCTGGACGTGGATGGTGGTGATGGCTGCAAAACGTCAATGTGAATGTTCTTAATATCACTGAACCGTACTGTTAAAATGGTAAACTTTATGTTATGTATATTTCACCACAATAAATTAAATTTTAAAAAGTGGTATGTTGAACTGCCCCACTAAGATAGTGGAATTGTCAATATCCCCTTCCAGTTCTCTCCGTCTTTTTTCATATATTTGTGTTTCATATACCATGCATGCAGTTGTAGATTGTGATCTCTTGCTGGCGAATTCATTATTTGGTAGTAATCCTCTTTATCCTAGTGATGATTTAACCTAATGTTTATTTTGTCCAATAGTAAAAGCTACTGCAGCTTTCTTTTACTTCATGGATTTTATTTCATCCTTTGACTTCCAACCTTCCTGTGTCCTTCTCACACTTTAGGTGTGTCTTGTATACTTGGGTTTGGAATTTTTACAACATAACGCTCCATCCTTACCCAGCCAGCTTCTTCATCTAGGCAGACCGTGAGTATAGGTCTCTTTGGAGCTATTTCTACCCATTTGATTTTGTCTTGCTTTTTTTTTTTTTCTTCTCCCTGTTCTCTCTTTGTTTCTTCTTTAGATTACATGAGATTTTTTCTTATTCCATTTTCCTCTGTTTGAAAGTTATCATTTATTTCCATCTTTTCAGTGATTAACCTGGAAGTTTTACCATATTTATTTTGGGAAGCCTAAATTAATCAAAATCTTAAATCATCATCTCAAACAATAGTACTTTAACCTCAGTCACTTCTCTCTCAGGTTACACAGTTTTTGTCCAGTATTTTAATTCTGGCTTCTATTTTTTTAACCCTATTAAGTAGATCACTAATTTTATATACACAGTATGTATTATCATCCAGTTTTAAATATTTTCTGTTTCCCCTGGTTTCCAGTCAATCCCTGGATTTCTTTTTTGACCTGTGTATTAATTAGAAACGTGTTGCTTAATTTCTTAATATTTGGGGGATTTTATGTACATCTTCTGGCTACTGAATTCTGCTTTAATACTCCTGTTGTCAAAGGTGATACTCTGTATGGTTTTGGCCCTTTTAAATTTACTGAGACGCATCTTATGGTCTAGCACAGGATCTATCTTGGTGAATTTTCCATCTGCACTTGGAGAGAGGCAGTATCTGCTTTTATTGGGTAGAGGATTCTATGAATGTCAGTGAGGTCAAGTTGGCTGATACCGCTGTTCAGATCTTCTTATGTATCAACTGATTTTTGTCAATTATCAAGAGAGTGAGTGGGGTCAAAAAAAACTACAACTATAATTGTGAATTTGTCCATTTCTCCTTTCAGCTCTGTCACTTTTTGATCCATTTATTTTTTGAAGCTTAATTATTACATATATCCATAATTAAGGTTGTTGTGACTTCTTCATGAACTAACCCTTCTATCATTATGAAACCTCTCTGGTAACATTCCTTGTTGTGAAGTCTGGGTTCTTTCTGTTATTTATATAGCCTTGTGAAATTCCTGATCCTTAAGAATATTGAATGGTCTATTGTTTTCCAGCCTTTTACTTTCAGCCCATCTTTCTTCATGTTTAAAGACGGTTTCTTATAAACAGAATATCACTGGGTCTTCTTATTTATTTAGTTGACAATCTGCCTCTTCTATGGAGTTGTTATCCATCCATTTTTAATGTCATTGTGAATACGGGTGGGCTGAAGTCTGCCATCTTGGTATTTGCTTTTTATTTTTCCCACTTGTTATTTATTCCCCTTTTGCTTCTTTATTTTAAATTGTTTTTCGTATTTCATTTTCTATCCTCTATTAACTTATTAGCCATTCATCTATTTTACTTTTTTACTGGCTGATTTTAGAATTTATAATATGCATCTTTATCCCAGTCTAGTTCAAATAACACATACCACTTCCCATGTAATGTGTGAACTTTTAACCTTATACTTCAATCTTCTCCCATCCTTTCCTTTGTGCTACTGCCCATTATTTTACTTCTATACTTCTTATAAATTGAAAAGTGTGGTGTAATTATTTTTGCTTAAAACTGTCAATTATAGTTTTTCTTTTTGTAACAACTTTATTGAAGGAAAATTAGTACAGAATAAGCTGCACGTATATAAAGTGAAGATAAATCTTGACACGTGTAGACGCCTGTGTAGCCATCACCACAAATCAAGACAATGAACCTATTCATCCTTCGAAGGCTTCCTGGAGCTAGCTTTGTGAGGCCTCCTTCTTGCCTCTCCCCTTCCCCAACACCCACCTCTCATCCCTGGAGCTTTCCTGGTCTTGTTTCACTAGACAGTTACTTTGAGATTCATCCAGGTTGTTGCACTGGTCAATAGTTCACTCCTTTTTTTTTTTTTTTTTTTGCGGTATGCGGGCCTCTCACTGTTGTGGCCTCTCTGGTTGCGGAGCACAGGCTCCGGACGCGCAGGCTCAGTGGCCATGGCTCACGGGCCCAGCCGCTCCGTGGCATGTGGGATCTTCCCGGACCGGGAGACGAACCCGTGTTCCCTGCATCGGCAAGCAGACTCTCAACCACTGCGCCACCGGGGAAGCCCAATAGTTCACTCCTTTTCTTGCTCAGAAGTATCCTGTTGGATTGATATACCACCATTTGCTTGTCCGTTCACATGTTAATGGACATTTGGATTGCTTCCAGTTTTCAGCTATTACAAATAAAGCTGCTATAAACACTTGTATATAAGTCTTTGTGCGGACATATACCCTCATTTCTTTTGGGTATATACCTAAGAGTGTAAAATCCAGGTCAGGTAGCAAATGTATGTTTAACTTTTTAAGAACTGACAAACTTTTCCAAAGTGGTCGTACCATTTTACATTCCCACCAGCAGTACATATGAGAGCTCCAGTTCCTGCACAACCTCGCCAAAACCTCGTATGGTCTGTCTTTTTAATTTTAGACGTTCTCATAAGTATGTAGTGGTAGGTCATTGTACTTCTAATTTTCATTTTTATTTACATGATTCATGCTCTGACACCTTTTCATGTACCTATTTGCTATCTGTATATCTTCTTAGTAAAGTGTCTATTCAAATCTTTTGACAATTTTAAATGGGTTTGTTTGTTTTATTGTGGGAGTTGATACACACACACACATTCACATTTATTTATATAATCATATAATTTCTCCCAGTCCATAGTTTGCCTTTTCACTGTTTTATCAATGTCTTATGCTTTTGGTACTGTACCAAAGATCTATGTCCAACCCAAAATCACAACAATTTTCTCCCATGTTTTCTCCTGGAATTTTTATAATTTTTAATTTTATTTAGGTCTATGACCCATTTTGAGATAATTGCCATATATGGTTCAAGGTATGGATCAAAATTAATTTTATATAGATATCCAATTGTTCTAGCACCATTTGTTGAAAAGACTGTCCTTTCTCTATAGAATTTTCTTTACACCTTTGTCAAAAATCAATTGACCACATAATGTGTGGGTCTATCTCTGGAGTCTATTCTGTTCCATTGACCTATTTGTCTATCTTTGATGCCAATACCACAGTTATAAGACTTCATACTGAATCTTGAAAAGCCAGGTAGTGTAGGTCTTAGACCTTTGCTCTTCTTTTGATGTACTATTTTCTCTGGCTGCTCTTAAGATTCTCTCTTTTATTACTGTATTTCAGCAATTTCAGACGTGCATTGGGGTGTGTGTGTGTGTATGATGCTTGGGATTTGTTGAGCTTTGTGGATTTTTGCGTTTATAATTTTCATCAAATTTAGATTTTTTGTTTATTATTTCTTTAAATATTAGTTCCTGCTATACTTCTTCTAATACTCTAATTATATAGCCATTTGATATCCCACAAGTCACTGAGGATTATTCATTTTTCAGCTTTTTTTCCTGTACTTTAGTTTGAATCACTTCTATTACTATGTTTCCATATTCACTATGCGTTCTCTGTAGGGTATAATCTTCTCTGAAACTTATCCAATGAATTTTAATTTCTGACATTGCATGTTTCAGTTCTAGAAGTTTCATTTGGTTCTCTGTTTCATCTTACTGTATCTCTTAATTGGTTTCATGTTTTTCTCTACATCCTTAAGCATATTAATAATAGCTTCTTGTAAGCCCTTGAATGCCAGTTCCATCATCAGTCATATCTGGATCTTTTTCTATTGACTTTTCTTTTCTAGTTATGTTCACATCTTCATGGTTCTTCATTTGTCTAGTAATTTTTGACTGGATGCTGAACATTGTGAATGTTATGTTGCTGAGTGTTTAGTTTTTGTTTTCTTCCTTTTTTTTTTTTTTTTTGCGGTACGCGGGCCTCTCACTGTTGTGGCCCCTCCCGCCGCGGAGCACAGGCTCTGGACGCGCAGGCTCAGTGGCCATGGCTCACGGGCCCAGCCGCTCTGCGGCATGTGGGATCTTCCTGGACTGGGGCACGAACCCGTGTCCCCTGCATCGGCAGGTGGACTCTCAACCACTGCGCCACCAGGGAAGCCCTTGTTTTCTTCCTTTAAAGAATGATTGGCTTTCTTCTGTCAGACAGTTAATTTACTTGCAGATCAGTCTGATACTTTTGAAGTTTAGTTTTACTGTCTGTTAGATCGGGTCCTAGGCTTGCTTTCACATTAGTGCTAGATGGGCCCTATTCCTAAGGCATGGCCATTCTGGGGTCCCTACTGAATGCCCTGGGGTATTCAACAAAGTCTTTCCGCTCTGACTGATTAAACTTCAAATGTCTCCCAGCCCTTTGAGAGATCTAGTAGTTATTCGATTTTTAGCTCAAGAAGTTTCATCTGATATATTCTTGGCTTAGTATTCATCCATAGACATGAGAGAAGCCCTCTGTAGAGTCCTAGATCTTTCTCCCCATAGTCCTCTCATGTCTGGTTCTCTGCCTCTGAAGTCCCAGCTGCCTTGGCTTCCCTCTCTTCTCTCTCTCTCTCCTCAACTCAGCAAATGTGTGCCCTGCTCTGATTCCTCTTCCTTGCACTGCACTTGAGGAAGTGCCTCCAGACAGGAAGCCAGGTTATAGAGTTTCCTTATTTGTTTCTTTTCCTTCAGGGATCAGAGTTCTGCTCTGTCTGTTGTCCAATATCTGAAAACAATTTTTTCATATAGTTTGTCCAGTTTTCCCCAGGGACAGAAACAGCAATCTAAATGCTGTTTTTATTTTTATTTTCTCTCAGAACCTTGAATTTACCATGTCTCTGTCTTTGGGTTTCCATTGTTGCTGTTGACATGTCTGTGGCCAGTCTACCATATTTCACTCACTCTAAGACATCACTGAGTATATGATCCATCAATATTTTATTACCAGTAAGAAATACTCTGTCATTTGTCAATTAGAATTGTAATACTCTATCAATAAGATTGGTCCCAATATCATGCATGTTAAATGGTGAGAAAATATGCAACTTAGAATTGATGAAATATGGTAACTGTTGAATATCTGTCTTTTACTTCTCTATCTTTGATGTCTTCTTGTTTCATCTGATATGTTTATGTGTGATTCTTTTTATTTATGCTGCTTACTATACGTTGTTTCTCCTAGATCTGAAATTTGGCAACTTCGAACTATTGTGAAAAATTCTCAGTCATCATCTAAGTATAGCTTCTCCTCCACTTTCTCTATTTTCATCTTGTGGAACTCTAACTAGACAGACGTTAGACTTTCATATTCTATCATGTGTGCCTCCAAAGCTCTCTCTCCTATTTGTTATTTCCTTGTCACTTTGAGTTGCATTTGGGTAATATCCTCAAATCTGTCCTTCAGTTAACTGATTTTCTCTTCAGATAATTGATCTGCTATATGACCCATCAATTGAGGTTTTTATTTCAGTGATTATATTTCTTATTTCAAGATGTTTTAGTTGATTCTTTTTCAAATGTTCCTGGTTATTTTGTTTGACTTTTGTTCTTTGAACTCTTTTTATTCCATTTTTATTTCTTTTAACATTTTTTGTTTATACATGATTAATTTTAGTCTGTGGATTATGTGTCTACTATCAGAAATACTTCAGTATTTAAATTAATGTTACTCTTCAGAATCTCACTTATATTGCATTATTTCTTCGTGCCTGTGGTAATTTTTATTATGAGCTCATATATGGTATACGGTGATGGGCCTGGATTGAAGATGCTTTTTCTCCAGAGAACATTTGCATCTGCTTATTCTGGGCTCCAGGGGGCGATACTAACCTGCAACTATTTTAATTCAGTTTGATAGGTGAGTTTACTTTGGGGGCAGTGCAAATTTGAACCCCAGACACACATGGGAGTAGTCCTCTGGCTACAAATTCTCAGGAGAAACTATTTATTTATATCATTTGTGGTTTTTCCACCCAGAGGCAGCAGGTATGAGCAGGTTTTCTTCATTGGTCCACTGAACCAGCATGAGTCCCTAAAACTTGAAGTTCATGTTATAGGTGGTTGTATCCTGTGGAGCTCAGATTTTTGTGTTAATACCCACTCTGTTTTGGGCTGATTATTCTTTTTTGTGTGTGGGAGGTGTGATTATTCTTTTTATGTGTGGGATATTTCCCCGTGGGTTCAGCAGGGCATTTTAAGTTTGTTGTAAACAATCCCCCATCTCTGTACTTTGATCTGAGAGGGTGGTCCAGTTGAGCTATCTAGCTGAGCATGATATTGGGATCCCAATGTCTTGTATTATTTTTATTGTTTCCTTTATTACTTTAGGTCTGTAATCCATCTAGAATTTACTTTTGTATTTGAAATTAGATTGGAGTCCATCCTTTTTCTTCTCAGGTGGCTAGCCAGTTAGCCGTATTGATTAATAATTCATTCTCTTCTTTTTTCTGAATTAAGCTATTATGTTTGTCATAAATTAACTAACAGATATTCTGGGATTTAATTTTGGTTCCATCTTCTGTTACACTCATGTATTCATCCATTCCTCTATCAGCACCTTACTGATTAGATTCCAGTGGCTTTATGTACAGGCTGATGTAAGAAAATACAAGTCTCACTTGAATATTCTTCTCTTTCACAATTTTCCTAGCTAATCTCAAGGATTTATTTTAAGAGAATATTTTTTACTCAGTTTTGCAAGGAGGAGATCTCCTCCTGTATTTGCTGCATTTAATTAGACTGAATTGAGAAGCTGCATGGGGAGGTAGAAGGAGCTTCATTTGGGCAAGCCACTCTCCCTCTCCAGGACTCAGTTTCCTCCACTGGCAAAAAAAAGGGCTGGTACTCAGGATTCCTGGGATCCTTTCCTTCTCTGGAGTCCCAGTCCAGGTTGACTAAGCCCTGGGGTTTCCCTGTGGGCATGGACAACACCAGTGGTAAGACCAGCTATTTATGTCATTAGCCGCGAAATACACACCAGGCACCAGGCGTGGTACTCAACAATTCTATACATTCACCTCTCACAGCATCTCATTTAATCCTCAAACATCCCTGTGATGCTATTAATATTATCTTTATTCTACAGAGGAAGAAACTGAGGAACAGAGACCTTTAGTGGCTTATTTGTTGAAGCCATTGGTTGGTTAAAAATAAAAACAAGGGAAAGGAGTGGGGAGCTGTGGGGAGTATGAAAAGACCAAATTATGTATTTACATGATTACTGCTCATTACCCTTGATACACGCAGAAAACCTCAGAAACAATAACTGACACATTTCTTGACTGCCTCTGATGTACTTTAGGAGTATTAGGTCACTGATCCTACAACCGTCCTATCTAATGGGCACTAGTATTATCCCCACTTCTCAGATGAAGAGAGTGAGGCCCAGAGAGGTGAAGTAACCAGCCCAAGGTCACCCAGCAGAGGTAGGCTGGTGGACTCAGACCGTGTGGCTCCAGGGACCGTTCCTTCCTATAGGTAACCTCTAAATTACACACAGAGAGTGTGTGGAGCCCATGACTGCCTTCGGGTCACCTGCCACAAACCGAAAGGAGACATGCGAACGTGGAAGTGTTGCCACTGGAAGGCGGGTGGAGCTCGTGGCTATCTCTAAATGTTTAGAATTATCTTTTAAAGTGCATTTTGAAATTTTTTTTAACGTAAAGGAGGCCCTCCAATGGGTTTACAGGTGGTTGGTTTTGAGGTGCTGGATTCCGCGACAGGGGCTGGCTGCTCTGGATTTTCTAATTTCGCCACAGTGCTAATGTATTATGCATTCTTGTGTGCCTTGAAAATATTGAGACGTATAAATAGGGGCACTTACGTAACTGACGGGGCGGGTGGAGGGACCCGCAGCCTCAAAGCGGGGTTTCGGCCGCGGGGCGGGGCTGCCCTGTCCTCCGCCCCTCCCGCTCTGGCCCCGCCCAGACCCCGGTTACTCCGAAAGCCTGGAGCCCGGAGCTCCCCCGCGCGGCTGGGACTCTCGACCCACGCGCCCGCCCACGTCTCAGCGGCCAGACGCAGTCCAAGGCGGACAAAGCCCGCGTCCCTGTGACGGGCAGCAGCGCGGGGAACGACGGCTCCAGAGAGCCCGCCCACGGCGTGCGGGGCGGGGCGGAAACGGAGCCGAGGGCGCGGGGCGGAGCGGCAGGCGCTGGGCTGGCGCACCGGGTGGGCCGAGCCCGGAGCCGCCGGCGCGGGGTGGTGGCCCCGGCGGGCGGGCGACATGCAGCGGGACAGCGGCCAGGCTGCGGGTCAGTGGCTGGACTTGCGGCCCCTCCCCTCTGCCGCGCGCGCCCCGCTCCCCGGGAGTGTGGGGGGGGGGTTGTAACCGGGACAGGGTGGGCGCGTCCCGGTGCAGCCCAGCCCAGCGGCGCGGGTGTGAATGCCCGGGGCGGTGCCCAGGCCCTGGCACGTGACTGGGGCCTGCGCCGGGCCGGTCCGTTCCCCGCGCGTCCCTCGGCGCAGGTGCCCGTCTGTTCCCCCGCCGCCCCAGTCCCCGCTCTGGTGACCTCTTCCCCGTCCCTGAGACCCCCCGCCCGAGAGCGGGTCCGGCGCCGTCCGCGGCCGTCAGTGCTGAAGCAGGGGCGGCCCTGGCTCCGGAACCGGCCTGGGATCCCGGCCCGCCGCCACGGTCACCAGTCGCTGCTGGGGGCGGACGCGTGCGCGTCAGGGGGCGACTCTGGTCAGGAGAGCTGTTGCGTTGTGCGGCGCTCGGGCCGCGCGCTCGGCTCAGAGAACCTGTACTCACCTGTCCCGTGTAACGCCCTGGCGACCTGGGGGCGGGGACTGTGCTCCACAGTGAGAAACAGAGGGCTTTCAGTGACTTGAACGAGCCCCTCGGGTAGTTAGGGGAGTAACCAGGATTCGAGTCCAGGTCGGTGGGTGTCAGAGCTTCAGCGTCTACCGTGCAAATGTTGAAACTGACGTTGGAAAGATTCAGGTCTCTGTCCAGAACCTTCCCTTTATGCAGAAAATCCCGTTTCCCGACCTTGTATGATAATTTAGTGAAAACCCCGTAATTTGCTCCTGGCTGATATGTTTCTGTCACCTGCGGGCAGGTGGCATTCGAGCCTAAAGTTGAACTCTGAAGACTGTATTCTCACGTTCCAACGCAGACTCTGACGACGTTAGAATACTACCAGTTCTTGGCTATAGCCTGCTATCTGAGAGCCAGGCGCTGTAATAGCCATGCCACCTCTTAGTAGTCCCATCTTACAGTTGAGAAAACTGAGGAACGAGAGATGATGTGCCTAATAGGTGGCAGAGCTGGCTCTGAGGCCAGACGTTTTGGCTGAGGCATAGGGGTGACCACTGCACTGTCCAGTAAGTGGGGAGGCCAGTGCCCCAGGGCAGGCACCACTTGTCTCTGGATTGAAGGGCTTGAGCAAGTCATAGACTATTCCACAGTCTCAGCATTAGGCAATCACTATGGCTTTTGCCCTCCAAGGAACTAGGACTTGGTATTGACCTAGAGCTCCCTACACTCTGCATTGTCAGCCACTGCTGTTTCTGCAGCCGCTGCCTGCAGCCTGGCACTGGTCCTAATGTCTGTCCACTGAATGAATGAATCGACTGAGAGCTGTCCTCCAAATGGGTTCCTTCCTGCTGTTCCTGGATCCTTGGAAAAGGGTGAAGGCAAGGCAGGGGAGATTTGGGGCTGCGCTCAGTGGGATCAGGGCATCAGCAGTCAGGCTGTACTAGATGGGAGAGGATTTCTGCTTGTTGATGAGATGGCTGGGGAGATGGGAAGAGCAGGCAACCCAAGGTGGGGGGTCCCATCTGCCCTGCCCTGCTGTGGACACTTGGGAAGGTCACTGACCTCTCTGAACTTCTTTCTCCATCTGTGGATATTGCCATGGTAATCAGAGTCATGCTGAAGATTAAACGGGATAATATGCTTAAAGGGTCTGCTTATCGTACATTTTCATCACCACCTTTTGGAGTCAGTTGTATCAGTTGGATGAGCGTGCAGCTGAATGAGTCATTAGGGCCCAGCCTCCTGGAGCTTCAGATGCCAGGCTAGGGGGCCTGGACTCCATGCCGAAGTCGGGGGAGCCATAGAGTGATATGAGCAGAGAGGGAGGTGGTGAGATTTTCACCTGTGGACCCAGAGGCAGGGATCCTCAGGAGGAAGCCAGGTCCTACGCTGCTGGTGGGCGTGAAGTGGGTCCAGCCTGTGGAGGGGTGTGTGCCAGCCAGGGTCCATCTGAATTACAAACACACATGCCCTTTGACCCAGCAACCCGATTTCTAGAGAGCCCACTGCATGCATGCTATGTGTGCAAACCAGGAGTATCCTGCATCTGTTACTAGGGGGCCGGTAACTGCTCTGTGGCCCGTTCACCAGAAAATGCAGCGGCTGTAAATGGGCTGGTGCAGAAAGAACTCAAAGACATAGTAAATGAAAGGAGTAAATTTAGTGCAGTGCAACTAGTTTGCCATTGTGTGGGGGACAGGAGTGTTTGTAAATGAACATACTAGCTCTGGAAGGGCATGTGAAGAGCCCCCTAACCGGTAGCCTCCAGGGAGGGGACTTGGTGCTGGAGGACCAGGGAGGGGCACTGTCTACCCTTTACCATCACCCTTGGGTACCCTCCCCCCATTTCTGAGCCATACCCACGAGTTATGGTTCAAAACAGAAATACCATTTAAAAAAACAAGAACAGCCCTAGTGATGGATTACAAGGCCTGGACCAGGCTTGGCCATGTGGATACAAGCCAAAGAAAATTCCAGAATGCTGGGTTTTGTCATCACTATTTGCCGCACTTCCCCTTCCCAGGAAGCTGAGAGGGAAGTCAGTGGATTCCTTCCTGTCTTTCCTCACTCTAAGAAAAGTCAGCGTCTGGAGCTGTTTGGCAGGGGGCCTGCATTGTGGTTGTTAAGTAGTACTTAATGGGATACTGATGGGGTCACTCTTGAGCACGGTCACTTGAAAGTCATTACCTTCCCCTCCGCACGAGGAACCATAGAGGGTGCCCGTTAGAGGAGGAGGACAGACTGCTGGGCTGGCAACCAGGAGACCTGGGTTCAAGATCTCACCTGACTTTTCCCACCTGTGTGATTCTAGGCTTCTCTCTAGAATCACTTTGCTTCCAGGCACCTCAGTTTCTCCATCTACAAACAGGTGTGTGTGTGTGTGTGTGTGTGTGTGTGTAGGTCGTGCATACATTTAATAGATCTGAGCTATGTATTGTCCCATTCCCACCTCTCTCCCATCTGTAAAATGGGATCATAATTACCATCCTGCCTACTTCATAGGGGATCAGGGGATAATTTGACCGCAGATGACCTTCTTGACATTCTCAAAGGATAGTTTTCTGTAAATGCACCAATTTAAAATGCCGCTAAAATAACAGTGACATTACTGAGAACCTACTGAGGGCTGTGTGCTGCTCTGAGGACCCTACAAGTTTTAGTGTAATCCCCCACCCTTAGAATGTAAACTCCGGGGGGACTGGATATCTGTCTGTTCTATGCGCTGTTGTCTGCCGTGTCCAGCATATTGCAGGCATCCTGTAAATACCTGGGGGTGTGAACAGGCATTTCAACGACTCCATGAAGTTGGTCTGAAGTTTGCCCTAACCTTGTGAAGAGGAAGCCACGGTCCCGGCAGGTGAAGTGCGTTGCTGCTGGCGTGAAGCTGACTCATGGGACCTGGGGGCTGAACCCCAACGGTCTGAGTCCAGAGCCCACACTTCTAACCGTGATGCTCCGCTGGGCGAGGGTCCGTGAGGCAGGTCCAACAGAGCAGGACCTGAGGGCCCGCTCGGTTGCCCTGCTCACAGGGAGTGACTTGTTTCTGTGTAGCACCTCCCCTGTCCTTACCATCTGTGCCCCGGAGAAATGACCACCAGCTCAGGTTTTAGGCATTTGCTGTCACTTGTGGGCATTTGAAAACGCAAATGGCATATCGCAGAGTGCCTGGAGTGTTGTATGGACTCCAGGGGTGGTGGTGATTTCAATGTCTCTGACCTTATGTGCCGTTTTTTGTTGTTCTAGTGCCCATAGAATTCCTTCTCCCATCTCCAGGTGGGACAGGCAGCCTACTACCTGGGAGCTCCGTGATCCAGACGCGCTGCTGGGACCTGGTGTCTCAGCCCACTCAGCACATTGTACTGGCTGAACCGGGGGACCCGAAGGAGCGGGACGCAGAGGAGCGAAAGGCAAGTGCGGTCCAGGGCAGGCACAGAGGGCCTCACGTGCTGCATTGGCATCGTGACGTGAGTGATAACACCCGCGTGTTTAGTGTGTTCTGTGCTCCGAGCTCTAGGCTGGCACTCCTGGGCATTGTCTCTTCAAACCCTCTCAACCCTGTGAGGCACAGAGAAGTCAAGGAACTTGCCCAGGGTCACACAGTAAACGGCAGAGCAGGATTCCATCTCAAAGAGCTTGGCTCCTGGGCCTAACTAACTATTCCAGGAAGCTTAGGGTTTCTGGTGAAGGTTCTGCAGTGAGGTGAGCAGTTCTCACCTGGGAGATGGCCCCCGTTCATTCTCTGTGCAGGAAAAGCAGCTGGTGAGGAGTGGAGTGGAGTGCACAGTGTGGCTAAGTGGGAAAATAAACCAGGACCTGGACTTTGCTGGGGGAGTTGATTGTAAAACCACAGGGGCCAAGATCCTTTTCCCAAACATGATTATAATCATCTGAGCTTTGATCTGGTTCCCAAATGATTGACGTGATTAGTTGCATAAACTGAAATATTTTTCTCCTTGGGATCTGCTCAGTTGCCTTGTAGAATCCTGTTCATTGGTATGTTCTTGAGTTTTTTTACCTTATCAGTAAAGAGAAGGAACATACATGCATTGAGCCTTGCTCTGTGCTGGGACTGTGCTGGCCCTCTACAAACCCACCCCAGTGCTGCCTTTTGTTGTGTCACAGTTAGGCTGCAGAGGTAAGGGGGGCTCAGGCTTACAGTATGTCAGAGCCAGGGAGTGAGCCCGTATCTGTCACTCAAGCCCCTCATACCTTCTGCTACACCCTGCTGACTCCCAATGGACGTATTCTTTGTAAAAGAAAATTCTGTGTATAAAACCAGATATCCAAAATTCACCGTCTGTTACAGTCTGAACATGAAAGTCCTGTGCTGGTCAAGAATCCAATTGAAATGGATCTTTTCCCCTTGAATTTTGCCAATCCACGGATTTCCTGCTTTCCTGCTGACTGCGCTTTTTTTGTAATCAGTCTTTCCTTGCTCAATCATGTTCTACTTCTGCTTTTCCTTTGAAACTAATGTACTCCAGTGTGTGGGAAATGCTCTCCATGTAGTAACACCTTGTGCTAATGATCAGCTCACTGTGTACGTGGCTCTATTTAGGGCAGAGTCAATTTGGTATAAATCTTGTGTGAGAAATTCAGCGAGAACAAAAAGCTTCAGAGAAAAGTATCCCTGCAGCCTTCCCAAGTGCCTTTGTCTCCGTAACTATGGTTTCCGGGCAAACGAAGAAAACACTCAGGAAGGATTTTCTTTTAATAAAGAAACTGAAACAAAGAACCAAAGATGGCAGTAAAATGATAAGCGATTTTAGTTTTAGTTTTGACTTATGAAACTAGAATATAGAGAAGTACAATAAATATCAATAAATGAACATGGTTCCTCCAATTAAAAACAAACAAACAACTTCCCCTGTGTGCTACAGCAGAGGAACTGAGCAGGCAGACAGGAGGTGGCAGCTGTGATGCACGGCTGGGCGAGCCGATCCACATCCCACGTGACTCCAGGCAGCTGTGGGGTCTCCCTCAGAAGGCGCGGCTCTAACAGAAGCCGCCAAGTGGCCAAGTCATTCATCTTTCTGAGTGTCTTCCTGTGGCGTGGGATGATTGACATCTTTGCTTCTGGTGGGGAATGTGAGACTCAAATTCAGGAACATGTGTGTTGGAAAGCTCCCAGTGAACTGGACTGTAGAAACGGTTTGAGTTTTTCTTGTATGGAATCAGAGCTGACCGCAGGACCCGGGAGCTGTCCAGGGTCCTGAAAGGCTTGTCCTTCACTTTCAGACTCCAGGGATCAGCAAGGAAGTGAACAAGGGAGAGTGTCATATCTTGTCATTTCTGAGTGTCATTTCTGTCATGCAGCTACAGCATGCCCAGCACCTTGCTAGGTGCTCTGCAGCAGTCTCTCTCTAACACACGTGGCTACTAGCCTGGCTCTTTGCCTCTGCCTGGCCCGAGCTCTACCCTCCTGTTCCTCAAGGCCCCATGCCAGGTGCTGCCCTGACCTCCTATGTCCTTTGGCCCCCAGCACATGTGGCCTGGCTGTGGCAGCGCCAGATCCTCACCCAGCCAGCCTGCTGGGCCACTGACCAACTTCGTGTCTCCTGGCCCTGGAAAGGCCAAAATGGGCATGTCTGGGAGGGAGTTTTGAAAACTGGAAAGCTGAAACAGTTGAAACAGAGGTTTTTAAGGCCACATTTTGATTACTCTCCACCATTAGTGGCGTGTGTGTGTGTGTGTGTGTGTTTGGTTTAGGAAAATTTGAAACTGAGACGTGAATGGAAGGGTGTCCAGGCTGTCATTCTGTAACTGTTATCCCTGTAATGAATTGTTGCCATTATTTACATGCATCAGACCTCCTGCATCAGACTGGGCTGCTTGAGGGCCAGGTCTGCGTCTTACTCAGCCCTCTAGCCTCCGAACATGGCACAGCGCCTCAGTGGCAGCAAGGGCACAGGCACTGTTGATGACCGAAGAAACGCAGTGAACAGAAGAGAGAGGGGCAGCTTGGGTCTCCCTCCTGAGAGCTGGCTGCCACAGGCGGGGTCTGCATTCGATTGTGGCAGCCTGCATTTAGTGAGCACTTACTAGGTGCCTGGCTCTGTTCTAAGAAATACATGAATATTTCCACATTTAATCCTCACTGCAACCCACAAGGTTCAGACTTTTGTGATCCCCATTTTACAAGTGGGGAAACGGAGGCACGGGGATGTTACTAATTTACCTGAGGCCGCATAACAGGTAAGTGGCAGAGCTGAGATGGGAGCCCAGGCTGAGCACCAGGCAAGCTCAGATGTTTACGCCCTGTCCCCAGTGCTGAGGCCGGGCCCCACCCACTGTGAAGCGAGTTACAGAAACCTCACGTTGCCTTCTTGATTGCGCCCAACGTGCGTGTGCAGTCGTAACACAATGGGAGGGAATGTCCCCAGCTCCCCCGCCTTCTAGGGACACCAGGGCAGTGATGATGTCCTCCAAGCCTCGGTTCTTTCATCTTCAGGGCACGATTATTGCTACGCTGCAGAGCTGCCGGGAGGTCAGAAGCCGCGTGGGTAAATTGTGATGAGGACACTTTAGTATGTTGCCGTATTGTAGGCTGTGATTCAAATATGGTAAATCATTGTTGACAATCCTGAGGTTTTCCTCTGTGTATTACTCTTTCAGAAAAGGAAAGGGGGCTGGCCTAAAGGCAAGAAAAGGAAACCCCCAAGGGACCCTCCTGTTCCCCGCGCTCCTAGGACAGGGTAAGATGGGGAGATTACCTGACTGATGTTAAGGTAACATTTTGGGCTCACCCTGTGGCCTCTGCTGTGTGCCAGGCCTGGATGGCCTCTTATCCCATCTCAGCCTTTGTCTGTTTTTCAGGGCCCTTGATCGTTACGGGGCCTCACACGCCAAGGAGTGAGGGAGGGTTGCTTAGTTCTTTAAGCTAGAATAAGGTTCTGATGCTCAAAGGAGAGCTGGGCTTGGCTCACAGACGGGAAAGAGGGTGGCTGTGAGGCCAGCAGGTCTGGTTTCCCTTTCAGGCTTGCAGATATGTATGCTCCACGGCCTCAGGGGAGCTAGTTAACCTTCATCAAGGCTCAAAATGCCCCCTCCCCCACCAAGTGCACTGAGACCGTCCATCCCTTGTCCCCTGCCATCGGAGGCTGCAGAAGAGAGGCCCCAGGCCAGTCACTTCCCACTGCTCTGAGGGTCACTTTGCTCCTCTGGAAGCTTGTGCACTTTTCTCTTTTATCCTCAGGGTCCGCACATTTCTAAGGGTGAAGGTCTTTTCTCAGTTTTCCTGTAATTCCTGTGGACATGGCTTTTGTTCCAAAGACTGGTTTGTCTCACCCCAATGCCCACAGCCTCTCTCCCTCTCCCTCAACCCGAATCCCTGATCAGGAGGGTGGCCTGTACCTGGAGCATTTGGGCCGCACAACAACCTCATGAGCAGGTGGTGTTATATCCATTACACAGAGGGGAAAACTGAGGCTCGGTGGGTTGAGTGAGTTGCCCACTCAGTCTTCATGCCCCTCCCATTGGGGGGGGTCCCCCTTAGGTCTTCCATCAGTCTCTGGATAAGCCAGCCATTCAAATATTTTCCCCTTTTTGATTAACCTCCATTTCACTGGTTAGATTGAAAAATATGGGCAAACCCATGACTGTTTATTTTTCTGAAAACCTGAAAGTGGAAGTAGCTGCAGCAGGCCCCACGGCCTCCGCTCCAGCCGGTAGCTCAGAGCTGTTGTGTTTGTTCCATTCCTGGTGCAGGTACGTGATATTCCTAAATGAGCAGAGGAGCCCCCTGAGGGCCAGGCACCCAGATCTGCCTTTCACGGAAATCACGAAGATGCTGGCCGCTCAGTGGGCTCAGCTGCCCCCAGAGAAAAAGCAAGTAAGTCCTTTTCTGCGTGGAACGCGCAGAGGAGTGGGCCTAGCTGTCTGCAGCCTTGATTAGGGGCTGTTCCCTCCTGGTCTGTCTCTTCACACTGGAGCCAGAGGGAACTTGCCAGAACGCGGGTGGGAGGTGCCTCTCGCCCCACCCCTTCAAAGCAATGACTGGTCTCTGGTTTTGGCATCCACCATCTCCCAAACTGTGTCAGGAGGAAGGGCGAATCCATGAAACGCGGCTAAATGGTCCAATAAGTTTAGGAAATTCTGGAGTAAATCAGGTGAAACAGATCTTTTTTTCCCCCTGCAGGAATTTCTTTTGGAGCATTTTAATATAATTTTATTCACTTAAAAATATTTCAGGCGAGGTCCATGCTCTCCTGGAATGAGATGTGGAAGGAGAGACGGAGCAGAGCACTCTAAGGGTGTGAGAATCTCTGTCCTGTCTCCTGTGAGGCTTTCTCAAACTAATTCCACCATGGAACCCCTTATACACAGAGCACCTGTTAGCTTCCTAGGGAAGTATGTTCTGGGGTCACAGGGGAAGAAACACTAACGTAGGGGATACAGTCATGCCTTTATCATGGCATTCATGTCCAATGTCAACTTCTGCCACCACCCCACCCCACATTCCAGTCACACTGATCAAGACACGCCTGCTTCAGCATCACTTCCTACGAAATCCCTCCCAAATTCCTTCTAAGTATGTCTGACCCCAGAGCCCATACTTTTCCCAGAACTGCCTGCTGCCTCCGGAGTGTCCTTTCTTTGGGTTAAATGCAAAGACTCTGAGATGAGCTTCTTTAAGCCCCTGCACTTGCAACTTTTTAGCTGTAGAAAACCCTTGCTTCAAATTAACTATTGGGTCGGCCAAAAACTTCATTTCGGTTTTTCCATAACATCTTACGGAAAAACACGAACGAACTTTTTGGCCAACCCCGTGCTTCAGAGAAATCCTAATTTGGGGGCATGGTATCAACTAATAACATTCTTCTCCTTGCTACTCAGGTTTGCAACCATTCAGGAGGTAGATCCAGTAGCCAGTCAGACAACTGGAAGAGCCCTGGCTGTCCCAGTCTGGGCGGGCCCCCCGACTCTGGCTAAGAGCAGACTGGGGCTCTGGCTGTCTGCTGGAGCTAGGTCTTGGGGGGAGGAGAGAGGTGGGGCTCCACCAAGCACCTCTGGTTCTGGCTCCCAATTTACCCTTAGATAACCCCACACACACACACACACATACACACACAGTAGTTGTCCCTGGGTTACACCAGCTGGTGCCAGCCTCTGTGGCTGGAGATGAATCCAAGTCCCTGCCTTCAAGGAACTCACAGTCTCGGCTGTCGGGACCTCCGAAGTGGATGCATACAATCCATGGTGAGGGGTGCCTGGGACAGAGGTCTGTGCCAGGGGCAGGGGGTCTCCAGGAGGCACCTAAACCAGTGTGGGAGTGCCCTGAGTCAACCTGGGGGCATCAGAGAAAGATGCTCAAGAAGGTAAATGTTCTGTGATAGATCTTGAAGGATTAGTAAGATTTGGCCAGGGGAGGAAGGTTGAGACAGGTGTTAACTGATGGAGGGAAAACAGTAGCAGATGGGGTAGCTTGGGGCTGGGTCTGATTCGTCTCTATCACTAGTGCCCCACCCAGGACCCTGCACAGAGTTAAGCACTGATGTTTGCTTGTGTGATAATTGAATAGAATTGTAAGGTCCCTCAAGGCGGGGAGGGGAGCTGTGTGCTACCCTCCTCTACAGTCATCAGACCACACCTAGCAGAATGGTAAAAGCCACAGGGAGGCAGATTCCAGCTGATTGGAAGGGAAACTTTCTGTGGTCTGCATCATTCAAGTAAGGAATGAACTTGCTGTTAGGTAGTGAGGTTCCCATCCCAGCAGGTGTGCAAGTGGAAGATGAGCAATAGCTTCTTGGGACCATCCTAGAAAGACTGAGGCAAGTTGGACAAGAGGACACCCCCAGCCGCCCCCCCCTCCCCCGGATTAGGAGAGTCTCAGAATCTCTGTGCTCCTTCTTCCAGAGGTATGTTTATGAGGCAGTTGAAGACAAGCAGCGCTACATCCGAGAGCTGCAGGCCTACCAGAGCTCCAAGGCCTACCGAGCCTTCCTGCGCAGGCGGGCAGCGCACAAAGTGCAGGCGCTGTGCGGTGAGTGGGGCCTGGCTGGGGTGGGCTGCAGCTTCTGCCTCCCAGGCCTGAGGCTATGGGATGTTTTACAGCAGAAGGCACATTTGAAAAATGCTGTGCTAGTCTCAGCCTTGGTCAGCATTCACATCCTTATGTATTATGGATATTAACCCCTTGTGAGATATACTGTTTGCAGGTATCTCCTCCCGTTTTGTAGGTGCCTTTGCATGTTGCTGACTGCTGCGCAGAAGCTTTTTAGTTTGATGTAGTCCCACTTGTTTATTTTTGCTTTTGTTGCTGTGCTTTTGGTGTCATATCCAAAGCACTGTTGCCAAAACTGGTGTCTAGGAGCTTTTTCCTTACATTTTCTTCTAGGAGTTTTTTCAGTTTCAGGTCTTATATTTAAGTCTTTAATCCATTTCAAGTTCATTTTTGTGTATGGTGTAAAATAAGTGTTCAACTTCATTCTTTTGCATGTGGTTATCCAGTTTTCCCAACATCGTTTATTGAAGAGATTATCCTTTCGCCATTGTGTATTGAATTCACTGAGTAGATCCTCTTTGAACACTTTAAGTATATACATTTTTAAACGTGTCAATTATACCTCTGCAAAGCTGGGGGAGGGGGAAGAGCCACGCCCCGAACAAAGCCGCTGGCATCACGGTCTCCCTTTGCGGCTCTTCTGGCCGGGTTGAGACACATCTTGTACCTGATTAAAGAGGAGGCATCTCATTCCCTCCTTCTCAGGAACGTCAGAGAACGGTCAGGTAGTGCTGGGCCAGTGATTACATCTTAGTCCTTAGAAAGAGGAAAGGAACCCGCAGTTATGGAACTCACTGCTTCTCAAGCTCGAAAGTACCCTGGATCACCGGGACTCTTGTTAAAATGCAGGTTCTGACCCAGCAGGTCTGGGGTCTGCATTTCCAACACGCCCCTGGCGCTGCCGAGGCTGCTGGTGCAGGGACCACACTCTGATTACGTTGGGGGTCCACTTCCCCATAGCATCTACGTGGCACGTCCCCACGTGCCAACAGCATCCTACTGCAGGCCCCGGCATTGCCCAACTGGAGTCAGGCCTGATGTATCAGGAATCAACACACTGAGCATCCCTAAACCAGTGCGCACAGGAATGGCAAGAATGGCAGGTAAACACCCCAACTCCCGCAACCCGCCATGCTGAGATGTGTCCCATGCGCCCCCTCGAGGCTCCTGGTGGGACTGCGCCCTATTGACTGTAGTGGCCTCTGCTCAGCAAGGCCCCCCATACTGGCTTTCTCCCTTTCCCGACCCACTTCCCCACTCCTCTACCAGCATTTCCTGAGATCACTGTCCAAAAAAACCCCCGCTTGCACCAAAATCCTTGTCTCAGAGTGTGCCTCTGGGGGTGCAGGCCTAAGGCAGAGACGCGAACTCCATTTATTGTCTGCTGACCCTGCCTTCACCATGGAGGTCGCTTCTTGTTCACCGTCTTTACCATCCTTACTGGAAGCTGTATCAACTGCAGTGCCCACCAGAGGCCCAGTTTACATTCAGACTCAGGGCTGCCACCCCACCCGTGGCACATTCCCCTCCAAGGGGCACATGGCCTCAGGGCAGCATGGGGTGTCCTCACCAGTGGTGCGGGGTCCGTCACTGTCCATCCTGAGGGTTCTTCCTGCCCTCCCCATGCTGGGGGCTGACCGGCATCCCGGCAGAGCCCATCAGCTCTCCACTTTGCCGCTTCTCACTCCCGCCTGGGCCTGGCTGAGCGCTGCCTCCATAGTGGTCAGGTGTGGGCTCAGCGGTCCAAATGCCTGGGTCCAAATCCTGGCTCTGCCATCTTGCACAAATCACTAAAGCATTTATTTAGTGCCTCAGTTTCCTCATATAGAAAGTCGGGCGGTAATAGGACCTCCTGCACAGGGCCTGGTGCTGATCAAACGAGTTAAACCATAGGAGCTTGGTGCTCAGTGCTTGGCACACAGCGAGTTCAGTAAGAATTCGTGCTTCATACCCTTTGCACTGGGGCATGAGCCTCCCCCCTCTGCCACAGCTTCATCCAGAGAGAGTATCTGCAAACTTCTGTAAAGCACTAGATAATACTTTATTCTCTGTGGACCCTGTAGTCTATGTCGCAACCACTCAACTCTATGGTTGTAGCAGGAAAGCAGCCATAGACAATATGTTAATGAACAGGTGGGGCTGCGTGCCAATAAAACTTAATTACAAAAGCAAGCAGAGGGCTGAGTTGGTCCACAGGCAGCTCCACTCCGGCCCATTGTATTTCTTGGATTTCCACTTAACATTTGTTTTCAATCAAGCACCTGCAGATGAAAATAATCCATTGAAAACCACTGGTCTAGCATATAATTAGTATTAGCAGAGTGGGGTGTCCAGTGGTTCTGAGGGAGCTGTGAGGCCTCTGGTCCTCATGTGAATGTCAAAGGTAAGCCGATTGTGCCCTGAGACCTCTGGCTAAGAGTCTCCCCATGAGCAGCTGTCATTCCCTGTTCATATTTTTCTCCCTAAGAATGCTATGTCAGGGCTTCCCTGGTGGCGCAGTGGTTGAGAGTCCGCCTGCCGATGCAGGGGACGCGGGTTCGTGCCCCGGTCCGGGAGGATCTCACATGCCACGGAGCGGCTGGGCCCGTGAGCCATGGCCGCTGAGCCTGCGCGTCCGGAGCCTGTGCTCCGCAACGGGAGAGGCCACAACAGAGAGAGGCTCGTGTACTGCAAAAAAAAAGAAAAAGAAATGCTATGTCAGACTTCACAGAGAACACCGCATCGTGCTTAATCCTTCAGCCATGCTGGAGTTCTGCTGCCTTCTTATTTTTGTGCTTATTTGTAGATTGTCATCACATGACAAGCTGGCGTGTTACAAAGAAAGGCCGCCCCAAGAGAGCTTGGTTTTTAAATAAGATGTATTTCTGTCTTAGTTAAAACACAGTAAAATTTAAAAGTTTACTATATAAAAATATAATAATTACAATAATAAAAAAATACCACTAGATTTTGCCATGCTAATAAAAAATGAATTGTGTATGTTTTTCCTTGTTTCTCTCTCATCTTCATTCCGTACCTGGCCAGGTGTTTATAAACTGAAGTCAGAGGTATCCGGTTTTTCCTCTTGGTTTATAATAAGGGATTTTCAGACCTCTACTGAAATTGTGCAGCTGAAGTCAAGCACTGATCCTCCAGCAGGAAGCATGGAGACCTCTTAGGATAAATCTTTTCAGCCTCAGAAGGCGCTTCTGACCCTTGAGTTGATGCTTCTGCAATAAGGCTGAGGCCTTTTCTGAGACAGGTGCTTTGTAAAATGATGCTGTTTTTTTCTCCATCAGGAACAGGTACACTAGGATGTGAGTTTGAGAGCGAGGGCCTTGACTTCTCAGCAATTGACGTAAGTATTCGCTGGGGGGGCAGGGGGATGTGGTTTTAAAATAATCACCCTCATTTGGTGTGGGCGGCTGAGAAATGGTCCCTCCCAAAGGATATCTGGGTCCTAATCCTTGGGACCTGTGAATGCTACCTTATATGGCAAAAAACCGGTGGATCTTTGAAGTTGTGCTCTAAGTTAAGATCTTGAGGGAGGGGAATTATGCAGTCACATGTGTCCCTACAAGAGGGAGGGAGAGGGACACTTGACACAGAAGAGGAGGAAGCCGTGTGACCACTGGCAGAGATTGGAGCGATGCGGCCACAAGCTAAGGAAACCATCAGCCACCAGAAGAGGCTGGAAGAGGCAAGAACAGATTCTCCCCAGAACCTCCAGAGGGACCTAAGCCCTGCCCACACCTTAATTTTGGTCTAGTAAGGCTGATTTCAGACTTCTCGCCTCCGGAACTATGAGAGAGTAAACCTCTGTTGTTTTAAGCCATCCAGTTCGTGGTAGTTGGTTATGGCAGCCCCAGGAAACCGCAGCATCTGGGCACAGGATTCATGCATTGCTGGAGTGTGGCTCACACGTCAGTCCCTTATGGAGGCCTCTCTTTGTGTGCTCCTTGGACAAGTATGCACTGAGCCCAGCTCAGTGGGAGGTGGGAGACCAGGCTGAGGGTGCAGAGGTGGGTGAGCACAGCCCCACGGCTCCCGTTCAGGGGAAACTGGCAAGCGTGCGACACTTCACACCGGGATCTGCTGTGATGGAGACAAGTGCACGGTGAGAGCGGCCCCTGACTCTGGGCGAGTCAGTCTCAGGGCAGGTGATTCTGAGATGATGCTCGTGAAGAGGAGATGGGAAATTCCTAGAGGAAATGCTGGCCAGGTGGAAATGAAGCACAGAGGGAGCTCTAGGCTGGGGAAACAAGAATTGCAAAGGCCCGGGGATGGGAAGCAGCCCAGTGTGTGTGTGTGGCTCTGAGCAGTTCAGGACGCCTGGAGCAGACAGCCTGCGGATGGGGATGAAGACAGGGCAGTGGGGACCGGGCTTGTCAGGTGGTCTGAGCTAAGGTGTAATTTGTAGGTGTTTCCCCTTTGAAGTTAACTGATGATGAAATGTGTATATTTAACAAATGAAGAACAATTGAAAGTGACTCTTAAGGGGCAGATGTGCTTACATTGAAACGTTCTGGAAGGCTACACAAGAAGCTCTTGTAGTACAGTGAGTAGAAGTGGGAGCTGGGTACCTTTTACTTTTCACTTTACACCCCCCCTTTTCTGTCACTTTCAACACGCATTTGTAATAGCTTTAAACATTGTTTGAAGTACACCACCTTTTATCATTAGAAAATGATTTGAGACAGAGGGCAAAGGACTTCCTGAGTCCATTGTCCACATGAAAGGTCAGCCCTCTGTGGCCCAGGCTGGAGCCGCTATGAAAGGAGCCACATGAGTGGAGTTCCCGCCGGCAGCCCCTCCCCCTGAAGGGGTCTGTTCTGCGCAGCCAGCTACTCTCCCACCAACCCAGCCATCCTCTCCCTGGAGCCTGCGCTGGCTCCCCATTGCCTTCCATGACCTGGCGTCCATCTCCCTACTCACCATGTCCCCCACCCACCATGGAGGGATGCCAGAAGGCACCATGCTTTTTTTTAGATCCTTGCCTTTCTTCCTCACCCATTCTGTGACCTTAGTCAAACACCTTTAAGTCTGAGGCTGGCCTTCCTCATAACAAAATATAGATCAGAACATAACTGAACGATGTAAGAGCAGACAGTCATGCAGTGTCCATGCCTGGCTTGAAAATATTAGTCACTGTTATTGTTTCATGTCTCATATCTCTGTCCACCAGCGTAGGTGGGACCGTGTGTCACACTCTTTATGGGGCTGCCCTGTTAATGCCTAGTAATGCAGGGGCACGAAGCCAAGAGGCCAAGGGCCAGTAGCTCAGTGCCTGGTACCCAATGAAAGTGCAGCTGCTCTAGTTGAATTTGCAGGGAAACACGCACTGATTCTCATAGATGAAGACCTCACACTTTAATGGAGAAATAGGATAAATGGTTCCTGGCTATTGTTTTTCTTGGACGCTTTTTCTTGGGTGCCTTGTGATTCATTTTCTCTTGACAGTGGTTCCTAGTCTTGGCTTCAGGTTGTGAAAGGATTTGTACTAGGGATTACCTGAATGAGTTTTGGGTCCCTCCCATAATTGTTCAAAAGGTCACCAAACCTAAAAGGCTCAGCCCCACCACCCTGGGCTATGCGCGATTAATTTTACAATAATGACGTATTTCTTTTTTTTTTTTTTTGCGGTACGCGGGCCTCTCACTGCCGTGGCCTCTCCCGTTGCGGAGCACAGGCTCCGGACGCGCAGGCTCAGCGGCCATGGCTCACGGGCCCAGCCGCTCCGCGGCATGTGGGATCTTCCCAGACCGGGGCATGAACCCATGTCCCCTGCGTCAGTAGGCGGACTCTCAACCACTGCGCCACCAGGGAAGCCCCGTACAATAATGACGTATTTCTATAAGCAAAAGTGAGAGGATGGAATTTTTTGTTGAGGTGTACGTGCAGCTTGGATGTTTGCTCTGATGTCTTGGCCTCGATGAGCATTTGGGGCCCTTTCTCGGCAGTGGCCTCTCTCTCCTCCGTGAAGCTCCCTCCTGACGAGTCCCCCTCCCTCTGCCAGCCCTCATCTTCCCGCTGTGGAGCTCCCTGGGGCCCCCTCGCTCCCGGCCTCTCTTAGCCGGTCTTTCCGCTCATTTAGTGAGAGGCAGAGGCAAGCCTCACAGAGGGTGCGGAAGAAACCCTACAGACAGTCTTCCAGTTGGGGGCACATCTCTGGGCTGAAGGAGTGCCCCTCTGATGCGGGAGAGGATTCCTGAGAAGCAGAGTGAGTGGCAGAGTGTCCTGAGCATGGTCAGTTCCCCACCAGCTCTCGGGGCAGCAGGGGACACTTCAAGTCTGTGACAGGAACCGTCTCTTGTCAGAGCTTGGGGAGTTTTTATGTCTCTGAACTAAATGTAAGCAAATACGTACAGCTCTATGTTTTTTTAAATTAACTGTTTTTCTTTTAAAAATAACATACGTGCATGGTAAAAAAAAAAAAAAAATGCAAACAGTGCACAAAGGTTTACCATGAGAGGTGGGTTCTGTGCCCAGAGCCCCAGTCCTTCACTCCCCCACACCATCCTTGCATCCCAAGGCCTCCACTATGACCAGTTTCTAGTGCATCTTCCAGAATAGTCCATGGATATATGAGCACCTACAGGTTAGTACATATGTATTTTGATAAAAGGACACATCTTTGTCATTTAGTCACAGAGTTCATTTTGCTGATGTTTTCAAAGCAAACTCTTTGAAAATATGAAAAACTCAGAATTGGTTGTGGACTCAGACAACACCACCAATTCTCAAAACCTCCCTGTCGTACCCTCTTTGCCATATTCCTAACACTTTCTCTCTCACTCGGTGACAGAGGCCTTGGGATGAGTTGAAATTCTCAGCTGTGCTCAGAAAAGCCTCAACCCGGCAAGCGATCTCACAGGTGAAAAAAGGACTAGCAAGACCCAGCCTGGCCCCGCTGAAGCCCATCTGCCGTTTTAAGCTAATTTTATGTTCAGAGAAGGTGGGATTCCGCCTCCTCCCTGCTCACCAGAAACCGTCTCCGTCCACAGGGGGATGAGAACGATGACCTGTACTGTCGGACCTGCAGGCAGTTCTTCAGTTCCCTGCATAACAAGCGGGAGCACCTGCTGGGGAAGCAGCACCTGCAGAACCTCACAGGTAACCAGCCTCTGGTCAGTGTAGCCCCTTCTCAGCACCTTGCTTGCTGAGTGGGCTGGGGCCAGTTACTTAACCTCTCTGTGCTTCCCCTACCTCATCTGTAAAGTAAGGTTGAAATCGCCCGCCTCACAGGGCTCTTCTGAAGATGGATATCAGAGCCGTGTGCAGGCCTGGTTCAGCTGAGATGTCACCTCCTCCAGGAAGTCTTTCCTGGTTTCAGACATGGGGTGGGGGGCTCCTGAGGGTGTGACATGTACCCTTTGCTTAGTAATTATCATCCCCTGCTACTGTCACCATCACCCTGCAACATGTGTGTGTGCACACACATGCAGAGACACAAGACATGCTCACACACAGTCATGACTGTGCGTGCATGCGCGTGCGCGCGCACACACACACACACACACATACACACACACGTCTGCTCTCCTGGAAGGAAGGAGCCATGTGGTTTAGGACATATCTCTTGCCCATAGTAGAGTTGCAATAAACATTTGATGAGGGAATGCACAAATGTACAGGAGGCTCACCTTTGTCTGGGGTTTGTAAGGAAATAAAGTGCCTTCAGTAATGTCTTGTTGAAGGTGAATAATGGCAATGAAAGTAAAAATGAATCTCATTACCTGAAATTGAGTATAATGTGTGCACTCCATATGCCTAGAGTTATACTGTGTAAATTACCCGCTGGAGAGGATTACGGCTCATTTCAAAATCTATAAAATCATGTACTAGGGGACCATGAGGCTGTAGGTACATGTGGCTCTGATTCCATGTAACTCTCTGAGGGCCTTTGCAGTTATTTAAAGGGAAACAGACATGGGCACACCTTGCTTCGTCTTCTCCCTACACCGCCTACCAGCTTTATGTTAACAGTCAGGCTGTCAAGAGCGTTTCCATGTCTGCCTTAATTGCTGTGCTATTGTTGGAAAGCAGGGCTTTGAGCAGCTGCGGTATCTGAGTCTCGGTCCTGATGGGAGGGGCAGTAGCCACTCATCCTTGCAGAGCAGGACCTCATGTGGCTCTCGTTGCCTGGGACCCCCCAACCCCTTGAGATGAGAGTGAGCCCGGGAGTCGCCTGCTCCTGCTGCCACCGCCCCGGAAGAACCTGAGCGGTCCCCTCCCCAGCTCTCCACTCCCTCTCAGCAAAACCAGGGTGGGAAGCAGGTATGGGGCAAGGTCCCAGAGCTCTTTGTTTTTACAGTGTTATTGGGATCTAACTCGCACACCATAAAACTCACCCACAGAAAGTAGTTTTCAGTATATTCCCAGATAGGTGCAGCCACCACTGCAATTAAGTTTAGAACATTTTCATCACCGCAACAGAACCCATCCCCGTGAGCAGGAATGGTCCTGGGCAGCCACTAGGGTGCCCTCTGCCTCCATAGGAGGCTCTGGTAGTTTAATACTTGATGTCTCCTTTCTGTGGCGACAACAGTCATCCCCGCCTTGGTGACATCTTAGGTGGGCAGCACCCTGTCACCATTAAGGACCTGAGTTTGAATCCCTGCTCTACCACTTACTGCCTTTATCACCTTGGCTGAACTCTCTGCCCACTGCCTTCATTTTTTCAAGGGCAAAATTGGGAATAATGATAATAATACTGACCTCACAGGGCCGTCGTAAGGAAATGAGTTAATCCCGTGATGCCTGGCACACTCTGGGTGTCCACTGTGTAATTATTATGAGCTTGGGGGCTGTAGCGGATAAGCAACTCCCTACCTCCCCACTTACTTTCCAGGAATCTCAAACTGCTAATGGTTCCCTGTAGCTCCCTGCTCTGTAATTTCTTTTCATCAAGCTGCCCTTCTACAGGAATGGCCTTCCCACCTCTGTGTACTGGGTCTCACTCCTATTCATCCTTCAAAACCCTATCAAAAAGGTGAATAATAGCAAGTGCTGGGGAGGATATGGTGGAATCACATCCTGATTCACTGCTGGTGGGAATATCAAACGTGGCAGCCACTTTCGAACAGTCTGGTAGTTCCTCAAAAATTTAAAGTTACCACATGACCCAGCAATTCCACTCCTAGGTATGTACCCAAGAGAACAAAATATATATGTTCACACAATATTATGAATGTACATGACAACATTATTCATAGTAGCCCCAAAGTGGAAACAACCCAAACATCCATCAACTGATAAATAGATAAAATACGGTCCATTCGTGCAGTCGAATATTATTCAGCCTGAAGAGGAGTGAGGTTCTGATATGTACTGTAATGTCCATGAACCTTGAAAACAAACATGGTAAGTTAAAAGTCTGGTCACAAAGGACCACAGATTGTATGATTTCCTGTATATGAAATGTCCAGAATAGGGAAATCTGTAGAGACAGAAAGCAGGTTAGTGGTTGCCTAAGGCTGAGGGAGGGTGGGGGACGGGGGGTGATGGCTAAATGGAACCAGGGTTTTCTTGGGGAGGTGATGAATATGTTCTAAAAATGATTGTGGTGCTGACTGCACATATCTGAATATACTAAAAACCACTTAATTATATACTTTTAATGGGTAAATTGTATGGTATGTGATTTAGATCTCAATGAAGTGGTTTGGAAAAAAGATACCCATCTCAGTCAAGGAGCCCCTCTTCCAGGAAGCCTCCCTTGCTGCCCTCCATCTGGCACTGGTCCCAGTACATTCTTCTTGTACATCTGGGGACCTGGCGCAGGGACTGGGGTTCGGAAGGGACGGGCTTGCCCATATCTGGACAGAGGGCCAGACCCAGAGGAGCCGCTCATCTTATGCTCAAGGGGCTGACTTTTGACACAGGATGTCTTTGCTTTTTAGGGGAATTTGAAAAAGATTCTGCTGAGTGCTTGAAGCATCTGGAGCCTCTGGAGGGAGAGGTAGGTCAGAATTTGAACAAAGGGGACTCAGAGGAGGAAGCTGAGTGCCCTGATCCACTTCCACTCAGAGGCCTGATTCCAGAGACGAATTTTGCTTCACTTGACTTACGTTTCTTGCAAGAGTTCATCTTTAAACTTCTGAAAAGTGAGTAGTCAAGTTCTACAACTCCCTAGTAACTTTGGTGACCGAGGGTTTTATAATCCTAGTAAGAGCAACCTACATAATAGGTTATAATATTAAGTGGAACAAAAAAAAAAAAAAAAAAAAGGAAAGGTTGCAACTACGAGAATAACAATAAGTAAATATAATAATCAGATGGGAAATAACCGAGGGCTTCCGGTAAGCCAGGCACAGGCCTAAGAAGTTTATACAAATTACCTTTTAATTGTGAGGTCGGTTATAGTATCACCTCCTTTTAAAGATGAGAAAAGTGCAGCACGGGGAGGTTAAGTAACTTGCCCATGGTTGTATAGATAGTGAGCTGAGATGGGATGGGTTCCAAGACCCATGTTCTTCATAACTTCCCTACGATCTCAACTATATTTATAAAATTATGCATATGTGAATCTGTGCAAATGTTAACAGTGGTTACCTCTGGCAGGCAAGAGGAAGGTACTGTTTTTCTTTATTCCTTTCTTATTTCCCCCAATGGATAGATGTCCTTTATATTATCAGAGAATGAAATAGGCAATATTAAAAAGGGTTTAGAGGATGCCGTGTACATGTCAGGGTCCCAGCTGTTGCCTGTGTGAAGTGCAGTTCAAAGAGGAGGGGAGGTTTTTGATGGAAAGAACAGATAAAGACGGCCTTCTCTCCCCTTTCCTCCCAGTCAAAGAATTTGAGCTCAGAGAGCTGAGGAAGACTTTAGAAAGAGCTCAAGTAGAGCAGGAGGCCCTGCAGAGGCAGCTGCTGGAGTTCCAGGTGAGGCGCTCGGGAGGGAAGCGCCCAGTTCCATCTCTGTAGCCCCATTGCTCAGCTCAGGGCCCTACCTGGTGGGGTCGGGAGGCAGGGGAAGAAGACCATGTGGTCCGATTGAAATAACGCATCACAAACCAAGGTGCCACTAGCCTCCCCACCATTCCTGCTAGAGCATACTTGTTATACATTCTTGTAAAATACAGAGTGTTTGTGTTTCCGACGTAGAGAAATTGTGCTGTGAGCCTTCTTGTGCTGCGTGCTTGCTTCACTCAAGGCTCCGTGTTCATCCACGCTGCCCCATGGCATCTGGCCTGTTACTTCTCTACCCACTGCACCTCCCTGGCCCACTCCCCCCGTTGGGGGCCTCGGTTTGCACCAGCTTCCGTGACCACAGCTTAGGGTGTGACGAGCATCCTTGCTCGCATCCTGTTCCATGAGAGGAGGTCTGGACCACATACCACAAAGAGGGTTGCCTGGTGTGGATTGGGAATAATTTTCAGTTGGCAAGTGTGTGCACATTGATGCATTGATGGGTGGTACCTGTTTTGATGAAAGCAAAGAGAAGATGTGGTGAAACCGTGCAAAAAGTCACAATTTTTAAATGTGTTATTTTATTCTGAATAAAAATTAAGTTATATTCCTTGAAGAAAATTTTGAAATTTCAGAAGACATTTTGAAATTTTTCAGAAAAATGAAATCCAATCATTAGAGAAGCATCATTAACATTTGTGTAGCATCTTCTAGTCTTGTTTTCCAGAAATATCTAAATCTGTTTACATAGATACATTTGTATATTATCTATATATTTATATATCTCTGTATTTATCTAAATAGGTAGAGATAGGTAGGTAGGTAGGAAGAGAGACAGAAACAAAGGAAAAATTGGAATAAAAACCACACAGTTTGATTCCTACGGTTGCCATTTCATTCCATAGTAAGTAAGCATTTTCACATCTCCTCCGATGTCCTTGTATGAATTGCCTCTCATGACTGCAAAATATGTCATTATGTGGATGAACCATAATGGACTCCCATTTCCCAGTTGGTGGACATTTTGGCTACATCCAATCATTATATTATAATAACACTGTGAACACTCTTGTCAGTGTTTACACTCATCCTTGAGCTCCCTGGGGAGGGATTCCTAGAAGTCTGGTGCTTACTTAAAAAGCACAAGCCTTAAAGAGGTCCAGAAAGGACGTGGCATCTGCTGTGGTCCCGAGCACAGGCTCTCGCGGTTGGAATCCAGGCTCTTCCCCCAGCTGTGTGCCTCGGGCTCTCCGCTTCATTTCTTCACCTCCCCGGTTATCAGTCTCTCCGTGCACCACTGGGGGGAACAGTAGGTCCGCCCCATGGGGTGGTTGTGAGCGATTACATGAACTGATCCACCTGGCAGGGTACCAGTGGACGTCACGGCATCGCCCTCTGGGGCTGTCCCCTCCAATGCCTCCAGCAGATTCTTCATCCCACACTTCTGTGCACCACAAAGTTCCACTGCAATTCCTGTTTCCTTTGAGTGTAGTTTTGTTACAGAACTTTGAAGAACAGTGAATGTTTAAAAAAAAAAAAAAGGAAATACCCCAGTTATCTGAAGCCATCGTGCAATGACCCCCCTGACATAGGTCCCTGGAAATCGGCCCTGCCAGGGCTCCTCGCTTAGCAGCCTGGGCGGCAGGGAGAGTGTGTGCCGGGGTGGGGAGGGGTGTCCCTTACTGTCCGGGACCTTCTTAGCAAGGCATCTCACTGAACTCCCAGCCCACATCTTAGAGGAGGACCACCACGCCTGCCTCCCAGGGATGCTGGGAGGGGCTGAGGGTGGGACACACAGTCAAGCCTTCTCCAGGGTGGGAGCCCACCCACTGCACACACAGCCCTTGCCCTGGGGCTGCCCCATGTCATCCTGGCCCCCAGGGCCCTGTAGATGGCAGCATGAGAAGGACTGGCTCAGAAATCAGGCCCAGCTGTGGGTCTGGGCTCCCGTCCGTGGTTATGGGGCTGGGGCAGGCCACTGACACCCTGGAACCTCGCTTCCCAGGTGGGGACACATCCTCAGCAGGAGGGTGAGATACTGAGTGATATAAAGGGTCCAGCACGAAGTAATAGGATTTTTAACAAGTGGGCGCTGTGTCAGTGGGGTAGCTCTTTTACTTACTGGAGGTGTGGGGAAGGGAGATTGACTATGTTCATGGATTCTGAGAGCAGCTGCAAGACCCTCTTTGTTTAATTGTTTATTTATTTGATTACTTATCTACTTGGGGCCTATTTACTTATTTACTTTTAATTATTTGTTCATTTACTTATTACTTTCTCATTTACTTATATACATATTTATATACTTATTTATTCACTTGTTCGTTTGTTCGTTCATTCATTCATTCATTCATTCCCTTGGAAAGTCTTGGAGCTAGCTGCCTGAACACTTTGGTGTTCTTTTAGAATCGGCAGCAGAGGCTGGAGGTGGAGCTGGCCGGCCTGAAGACCTACGGGGTCGTCCTGGAGAAGGAGTTTGAGAACCTGAACATGGTCCTGATGCTGTCCCACTTCGGCCTGCGAGTAATAGACATGAGTGAGCCAGCCGTCCGGGGCAGTCCCTTTCCCCCTCTCCCCAGGCCACACGCATGCTCCCTCCAGGTCCTCGCTGGTCTATAAAACCGAGGCCCAGAGGTTCCTGTCCATTCATTTATTCATGCCTGCGTCCCCCACTTCTTTACTCAGCATGCTTCCCACATGGCCAGTGCGTCCAAGTTTGCTGCTGGGTGCTGGGGGATGTACGGAGATGAACGATGATACTGTGATCCTAAATCCAGCACCCACTGGGTGCCAGGCCCTGAGCTGGGCACCGCCAGGGGATGAAGAGGTGGAGAAGCCCCTGGCCTCAAGCTCTAATCAGGTGGACAGATCCTCAGTCACTAGACTGTCGGGGTGCAGTGTCCCAGCGGAGAGCTTCCCTCCATGGACAAGGTGCTGTGGGCACTCAGTTGGGAGGCAGTTCTCTATCTACGGGAGGTGAGCTTCTAGAAGGACTTGACAGAGGAAGGACCCAAGAGGACAGTCCCAAACTCCTGAGGCAAAGAAGGGGCCAGAGGCACAGCAGGCAGGGAGCCCTGCGTGTGCCACGGAGGTGAGGGAGGGCATAGAGCACATACGTGGCTGTGTCCTGTGCAGGCCTGGTGCAAATGCTCCTCTTTGAAGAAAAAAATCATGAATACCATTTCATTGTAAAATATTTAAATGTGACCTTTTGGAGAAACATAAAATGTGACCATTCCCCTTCACTCCCCACTCCCCTGCCGGATCCCTTCCCTGCCCTCCCTAGAAGCTTTTACTGTTCGCATCTTCCTGCATCTCCTTCCTTCCAGCCGTTTTCTATCTGTTTATGAATGGGGTAGTGTCAAAAATCATTAACAACAGGAATTTCTTGAGACATGGCTGGCCATGAGCTGAGAGCAGGGTCCCTGGGGCCCCTGCTGGACCAGGCCTTAACCCCCTTGGTTGCTGGATTGGGCAGCTCCTGGGCAGTGGCTGTTTACCAATCAGTCTGGCAGATGTCAGTACTCTCAGACCTGGCGTAGCCGCACTGGTGCATTACTGGCTGGCCACCAGCACTGTGCAGGCGAGAATCAGACGGATTTGTTCACTGACAGCTTGTCTGTTTGCTATGAATGGGCAGCACCCCAGTCCCCTGCTGATTCACGCTGGGTGGGACACTTGGGGTTTCACATCACGGTGAAGCAGTGACTCCAGAACACATCACATCTGGGCACAGGGTGGAGCATCCCTGCTCTATTAATAGTGATGCCTCAAGGCCAAGGGCCCTGGCAGTGAGGCGGATGGAGCAGGCCCTGCTGCTTTGGAAATTTGGAGACTTGGCCTCTTTCCTTCCTGTGCCCTCTCCTCACCATCCTCGCTTGAGAGCATTTGCCCTGGCCAGATTCCATGTGAATTTTTATCCTTACATAGTGTAAGTGGGGCTTCCCTGGTGGTGCAGTGGTTGAGAGTCCGCCAGCCGATGCAGGGGACACGGGTTCGTGCCCCGGTCCGGGAAGATGGCACATGCCACGGAGCAGCTGGGCCCGTGAGCCATGGCCGCTGAGCCTGTGCGTCCGGAGCCTGTGCTCCGCAACGGGCCAGGCTTGAGCGCTCCTAAGAAAGGAGGATTACACAGGCTCAGGTTCCTACTGGATGTGGGAAGCAGGTAGGAGGTGTGTTCTCCAGTGTTGATAAGCCCATGGGCCCCAGCTCTCTCTCCCTCCCTGTGGCCTTTTTCTTTTCTTGTGAATTGGATCCATTTACTGCAGTCATGACAGCAGCAGCTCTGGGGAGCAGATGAAGGATGCTCTGGGGGTTGGTTAATGTCCACGTGTTCTCACGTGGGTGTCCTTCCCAGGGAAGGCATGATGGAAGGCATTGGATGTGGTGCCAGGACAGTATAATGTAAAGGAAACCAGCTTTTAGAAAACATTTACCGATCACTGGCTCCAAATTTATCAATGCATCTGGTGTCAAGTAATGTCCAGAAAGTGGTTTTGTGGGTTCAGCTCCTTCTCTGCTCCCACCACCCTCTGTTTCCTGTGGTTCCCCTCAGCCCACTCACTTGGTTCACTCCATCCAGAGACATCCTCCGAGCCCTGGGCTCGGTGCTGGGAAGCCAGAAATTCCAGGAGACATTTTATGACCTCAGAGAGCTCCAAGTCTCAGACGGTGACACTGGGGAATAAATTGGGGCTGATGATGTGACCCAGCCATCCTGCCTAAGCCTGAGTTGTGTCCAGTGGAGCACCAGGTGGGCCCTCCTCTCAGACCCCCTTCTCCAGGACCCCGTCCGAGTTCTCTGTCCGGGACCAGTGCACAGTTGTCTCTGCAGGCATGTCTGAGATGAGCAGAGCAAGCATGGGTCGTGCTTCATCTGGAGGAGCCCTTGGGCTCCATAGCCTTTTCCTGGCAGTAAACTGTCTGCTCTCCCTTTCCAACTCTGCAGTATAAAGCAGCGCCCACCCCCGCACCGACGGAACCCCAGGACGCATCCTGGACACACGGGAGTCAGCTTCCAAAGATGTATTTCCCTCAGTGGAGGAAGAGTGGAAGATCCTGGGGTCCTGCGGATGGGACAGCCAGGACGGCTCTACTGACCCAGGAAAAAATAAATTGTGCATGTGTGTTTGCACAACAGACGCAATCTGTCTTTTGTCTGGGGCTTGGCAGTATCTGCCCTGTAAGTGTTCCTTCTACGGACTAAAAGTTGAGCAGCTTTAATGTGGGAATATGTTGGTGGATTGTGTCTGCCTCTGCAAGCACAGAGGGTGAGTGCAGTGCATACCTGCTCGCAGGGCACACTGTGCCCAGCAGCCCTGAGTCTCTGGCGTACTTTGAGCAGCCCCTCTCCTGCTCAGTCTCTTGGACACTTTGGTTTCCTCTACTGAATTATAAAGACAGTACTGCTGCCCATCAGCCTCGAGGGATGGGATGAAGATGGAGTAACACAATTATCTTGTATGAATTTAGGTCCCCTGGAAGCTGACCTTGAGATCAGGACCTGCACGAAGCAGGTAGTTTGGGAGGTGATCCAAGTAGGGGAGTGGGGAACTGAAACAGGCAGGGGAGGACAGACATGAGAGGGTGCACTGTATCAGCAAGAAACTGTGGCTGAACCCCCAGGGAAATTCTGGGAGCCAGGGTAGGACCCATACCTGAGAGCATCCCACCCAGTGGCCTGGAAGGTGGGGTATTTATCCACCAACTCCCTTCCATCAGTGCTGGAGGATGGCTTCCAGGAAGGGTCAATTCCTTTTCCTTCCAGCCTGCTGTGCAGGTGACAAGGGGGGGGGCAGGAGGCCAGAAGAGCCTTGAGCAGGGAAATGTACGCTGCAGTTGGAAGGCTGGCCAGCGTGCCCCCAGGGGTGGCAAGGACAAGGGATGTGAGTAGGGCACCAGCAGTGTCTGTTATGGGGCTGTTGTAGGGCCTTATAGGCTATTAATTGATATACAGCTACAAAATGGGGGCAGGGGTCATGGTGGGTCCTGTACACACATGGGTGTAGACATCAGGGACTAGGTCTGCCTGCCTGAAGCAAAGACCCGACCACAGTGGCTTCACCACATAACAAAAGGTCCAGCAGTGAGCAGCAGGGACAGGGACAGCAGCTGCCCAGAGGGGCCCACGCACCTCTTTCTACTCAGTTCCCTCCAGCACTGGCTCTTGTGTGTATATCCATTGCCCCCAGGGTAGCTCTCCAACCTCCAGCATTGCTTCTGCACTCCAGGCATGCTGGGGGCAAAGGGAAGGGCAAAAGGGAGGCTCCAGCTGGTCAGCCTCCTTTTACAAAGAGCTTCCAGAAAGCCCCACTTTCTAGAAGAGTTTTCAGAAAGCAACTTCCACGTGTATCTCAGGGACCAAGATGGCGGCATTTGGCCAAGACAGCTGCAAGGGAGGCTGGGAAATGTATTTTAGGTGAAAACAGGACCACCCAGAGCAAAGTTGGTTTGGGTTAGTGAGGAAAAAGGAGTTAGAGAAGAAATGGGAGGGCAGAGGGCAAGCCCCAGTGGACACCATTTCTAGAGGAGGAAGCCAGCTTGTGATCCTGTGGAGGTCTGTGTGCAGTCTGGCCGGCGTCCTTGTGGAGGAGCCCAGCGTCTCTCTGCTCAGCAGATGACGATGGAGTGTCTCCGAGCCTGTTTATGGCAGCATTCAGCCGGGGTGATAGCCGCTGCTCTAGGGCTGTTGAAAGCCTGCTCTGTACCTGGTGCTTTGTACACATTTCACTTAATGCACCCAGTGCCCTCGCAAGGCAGCTCTGCTTGAGCCACTTACCTACTTATGGAAAGACAGGAGCCCAGTAATTGGCCCGAGATGAGATGCTGTTGGCAAGGGGGCCAGATTTGGTTTCCATCACAACTGTATCCTATGGAAGTTCAGCTCTTTGCTTTAACCGCATTGGCCTACAGGACTGGTAGCTGCTTTGCAGGAGGAAGGTCATCTGCCTCTTTCCAAACAACTCAGTCCCTCCCTCCCTAGTTACCCTGTCCCACATTTACCTACAGCTCAAAGTCACACTCCCTGAATCTTGTTGAATAAGAACACCCAGATTATCCAAATTAGACCACGAAGAGGACGGCCAGATTTAGCAAATAAAAATACAGGACACTAGTTAAATTTGGATTCAGATAAACAATGACTCTTAGTATAAGTATGTCCCATGCAATATTGAGGACATACTGAAAAATCGTTCAGAAAATTTTAACTGGACACTCATATTTTATCTGACAGCCCTAACATGCATGCCTCGCTGGCTGTGTAACACACCAAGCTCAGCCCCTTCATTCTATGGGCAGGAAAACATGTGGATTTCTCCCAGGAGGATGCACAGCACATTGGTGGTGGCCCCTGAACTATATGCAGGTCCCAGAATCTGAGGCCCTGACTTTTTCGCCAAAGCAAGAGAAGCAGGCGATGGCAGGTCCTAAGAGAGGCAGGGCGGGCCTCCTCGGGTGCAGGTGGAAACTTTAGCCATGGATGGTGGGGAAGGTTGATTCTAGCCTCAGCTCTGCTTCCAAAACCCTGCGGGGCCTGGAGCCCATCCTTTCATTTCTGTTTCCCCACTTGCTGCAAGGGAGCTGGACTAGCCCGGGTCTAACACTTCAAGTCTGAATGCCCAAACGCACCCTGACGTATGTTATCTCCACTTAGCAGCTGTGGGATTCTGAGCAAGGCTTTCCTCCTTGAGCCTCAGTTATCTGCTCTGTAAAATGGGAATGTCAACACCTGGTGGGGTCACTGCCAGAACCAAGGAGCTGTGCCTTATAAGGCACCCTGCAGAGGGCCTGCAATCTGCAGGGGCTCTGGACATGGATGTGCCTGTTGTCCCTGACAACCGCTCTGCCAGGATCCGTTCTGGGACTCATGGTGACAATAAGACCTTGATCGACCACCTGACAGTTGCTGAGTGTGTCTCATGCTCATCCCCACCGACGAGCCTCTTTGCTGAAGTGACTCCATTCACCAGGCACCATGGGGTCTGGCTTGGGTTTAGGTTTCTCACGCCCCTCCAGGGCGCTGGCAGTGCAGGACCCCATGCCACTGCCCTAGGTGGGATGCAGGGCTGGGGTGGGGGATGATGCTATTGGGGTAGTCCAGATGCAGAGAGGTCCAGATGCAGGAACTCAGTGGAGCCTCCTTCTAGGTGCCCCACCCTCCTCAACCCAAGTCTTGGCCCAGAAATCTGACTCCCTCCAGATCCAGTCACTGAGGCCCTCCAGGTGGGGTGACTCCACAGGTCCGGGCCCAGCCTCTGCATGAAGTACCCCAGGGAAACCAAATCACTGGGGGTGATGGGGCTCACAACAAGACCACGGTGCCCTCAGACTGCAGGAGTGACAACTGTACTGGGTATGCCCCCTGGCCAGCAGGGCTGAAACGTAATTATCTGAGCTGGACTTGTGTTCAAGGAGGCATAGAAAGAAATAGAATTGATGTGTTACCCAGCACACACAAATAGAGTTAAAACCGAACCCATGCAAAACAATAGTCACGCTACTTCAGGGGTACACTCTGACACTTTGTCTTCTTTTCTATTTCATATTTTAAAACTGTTGGGCACAGCCCACCAAATTGATTTCAGGACTTCCTAATAGGTCATGGCTACAGTTAAATAAATCTTTCTTGGGCATCCTCACTGCAGGCCCCTTAGGTACGATTACTGGAATCTATGACTGAGCAGGTTGGAGTTCTGGCCTGAACTCTTTCCTCTGTTCACTCTGGGAGGCAAGAAACCTGGGCTGGGCATCTAGCTCTGCCTGCCTGCAGGGATGGGCTGTGGTGGGTGAGACACTGAGAACTCTGAGAGTAGAGGTGGTTGATAAACCTCCTGCTGTAGAATGAAGTAGAAGTACAGCTGAGCTGTTAGGAGCACTGGCTCTGGAGCCAGACTGGGTGTGCAGACACTGCCACTTGCTAGCTGTGTGACCCTGGGTAAGTCACTTTACCTTCAGGACGCTCAGTTTCCCCATCTGTAAAATGGGGATGATAGCAGGACCTCATCGGATCGTTGTGAGGATTACATGGATTCCTACACCAGGTCTGGCATGTGGGGAGTTCAGTAAATATTAGCCAGGATGGTCATCATGGCTGACTTCACAGGTGTGCAACCTCTCAAGTCTCACAGAGTCCCACTCTCAGAAGGACTTCGTTTAGTGCTTTGCTGTCGCCATCTTGAAAGTCAGTAATTTTTTCTTTGAACTTGTGCTTTGTAATTGACGTCTGACAGGACAACACAGTATGCACATGGGATGTGCCAGGTTGCAGTGCACACAGGCACAGTGGGCAGTGCTCCAAGCAGTTAGCTTGGTTGCTGGGCTACACACATACACATATGCCAGGGGTGGCCTGGGGCACTGTGGGGTCCTGGATAGGGGGTGGCCGGGGCTGGGACCTAGGCCTGGGTTGCTGGTGGTGATGGTGGCATTAGTGAGAGACACTAGGAGAGATGAGGAACTCTATCCCTGGAGCCTGTCCTGGGGGGACCTACATAAACATTAACTCTCTGGCCTGAGGGCCAGGGTAGGAACTGCAGGGGCTCAGGCAGTAAACTTTGTCAGTAAATTATTACAGAATTGAAGTAAACACATGGACATTGCAATACAGCATGCCAGGAGTTATTAGAACTCGTCAGTGAACTTAGAATCTCTGGTTTTGAAAGCTATTGTAATGCTACGAATATCCAAAGGCTTATAAATAGAAATTAAACGTAAACGTTGTCACATTTGATGGTAAAAAACACTATATCCATATCAAGCTTTGATGAACCAATGATTAAAGAGGAAGACAATTTTAAAATAAATTTCCCTTGTAATTCAAGGTATAGCAAAAGAATGCATAAATAGGGGATTGAACTATATACAAGTCATGAAGCCACTTTTGGTTTCTGGTATAAGCTCCACAAGTTACAGGAAATGTCAGACAGTAAACATTAAAATATCATTGTATACACTGATACATTTCCAATGTATCAGTGTATACATTTACATTTAAAACTAAATTCAGGCTTACATGAAACTGATCTGTATGAAGAGTTAAATCTTTTTAGAAAAAAGCATTCTGCGAGAATCATCAGCTCTAGATGTACTAGAATTTGTATTTCAAAATAATTTATCAGAAATGTATCCCGATGTGATCACAGCTTGTAGAATACTCTTCACAGCTCCAATAATGGTTGTATCAGCAGAAAGTTCCTTCTCAAAATGAAAAATTATCAGAAATGTTTTGTGATTGCGCCTTTGTCAAGAGCAACTGATGTCACTTTCCATCATATCGATAGAAAATGAGTGGCTAAAAGTATAAATTTTGATGAACCTAATACACAAATTTGCACAGAAGCAGCCAGGAAAATCTTGTCACCAAGCTATCATGTTAATAAGCTATTATTTGTTGTATTATATACATTATGACACCAAAAGTTTATTTTTACAATTTGTAAGTGTATGTTGTTACTCATGTGTCACTATTGTTCTTATGATATTGTGTGCATAATAAAATAGTCTAAAGGGAAACACTTTAACTCTTTTAACTGCACTTTTTCCCTGTTTTTGAAACAAGGGGCCCCACATTTTTATCTTCCACTGGGCCCCACAAATTATGTAGTGAAGTGATGGGATGCAGGTGAAAAGCACTGTATAAACTGTAGTAAAACCAGAATTTAAAATGCATTCAGTTGACCCACTTAAATTTGGTGTGTTTTATTCTTGTCATTTTTTTTCTTTTTTCTGGTAATCCTTTTAACTGAATTACTAACCTGATGGAGAGTTCTACTCCTATTTAGAGACTTATACTATCTTATCTTTCTGTCATTAGGTTCATTTAATTTTTTATTATGCTTAGTTTGTATTATGACAGTAAATCCAACCTGATAGAGTTCTTTCAACTTTCCTAGGGTATTTATAAATTTACTTTGTTCTTGAAACACATAAATACTAACAAGGCATTCTATTTTATATTATTTTTGTTAAATTAACTTTGGAATAAAAAGTCATAGGAAACATCTGTAGTGAAATCATATATTTGTTAACTCCTTGGTTCTGTGTAGTCTCCACATATTTGTACTTTTTAATTTTTCTCTCATGTAAGAGAATTCATTAAGAGAAGCAGGCAGGTGATGGCAAATCAACTTTTTAATGAAGTTCTAATCCTGCTAATTCCACTTTCATTTTGTTTGGATCATGGCGAGTAAGTACTTTAGGTCCCAGAATGCCAATAATTAGAGCTCCATTTGGAGCTGTGATCAAGATGGCTAGAAAAGCTATTGTCATCACATCCTTCGAATATGGTTCCAAATGGGGTGCACTGATTCTTGCTCTTTCTAGAGCCAGAGGACCTAAAACAGCCTACATTTAGAGGAGAAAAAGATGAGGCATAAAGAAAAATGTTAAATGGAGTTAACATACAATAAAAGTAAATAGCCCTGTTAAAACAAATAACACCTAGCACTAGACTACTAGAAAAGAGACAAGACAAAGTGTTGAAGAATTTTCATAAATTACTCATCAATCCTATGTTCTTCCTAGCAAATATATCTGGAAGGACAGTGAAAAAGTGACAAACCAGTGTGCAGACATTTGGGGGCTGTTTTTGTTTTCTTGTCATCTCAGCTTTCCCCTGTTTAAATACATTTTTTGAGTGCTCACATTATTTTCAGAACCTTAGGAGTTTCACCTAAACCAGAGCTTTGCATATTTGCCTTTACCATGTACCACTAGGTTCCTGGCTACAATGAGACAACACAAAATGCTAAGGTTTCTTATGGTTCTTTAGGATTTTGTTGTCTGTCTTCTTGTTCTTACTACTGGGTGGCAGTGTGATACAGTAAAACTGACAAGAGGTTTGGAATCTATACACTGGGCACTGAGACGTTACAAAGTAACTTGCCTAAGGTTATAGGCAAGTAACATGGTATTCAAAATAGGCAGCCTGGTCCCAAGGACCTGCTTTTCTAACCATGACATATAGAGAGTTTTGTTGCATGGAAACTCACAAGCTTCTGTTTTGGAATAACAATGGAGAAAATCTCAGGAAATCAAGACATTGTATTGCCAGGTTAAACAGTCTGACAATAAGTAGCAATACCTTATCACTGAATCAGAGAGCAAAACTACAAGGTCTGGCTTTTCTCTCTCTTTCATTCATTCATCATTCATTCTTGTAGGCATGGAATGCTTATTTATTGTGTACCTCCGGCATGTTAGGCACTGTGTTAAGTGCTAGGGAAAAAGAATAACAGAAAAAACAAGCACTGTTCCTATCCTTCCTATATAATCTAGCGGGGAGATTCAGTCATCAATCAAATAGTCATACAAATTAAATATATAATTAAAAATAATATATGTGCATTCATGTATGGTAGAGTGGGTGGCAGGCATAGGAAAGATATATTTTAAAAAGAATCAACATCTCTAGTTTAAAATCGTAACACTTAGCTCTACAATATTCAGCAAAATGTAAAAATTCCAATTTTCAGATATACTCTTTTTTTAATAATCAAAAAAAGGTGTTTTTTTTTTAAGATTTAAACAATGATTCAAATATAATGCAAATCTGACACCTCACACTCTGATACCTAAAGGAAAAGCACTCCTCAGAGCATCCTACAGCCCCACAACCAGCTCCTTCCCATGCACAGAGTTGCTGCTCCCTACCCCCCACCCCCAAGTTCATTCACTTTCAGGGGCTTCTTATGTGATTTTGGACTCACAAATAAGTTGTAAAAGTAATACAAAGACTTTCTATATACCCTTCATCCAGATTTCCCAAATGTTAACTCTTGTATGACCACAGTACAATAATCAAAAATCAGAAAATTAACACTGATATAATATATATTATATATATACACACACACATACACTAATCTAGAGACCTCATGCAAATTTCAACAACTGTCCAACTAATGTCCTGTTTTTTGGACCAGGAGCCAATGCCTGAACTAAATCCACTGCATTTAGTAAGTGTTTCCTTGGTCTCCTTTTATGGGAGACATATCCTTAGTCTGTCTTTGTCTTACGTGACCTTGACACTTTTGAAGAGTACTGGTCAATTTTGCATACTGTCTCTCACTTTGCTTTTGTCTAATGTTTTCTCATGATAAGATTGACATTATGTGTATTTGGCAGGAACGCCCAGAAGTAATGATGTGCCCTTTTCAGTGCATTCAGACATACTCTTATTTTATATCTTGGGAAAATAGAAAAATATTTTTGTAAGTTTAGGAAGTATTTGTCATTAAAAGCACAGTTTTCAATTTCAGGAAAATTGCTTTTAAAAGTGAGTTTCTTAAAGAGTACATTAATTTTAATGAGTAGTTACGATCAATCAAACATTTTAAAAGTAAGATTAATGGCCCATATTTTGTGACTGGATGTTTTTTTCATTTAGAATTTTTAAAAAAATCAACATTAAAATAATTAGAATGACTTAATATGTTCTTACTTGGACTGTAGCTTTGGGCATCCACGATAAAGCAATAAATATTTTCTCCTTAAAATTAAAACCAGCAAAAGACATCAATACAAATGTAAAAGAAATTCGAACCAATAATGCCAAACTCAGTGTAACAACACAAATGCCTACAACAGATAAAAACAAACATAAATAACACAATATTTGGGAAGTAGTGGTTCTTTATGCCTAGAGATATGATTTGTAAATGGGCTGAAAGCATTTTAGGGCTAGTGTCTCTGTATATCTTTATTTTTTTAAGTAAAAACAATAATCATAATAATACAAATATGATTGAGGCTTCTATGTAAAGTGCAAGGGATAATATGATGGTGGAGGTATGATGAAAAATAAGATAAATTACATTTATTTAATTCTGAGCTAACAGACATTGAACTTTTACTATAAATGAAAGTATTCAAAAGATGCTAATGGTATCCAATATTCCCCCTCAGAAAAATTTCTAATCTCCATTTCCTCAGATCACTCAGGGAAGATATTCAGGGTTGTCTTTGGTTACAAAGAGCGTACAGGATAAAGGAAGAACAAATGTATGTTACACATGTACTTCTGAAGAAGGTCCTTGTAGCATTCAAAGACATGTTGTAAATAAAAATAAAAATTATTCAGTTTTCTTAAATATTTTCAAATCTTATATTTTTGTGCCTCTAATCATTCTTACCAATAGCATTTGATTTAAGAGATGTGACAGATACTTCCGCTCCAACCAAACCGAAAAGAAGAGGTTGAAAAATATTCCATGCAGTTCCAATAATTTTTTGGACTCTAATCTGTAGAAAAGGGTAATAAATTTTCAGTTATTGTGACACATATAAGTATTTGCATTTCAGAGGTTTAAAGTCTCTCTTAACATTTAATAAACTTAAGATATTTTATTTGTAGAAGAAATGTTAAAACAATAAAAATTAAATGAGTAGGTTAATTCTTTTATACAAACACCTAGGTAGAATTTGATTAAAAGAAATCTACAAAGCAATAAAATAAAAATATTATTTGGTAATTCTGTCATGGAACAAGTAAGGTCTTTGAAGTTCCACACATGCTCTGATGGTACAGTAAGAGTTCTACCTTTTGTTTGTAAGGCAACTGAACAGAGATAGAACTACATCATGCCTGATGAGAACATACTCAAGATCATTCAGACATTTCAGCTCTCAAAAATGAGCTGGGAAGATCTCCACTAAAAATTATCCTGGGACCAAATCCCATGAAAGTGAATCCTGATAGGTCCTAAACAACTAGGAAAAAAATTCTGGTAATCTGTTAGGCCTGCTTCCAAAGGAGCCATATTGAAAACATCAAAGTTACTTTCTCCTTAAAACCAAACCAAAACATTTAATAGATTCTAACTTGACTGCCTGCCTGGCTTCCCTTTCTGGGAATGAATCCCCCCAGTGCTGCTTCCACAATTACATGGTTATAGGAAATGCCCCTAGTGACATAACAGTACTCTGGCTCTTTTCCAGGAATTTGGATGAAGGGATTTTAGTCTCAGTTTGGGTTTATCTTTTTTTTTACAGGTGGAGATACATAAAACTTTAATATCCTTTGTTTGAGGCATAAACTATCTTCATAACTACTCCCCTTATGACTAGGTTTTCTGGTTGCCGTTTATAAAAGTAAGTTTAAAAAAGGAAGTAACAAAAGAAAACCAATATTACTCTTTCTTCTTTGTAGCACATTATCCTAGTTGTTACTTTTAATCTTTAAAATCTATTTATTCTTTACCTTTTGATTTCCTTTATCATGTAAACAAACCAGTAGTTTTCATTTATTTGTAATTTATTATTAGTGATTTAATTTCTCTTATAATTATGAATTTATCAGAATGCTAAACAAAATGCCCATATGATTTTTGGATAGGGAAGTTCTCAAGCTGATTCTAAAATTTATCTAAGAAAGAATATGGGCAGGAACAGCCAAGAAATAATTTAAAAATAGGTATAATAAGAGGGAATCTTCTATATAGATTTTGAGACATAAAACTACAGTGATTTAAAATAGAGTGGTATTGGGCTTCCCTGGTGGCGCAGTGGTTGACAGTCTGCCTGCCGATGCAGGGGACGCGGGTTCGTGCCCCGGTACGGGAGGATCCCACATGCCGCAGAGCGGCTGGGCCCGTGAGCCATGGCCGCTGAGCCTGCGCGCCCGGAGCCTGTGCTCCACAACGGGAGAGGCCACAACAGTGAGAGGCCCGCGTACCGCCAAAAAAAAAAAAAATAGAGTGGCATTGGCATAGAAATAGATAAGTTTAAATAGATTCCAGAAGTAAATTTATATATACATATATATATATAGGAGTTTAGCACATGTTAAAAGAGACACTTAAAAAGTCATTGAATAATTAATGGATTAATCAATAAATACTTTGGCAAAAATAGACGATACAATTCATATGCATATATATATTATATGTATGTATATATATATATGTATGTCTATGAATACATATATATAAACACACACATGTACATCCTTACCTCACATCATTCACAAAAATAGATTCCAGAGGGATTAAAGAACTAAATGAAAAACGAAACAAATGACCAAAGTATTAGATGATAATATATAAGATGTTATAATGTTTATAATCTCATAATCTTGGATGAAAAAATTTTTCTTGAACAAGATGCAGAACCCAAACCAAAAAGGAAAAACTGACAGATTTGACTATAGGAAATTTTACTGCCATAAAAAAGACATCAAAAAAAAAGTTGAAGATAAGCAAAAATTACACGCAACCTGTAGACAACAAAGAATTAGTAGCCCTAACATATAAAGAAACTCTATAAATTAGGAACAAAAAGGCTAATAAACCAATTAAAAAATGGGCAAAGAATATGAGTAAGTAGTTATAAAAGAATATATGGATAGAAGCTTACTCCACTACTAATCAGAGAAATATAAATAAAGAATAACAATGTAATATAGTTTCTTACCCATTGTTAAAAAAAAATTGATAATATCCAAGATTGTTGATGGGTTTAGGTATTAGAGACTCTCCTACACTGCTGGTAGTAAACAGTGTAAATAAAATCCTTTTTAGGGATAATTTGGCAGTACCCATCAAAATAGAAATGTACAATTTCTAAATCCAGCCATTCCACTTCTAGAAATCTATTCCTTCAGAAGTACTTATACATTTGCAAAACCACAGATGAATAGGATTGTTAATGGAAGTACTGTTTGTAATAACAAAACATGGAAGTGATCTGTCTACAGATAGAGGAGTGATTAGAGGAAATGATCTGGGAAGGGGATTTGATATTTGGCAATGGTGGGGGAAGGGGAGTCTTTTACATTGTATTCCATATGTGGGCCTTCTTACTGTTTTATTTATTTATTATTATTATTTTAAAAATAAATTTATTTATTTATTCATTTATATTTGGCTGCATTGGGTCTTCCTTGCTGCGTGCAGGCTTTCTTTTAGTTGAGGTGAGTGGGTGCTACTCTTCATTGCGGTGAGCAGGCTTCTCATTGCGGTGGCTTCTCCTGTTGTGGAGCACAGGCTCTAGGTGCGCGGGCTTTAGTAGTTGTGGCACGCAGGCTCAGTAGCTGTGGCTCGCAGGCTCTAGAGCGCAGGCTCAGTAGTTGTGGCGCATGGGCTTTGTTGCTCAGCAGCATGTGGGATCTTCCCGGACCAGGGCTCGAATCCATGTCCCCTGCATTAGCAGAAGGATTCTTAACCACTGCACCACCAGGGAAGTCCCCTTCTTACTGTTTTAATATTTTATGAGCATATTTGCATGTATTAATTGTATAACTAAAATTTTAATAAATAAAATAATTAAATCAATAAAAGTTATATAATCCTATTGCATTAAACTTGGGAAAAAGAGAGAGGCCTGATGTGATAACTCAACTTCTGATTGCGTTGTAGTCCTTCTTCTAAATATTTTATTTCCTTGACTGATTCATTCACTGCCTTGAAGATACAAACTTATGGAACATCTTCCAACTAGAGTGCAATTTCCTAAAATGTCCATTATAGATGTAAGAAAAATGCAGTTATTTTATCTTTTAAAAAATGGTGTATTAAAAATATTCACCTTTTCTTTGGACCAACTTGTCCCTGCAATGAAACTCAACACTAGTGTGCATAATCCTCCAGCTGCATGCAAACCCATGCGATGGCTGCCTAAGACAGCAGAAACACACATACTCAAAATAAGAAATGCTCTCTTCACTGCAAGCTTTCCCTAGAATTTGATAGATATTTGGAAATTAATTTATGTTAAAGATATAATACAATTATCATATTATCTATCATTTATTATTGACCCTTTGATACCATGTCTTATGTTGTATAAAATAATGTCTAAAATTTTGACTTTCTCACCACATATTTTAGCAAACTTGGTATCAAGTGACAAAATTTGCAATTACTGAGTTTCATCTTCTGCCATATCTCTGATACTAATGTCAGTAAAATGGTTATAATACTTTAACTGTAAGAGAAGAAGGAAAGAAAAGAGACCCATATAACCTGTAGTTCCATATAACATATCCAAAGAATTCTCAAAAATAAATGTCTGAATATCTTTTTAGCTAAGACAATAACTGCAGGGAAATTAAGATGGAAGTTACAGAAATCTAAGAGTAATGGGATATTCTTTAGGGCAGGAAGGGGTTGAGTTTGATAGTGTGTCCTTGGTCAAAGGGAGCGGGAGTGAATTTAAGTCAGAAAATATGCAGAGATAAATGGGAATATATTTCTCCAAAAATGTTCAACGTAAAGTTTGAGGGAAAAAGACTTTTTTTAAAATGTCAGGAGTCAACAGGCAATTTAATGAAGAAAGGAGTGGGATGGAATGGAGAAGGTACTCTGAATTAAGTACATTTTTCTGATATTCCTTATTTGCCTAATCAGGAAGCAGGGACTTCAGTTAGGGCCACTGACCTGGATCAATCACAGCTGTGCTCAGTTTTAAGCAGAGTAGGCACTGGAGGCCTCTTTTGGAGAAAGCGAACTAAATATTAAATTTATTATTTCATGGCTCTTCTAAAAGTTCAAATTTTTGAAAGAAATGTCTTTTGAAAGAAATACTGTACTTCCAAACAATAGATTATTTTTTACTTACCTGATCTCTACTTGGAAAATATCGAGTAAACATTCCCAAAACAATTCCTACCAGCACAGCAACAAGTGCATCCCGCAAAGCAGACAGGAGGTCGTTAAGTACACCACCTGTAAGGGCGCACAAGAAGGAACACATTTCATAGGGAAGTATTTTCACATACCCAACACATCGGAAAATCAAATATAGGTGATTCATAAAGAAAGGTATGTATCATAGAACAAATATACCAAAATGGACCTTTAATGTTCCAACACATGAAAACATATACACATCTACTTGATAAATTGAATATGTACTCTCCAATGATTTAATACGTAGACACAACTCAGAAATGTTCATTGAATAAATAGGCCAGAAAACAAAGCAGTAATAAGCCACAATGTGCTCCCCTTACACACCCAACCTAAAAGACCAGGTGAGGTAGAAGAACGCACAGAGGCTGGCAAAGGAGAACCTCTGGCACCTAGCACATGGTTGGTAATGTTTTCCTCTGATATTCTATTATGATAAACAAATGATTTAAACATAAAAAGGACAATTTAATAACAACAACAACAACATAAAAAAAAGATTTAACCCAGGGTCAATCCTAGGAATATTCAAGGATCAACTGATTTTTCAATATAATGTCTCATGGATACGTGTAGTTTGTTGTATCCAACTCAATAAGGTATGTAAATATACATATTTTAGAACTATTTTCCCATTAAAAATAATAGAAGTGGAGGGTGACAACAGTAAGAAGGTAGAATGGGAACCCCAGAACCTTGGTCCCCTACAGAGACACCCATTTAACAATATACAGTCCAAAAGGCTTTCTGCTCATTTAAAAAATTATAGCAAGAGAAAAGCAACACATCATATATAAGAGAGCGCCCATAAAATTATCAGAGGCTTACACAGCAGGAACCTTATAAGAAGGTAGGATGATATATTCAAAAATTTGAAAAAAAAAATGCCACCCAAGAATACTATCCCACAAAATTGTCCTTCAAAGTGAAGGCAAAATTAAGACTTCCTCAGATAAACAAAGGCTGATGGAGTTCATCACCACTAGACCTGCCTAACAAGAAATGTTAAAGGGAATCCTTAAAGTGGAAATAAAAGGATGTTAGACAGCAACACAAAAGCATTAAATATAAACCTCCAGTAAAGGTAAATAGATGAATTCAGAATCCTGTAATACCTTAATGGTGATAAGGAAATCACTTTTAATTCTATTTTGGAATTTAAGATAAAAGCACAGGGCTTCCCTGGTGGTGCAATGGTTGAGAGTCCACCTGCCGATGCAGGGGACACGGGTTCGTGCCCCGGTACGGGAGGATCCCACATGCCGCGGAGCGGCTGGGCCCGTGAGCCATGGCCGCTGAGCCTGCGCGTCCGGAGCCTGTGCTCCGCAACGGGAGAGGCCACAACAGTGAGAGGCCCGCGTACCGCAAAAAAAAAAAAAAAGCACAAAAGATAACTGTAAAACTATGTTAATGGATACATAATATAAAAAATGTAATTTGTGACAATGATAACATAAAGTGAGGAGGCTGAGAGGTAAAGGAGTAGAGGAGTAGAGCTTTTGTATGCAATTGAAGTTGTTATCATTTTAAAACAGATTGCTATAAACTTTAAGGGCGGAAAAAGATATTCCATGCAAATGGTACCCCAAAGAGAGCAGGGGTGGTCATACTTATATCAGACAAATAGACTTTAGGTCAAATACTGTCACAAGACGTAAAGAAGGACATTACATAATGGTAAAAGGGCCAATTGACCTGGAAGGTAAGGTTAGATCTCAATATCTACTATATTCCAAAATATAGATGCTTTGAAGATCTAATGTGTAAAATAAAACTTTAAAAGTCCTTAAACTTTTAAGAGACAGTTTACATAGTTATGTGGTGGAAGAGGATTTTTAAGCATGTACCTGCTTGGTTTCCACTTTTTCAGTCCTCCTCAAATTAGGTTTGGTCTCCTGTAGCATGTTCCCCTAGCATCTTATGCTATGTAATATTTATTACATCTGTAATTATTTGTTTAATATAAACCCCTTGAGACCATTGGCCACGTGGTCTTCTCTGTCTGCTGTGTCGGGAGGCAGGATAGAATAGTAGTTAAAAGTGTGGGCCTGGGGTCAGACTGCTAGGTTTGCATCTTGGTTCCCCTACTTATTAGATCTGTGACTTTGAGCACATTACTTAACCTCTGTTCCTTAGTTTCCTTATCTGCAAAATGAGCATAGCACTATTGTGACTATTGAGTCAAAACATCTACAGACGTTACAGCAAGTACAAAGCAATTACTCAATAAAAACTAATATTGCTGTTCACTGTTGATCCTCAGTGTTTGATACAGTAGCTGGTACAACGGAAGAGGAGCACAAAAAATATTTTTTGAAAGAATGACTGATACCAGTCAAGGAAAAGGTGGCCAGATCTGACAATAAAAAATTTAGGACTTCTGAATGGCAGAAAAGAGATAAAGTTAAAAGTCAAATTACAAAAACCATACCATATAAAACAAGTGGTTATCATTCTTAATTTTGTGCAGAATCTTAACAAATCAAAAGAACAAATGATGAACACACCTATAGGATATAGGCAAAATATTTCAAGAAAAGCAATCTATTAAACATTCCAAAATGCTAATGGCCAATAAACACGAACATTTGTTTAACATCACTAGTATTCAAAGTACTTCATTTAAAGAGACCTCACTCTTCACCTGTCAAATTAGCTAAGCTAAAAAGGACTAGTAAATACCTAATTTTGAAGAAGGTGAAGAGAAACTTGCTTGTGCACCCTGGTAGGACAAGATATTGTGGTAATATATTTCAAAAATCTTAGAATGTTATATACTTTTTAACTCAATAATTTCTCTTTTAAGATTAAGAAAATATTGGGACTTCCCTGGTGGCGCAGTGGTTAAGAATCTGCCTGCCAAAGCAGGGGACACGCGTCCAGTCCCTGGTCCAGGAAGATCCCACATGCTGCAGAGCAACTAAGCCCGTGTGCCACAACTACTGAGCCTTTGAGCCACAACTACTGAAGCGCAGGTGCCTAGAGCCCATGCTCTGCAACAAGAGGAGGCACCTCAATGAGAAGCCCACGCACCGCAATGAAGAGTAGCCCCCACTCGCCACAACTAGAGAAAAGCTTGCACACAAAAATGACCCAACACAGCAAAAAATAAAAATTTTTTTTAACGTATTAAAAAAGATTAAGAAAATATTAAGATTAGGTACAACTATTTAGCTGTTCAACCAAGCATTATTTTAATAGTAAATACTGGTGTCAATTTCAATTTTCAACATGTTAAGTAACCATGATGCAGCCAATCGAATACTATGCAACCATTTCAAATGTCATAGAAATATTTACTGAAAAGGACCATGTTTGCAATACACAGGTAAATGCAAAACAACTCAGGTTATAAGAAAGTATGGTTACTATTCAATAATTTTATAAGAATATTGGGAGGGAGAGAAAGAGCTAGAGATAGATGGGGATGGGGGAGAAAAGGAGAAGTCTGGGTGAATTTACATCAAAAGATTCACAATTATTATTCCTGGGGGTATAACTATTACATACTTTATTTCTATATTTTCCCTTTTTTCCTTCTTATTCATTTATATCTTATGATTTTAAGAGAAACTATATATATAACTTTTCAGCTTTAAAATGTTTTGGTGCTTTAATAATACAGAATATTGAACTTCGAACACTGGCAGATAATTAATGCATTATTAAATGTGGAATGTTTACTTTCACAATTTCTGCCAAGTGACATTCAAGACCAAATATCACCTTGGGATTTAGAATTGTTGCAGGATCTTGTCCCATCACTACCAAAAAGACACACACTTGTCCACACTCTATATATTTAAGTTGGCTTAGTAACAGAGCAACCAGTTATTTATAATGATGGTCAGAAAGGTACATCTCCAAAATATCTATTCGATATATTAGTAGTACTAATAATACTGCTGCCTAAATTTTTCTATTGAAAACTGTGACAAAATTCCAAAGCAACAAGAGCAGATAAATGGTAATAATATGGGTTATCAAATTAATTGGAATATTTAGTTATTAAAAGGAAATCATTTGTGTTAAGTAGTGGTATCTTAACCCACTGAAATTCCTTCTCTGGTCTAGAATGAGCTGTCTATGAAGAATAAAAAGATGTTACATAGAAAAGTCTTCATTAATAAATGCAGAGGCAAAGCCACAAACCTTGTTTAAAGAACCAAAAAAGCAATGAATTGTACGGTAGCTGTTGTATTTTTTTGTTTACCTGAGGAGAAGACTATGCTCAAGCATGTATTGAATCCGCTGATAGCCACGACATCATCCAAACTGCTGGCAGCTACTAATAAGGTTGGAATGCCTTTCTCAAAACCATATCCCTTTTCTTGCAAATGTAGCATGGAAGGGACAACAACAGCAGGAGAGACTGCACTGACTACAAAACTGAGAGAAAAATCTTTGAAAACCAACTTAAAAACATCCTTTTAACAAAAGTGTTTTATAGTAAATTGTACAACAAATGTATTAACCTTTACAAGGACTTTTTTATTGGAGTATAATTGCTTTACAATGTTGTGTTAGTTTCTGCTGTACAGCAAAGTGAATCAGCTATATGTATACATATATTCCCTCCCTCTTGGACCTCCCTCACCCCCCTTCCCACCCATCTAGGTCATCACAGAGCACCGAGCTGAGCTCCCTGTGCAACACAGCAGGTTCCCACTAGCTATCTATTTTACACATGATAGTGTATATATGTCAACCCTAATCTCCCAGTTTGTCCCACCCTCCCTTTCCCCCTCTGTGTCCACATGTCTGTTCTCTATATCTGTGTCTCTATTCCTACCCTGGAAATAGGTTCATCTGTACCATTTTTCTAGATCCCACATATGTGTGTTAATATACGATATTTGTTTTTCTCTTTCTGACTTACTTCACTCTGTATGACAGACTCTAGGTCCATCCACATCTCTACAAATGACCCAGTTTCATTCCTTTTTATGGCTGAGTAATATTCCATTATATATATGTACCACATCTTCTCTTTACAATGACTTTGAATGCAAAAATTCTGCTCTTGAGTGAATGTCATTTAATGGTGGTAAAAATGTTCACACATTCTTTAGTGCTGGTTAAAACTCTATAGAAATTTCATTCAAGATGTTGGGTCAAGCACAAATTGCAGCCTTTACCTCCATCTCAAAACCATTTGAAATGAAGACATGAAAATAATAGGAAAGGGAGGAACCAAGATGACGGAGTAGGACATGCTCTCACTCCCTCTTGTGAGAACACCAGAATCACAACTAGCTGCTGGACAACATTGACAGGAAGACACTGGAACTCACCAAAAAAGATACCCCACATCCAAATACAAAGGAGAAGCCACAATGAGACGGTAGAGGGGCGCAATCACAGTAAAATCAAATCCCGTAACTGCTGGGTGGGTGACTCACAGACTGGAGAACCCTTATACCACAGAAGTCCACCCACTGGAGTGAAGGTTCTAAGCCCCACGTCAGGCTTCCCAACCTGGGGGTCTGGCAACGGGAGGAGGAATTCCTAGAGAATCAGACTTTGAAGCCTAGTGGGATTTGATTGCAGGACTTCAACAGGACTGGGGGAAACAGAGACTCCATTCTTGGAGGGCACACAGAAAGTAGTGTGTGCATCGGGACCCAGGCGAAGGAGCAGTGACCTCAGGGGAGACTGAACCAGACCTACCTGCTAGTGTTGGAGGGTCTCCTGCAGAGGCGGCCGGTGGCTGTGGCTCACCGTGGGGACAAGGACACTGGCAGCAGAAGTTCTGGGAAGTACTCCTTGGTGTGAGCCCTCCCAGATTCTGTCATTAGCACCAGCAAAGAGCCCAGGTAGGCTCCAGTGTTGGGTTGCCTCAGGCCAAACAACCAACAGGGAGGGAACCCAGCCCCACCCATCAGCAGTCAAGTGGATTAAAGTTTTACTGAGCTCTGCCCACCAGAGTAACAGTCAGCTCTACCCACCACCAGTCCCTCCCATCAGGAAACTTATACAAGCCTCTTAGATAGCCTCTTCCACCAGAGGGCAGAGAACAGAAGCAAGAAGAACTACAATCCTGCAGCCTGTGGAACAAAAACCACATTCACAGAAAGATAGACAAGATGAAAAGGCAGAGGGCTATGTACCAGATGAAGGAACAAGATAAAACCCCAGAAAAACAACTAAATGAAGTGGAGATAGGCAACCTTACAGAAAAAGAATTCAGAATAATGATAGTGAAGATGATCCAGGACCTCGGAAAAAGAATGGAGGCAAAGATCCAGAAGATGAAAGAAATGCTTAACAAAGACTTAGAATAATTAAACAACAAACAAACAGAGATGAACAATACAATAACTGAAATGAAAACTACATTAGAAGGAATCAATAGCAGAATAACTGAGGCAGAAGAACGGATAAGTGACCTGGAAGACAGAATGGTGGAATTCACTGCTGCAGAACAGAATCAAGAAAAAAGAATGAAAATAAATGAAGACAGCCTAAGAGACCTCTGGGACAACTTTAAATGCAACAACATTAGCATTATAGGGGTCCCAGAAGGAGGAGAGAGAGAGAAAGGACCAGAGAAAATATTTGAAGAGATTATAGTAGAAAACATCCCTAACATGGGAAAGGAAATAGCCACCCAAGTCCAGGAAGCACAGTGAGTCCCATACAGGATAAACCCAAGGAGAAACACGCCGAGACACATAGTAATCAAGTTGGCAAAAATTAAAGACAAAGAAAAATTATTGAAAGCAGCAAGGGAAAAACAACAAATGACATACAAGGGAACTCCCATAAGGTTAACAGCTGATTTCTCAGCAGAAACTCTACAAGCCAGAAGGGAGTGGCATGATATACTTAAAGTGATGAAAGGGAAGAACGTACAATCAAGATTACTCTACCCAGCAAGGAACTCATTCAGATTCGATGGAGAAATCAAAAGCTTTACAGACAAGCAAAAGCTAAGAAAATGCAGCACCACCAAACCAGCTCTACAACAAATGATAAGGAACTTCTCTAAGTAGGAAACAAGAAAAGAAAAGGACCTACAAAAACAAACCCAAAACAATTAAGAAAATGGTCATAGGAACATACATATCGATAATTACCTTAAACGTGAACGGATTAAATGCTCCAACCAAAAGACACAGGCTTGCTGAACGGATACAAAAACAAGACCCATATATATGCTGTCTACAAGAGACCCACTTCAGACCTAGGGATACATACAGACTGAAAGTGAGGGGATGGAAAAAGATAATCCATGCAAATGGAAATCAAAAGAAAGCTGGAGTAGCAATACTCATATCAGATAAAATAGACTTTAAAATAAAGAATGTTACAAGAGACAAGGAAGGACACTACATAATGATCAAGGGATCAATCCAAGAAGAAAATATAACAATTATAAATATATATGCACCCAACATAGGAGCACCTCAGTACATAAGGCAACTGCTAACAGCTATAAAAGAGGAAATTGACAGTAACACAATAATAGTGGGGGACTTTAACACCTCACTTACACCAATGGACAGATCATCCAAAATGGAAATAAATAAGGAAGCAGAAGCTTTAAATGACACAATAGACCAGATAGATTTAATTGATATTTATAGGACATTCCATCCAAAAACAGCAGATTACACTTTCTTCTCAAGTGCGCACGAAACATTCTCCAGGATAGATCACATCTTGGGTCACAAATCAAGCCTCAGTAAATTTAAGAAAATTGAAATCGTATCAATCATCTTTTCTGACCACAACGCTATGAGATTAGAAATAGATTACAGGGAAAAAAATGTAAAAAAACACAAACACATGGAGGCTAAACAATACGTTACTAAATAACCAAGACATCACTGAAGAAATCAAAGAGGAAATCAAAAAATACCTAGAGACAAATGACAATGAAAACACGACGATCCAAAACCTATGCGATGCAGCAAAAGCAGTTCTAAGAGGGAAGTTTATAGCTATACAAGCCTACCTCAAGAAACAAGAAAAATCTCATATAAACAATCTAAACTTACACCTAAAGGAACTAGAGAAAGAAGAACAAACAAAACCCAAAGTTGGCAGAAGGAAAGAAATCATAAATATCAGAGCAGAAATAAATGAAACAGAAACAAAGAAAACAATAGCAAAGATCAATAAAACTAAAAGCTGGTTCTTTAAGAAGATAAACAAAATTGACAAATCATTAGCCAGACTCATCAAGAAAAAGCAGGAGAGGACCCAAATCAATAAAATTAGAAATAAAAAAGGACAAGTTACAACAGACACTGCAGAAATACAAAGCATCCTAAGAGACTACTACAAGCAACTCTATGCCAATAAAATGGACAACCTGGAAGAAATGGACAAATTCTTAGAAAGGTATAACCTTCCAAGACAGAACCAGGAAGAAATAGAAAACGTAAACAGACCAATCACAAGTAATGAAATTGAAACTGTGATTAAAAATCTTCCAACAAACAGAAGTCCAGGAGCAGATGGCTTCACAGGTGAATTCTATCAAACATTTAGAGAACAGCTAACACCCATCCTTCTCAAACTCTTTCAAAACACTGCAGAAGAAGGAACACTCCCAAACTCATTCTATGAGGCCACCATCACCCTGATACCAAAACCAGACAAAGATACTACAAAAAAAGAAAATTACAGACCAATATCACTGATGAATATAGATGCAAAAATCCTCAACAGAATACTAGCAAACAGAATCCAACAACACATTAAAAGGATCATACACCATGATCAAGTGGGATTTATTCCAGGGATGCAAGGATTTTTCAATATACGTAAATCAATCAGTGTGATACACCATATTAACAAATTGAAGAATAAAAACCGTATGATCATCTCAATAGATGCAGAAAAAGCTTTTGACAAAATTCAACACCCATTTATGATAAAAACTCTCCAGAAAGTGGGCATAGAGGGAACCTACCTCAACATAATAAAGGCCATATAAGACAAACCCACAGCAAACATCATTCTCAATGGTGAAAAACTGAAAGCATTTCCTCTAAGATCAGGAACAAGACAAGAATGTCCACTCTCACCACTATGATTCAACATAGTTTTGGAAGTCCTAGCCACAGCAATCAGAGAAGAAAAAGAAATAAAAGGAAAACAAATTGGAAAAGAAGAAGTAAAACTGTCACTGTTTGCAGATGACATGATAATATACATAGAGAATCCTAAAGATGCCACCAGAAAACTACTAGAGCTAATCGATGAATTTGGTAAAGTTGCAGAATACAAATTAATGCACAGAAATCTCTTGCATTCCTATACAGTAATGATGAAAAATCTGAAAGAGAAATTAAGGAAACACTCCCATTTACCATTGCAACAAAAAGAATAAAATACCTAGGAATAAACCTATCTAGGGAGACAAAAGACCTGTATGCAGAAAACTATAAGACACTGATGAAAGAAAGTAAAGATGATACCAACAGATGGAGAGATATACCATGTTCTTGGATTGGAAGAATCAATATTGTGAAAATGACTATACTACCCAAAGCAATCTACAGATTCAATGCAATCCCTATCAAATTACCAATAGCAGTTTTTATGGAACTAGAGCAAAAAATCTTAAAATTTCTATGGGGACACAAAAGACCCCGAATAGCCAAAGCAGTCTTGAGGGGAAAAAATGGAGCTGGAGGAATCAGACTCCCTGACTTCAGACTATACTACAAAGCTACAATAATCAAGACAATTTGGTACTGGCACAAAAACAGAAACAGAGATCAATGGAATAAGATAGAAAGCCCAGAGAAACCCACACACCTATGGTCAACTAATCTATGACAAAGGAGGCAAGGATATACAATGGAGAAAAGACAGTCTCTTCAATAAGTGGTGCTGGGAAAACTGGACAGCTACATGTAAAAGGCTGAAATTAGAACACTCCCTAACACCATATACAAAAATAAACTCAAAATGGATTAAAGACCTAAATGTAAGGCCAGACACTATCAAGCTCTTAGAGGAAAACATAGGCAGAACACTGTATGACATAAATCACAGCAAGATCCTTTTTGACCCACTTCCTAGAGAAATGGAAATAAAAACAAAAATAAACAAGACGAAAAGACAACCCTGAGAATGGGAGAAAATATTTGCAAATGAAGCAACTGACAAAGGATTAATCCACAAAATTTACAAGCAGCTCATGCAGCTCAATAACAAAAAGACAAACAACCCAATCCAAAAATGGGCAGAAGACCTAAATAGACATTTCTCTGAAGAAGATATACAGATTGCCAACAAACACATGAAAGAATGCTCAACATCATTAATCATTAGAGAAATGCAAATCAAAACTACAATGAGATATCATCTCACACCAGTCAGAATGGACATCATCAAAAAATCTAGAAACAATAAATGCTGGAGAGGGTGTGGAGAAAAGGGAACACTCTTGCACTGCTGGTGGGAATGTGAATTGGTTCAGCCACTATGGAGAACAGTATGGAGGTTCCTTAAAAAACTACAAATAGAACTATCATACGACCCAGCAATCCCACTACTGGGCATATACCCTGAGAAAACCATAATTCAAAAAGAGTCATGTACCAAAATGTTCATTGCAGCTCTATTTACAACAGCCAGGATATGGAAGCAACCTAAGTGTCCATCAACAGATGAATGGATAAAGAAGATGTGGCATATATATACAATGGAATATTACTCAGCCATAAAAAGAACCGAAATTGAGTTATTTGTTGTGGGGTGGATGGACCTAGAGTCTGTCATACAGAGTGAAGTAAGTCAGAAAGAGAAAACCAAATACCATATACTAACACATATATATGGAATCTAAGAAAAAAAAAAAAGGTCATGAAGAACCTAGGGGTAAGACAGGAATAAAGACACAGGCCTACTAGAGCATGGACTTGAGGATATGGGGAGGCGGAAGGGTAAGCTGTGACAAAGTGAGAGAGTGGCATGGACATATATACACTACCAAACGTAAAATAGCTAGCTAGTGGGAAGTAGCCACATAGCACATGGAGATCAGCTAGGTGGTTTGTGACCACCTAGAGGGGTGGGAGGGAGGGAGACGCAAGAGGGAAGAGGTATGGGAACATATGTATACGTATAACTGATTCACTTTGTTATAAAGCAGAAACTAACACGCCATTGTAAAGCAATTATACTCCAATAAAGATGTTAAAAAAAAAAAGACAACCCTCAGAATGGGAGAAAATATTTGCAAACAAATCAACAGACAAAGGATTAATCTCCAAAATATATAAACAGCTCATGCAGCTCAATATTAAAGAAACAAACAACCCAATCCAAAAATGGGCAGAAGACTTAAATAGACATTTCTCCAAAGAAGACATACAGATGGCCAAGAAGCACATGAAAAGCTGCTCAACATCACTAATTATTAGAGAAATGCAAATCAAAACTACAGTGAGGTATCACCTCACACCAGTTAGAATAGGCATCATCAGAAAATCTACAAACAACAAATGCTGGAGAGGGTGTGGAGAAAAGGGAACCCTCTTGCACTGTTGGTGAGAATGTAAATTGATACAGCCACTATGGAGAACAGTATGGAGGTTCCTTAAAACACTAAAAACAGAATTACCATATGATCCAGCAATCCCACTACTGGGCATATACCCAGAGAAAACCATAATTCAAAAAGACACACGCACCCCATTGTTCATTGCAGCACTATTTACAACAGCCAGGTCATGGAAGCAACCTAAATGCCCATCGACAGATGAATGGATAAAGAAGATGTGGTACATATATACAATGGAATATTACTCAGCTATAAAAAGGAACGAAATTGGATCATTTGTTGAGACATGGATGGATCTAGAGACTCATACAGAGTGAAGTAAGTCATAAAGAAAAAACCAAATATCGTATATTAACGTATGTATGTGGAACCTAGAAAAATGGCACAGATGAACCGGTTTGCAGGGCAGAAGTTGAGACACAGATGTAGAGAACAAACGTATGGACACCAAGGGGGGAAAGCCGTGGTGGGGTGGGGAAAAAAAATTCAAACTACCTCCTCATCCTCCTCTAAGTAAACGTGGACTACTATTTAAGGTTCAAAATTATTTCCTATTTAATTTTGTCATTTTTAATATTTAATTATTAGAATTGTGATGATATTTAATACAATTTTGAAATTCAAACAAAAAAACGCAGCATGTATGATATAACCCTAATTTTATTAAATATATATTATTTTAAAAAAAGAAAAGAAAATAATAGGAGAATCCATAACCTAGCTAGAAGACAAAAGAGGAATCCTCAATGGACAAGAAACTAAGTGTATACAGGAAGATTAGAGACAGACAGTTTAGGATTGAGAAAGGAAACCATAAGCCAAAAAGTGTATAAGATTGCTACAGAAGATATGGTGTACTCCTAAAAATGTCCCAAGCCCAGAAGGCAGATCCTGGGAGTAGGAGGCACCTCTGAGGAAATCAAATGGTAATTACTTAGAGTACCGCCATAAGAATGGCCAGTCAGATGTAGTCTCCACACCATTCCTACCTCTTGAACAAGTCAGTAAGGAAGACATCTGCCCAAAAGAAGGAACAATGAGTATGGGCACCTAAGTCACAAAGGCAAATGAGAAAATTTCTGGGGTGGTTGATGACACCCCTGAGGAATGGGGAAATTCCTGCTCAGAATACCTTCTGTTCGTATATCCCATCCAGAAACTTGCCTTGTCTCTTCCACATTCACCTTCTAAATGCTGCAGTAGTGATGCGCATGGTCCCCACCAGAACCCATTTGCCAGGCCAGTGTACATGTGCCCCAGCTGCTGCTTGTTGCCTGCTAACCACTGACAACTGCAGCTTTCTGGGAGCCTTGCCCTGATAACAAGAGCTTACCTGTGGATGCTAAGGAGGTTCACCACTTCCCCCTTCCAGACAGCTCCTGCCAGTGACTGACTGATGTGAGGGTCTAACAGTTTAGCTTCTTTGCCTCTGGCTGTACAACCTCTCTGGTGCAGTTTATAATCAAGATTTCCCTAGGGACTCAAGAAGAGCCTAGAATTCTCTGAAAACACATATTTGCCCAGTTCAGTGGTTCCTGAACTTTACTGCACATTGGAACCACCTATCTATCTGCTGCTGCTTAACAAATCATGCCCAAATTTAGAAGCTTAAAACAACACACATTTATTATCTCACAACTTCTGTGGGTCAGGAGTCTGGGTATGGCTTAGCTGTATGCCTCTTCCTACCCAAGGTCTCTCATGAGGTGGATGGGAAAAGATCTGCTTTCAAGTTTACTCACATGGCCGTTGATAGGTTCAGCCTCTTGCCATGAGGGCTTCTCTGCAAGGCTGCTCGCAACATGGCAGCTGTCTTCCCCCAAGACAAGCAATTAAAGAGAGTGCAAGAGAGAACAAGGAAGACAGAAGCCATTGTCTTCTTATGACCTAATCTTCTTAGAAGAAATATCCTATCACTTCTGCGGTATTCTGTCCATTAGAAGTAAGTAAGTCCAGCCCACATTTAAACAAAAGTTTAAATATCAGAAAGCAGGGATCACTGACAGTGATCTTACCATGTACTTGGGATCCTTAAAAAATGCTGATGCCTGGATTCACATTCCAAGACATTCTGATCGGATCTAGGATGAAGTTTGACCTGAATACTGGGATACTGTAAAGTTTTTTAATTGTTGTAAAAAATACATAATATAAAATTAACTTTATTTTTAAGTGTATACAGTTCAGTAGTGCTAATGATACTCACATTGTTGTGTAACATATACTTAGAACTTTTTCATCTTGCAAAACTGAAACTCTATACTCATTGAACAACACCCTTTTCCCCCTCACCCAAGCCCCTGACAACCACCATTCTACTTTCTGTTAACATGATTTTGACTACTCTAGACATATCAGTGGAATCATACAGTATTTGTCCCAGCTTATTTCACTCAACATAATGTCCTCAAGGTTTATCCATGCTGTAGAATGAGACAGGACTTCCTTCTTTTTTACAGCTGAATAATATTCCTCTGTGTGTGTGTGTGTGTGTGTGTGTGTGTGTGTGTGTATGTATCCCACATTTTCTTTATCCATTCATCTGTCCATGGATATTTGGGCTGCCTCTACCTCTTGGCTATTGTGAATTATGTTGCAATGAACATGGGCGTGCAAATATCTCTTTGAGATCCTACTTTCAGTTGTTCTGGATATATACCCAGAAGTGGCATTATTGGATTAAATGGTAATTTTACTTTCAGTTTTTTGAGGAAACTCCAAACTATTTTCCATAGCAGCTGCCCATTTTATGTTCCCAAAAGCAGTGTACGAATGTTCCAATTTCTCCACGTCTGTGTCAACACTTGTTATTTTCTAGCTTTTTAAAAAATAGTAACTATCCTAATGGGTATGAGGTGTTATCTCATTGTGGTTTGATTTGCATTTTTCTAATGATTATAAATGTTGAGTACTTTCAGATGCTTGTTGGCCATTTGTATATGTCCTTTATAGAAGTGTCTATTCAAATCCTTTGCCCATTATTTAGTTATTTTTTAAAATTTGTTGAGTTGTAGGAGTTCTTTACATACTCTGAATATTGATCTCTTTTCAGATATATGGTTTGCAATTATTTTCTCCCATTCTGTGGGATGCCTTTTCACTTTGTTAGTTGTTTCCTTTGCTGTGCAGACGTTTTTAAGTTTTATGCAGTCCCACCTAGTTTTGCTTTTGTTGCCTGTGCTTTTAGTGTCATATCCAAGAAATCATTGTCAAATTCAACGTCATGAAGTTTTTACATGTGGTTTGCTAGATATAGTATTCTTGGTTGGCCATTTTTTTTCCTTTCAGCATTTTGGATGTATCATCCCATTCCCTTCTGGCCTGCAAGGTTTCCACTGAAAAATCCAACTATTATCTTAAGGGAGCTCTTGCTTTTCTCTTGTTGTTTTTAAGATTCTCACTTTCTGTGACTTTTGACAGCTTGAGTACAATGTGTTTCAGTGTAGGTTTCTTTGGTTTTATCTTAATGGGAGTTTTTTGATCATCTTGAATTTGTATGTCCATTTCCTTCCTCAAATTTGGAGGTTTTGGCCCATTATTTCTTCAAATAGGATTTCTGACCATTTATTTCTCTCTTCTCTTTCTGAAACTCCCATAATGCATAGGTTGGCCCGTTAAATGGCATCCCACAAGTCCCTTAGGATCTCTTCACTTTCCTTGCTTTTTTTTTGCTCCACTGATTCTATAATTTCAAATAACCTGTCTTCAAGTTCACTGATTCTTTTTTTTCATCCGATCCAGTCTGCTATTGATCCCCTCTAGTCAATTTTTCAAGTTATCATATTCTACAGCTCCAGCATTTATTTTTGGTTCTTTTTTTCATAGTTTCTATATCCTTGTTGGTATTCTCACTTTGTTCATGCATCATTTTCCTGGTTTCTTTTAGATGTCTGCAACATCTTTGAGCTCACTGAGCATTTTTATGATGGTTATTTTGAATTCTTTGTTGAGTAATACATTTCCATTTGTTTAGGGTTGGTTTCTGGAATTTTATTTTGTTCCTTTGATTGAGCCCTGAGTCCCTGTTTCTTTGTATGCCTTGTTATCTTTTGTTGGAAATTGGATATTTGAAAAAACAGCCACCTCGCCTGGTCTTTATGAAATTCTTCACTAGGGAAAGACCTTCACCAATCATCCCAGCTAACGATTCTGGGAGTCTCTCAAACCTTTCTGGAATGTGCCTTCTCCAGGCTTTGGGGCATTATCTCCAGCTGGACTTTGGCTTTTTCCTACTCCAGAGTAACCCCAGGTATCTATCAGCAGTACTGCAATCAATATCTCTGGAGTAAAGCAATGCACAAGACTCACCTTTTTTCTCAGTGGACCTCGGGCATCTAAAATGTGCCACTCTCTTTTCTGTCAATGTTCCAAGTCAGATGAGACAGAAACCAGTGCCTTGGGCAGCCTCTTTAAAAGCCAGAATATGAGACACATGTTCCAGCTTTTTCTTTTCCTCCTGAGGGAGAACTCAAGAATTGGGAGTTTCCTCCTGATTGCCCTTGCTCTGTAGGAGGGACGTGGGGTATGGTGGGTAAGTGCAATGGAATGTTCTAATTGCTCCATTGTGCCTCTTCTTGGCACTGTGCTTGCATGGAATGCTATATATAACCTACCTCTCAAGTGGTTTCTGGAGTTACCATAAAGGTAATCTGGTCCTCATATTGTTATGAGAGTGTCTCCATGTGGGAAAGTGAGCCTGGAGTTTCCTATTCTGTCATCTTGTGACATCACTCCTCTAATTTCTGGGATTTTCAAAAACTCCCCAGGTGATTTTAATGGGTAGCAAAGTTTTGGAACCACTGACTTTTCCCACACTCCTATTTGTCTTTCTTCACTCAGAGGTTTCTACTGAGAGCTCCCTTAATAAATCATTTGCATAAGAATCTTAGGGAATTCCCTGGGAGTCCAGTGGTTAGGACTTGGCACTTTCACTGCTGTGGCCCAGGTTCAATCTCTGGGTGGGGAACTAAGATCCCACAAGCTACGAGGTGTGGCCAAAGAAAAATCTTAATCTCAGCCTGAGCTTCTAAGGAAACTTGCTTGGTAGCATGACTGGCCTATTTCCTGCAAGAAAGCAATAGCAAACAGATAAAACAAAGCACAGGTTAATAGGAAGTTTCAATTAAAAAAATGAGTACCCATTAAAGTGTCACCAAATATTTGGGGAAAGCCAACACTTTGAATTGAGGCACGATGTTCATCAAATGGAATAATTTATGCCCAAGGAAAGAGATATACTAAAAAGAGAACAACAAGAACATGACTTCAGAATAACTAAATATCCTCAGAATCATGAAAGTATACTCTATCTGTTCATAGCATTTAACTATTGTTCTTAGAAATTAACAATTAATTGCCAAAGTTAAATAAATAAATAGGTGATAGGGACATAACTGTAGAGTGAGTTAATAAGCTAGAGGACTGAGAAGAGAAAATCTTCCAGTGTGTACTGCAAAGGCAAGCAGATGAGAAATATAAAGAAAAACTTAATAGATATGGAGGGGGGAGTTACAAAAGGACATAATAAAAGAGAACTGAGGAGAGATAAAAGATATATTCAAGACCTGGACAAAAAAATGGATACACAATCCTTTGACTGATTCAAAGATTCTACCAAATATTGAGTAGATCAAAATTTTTTAAAAAATCACCTAAGGATAATAAGAAATTGTTGTTAATTTAGTTAGAGAATGCCCTTATCTTTTAGAAATGCACATGGCATCCACTGGAATGGATAAGTGGAGGCAAAAGTTAAATGGATTGAAAAATGAAAAGAAGCTCAGGATACAGAGATAATGATTATAGACTATTATTCTGAGGAATTTGGACATGAAGGGAAATGGATGGTGGATAATAATAGTTGGGACATTGGATCTAGGAAAATAGTGTTTGCTGTTTTTTGTTATAATATCTACATCTATACAAAATATCTTTCATATATAATACATATATTACATATAATAGATACAGATTTTATATCTATGTACATACGGTATATAAGGAAGAAGTCATTAGATAGGTTAAAAATAGAGATAGATTACAGTATAGGAGGAAAAAATAAATTGATGACGTGAATTATCTTGGCATTAAGCATTTAGAGACTATGAATATTTGTTAAGGATATAGTAGATTTAGGACATGGCTCTGTTTCTGACCAACTGATTTCCAAGATTTTCTACCATTGTGAAAATAATTTTAATGATAATCTTGTCTATACAATATTCTAAATATTTCAATAATTTAAAACCATGAATTTTAACTGAATATTTTCATAGAGAAAAATGAGAAAAAGTTACCCTAATAGAAATCCCCATTGCCAGGGAAAATTCATAAGGAAGTGGGAAACAACAGCAGTTGAACATGCCTCTATGAGGCATGGACCCATAGACAATCTTAAACAAACTCCTTTCAAATGCTTCAAAGCCTGAAATATAAACATAGTCACATTTAGACAAACCTATACTGGGCAATAAGAAAATTATTTTAAGCAAATATTGAAATACATTCCAGATGTCACATTGGGCTTTAAATGCTAATGCAGCTCATTTTATGTCATCATATATTGGATTATAAACTATTTCATAGTTTATAAAACACTTGTATTTTAATTATTAAAAATGACCTATTTCTCTGTGAGTAAATAACTATTTCTACCTCCCTTAATCTTCCTAGTAAATAGTATAATGAAAGTAACCTGTAGGTTTACCTCCATCAGTTAACTTGTAGGGATGAACTGTTTGATTAGCGGTAATAATTATGCCAAAAGAGAAAATCACTTAAAAACTGCATAATTAACTGAAAGGGAAAACTTTAAAATTTTCTTATTGGTTCAAATTTTCTACTGGATAATACAATAAATTATCACTGTCTATAATTATTTATGCTCTTAAGATACTTCCACCAGTCTTATATATTTGCCACATTTGTTATATCCTGAATAGCTGGTATATTCATGAATATCCATCTTAAAAAACCCCAATAGATTTATGATCCCTAGACAGTAATATTTTAAGAAATATTTGAAAAGATTAGCTTTTACAAAAATGTAAAGATAATCAGGAACAAGTTCTGTGGGAAAAAATCATGAAACAATAGTATTATTGAAATTCTTAATCATTCTGAGAAAACAAAACCAAAGCAATAACCTTTTACAGGATGACCTTATCCTTTGTTAACAGAAAAGTAAATAGTTCTTCACAGAAGAGCCACAACTCTAAAATGATACAAATGTTGCATAAGGGACATTTATCTCTATGTAAATAATTAAAGATTATCTCCAATAGAGATCTTATATCACAGAGATTTCTTTTCATATCAGTAATATAACCAGAAGTAGAAATTAAGGTGTCAATGTTTCTACAAAATCTTTGTTCTTTGTCTTAGTTTTGCTCTACCTGGAACAGCTGTAAGAAAAATTCTGCCTCTTTTTCTTTTCCACCAGCCTCTAATATTGAAAATAATTATACTCAAGGTATAATTGGAAATCTACCTGTGGATCGAGTCCAAGCCCAGCTTGCACTAGAATAATGGTAAGGGCAGTGTTTCTTAAAGTTGAAGACATTGTGTTACTAATATAGACGTGATCACTGAGGAATGGAACATTCCTAACGGTAAAACCAGCCAGTAACATCCCTTAGAAGAAAGAAAATAAACCATGTCTGATTCAGTTCATTTTCCCAAGAGAGAAAACAGAAATGTTTAATTTCCCTTCTTCAAACACACTATGTCTCTCGCTACTTTGGTGAAGGGCAGGTTACATGCAAGTAGAGGAAACAGCATAAATCAAGGAATGGATATAAGAAATGATATATGTCAATGGGGTGCAACAAGCAATTCAGTATTGCTGGAACATAAAGGAGTAGGATGGGAGTGGGGAATGGGCTGGAGGGGCCAGATCATGGAAAGCTACCCCTACCCTCTACCCTCCCCTGTTTTGGCAGAGTAAGGCACCATGGGAAAGTTTTAGGCAGGAAGTGAGATAATGAGTCTTGTATTTTCTATGTGATGGCCTTGGCAAACTAGATAGACATAAAACTGAAGGAGATACCAGATAGAAAGCTCTGCCATAGTCCATGGAATGGTTAGAAACAAAGAGGCTGAGCTAGGACAAAAGCAGAAGTTTTGGAGAGGAGGAAAAAAGATTCAGTAAATACTTGGGAGGTGCTGAATGGGTGTTTTGAACACAGAAAGGGTGTTAGAGTTAAGCGAGAGTGATTACCTCTATTGACAGTAACTAAATATTTGAATGTATTGAATACTTAGAAGATATAATGCACCTCTGATAGAAGTTCTTCCACTAATTTTCCTCTGCCTGGAGAATTATAATAATGGTGATGAAGAAATAGGGGGTACCATTGTTTAGACAGGTGATGCATTGATGAATATACATAGTGGAGATGCTCAAACAGCTCACCCAAAAACTATAAAACCTTTTGGTGCCCTAGTCACTATAACATTTGAATCTTGTAATTGTATTTGAAATAGGTTATCTACAGAAAAATTCAGTTTTTTTCAAATTTTTCCTTTTCTACAATATATGTAAAGTTAAGTAAAAAATGTCCTATTAAATGATAAAGCAACAAGAATCATATACTGAGTATATTTTAAGTACTTTAAAATATATTTCAGGAAAAATCTGTGTGTGTATAGAGAATAAATACTTCTATAAACAAGCTATATTTACACATATATAATAAGTACACATATAAAAAAGCTATATAGATCATATTACATTGAAATAGTTCTAAATTATATCTACTCTGACTAGAATATAGTCATAATTTACATGTGGTCAATGACAAAAAAATGAGAGCTAATTATTCACTTACCAAGAACAGGGGGAAGTTGAGGCACTGAAGGTATTCTAATGATTTCCAAAAGTTTCCCACCAATAACAGCACCATAAAAGATAATTAACAGTCCAAATAAACTTCCATCAGGAAGAACTTCAGGGCCTGAGAATGACCAGGTGACACACCATACCATAAAAAGTATAGCTCCTGAAATATAAAAAAGTGCATGTCTATATATCTACCTAGACATAGATATATACATATGAGAGGAATTTGATTTCATCGAATATATTAATAGCCAATCCTATATAATGATACATAATGTACACTAATGTTGCTTGCTAGTGTGGTTAAAGAAATGTCTGTTTAACATATATTCCAAAGTCCTTGTCAATCTAAAAAAAAGTATTTTTATTAAAAAATAGCTTTAAACTATATGTGAATCCTTTAAAGTGCTAAGCTTTCTCATAATATATGACATTTTTTAAATGTCATGGCAATATGAAGGGATTTACTTCATTTTATATTTTAAAGTAGATTTTTCACCAGGAATATGATTTGTTGTGATGAGTTCTCAAATTTATTGAAGATCATAGTGGAAGTGTGCCACATTTTTTTTTAACATCTTTATTGGAGTATAATTGCTTTACAATGGTGTACTAGTTTCTGCTTTATAACAAAGTGAATCGGTTATACATATACATATGTCCCCATATCTCTTCCCACTTGCGTCTCCCTCCCTCCTACCCTCCCTATCCCACCCCTCTAGGTGGTCACAAACAGTGTGCCACATTTTTTCATGGCAGCAGACTAAGTATTTGTATTGAAAGGATAGCTCAGTTGATGTTTGGGTGTAAATTATTAAAGGGGACAAAGGCTGAGAAAAAAGTAAACCTGGTCTTTGAGAGAATGAAAAGTATCTTAGATTATGTATAGGAAGTAGAGGTGGACAGGATGAGTAATGATAAGGTAGTAGACATATTATTTCTGTCAACTAGGTACTAAGGAAAGTCCCTACTCACAGAGGGAATTCATAGATTTCTATAAAGGACAGAAGGTGATACTGCAAACTGCCATCTGCAAATTAAATAGCTACCTTCATTTACTATGAATCATAATTTCTAATGTTTTTTTTCAGGTCCTTGAAACAGCTTAAGTGTATTCTTTAGCTGTGACTCCTTTTTGGTGGCACCAATCTGTCAAGGGTAAAAGAGGAGAATTTTGACAAACTCAAGGCAGGAAGTTAGAAATAAGATTCTTGTCCCCTCCTCTCTGACTGTAACCACTCCACAAAATTGGAATACTTAAAGGACTGAACTCTTACTAAAAGAATGAACCAGAAATTATTATTCTACTGACAAAGGGAGAAGACAAAGCAGATTGTTTGTCTTAGCTGGTCTCTGGGTGGCAAAATCACTTCTGAGAGTTCATACAGGCTTCAACTAACTTATGTTTGGGGCTCAAATTTACATGATTTGTATGGTTTAGGAAGCCCCAAACCCTGAATTTGGAATAAAATGTATCTTCCCATGGAACTATCCCTAGGGCACTTGGTAGATGCTAGTTCAAAATATCACTAATAGACACTCCTGATTCCAGACTGCATAAAGTCTCAAAGACAAAACCCCACTGAATCTGAATTTATAATAAAAACTTACAAAATAAGAAGTAATCCCCATGAACAAAAGCTGATAGATACAACAAAGAATGGGCTTAGATATCCAAAAACTTCAGCTAACAGAACCAGTAGATAGACAATATAAAATATGTATTTTCAAAGAAACTCAAGACAATTAAAAAAATACTTAAGACATAAGAAAAGAAATACCTGGAAGCATTGTAAAAGACTCAAATACAACATTTAGAAAGAAACCATAAATAATTACTGAAATTTTAAAAATCACTAGATACCTTAAACAGCAGGCTAGATACAGCTGAAAAGAGAAATATGGTAAACTGGTAGATATGAGGAAATTACCTAGAATGTAGCATAACAAGAAAAATGAGATGGAAAATATGAGATATTTAGATTTTGGAAAAGATGTAAAATATATCTAATAGTAATTTCAGAAACAGAATAGAAAGAGTGAAAAAGAGACAATATTTGAGAAGAAAATTGGCTTAACGAATTTATAGAATTGATTAAAATCATAATCAATTCTGTATTGATTTGGACACAGGAAGTAAAATAAATTCTCACCAGGATTACATAAAAATAAATAGATACTTAGACACAATGTTGAGAAACTACAGATCAGCAAAAACAAAAATAATGCCTTAAAGAATCTAGAGGGAAAAATATAGATTAGTCATAAAGAAATAAACATTAGAGCAGATTCTCAATTCTCAACAGCAACAACAGAAGCTGGAAGATAATGAAATAAGGTCTTCAAAGTACAGAGATAAAATATCCAATGTTGAATTCTGCAGCAAGTTAAACTATCATTCAAGAAAAGGACAAATGAAAGATATTGTCAAGCAAATATATCTAAGAATATATTCCATTTTTACTGGCAGAAAAACTATTAGAAGATATGCTTTAGGAATGAGGACATAGGACTATAAAGGAAGGAAAAATGAACAAAAAGAATTGTAAACATGTAGGTTGGTCTAAACAAGTGTTTGATTGTATAACAAATACCCAATCAAAATTGCTAAATCAGGGGACATAAAAATAAGTTGGATATAGGATTTCCAACAATGATAACATGAAGAAGTTGACAGTTTATTTCAATAAAAAAGTCTACATATAAAACTGTATAAAATAATAAAAGCAACCATTTCAGGACCTTGAAAACTGACCAAAGGCAGTTATCAAATTGAGAAGCAGTTATTCTTGAAAAAAATGCTAGAGTTTTGGGTAGGATCACTGAGAGTCTGAGGCCTTCCTGCTTGGGATTGCTACCATTCTTCTCACCCTTCTCCCCCACTTCAGCTCAGGTGGGAAAAACTAGTTATACCAGCATGGAGTTGGAAGTAAAAACCAGCAGCTTTCCTGCCAGAGGAGGTGGAGTGGATTTGATATGGAGTGGAGGCAGAAAACCCATGACCTTGCTGGCTAAAAGTGGCAGACTGGTTTGGGAATGGACAGAGAAAACATGCAGTTTTGCTAGTTTGAGGTTGCAGTCCAAGTTGAGGCAAGTGGCAGACCAGCCAAAAATGTGACTGGGAGATATTGGATATGAAAGAGGTATTGAATGGTTGAAATAAGTTCTCTACATATCCATGGCTAGTTGGGCAAGTATGCAAATGCAGGGAAGACTCAAGGAGTATGGCAAAAAGAGAAAAATGATGTGAGATCTGAGTACTAGCAGCAACCTTAAATGCATTCTTCAACCCACCTACAGATCACGTGGCAGAGGGTGGAAGACTTATTGGCCTGAACACAATGTCTCTCGAAAATCATTAGGTGACTACTAAGCTATGCAGACAAAAGGGAAACCGCTAGGAAGATAGGCTAACAACAAAAAAATAAACAAACAAAAAACTGATAAGAACCATTGGCTGCTGCAAACCATGGGGCAGGTTAAAATCCACAGTTTAAGTACATGTGAATTACCAAAACAACAATAATAATAACAACAAAAACCCTAAAAAATAAAACTGAATTCAAAGTTGCAATAATGTGTAATTAAAATGTTTAATTTTCAACCAAATTTACTAGATGTGCAAAGAAACATGAAAGTATGATACATACTCAGGAAAAAAGCAATCAAGAGATGCTGAGTGAGTCCAGGTGTTGGATTTACAAAGTGTTCAAAACAGCTATTATAAATATGTATAAATAATTAAAATACGATAAAAAGGTGCCGTTTAATAGAGAATATCAATAAAGAGATAAAATTTACTTTAAAATGAAAATGGGCATGAGAGAAATGGGTGAACTGTTTTTGTTTTTAGTTTAAATAAATTGAATTTAAAAAATTATAAGAGATTATCTAATGCAGCTCCATAACTTTAGGCAGGCCAACTTCCATTTTTTTAATAAAAGAAAACCTAGAATTGAAACATACAACAACTGAAATGAAAAATTCACTGGAGCGGTTCAACAGCATATTTGAGCTTGTGAAAGAAAATATCAACAAACTTGAAAATAGATCAATAGAGATTAATCAATCTGAAGAACAACAAGAAAAAAGGAATGAAGAAAAACATAAACAGAGCCTCAGATAGCAATGGAATACCATCAAGAGTATTAACATATGCATAAGGGGAGTCCCAGGAGGAGAAGAGAGAGAGATAAAGGGGGAGAAAATATTTGAAAATATAATGTCCAAATTTCCAAATTTAATGAAACCAAAGACAGCCAAAGACAAAGCAAAAATCTTGCAAGTGGCAAGAGAAATGACTCATTACATATGGGGACAGTAATACAATTAACAGCAACATTTTCATCAGGAAAAACGGAGGCCAGAAGGCAGTAAAGTGACATTTCAGAAGTACAGAAAAAAAAAAAACCTGTCAATCAAGAATCCTATACCCAGTAAAACCATCCTTCAAAATGAAGCTTAAATAAAGACATTCTCAGACAAATAAATAAATAAATAAATAAAGAGAATTCATCTTTGCTGAAGAAATACTAAAGAAAATCTTTAAGTTGAAAGAAAATGACACAAGGTAATTTGAACCAATAAGAAAGAATAAAGGGCACTGAAAATGATAAATAAATGTCTAAGTATAAAAGATTGTATATATGTTTTTCTCATTTCATCTCAATTTTTTTTAAAAAAGCTTAAGATTTTTAAAAGCAATAAGAATAACAAAATATTGTTGAGTTTATAGTATATAGAGGTATATTGGCTCAAAGCTGCTATATAATACCAAATTACGTCAATATTAAACTGAAGTAGACTGTAAAAAGTTGAAGGTGATTATGGTAATTCCTAGAGAAACCATTCACACTAAAGCCTCTAAAATACAGCTAAAATATTAACAGAGAAATTAAAATAATACACTAAAAATACTTGGTTAAAACAAAAGAAGCAGTAGAGTAAGAACAGAAAAATAAAAAGATATGACAAATAAGAAATAATGCAATGGTAGACATAAGTCTAACCATATCAGTAATTATGTTAAATGTGAATGGACTAAAATCAAAAGGCAAAGATTGTCATAGTGGATTAAAAAAATATCCAACTATATGGTGTCTATAAGAAACACACTTCAGGTGAAATGAACAGGCTAAAAATAAAAGGATAAAAAATATATATCATGCAAATGGTAATCATGAATCAAAGAGGTAAACACAAGGGGATTACAACATGTCTTAAAGTGAATAAAAATGAAAACAGAATATATCAATGTTAAAGGAATGCGATGTGTGTAGAGGGAAATTTATAGGTTTAAAAATATATTAGAAGGAAATAAATAATCTAAAATTGACAATCACAACATCTATCTTAAAAAGTTAGAAAAAGATAAGAAAGCCAAATCAAAAGTAAGCAGGATGTATGAAATTAAAAAGATTGGAGTAGAAAATAATAAAATAGAAAATAGTAAAACACTAAAGAAAATCAATGAAACAAAAAATTGATTATTTGAGAAGGTCAACAAAATGGATAAATTTTTAGCTAGAGTGACCAAGAAAAGTGAGAGAAGACACAAACCACCAAAATCAGAAATGAAAGAGGAAACATCACTATAGACCCTACAGAAATTAAAAGAATGTTAAGGAAATATTATAAACAACTTCAAGCTAAAAAATTAGACAACTTAGATGAAATAAACAAACTCCTAGAAAGACATAAATTACCAAAACTAATTCAAGAAGGAAGGAAAAATCCAAATAGACCAATATCAAATGTTTGCTATTTAAAAAATAAGAGTACTGTATACAGAACAAGTTTAGTTACTATGTTACTGGGAAGAGGGAGTAAAGTAAGATGGAATTCAGTTGATTTAAGATACAAAGATTCTTTGATTTTATGGTGCCCACCCAGATTATATCTGAGGTGATAGAGAAATTTGGGCTGTAAGGTTACTCATGAAATTGCAGCTCAATTCCTGAAAGAGGATTTAAAGGGGGTATAGTACAGGAATGATCTTCTAGGAGATGGATCAAAATTTTTTTTCAGTAAAGGATCAGACAGTAAATATTTTTGGCATTGTGAGTCATATGGCCTCTGTTACAAATACCCAACTTTGCCATTTTAGCACAACAGAACTTTATAAAACAAGTAGGGGGCTGGATTTGGCCTATGGGCTGTAGTTTCCCAGCTCCCATTTTAACAGCTGAAGTAAAAAATTATACCTGGATGTAAGTGAACAGAAGACTGCTTCAGGCAGAAAATTACTGTAAGGGACCTATGATGATTTCTCGGGTTCTATTCTTCCTAACATCTTTCTTCCAGCAAGGCTACAAAATTTTTCTCTGCCTCATATATTTTTTCCTAAAGTTAGTAATATTTCATGAAATTTTACTAACCAGATATTTATTAGCATAAATAAGCACATTGTTTGAAATTAATCTTTTTGCTGTCTTGCCCAACACCAACCTGAGAGCTGATAAACTAAATGAATGAGAGTTTTGATTAAGTGAAGGAAGAAAAGGACATAAGAACAAAACCAAGCTAGTTCAAGATGGCAGACAGGGCATATAAAGCTTAACTGAAATAAAAGTGTAGAAATATAAAAAGGAAAAAACATATCACCATGAAGAGAATTAGGGGAGAAGAGATAGTTGTTGTCACACACTTCTCGGAGGTGAAAGCAGATAGGACCAGGTTGAAGGATGGAAACAGGTAGAGAAAGCTGCAGCCTTAAATATGCGAGGTACCTACAAAAGAAATCCATTTGACAATAGAAACTGGAGGAAAATCTGAGCTTAGAAATAGTATACAGCTAAAGGAGGAGTGAGAAAAGGGGCCTAAAAAAGGGAAATTAATCAAGGGTTTGTACATGGTACAACAGCATCAGTCAGCAGCTCTACTCCTCTCTCCATTCCTGTGCTTAGAAACTGCTAACATTTATCATACTTTTAGTCATTGAATGGATTACCTAAGGGACAGCTAAAGCTTTAAGAGTGATTGTTGGAGTTCCAGAGTGAAAACAACTCATTCTGGCATGTGGAAAGTCCACAACTTCATAGTCAGCTCTATGTCCATTCACCACAAACTAAAGCCCATCAGTCAATAAAGCTTTGTCCTGCCCTGTCCCAGGCAGAAGATGGTCTCAGAGGGGGGACCTGACAACAGGTCCTACCTTCACAACAGCATAGTATATCTGCATAAGCTATTGAGACCTTCCTTCTTAAGTATCAGACAACTGAGGATCATTAACATAAAAGAAAACCCAGCAACAAGAAAAGGAAAAGTCAAGCAAAACAAACTGAAAAACTTTCCTCAGAAGAAACCGATAATTTAGGGACCAGAATGAAATAAAACAAAAATTTTTAATTATATTCTCAGAGATTTGAGAATTTACATAAATTAAGAACAGAATACCATATGAAAGGAACAATTAGAGAACAAAAAAGGGTTCTTGGAGATAAAATAAATATGATTGCTGAAATAAAAAACTGGAAGAAAGAAAAACTGAAAATGAAGTAAAGAAATCTCCTAGAACAGAAAGCAGCATAAAGTGGTGGTAAATATGAGATAAAAACCAATCCAGGTCATCCAACATCTGACCAGAAAGGAGAATAAAGAAAAAAAAAGGAGGGGAGGGGGGAAATTATCAAGGAAATAATATGCAACTTTCTTAGTGTTCAGGTTGAAAAGGTCAACTAAATGCTCAGGACGAAGCATGAAAAAAGATCCATACCTACACTTATCACTGTAAAATGTTGCAAAAGCAAAGATATAGAGAAGATGCTAAAATCTTCTAGATACCTTGAAAAAAGCCATTTCCAAATGAACCATAAACAGATTTATATACTATTTCTTAGCAGCAACTCTAGGTACTAGAAGACAGCAGATAAACCCTTCCAAAATTCTATGAAAAATTATTTCTAATCTAGAATTATATACCCAACTAATCAAATGTGAGAGCAGAATAAAAACATTTTCATATATGTGAGGTCTCTGAAAGTTTAGCTGTCATGTATCCTTTTTTTTTGGCACTTACTTGAGGGTGTATGCTAGCAAAACCAGGAGAAAACCAGGAAAGATGAAGGATTTTAATCTTGGAAACAGTGGATCCAAACCAAGAGGGCATTGAAAGGAAGCTCTAGGATGACAGTCTTCCACAGACCTAGAAAACAGCCACATAGGTGGAAGCAGAAAAGGATGTCTCTGGGAGGAAAGTCTCCAGGAATAAAGAGGACTTCTTAAAGTTTATAAAACTATGAAGACAGTAAAAAAAAAAAACAAATCAGTGATTGCCAGGGGATTCCAGGAGGAGGGAGGAATGAATAGCTAGAGCACAGGAAGTTTTTAGGGCACTGAAACTATTCTGTATGATACTGTAATGGTGGATGCATATCATTATAAATATGTCAAAACCCACAGAACACAAAGAGTGAACCCTAATGTAATTTATGGACTTTAATAATAATGCATAATATTAGTTTATCAATTGTAACAAATATACCACACTAATGTAAGGTGTTAATGATAGGGGAGACTGTGTGTGTGTATGAGGGGGTAAAGGGTTAAATGGAAACTCTCTGTACTTACCACTCATATTTTAGGTAAATCTAAAAAAATTGCTTTAAAATGCTATTAATTTAAAAAGAAAAAACCTATGAAACAATATGAAATAGTGTGACATATGTATAATTGAAGTCCCAGAAGAAGAGGAGAGAGAGAATGGAGCAGAATAAATATTTGAAGAGAAGATGACTTTTCAAAATTGATGAAAGACAATACACAGGTCCAAAAAGTCTAGTGAAGCCCAAGCAGGATAAATACAAGGAACAGTATGCCTAGTCACATTATAATTAAACTGTAGAAATCAAAGATGAAAAGAAAAAGTTTAAATCATCCAGAAAATATAGTCAAATTACATTTAGAGGGACAACAATAAGAATTATGCTGGCTTGTCATTGCAAATAAAGGAAGCCAAAAGACAATGAAAGAACAGCTTTAAAGGGCTTAAAAGAAACAGGGCCTGTGAACTTGAAGTCTATACCCAACAAAAAATATACTTCAAAAATAAAGGTCAGAAAGAAGAACAAAGGAGGTATCATGTGTGCTGATTTCAAACTATATTACAAAGTTATTGTAAGCAAATAGTATGGTATTAGCATAAAAACAGACACATAGATCACTGGGTCATTTGTTATTCTGGAGTCCAGAAATGAATTGATATATGGTCAACTAATTTATGACAAAGGAGCCAAGAATATACAATGGGGAAAGGACAATCTTTTCAATAAATGGTATTTGGAAAATTGAACAGTCACATGCAAAAGAAGGAAGCTGGACCTCTATCTACACTATACATAAAAATTAACTCAAAATGGATTAAAGACTTGAACATAAGAACTGAAATCATAAAACTTTTGGAAGAAAACATAGGTATTAAGTGTTGATATTGGTGATGAATTTTTGGATTTGACACCAAAAGCAAAGGCAGCAAAAGTAAAAAAAAAAAAAAAAAACAGGGCGGGGGGTGGGGAGTGGACTACATCAAACTAAAAAGCTTCTGCACACCAAAGGAAACCATCAACAAAGTGAAAAGGCGACCTACCAAATGGAAAATATTTGCACACCATATATATGATAAGTGGTTAGTGTTCATAATATACAATGAACTCATACAACTCAATAGCAAAAACCCCCCAAACAATTCGATTAAAAATTGGGCAGAAGATCCGAATAGGCATTTTTCCAAAGAAGACATACAGATGGCAAACAGGTACACGAAAAGATGCTCAGCATCACTAATCATCAGGGAAATGCAAATCAAAACCCAATGAGGGGCTTCCCTGGTGGTGCACTGGTTGAGAGTCCGCCTGCCGATGCAGGGGACACGGGTTCGTGCCCCAGTCCGGGAAGATCCCACGTGCCGCAAAGCGGCTAGGCTCGTGAGCCATGGCCGCTGAGCCTGCGCGTCCGGAGCCTGTGCTCCTCAACGGGAGAGGCCACAACAGTGAGAGGCCCACGGACCGCAAAAAACAAACAAACAAACAAAAAACCAGTGAGATAACACCTCACACCTGTTAGAAAGGCTATAGTCAAAAAGACCACAAGTAATAAATGTTGGCAAGGATGTGGAGAAAAAGGAACCCTCATGCACTGTCAGTGGGAATGTATATTGATGTAGCCACTATGGAAAACAGAATGGAAGTTCCTTAAAAATTAAAACTAGAACTACCATATGATCCAGTAATTCTACTTCTGCGTATTTTTCCAAAGAAAACACTAATTCAAAAAGATGTAAGCATCCCCCTGTCCATAGCAACATTATTTACAACAGCCAAGATATGGAAACACCTTAAATGTTCATCAATGAATAAATGGATTAAAAATGGTAGATACATATACATATATATATAGTATATATATGTATATATAATGAAATATTATTCAGCCATAAAAAAGGAGGAAAATCTTGACATTTGCTACAACATAGATGGATCGACCTTGAGGGCACTATGCTAAGAGAAATAAGTCAGACAGAGAAAGACAAATACCATATAATCTCTCTTTTATGTGGAATTAAAAAAAAAAAACAGTCAAGTTCATGGATGTAGAGAACAGACTGACGGTTGCCAGAGGCAGAGGGTAAGAGGGTGGGTAAATGGGCGAAGGGGGTCAAAAGGTTCAAACTTGCAGTTACAAAATAAGTCATGAGGAAGTAATGTACAGCATGGTGACTATAGTTAGGAACACTGTATTGTAAATTTGAAAGTTGCTAAGAGTAGATCTTAAAAGCTCTCATCACAAAAAAAAATTTTTAACCATGAATGATCGACTTATTGTGGTGATCATTTTGCAATATTTACAAATATCAAATCATTATGTTATGCACCTGAAACTGTTATATGTCAAATGTACTTCAATTTTTAAAAAGGCCAAATTAGATATTTTCAGACAAATAAAAGCTGAGAGAATTAATTACTAGCACAATTACACAACAAGAAACATTAAAGGAAGTTTTTTAGGCTGAAGGGAAAGAATCCCACATGGAAGCCCAGATTGCCAGAAAGAAATGTAGAGAACTAGAGAATGTAAACATGTGAACAAATATAAGGGAATTTTTTTTAAAACTTAAAACAAAGACTTTTGTTTTTTTAAAGCAAAAATAATAAGAATGTAGAAGTAAAATATATGATAAATCTAGCACAAGGGCAGAAGAGGGATAAAGAAAGTCATACTGTTGCAAGACCTTTCTATGTTATCTTGATGTGAGTGATGGTTTTCGACAAATGTATACATTTGTCTACATTCATTGAGCTGTGTACACTTAAGATCTGTGTACTTTGTGGTATGTTGACTATAATTCAATAAAGTACTATTAACAACAAAAATTTTAGGAGATGATGGAGAGTTTGGAAAAAAACAGGAGTATGATACAACAAACAGTGTAAGCACCCCCCGCCCCCAAATTTTGGCAGTTATGGACAAAGCTGCTATAAACATTTGTGTGCAGGTTTTTGTGGGCATAAATTTTTAGCCCATTTGTGTAAATAATATCAAGGAGAGTGACTACTGAATCATATGGTTAGAGTATATTTAGTTTTGTAAGAAACTGCCAAATTGTCTTCCAAGTTGGCTGTACTATTTTGTATTCTTAGCAGCAATGAATGAGAGTTCCTGTTGCTCCAAATCCTCACCAGCATCTGGTGTCAGTGTTTGGGACTTCTGGCCATTCTAATGGATATGCAGTGGTACTTTGTTGTTTTAATTTGCAATTCCCTAATGACATATGATGTTGAGAACATTTTTATATGCTTATTTGCCATCTGTATATTTTCTTCAGTGAGGTGCCTTTTAAGGTCTTTTGCCCATTTTTAATCAGGTTGTCTGTTTTCTTATTGTTGAGTTCTAAAAGTTCTTGGTATATTTTGGATAGTTCTTTATCAGTTGTGTGTTTCGTAAATAGTTTCTCCCAGTTTGTGGCTTGTGTGCTCATTCTCTTGACATTGCCTTTCGCAGAGTGGAAGTTTTTAATGTTAAATAAGTTCAGCTAATCAATTATTTCTTTCATGGATTGTGCCTTTCCTGTTTTGTTTTGTTTTTAAGTAATCACCATAAATAAGGTCATCTAGAATTTCTCCTATGTTAACTTCTATGAGTTTCACAGTTTTGCATTTTACACTTAGGTCTATGTCCTACTTTGAGTTAATTTTTATGAAGGGCATAAGGTCTGATCTAGATTAATTTGTTTTGCATGTGTATATCCAGTAGATCTAGCACCAGACTACCTTTCTTCCATTGGGTTGCCTTTGCTCCTTTGTCAAAGCTCAGCTGACTATGTTTATCTATTTCTGAGCTCTCTATTCTGTTCCATTAATATATTTACATCCTGTTCACCAAATTATACTCTCTTGATTATTATAGGTTTATAGTAAGTCTTGTAGGGGAGTAGTGTCAGTTCTTCAATTTTGAATTTTTCTCCTTCAATATTGTGTTAGTTATTCTTGGTCTTTACAATATCTATATAAACTTTAGAATGAATTTGTCGACACCATGAAACAACATGTGGGGATTTTAATTGGAGTTGCATTGAATCTATAGATCGAGTTGAGATGAACTAATTTCTTGACAATATTGAGTCTTCCATGAATGTGTAAAATCTATACACTTACTTAGTTTTTAAATTTCTTTCTTCAGAAATTTGCAGTTTTCCTCATGTAGATATTGTACATATTTTGTTAGATTTATATGAAGGTATTTCATTTGGGGAGTACTAGTGTAAATGGTGATACGTTTTTCATTTCAAATTCCATTTGTTCATTATTGGTAAATAGGAAAAAAACCCCTGACTTTTGTATACTAACCTTGTATCCTGCAACCTTATTATACTCACTTTTTAGTTGTTGCAGGAGATTTTTTCCCCTAGATTCTTTAGATTTTCTACATAGACAATCATATTATGTGTGAACAAAGGCGTTTTATATCTTCTTTCCCGGTCTGTATGCCTTTTATACCCTTTTCTTGTCTTACTATATTAGCTAGGACTTCCAGTACAATATTGAAAAGGAGTGGCGAGAGAGGGCATCATGTTCTTGTCCCTGATCTTACTGGGAAAGCTATTTCCTCACAATTAAGTATGACGGCAGCTATAGATTTTTAATTGATGTTCTTTGTCAAGTTGACAAAGAACTTGTAATTTGCTGAAGTTTTTATCATGAATGAGTATTGGATTTTGTCAAATGCTTTTCCTGCATCTGTTGATATAATCATGTGATTTTTCTTCTTTAGCTTGTTGATGTGATGGATTACATTAATTCATTTTCAAATGTGAACCAACCTTGCATATCAAGGATAAATCCCACAAGGTTGTAAAGTATACTTATTTTTATATGTTGTTGAGTTCTATTTGCTAATATAGAGAATTACAACAAATTGAGAATTTCTGCATCTATGTTCATCAGAGATATTGGTTCGTTTTCCCCTTCTAATGTCTTTAGTTTTGGTATGAAAGTAATACTAGACTCATAAAATGAGTTGGCAAGCTTCCCTCTGCTTCTATCTTCTGGAAGAGATTGTAGAAAATTGGTATAATTTCTTTCTTAAATAGTTAGTAGAATTCACAAGTGAAATCATCTGAGTCTGATACTTTCTGTTTTGGGAGGTTATTAATGGTTGATTCAATTTCTTTTACTGGTATAGTCTTATTCAGGTTATCTATTTCTTCTTGTGTGCATTTTGGTAGATTGGGTCTTTCAAGGAATTGGTCCACTTCTTCTAAACTATCAGATTTGTGGACATAGAGTTGTTTATGATGTTTCTTTATTATCATTTTAATGCCCATGGAATCTGTAGTGATGTTCCCTCTCTCATTTCTGATATGTGATTTATGTTTTCTTTTTTCTTAGTTAGCCTAGCAGGAGGCAATCAATTTTACTGATCTTTTCAAAGAACAAGCTTTTGGTTTCATTGATTTTCTCTATTTCTTGTTTTCAATTTTATTGATATCTGCTCTAATTTTTATTATTTCTTTTCCTTTGCTTACTTTGAATTTATTTTGCTTCTTTTTCTAGTTTCCTAAGGTGGAAGCTTGGATAACTGATTTTATACCTTTCTTCTTTTCTAATATATGCATTCAATGCTATAATTTTCCCTCTAAGTGCTGCTTTCAGTGTATCTCACAAACTTTGATAGCTTGTATTTTTATTTTCATTTGATTCAAAATATTTAGAAATGTCTCTTGAGGTTTCTTTTTTGACCCATGTGTTATTTACAAGTATATTGTTTAATCTCCAAGTATTCTGGGATTTTCTAGCTGCCTTTCTGTTAATAAATCATACTTTTAAGTCCATTGTGGTCTGAAAGTTTATGTTGACAAATCCCCAAGCTCAGATTCTTTCCTCAGCTGTGCTTAGTCTCCTAATGAACCCATTGAAGGCATTCATTTCTGTTACAGTATTTCTAGCATTTCCATCTCTCTGTTTACATTACCCATCTGTTCTTACATGTTGTCTACCTTTCCACTGGAGTCTTTAGTATATTAGTCAGAGCTGTTTTAAATTCATGGTCTGATAATTCCAACTCCCTTGTCATATCTGCGTCTGGTTCTGATGCTTTCTCCGTCTCTTCAAAATGTGTTTTGTGCCTTTTAATACATTTTATATATTTTTGTTTAAAGGGGAACATGATGTGCTGGTAAAAGGACCTATGGTAATGTGAAGGTAAGTTGTAGGGGGGGAAGAAGAGTTCTATAGTCCTATGATTAGGCCTCAGTCTTTTAGTGAGACTGTGTACCCTGGGCTGTAAATTTCACAAGTTCTTTTCAGGTTTTTTTTTCTTTTTTCACCCCCTGAGGTTGTATGGTATGGTTAGAGAGGGCTGGAGTTGGGTATTTCTCTTCTCCTTAGTTGGTTAGGCTAATAAAGTCCCCACAGGTTATACACTGATAAAACAGTTTCTCTTGAGGGCAGGTTTTATTAAGAACAGGATCTCTGTTGTATTTCACAGTGGTTACCATTTCTCTCTCCCTGACAGATGGCTCTTGGAGGTACAACTCACAAAAGGATGTCCCCCAACACCATGACTGGGCTCCTCCTATAGTTTTTAACTCTCAGACTTGCCCACACTGAGCTTCCAGCTAATTGACAAATTTCCTACCCTCACTACTGGTTCCCGCAGAGGTTTCTGCTCTAACTTATGATTCTCTGTATCAACCTGTCTCTAATTTGGGGGGCAGTAATTTGCCCTGTGACCTCACTTCTTCGATGGAACTAAGAAGAGCTGATGATTTTTCAGTCTGTTCAGCTCTTTATTTGTTGTAAGGATGGAGTGATGATGCTGGACCAGAAACTGGAATTGTCTGGGATATTATTTTTGAGCTCTAAACTTCCAAGACTGCTTGCTTTATGAAACTAGTGGTAAGATTTTAATGGAGAAATTTGGTTCCCAGATTATTTGAAAATCATAGTTGGATGTATAATAAAGCTTCCCTTTCATTTATTTAAAGGAAAAATAACTTAATGGAAATAAGTTAGTACCTTTATTCAAAGTAAACTAAAAAGAAACAAAAAAGGAGCAATAGCCTAAAACCTAAACTTATTGCCCTAGAGTATCCATTTCTTTGTGATTAGGGAAGCCAACCTCCAAGTAAGATATAAACAGTGTGATTAAAAGTGATGAGACTGATTTCTACATGTGGTTGAAAGTTTAGATTTCTTATTTAATTTAACCTGTGTACACTGCAGGATTGCTGAATTAAACATGACTTGTTGACAAACCGCAGCTCTATTTCTTTCTATTATCCAGAGTATACACTCTTTTAAGAGTTTGTTTAGTTTGAAAATAGGGCGTGTATGTGAGAGGGAGAGAGAGAGACAGATTGAAAAAGAGAGTACAAGAATATAGACCCCCAAGATAGAAACATGAAGCTCCTTTTTCCTATGAATTTCTCTAAATTTTCAAAATCAAAAATGAAGGAAAACAAAGGGGGAAACCAGTTATAAGTATCAAAGTTTGTTGTTATAAAACTCCTCAACTAGTTCCTGAGCAAACCTCAGTCCTCAACCTCGATGGATAATCTTTGGTGACCAATACATTTCCCTCTCTTCCACATGCACTGGCCCTACTTCTAACAACTGCTGTATAGAAACTGCCCCCTAAATAAAGTCATGGGGATGTGTATGTGAGACCTATGTGCAAAAGTTATATTTACAAAGGAGTCCAGTCACTTACATTGGCAGACGTTCAAGTTTACTTTAGATTCAGGGCCTTAAAAATACTGATTTTAATTAAAAAGCAACTTTTGCTAAATGAATTTACTACATCAATTAATAAAATTTTCAGTTTAAAGTTAGCAAGCAGCAAAGAAAAACAATGTAAACTTCAAATACTAATCCTTCATCATATTTTAATCTAATTTTTGTTTTCTGTGAGATCTGTACTTCTAGAAGTCAAACTCTCTCTCAAGTTTAATCATATAGAAATCTAGGGGAAAAAAAACCTTCTATAAATATTTGGTGACAATGAGATGCTTTAAAATTTTAGTGGGAAAGCAAGTTCTACACAACTCTTTAAGACAGCATAAAATTTGGGGCTTAATTTAAATAAGAACCTTAATATTGGCAGAAGTACAATGTCCCTTCTATACTTAAAACTAAATGTCAAAAGTAGGTTTTAAATAAAAATCTTTCTATCACTTCTGTTTCTAATTTCCAAAATTTAACATAAAAAGTCATGAAAAACATTAAAATATAGATCTGTTAAGCAATTATTATTTTTGACAGATTTAAGGAACTATTTCCTCTTTGTCCACCTATTGCTTGTAAATAGGGGTGCTCATCTGATCTGGAGTGTATAGATTAAGCAGTGTCTTTGTTGGCTTGTATTTTAATACTTATCAAATATATCTCTCATTTTCTATCCATTTACATATCTTATTTCACATACCATTTGTAATAGTTTTATTCAGTGTTCCTTGTGGAGGACAAGAACACTTCTTTTCCATCTGTGGTTTTGTTTCCTCTGTTTTTGACAAGACAGTTTCCTTAGTTTCTTCATGTTCATTAGTATCACTAGTTTTGAGGATCTGAAGTAAAAACAAGAAAGTCTTTTAAGAAATATACTTGTACAATTTTATGAATGTAAGAGACAACCAAATTTCATAATTAAATTCATATTATTACTGTGAACATGGAGAATTATACATACAAAATAATATTCATGCTCTATATCAATAGGTATTTGGGGAGGTAACAACAGTGTATTTTGTAGGGCACCTTGATTTAGCCTTTTGTAGACCTGCCTCCCTGCCATATTCATTTGTGATTTATGTATACTGAATAAGTACGCCTATAGTGCAGGCAGAATAATTAAAACTGTCCCTACTTAGTCTAACTCCCAAACATCATTCAGCAAAACTTTTGTAGAATTAAAATGCAACTAAATTGGAAAGGAGGTGAAATATAATTTAACTTGGATTCATTTCATTTGAAAATTTATATAAGAAAAATGAGAAAAAAACAGATCAAGCTTTCAGAAATTCAATGTTCATGCTTTTTCCACTACTATTTATAGATAACATATTTAGATGGTTTATGGGTATACCTCAATCTTCCAGTATTTAATGGTAATTAGTCTAATAATGAAACTGCTGATTTAGGGGGAAAAAGGACACCTTTAGTTTGTGAGAATATTGAAAGGCTTCTCCCAAGGTAAAAACCAAACCAAAACAGAAGATTAAAAAGAAACAGAATAGTTAACCATGGAATAGCGATATTCAAACATCCTTGCTGTTATCATGATGCATGTGTGTGTGCATATGCATGTACGTGTGTGGACATGCAGGCCAATGCTTTGAGTGTATTGATAATATTTTTGAGTGCAGTGGAGAGAGAACATCACATTGTCACAAGAAATGGTAACAAAGGCTAGAGAGCTTGGACAGAATAAGGAAAGGAAGAGGAAGCATTTAATGACTAGGGAGACAGAGGCACCATAGCAGCTGGTGTAAACGAATTATGTAGCTCTTTAAAATCAAAGTTCTTTAAACCGGATCATGAATAATCTGTTGGAGTTCTGATATAGAGACCTTTTTCTGGAAAGTCTGTCACTATACAAAAGGTTCAGGGTAAAGACACAAAGGTGAGTTTTGATTAGGGTGGGTGAAAGGTCATATACAATAAAACCATATTATTTTAAGTTTTATTATTTCAGAATTTATAATAAATTTACATAGAGTAAGATGAAGTCTTTACAGATAAAGTAATTAGGATCAATGGTGAATATTTTAAACATTTTTTTCAAAAGGACTTTTTTGGCCCTTAAGAACTGTAGAAACCTCTATTTAAAAAATAAACAATTTAGGGGCCTCCCTGGTGGCGCAGTGGTTGGGAGTCCGCCTGTCGATGCAGGGGGTGCGGGTTCTTGCCCCGGTCTGGGTGGATCCCGCATGCCGCGGAGCGGCTGGTACCGTGAGCCGTGGCCGCTGGGCCTGCGTGTCCGGAGACTGGGCTCCGCAGCGGGAGAGGCCACGGCATTGGGAGGCCCGTGTACCGCAAAAAAAAGGAGAAAAAATAATAAAAATAAACAATTTATAATTCTAATTATGAGCAATTAATATTTAGTAAAACTAGGTCAACAAAAGGTCTAATGACTTACTCTACATACTTGCAAAAATAAAAACCTGGGTCTCCTTCGAATGTACAGCACAACATTTTAATTAATTTAGATTTTTCTTTACCTCTTTTACTCTAAACTACTAACTTTATTCTGGACATGGCAAGAAATAGTAAGCCAAATTTTCATTATTCCTAAAATCTGCCTCTTTGGTTCCAAAATAATCTATAGTCACCCCTTCCATGTTTTCATTCCTTTTGCCCATTTCTTGGGACATATTAAAACTAGTTATTTTAAAATGACCACTTCTTTTTTTTTTTTTAGCCTGAATCATTTATTTTTTAAATATCCAGATAACACATGATCATGTTAGAAAAACAAAAAATATAGATAAACAGAAAAAAATAAAGTCATTCCAAATCCCACTATTCAGAGTTAACCATTGCTAACATATTGACATATATTTATCTAGAAATGTGTGCGTGTATGTGAAAGAGAGAGGGAGACTGAGAAAGGGAGACAGAATATGTGTGTTATTTATTAATAAAAATGTAAATATACTAGTGTTCCATAACCTGCTTTTTTACTTAACAATATGTCATGGATATCTTTCACATTCAATAAGTATAGGGCTATGAATTCATTTTCTATGGTTTCATAGTATAAAATGACCACTTCTCACTTTTAAACCGAACATATAAAAAAACCTATTAAACTTTAAAAATAAGTTTTAGCATCAGATTGTTTTCATGTCATATGTTACAATATAGTTTTAATTTTTTACCTGAGGAGTTGTAGATGATTGGATGTTTTTATCCTCCAAATGTTCATTTTTTGGATCTGTGGTGTACATGCTAATGTTTAAAAGTAATTTGAAAGAAAGAAAAAAAAAAGGACTATAAGTCCATCTGAAAACAAACACGGTTAAGTGGGATTCATTTTAAAATAATTTTTTAGCATAACGTTTCACCACAGTCAAGTCAGATATCTTTATAGTAAGAACAGTCCAAATATTCATTTTAAAGTTATTAACCAAAGTCATGTGCATAAGTTTTAAAAATCATTACCACAAAACAATTTAATACTTCTCAGTAGTTCATAATCCTGGGCCGTATCTTAAAAGCATATATCAGAAAACTTAGTTCTTTATTTCATGCACTGAAATAATATGTTTGAGCTAATTTCCATCATTGATTTACTCCAGTCAGTCAACTCCTGCATGAGACTCCAAAAAAACTTTAAATGAAATGTGATCAACTACATTAAGGCCTACATCTATAAGCATGCTGTCTTCATACATGGTCCATGAGAAAGGTCTGTGGGTTCAACATTAAGTAAAATAAAATAGGTTTTATTTTGAATAAGAACGAACTAGGAAAAAACAGTGAACTAGAACCATATCAAGAGGAGAATTAGTTCTGGAAACATTTATTTTAAAATATCTGTTGTTTCTACCTTCTCTGTGGTCTTTGCGGCCTTTGAGTAGAGGGAGAGTATCTTTGCCTTAAAAATATCTTTCAATTCTTGAGTTACTGTTGAAGACAAAATTAAAGATTTCAAGTTTTAATTTTTAAGTACTTGATAATAATGTGCTTCAAGTATCTATATTTTTTTTAAAGGCAAGCAATTTTAATCATGAAAGTTTTTAATGAAAAGGTACATTAACATCTGAGTACCTACCATATGCTGGGTGCTTACATATATTGTCTCACTTTATGAAGTAAAATATTACTGTGTAAAATCCTATAAGGAATCATAACTGAATTTATGATATTAAAACAGAAAATAAGTTATTTTTTAAAATTTGATGAAAAAATGAGATTTCTAAGTCCTTTTAAAGTAAAACTCCATGTTAGTTAAAGGGAATATCAGAATTATTAGAATGACTACATGTTAGCTGTTAGACCAGAAGCTAAGTATTAGTAAGCCCTATGAACAAGGAATGTGGGTGAATCACGTAAGTTGTTTCAGGTTCCGAAGGGACAGGCTGAGGGCTAGCACCATTAAAAAATCTGAACTCCAGTACACAAGAGTCAGGGCACAAAGTTCAGCCACTCAGTAAGTTCTGAATGCCTACTCTTCTGGACTCTGAAGATAAAAGCAGCAAAACAAAACGGGAATATAGGTTTCTACTCTCATGGAGCTTATATTCTTGTAGGGGGGGAGGGAAAGGCAATAAACAATATTTTCAGACTGCAATTAAATACTGAAGAAAATAAACCAGCATGATGTCACAGTGGTCAAGGGGACATTTCAACTGCGACTTGAATGAGGACAAATTGTGAGTCATAACTAGGCAGATGGACTAGGAGCATGCAAACGTAACATCAAGAATCATACAAGGGGCTTTCCCGGTGGTGCAGTGGTTGAGAGCTCGCCTGCCGATGCAGGGGACACGGGTTCGTGCCCCGGTCTGGGAAGATCCCACATGCCGCGGAGCGGCTGGGCCCGTGAGCCATGGCCGCTGAGCCTGCGCGTCCGGAGCTTGTGCTTCGCAACGGGAGAAGCCACAACAGTGAGGGGCCCGCGTACCGCAAAAAAAAAAAAAGAATCATACAAGGAGAGATATCGAGAAACCAGGCAGCTTATTTTAAGATCTGCAACTATGTCATGATTAGGATGGCAGGACTTGGGATCCAGGGGAGCAAACAGTGCATTAGAGCTTGAAAACCTAGATAAGGGGTCTGAATAATAAATTTAATAGGTTAGGAGCTATAAGAGAAGCTTGATACTGTGTCAAGCAATATTTGTGCCTGGCAATTACTCAAAACTCTCTTTACATATTTGCCAAAAGCGGAATTGGTAGGTGGTAACTACCAATTAGCATAGTAACTAAAAGCAAGAACTTTGAAGCCGAGATAGAAGTGATTTATTTCCCTAGGCCTCAATTTCCTTATCTGTAAAATAATGATATAATATTGCTTAATTTATTGGTTATTGTGAGGATTAAATGATATAATAACAGCTGACACAACTTGGACTGTTAAACACTTAACAGGAATTATCTCATTCGATTCTCACAACTCTACGAATTATTTACTATTATTATCCTTATTTTACAGATGTTGAAGCTGAGACCCAGGAATTTTAAGTAATTTTCCCAAAGTCACACAGCTGGCAAGTAGCATAGTTGGAATTTGAACCAAATACTCTTTAGTATTATTCAAATCCTTATTAACCTTGGCATCATCTGTCTTTTTCCTTTTAGTTATTCTGGTGATACTGCATTATGGATTTAAGTTGCATTTTCTTGATGACTAATATATTTCATATATTTATTGCCCGTTTAAATATCTTTTTTAGTAAAGTATCTGTTTAACTCTCTTGCCCATTAAAAAAAATGTATTGCCTGTATTGTTCTAATTGATTTGTTGGGAGTTCTTTATCTACTCTAGAATGGATCTTTTCTTGAATATATAAATAGCCAATATCATCTCCTACTCTGTGGCTTGCATTTCCACTCTGATGATGTCTTTGAATGAACAGAAGTTTTTACTTTAATTTAGTCCAATTTGTTCTCTTCTTCCTTTATGGCTGGAGTTTTTATTGTTTTAGAAATCTTTGCCAACCCTGAGATCATAAAGATATCTCTTTACATATTCTTCTGAAAGCATTAGTGTTTTGCCTTTTACATTTAAGTCTATGATCCATCTGGAATTGATTTTTATGTATAGTGTGAGAAAAAGATAAAAATTGATTTTTTTCCCATACGATATCTAATTGACTCAGCACCATTAATTAAAAAGACCATCCTTTACCCATTGCACTTCAGGGTCACCTTTGTTGTAAATAAGGTGACCACATATATGTGAATTTACTTTTGGATTCTGTTCTGGTCCACTGGCCTATTTTTTTATCCTTATGCCAACACTACATTTGTGCTTATATAATAGGTGTTGATAGAGTTGGACTGACTCTTTGGCTTTTTGTATTTCCATATGAATTTTAGAATCAAGTTGTCAATTCACAAATATACACACACACACACACACACACACACACAAAACCTGCTGGAATTTTGTCTGAAATTGTACTGAATCTACAGATCAATTTGGGGAGAACGTGATATCTTAATAGTATGTCAGTCCTTGAACACTGTATATACTTCCACTTATTTAGATTTTCTTTATTTTAATAACGTTTTGTAAAACTCTAAACTGAATTTAGAGGTCTTGCACATCTTTCATTAGGCTTATTTCTAGGTAGGCTTATTTCTAGGCATTGATGCTTTTCTGGATGTTACCAAAATAGTATCATTTAAAAAATTCATTATTTGTTTTTGCTGATATACAGAAATACAAGTAATTTTTGTTTATTTATTTTATATGCAGGCCTTAATAAGTTCACTTTATTCTAATAGTCTGTAGATTCTTTTGGATTTTCTAAGTATACAAGTAAGTATACAAGTTTTATTTATGCATTTAATCTCCTTTTCTTTCTTTACTGCACTGGTTGTAACCTGTCTTTATAGTTGCTCAATATCCTTGATGACCTTGGTATTGTCTGTTTTCAGTATTTCTTTTACTATAGATCTGTTGACAATAAACCCTTTCATTATTTATTTGTCTGAAATGTGCTAATTTCACCTTCACTTTTGAAGGGTATTCTCACTGGATACAGAATTCTAGTCTAGAAGTTATTTTCTGTAAGCATTTAAAAAATGTTCCATTGCATTCTGGCTCCCATAATTTCTGTTAAGCATTTAATTATCATTCTTACCATGACTCCTTTGAAGATAATATATTTTCCCTCTCTTTGACTGATATTATAGTTACTAAAAAAAAATTTTATTTTGATAAAATATGCATGACATAAAATTCACCACTTTAAAGTGTGCATTTCAGTGGTATTAAGTGCATTCACATTGTTAAGCTACCATCACCACTGCCCATCTCCAGAACTCTTTCATCATCCCAAACTGAAACTCTGTATCCATTAAACAATAACTCCCTATTCTCCCCTCCTGAAACTCCCTGGTAACCACCATTCTACCTTCTGTCTCTATGATTTGACTACCCCAGGTACCTCATATAAATGGAATCATACAATATTTGTCCTTTTGCATCTGGCCCATTTCACTTAGTATAATGTCTCCAAAATTCATCCATTTTGTAACATGTATCAGAATTTCCTTCCTTTTTAAGGCTGAATAATATTCCATTGATGTATATACCATATTTTGCTTACCCCCTTCATTTGTCTCTTTTTTTTTTAGTGGTTCACTATTAATAATTTAATGATTAAGTGAGATAATCCAAATAAAATATTCAGCATAGTCCCAAGCATATGGTAAGCACTCCATAATGGTAACATACTCAGAAAGGAAAACAGAGTTGCTCAGCTAGTTAAAGGTAGAGAAGTCAGGAGGTCTAACCCCTGGTTGAGTGGCTTCCTTATGACTTAGATTCCCATCCAATATGTGGCATGGAGAACTCAAATGGAGAAAAGCGGTCAGTTGCAGGAAAGAATGCTGATTCTTTTATTTTTTATTTTGCTTAGAACAAGTTAGAGATTGTAAGGTTATAAGCTGGTAACATACTATAGTGTTCATTTACAGTTTATTTTATATTCAGAACACATCTTGTTATTTATGTTTTTCAGATAGTTATTGAAATCCAACAATGCTATGGAGCAATCTGCACGGTAAACATTTCTTTTAGGATTATCGCCTTTCTCTGAGCGCCCTTTTCCTCTTTTGCTTGTAACTTGTGCATTGTCCACTAGATGGCAATACACCAACATAAAATGCAAAGGAGACAGCCATACTGTAGCATCTTATTTACTCGATTTAGTGGGAGATGATCGTTTTCCTGGAAAATTAGCCTGCAAGAAGTGGGTTAGGACTATATCCATGCTTCCTATTGTGGAATTAATTAACACCAGTGTTGATGAATGAATAGATGCTGAATGAATAAATACAATCATATATTTAGTGCTTACAATGTACCAGACCCCAAGATAGGTACTACATACATGATATGTGTCTGCTTTCCTCATATCACCACCCCCTCCCCCCATTGAACAGATGAGGGCTCTGAGGACTGGAGGGTCAGTGGCTTTCCCAGGGTCATACAACTAGAGAGAGATGAAGCCAGGACTGCTCAGTGGCAGGGGAAGAGGATGAGTTCGAAGCCAGTGGTCACATCCAAGTACCAGAATGCAATGGAAACATGGAGTTCTACCTTAGGACTGGGCAAAAGCTATGAATTTAATCCCTTCGTTTGTTGATGGACCTTTGGGTTGTTTTCACCTTTTGGGCTATTGTGAATAATGCTGCTATAAACATGGATGTACAAATAACTGTTCAAAGTCTGCTTTCAATTCTCATGCGTATGTACAAAGGAGAACTGCTAGATCATATGGTAATTCTACGTTTAATTTTTTGAGGACCTGCCATACTGTTTTCCACAGTGACTATACCACTTTATATTCACACCAGCCATGTGCAAGGGTTCCAATTTCCCCACACACTTGTTGACACCTGTTATTTTGGGTTTTTGTTAATAGCCATCATAATGGGTATGAAATGGTATCTCAATGTGGTGTTTTGATTTGCATTTCCCTAATGATTAGTGATGTTGAGAATCTTTTCATGTGTTTATTGGCCATTCGTATATCTCCTTTGGAGAAATGCGAATTCAAGTCCTTTGCCCATTTTAAAACTAGATTGTTTTTTGTTGTTGAGTTGTGGGGGTTCTTTAAATACTATGGCTATTAATCACTTATCTGTTTGCAAATACTTTCTTTCATTCTGTGGGTTGCCTTTCCACTCTGTTGATAGTGTCCTTCCATGAGCAAAAGTTTTTAATTTTGATGTTGTCCAATTCATCTATTTTTTCTTTTTGCCTGTACTTTGGGTGTAACATTCAAGAAATCATTGCCAAATCCAAAGTCATGAAGCTTTCCCCCTATTTTTTCTTCAAAGACTTTTATAGTTTGAGGTCTTACAATCATAGTCATCTTAACATCTTCGTCTCCTAACTCAAAAATCTGGGTCATTTTTGAACATGTTTCTATTTTCAATTTTCTGTCTTGGTGTGTGGTCATAAAGTATTGTCTAAAAGCTAGCATGGCTAATAATTTTATTGAAAACTTGACATGTATAAGAAATGATACAGTCTCCAAATGTTATCTTCTTCCAGAAATAAATGTGTGGTGGGGGGGAGTGCTAATCACTTTAAGGAAATCAGAGACTGAGCTCAGTTGAGGTAGATTTGTAACACTCAGTTTTACCTCAATTTGTTCTGGTTCCTAGGGAATAGTTCTCCAGGAATTTTGCCTTAGATGATGCCCCCGACAAATTACAATAACCTCACTCATTTTTCCCAGGTCAGAGATACATTATTTCCCCTTGGTTCACTCCCACTGTCTGTGCTTTTTCCGAGGTCACAAAGGTATAAATAAAGGAGCTGGGGCCAAAATCAGGCAGTTTGGCTCCAGAGCCCACACTCTTAAAACTAAAGTGCTTATAATATATCAGACACTGTGTCATACATAGACAAAGCTCTCACAGGGTTTAGATGCTAACGTTTAGAAAATGGCCATTATAACTTAAATCTGTTTTAAAAAAAAGAAGAGAAAATCTATCAAGTATCTAACTTTTTGGTTTGTCTATTTTAGAAAAGAAAGTATTAAAAATAAGGGCCTTAGGAAAAACTTGAAAATAGGGTGTAAATAATGAATAAGTCGAGAAGGCTAAGATTATTTAGAAATAGCTCATTGGAAATCAATTATAAAGGTGTTAAGATCCCTCTACGTGCCTCTTACCCTCCAACCCCTTTCACTGAGCACTCTGGAACTTCTGCTAGAATTATCAAACTCTCAACCTCTTCAGAGCATTCTCTCAAATTCTGTGTCCTATCTGAAACCAAGCCCTTCCCTTAAGCATACTACTTCCCCTACAGTCCTCTTTCATAATAGCTGTTTATTTGCTTACTTCCTTCTGACAACTGCTATTTATATACATTACTTTTTAAAAACCTTGCCTCTTTGAAGCTTGTATAGTTTGGCAATACCGCTTTCTCCCTCTTCCAGTCACTGTTATTTACTGACCTTATCTTGGTTCCTTTCCATTATTCACCAAAGACATGAACAGCTGACTCCCAAGTTTGTAATCCTTCTGAGTCTTAAACATACACTTGGGTGATTCATTTACCACCGTGGCTCCACATATAACCCCTCATTCTCAGTAGATAACCTTACCTCCAACTTCCATTACAAATCTTTCTCTCCCTCTTACATTAAAGGAAGTGTCCTTCCTCCTAAGGCAAGCAGAGCACTTGTATTTTGGATTATATTCCTTCTTGTATTCTCAAGAATTTTATATCATCAATGATCCTTCTCTGCCTGTTATCAACTATTCCTCCTCTCCCACTTCCTTTCAACTAGATCCCTCCCAATGACGTTTAAATGAGTTCATCTTAATAAAAGTTTCCTAGAAACCCACATCCCCATTCAGCTGCTCCTTCCCTTTACTAATAAACTTTTTGCAGAGCTGGTGGTTCTCACCACAGTCTTCTTTTCCTCACAAACCACTCACTCAGCAATATTTACCACTTGAGGTTCTACTCCTTTCACTCCACAAAGTAATTCTACTTAAGGTCATAAATAATCCACAAGTGAACATATGACATGATGAAACATTCTTCTTTTCACTCTTATTAAACCACTCTCTTACCCCACCCCCCATCTTCCTCCTTATTCCTTTCCTGTCTTCTTTGCAGACTCATTTTCTCTCATCAACTGCTAAAAGTTGGGGGTCATGAAGGTTCTGCCCTCAGTCCTCACTTCAGTTCACTGGTTGAGTGCCCCAATACCCCTTACTGGCTTTAGGATAAAGACAAAAACATTTAACATGGCTGTGTTCAAACTACTCCAACAAAGTACCAAATACTGGGTGGCTTGTAAACAACAGAAATTTATTCCTCACAGTTCTGGAAACTGGATGTCCCAAGATCAGCGTCCCAGCATGGTTGGTGAAGGCCCTCTTTTGGGTTGCAGACTGCTGACTTCTCATTGTATCCTCATATGACAAAGAGACAGCTAGAGAGCTCTCTGGAGTCCCTTTTATAAGGGTACTAATCCCTTTTATAAGGACTCTACCATCATGACCTAATTACCTTCCAAAGGTCCCACCTCCTAATACCATCATTTTGGGGATTAAGATATCAACATATGAATAAACATCCAGTTAATTGCAGTGATAATCCTACAGGATTCTGCACAATGTAGTCCACGGGTCCCTCTCAAGCCTAATTTCATACCATTCCCCATTCATTTTTTTCATTCCCAGCCACTCTGATGTTCTTACAGGTCCTTGAAATTGCTAGATTCCTTCTGCAGAGCCTTAATACTTGCTTTTCCCTCCAACTGAAATACTCTCCACCAACCTCCCCTTCATTTGGCTAACTCCTTTTTAATCCCTCAGCTCAAGGACCTCAGGGAAATATTTATGACACCACCACTGCCCATAGACTAAGTAAGGTCCAGTTTCTTATGTTCTTATAGAATGTTGATCATTTTTTTCACAGCAGTTTTCTCAGTTTGTAGTCATGTATTGATTAGAGTGACTGTTTACTGTGTTTGTCTCATTAGGCTGTAGACTCCATAATAGTGTCCCACAGGAGGTCCTTGAGGCTCTGTGCACTTTAGTTTTCAGTCTTTTTTTCACTCTGTTTTTCAGCGAGAATGATTTCTATTTACCTATCATCAAGTTCATTGATTCTTTCCTAGTTCATTTCCATTCTGCTATTGAGTCCATCCAGTGAATGTTTTATTTCAGATGCTGTACTTTTTGTGTGTGTGTGTGTGTGTTACGCGGGCCTCTCACTGTTGTGGTCTCTCCCGTTGTGGAGCACAGGCTCCGGACGCGCAGGCTCAGCGGCCATGGCTCACGGGCCCAGCCGCTCCGCGGCATGTGGGATCTTCCCGGACCGGGACACGAACCCGTGTCCCCTGCATCGGCAGGCGGACTCTCAACCACTGCGCCACCAGGGAAGCCCCTTTTTTTTTTTTTAAGACAATGACTAGCTGACATTACTATTTAATTAGGACAATACAAATCTGGACACTACTACTCCAATTCAAATGGACTCTGCCACTATTAAAATTATTATAGTATTTAGTATTTGTTCTCATTAATCTCATTAATAAAAATTGAATTTTTATTCTTTTCAGGTGCCTAGATTTTGTTTCCACAATAAAATGGTAAGGTATTCCACGATTCGGAGCATGTTTTATATTCTTGTCTTTTTCTTATTACCAAACACAATGGTTTTTCTCACCCATAGAAGAGTTACTAACAACTTGTCCAGAATCCAAGGTTTTCCACAACATGGCATCAAACCATCTTGTCAGCTTCCTCTGTAGCTCTCTTGACCCTGTATTTCAGTCAAATTAAACTGTTAACTGCTCCCCTATGCATTATTTGTTTTCTCTTATTTGCTTGGAATGCCTTCCCACTGCATCTCTTCTTTGCAAATTATATCTGTTGCTTAAGGGTATTCCAGGAAAAGCTTCCTGCAAGGCATACTCAAAACTGGAAGTCACCTTCCCTTTTGAATTCTCACATCATTCTGTCACTTGCTCTACCTTCCTTCTCCCTCTCTAGTTGTCTATCCTTGGCCTTCTTTACAAGCTTCCTTTCCTTTATCTGTCCCTTAAATGTTGAGGTTCCTTGGGATTCTGCCTTCTGCCCTTTTTTCTTGTCACTCTCTCTCTATTTTTTAAGACATTTATTTTACTCCCAATGACCAATAAGCTGATGAGCCTGGCCTAGAGAAGACCTAGAGATTCTAACTAGTATATTTACCTAAATATTGAATATCTCTACTCGATGACCTTTATAAGCATCTTAAGCTAAGCTCAGTGTATGTACAACTGAATCCAAGACCTTTCCCCACCAAATCTATTCCTTCTTCAGAGAATTTCCTATCTCAGAGAATGAAGCTACCAACTACCTAGTTGCTCAAATTAGAAACTGAGGAGTCATTCCTTCTCCCCCCTTTTCCTTTCCTGCTGACATCTGGTGAGTTACTAAATCATGATAACACAAGCTCCTAAATATTAAAAAATTTTGCCCACTTTTCTCCATATAAATTGCCACTATCCCAGTTCAGGCCATAAGCACCTTTCCCTCTAAACACTATAATGGTCTTTCCAACTGTTTTCTCCATGTCCAGCCTTGGCCCTCCCCCCTGTAATTTCCATAATGCATCTTCTAAAATGTACAGTGATTACAGCAAGTTCCTGCTTAATATTCTTCAATGGCATCCCATAGAAGAGAAACGTCCAAACTCCTCAAACTCAGCTTACAGAGCCCTCTGTTATAAGGGCTAACCTTGTCCTTGTGTATCTCCTCATTCTTCACTTGGCATTCTGAACTTCAACCGTACTAAACTGTAGTTCTTCAAACTTGCCATGCCTCACATCCCCAAGACTTTATACATTCTGTATGTTGCCTCCTCACCCAACACCCCTGCTTTTTTCCCAGCTAATTCTACAGAGTTTAAGAAGTCATTCTTGTAGAAGCTCCCTTCAGTATGCATTCTTATTGCAGCATCCACCCCAGTATGGTAAGTGCTTGTTTAACTACCATAATTCTTTTACTTGACAAATATTAATTGAGAGTGCACTACGTAACTGGTACTGTATTCTTTATATTGAATTTAGTCACTATAGGGTATTGTGGAAGCACGTATGGTACATGAGGTCCAAGAAATGCTTCTCAGTGACTCGCCATTTCCATTTATTTTCCTGTTAGATTGAATCAGTGCTGATTTCATAATCATTTCCGGGTTCTTTGAATTACCAAACACCATAGATGGTAGATAAATATCTAATCCCATTAACTGTTGGATTTTAAACATATACAAAACGTTCTCACATTGTAAGTGGACTCCAGCCAGCCATTACTTTCTACTTAGCAGAGCTTTTCTTTGTTATCGCTTTGGATACAATGGAGTGTAAAAAGTCAAGAGGCAAACTACTATAGTGAAAGATATGGGACTTATTGTCAGAACACCATGGTTAGTAATTCTGCCACTTTCTAGGTATGTGTCCTTAGTCAAGACACTTAACCTCTCTAAGCCTCAGTTTTCTCATCTGAAAAAGGTAGTTACAAAATCAAATGAGATAAAAGAAAATAAAAGCATAACATAAAATATAAAGGGATATCCAAATGTAATTACTATTATTGTTATTAGGGTGACTACAGATCAGGTCTCCCTGTTACTTGTCATCCCAGCTCTATAGGCAACAGGAGTTCCAAATCTCATCCTTCACCTTCCCTTTACTATTTAAAAGGTAGGCTTTTGTACTTTAATAAACACATACTCATGAAAATGTTTAAAAAAACAAAAACAAAAGACAAATACTATATGATTTCACTTATATGTGGAATCTAAAAAATAAAACAAGCTAGTGAATATAACAAAAAAGAAACAAACTCACAGATAGAGAGAACAAACTAGTGGTTACCAGTGGCGAGAGGGAAGGGGGGCCAGTATAGGGGTGGGAGATTAAGAGGTACAAACTACTATGTATAAAATAAATAAGCTACAAAAATATATTGTACTGCACAGGGAATATAGCCAATATTTTACAATAGCTATAAATAGAGTATAACCTTTAAAAATTGTGACTCACTATGTTGCACACCTGAAGCTTATGTAATATTGTATATCAACTATACCTCACTTAAAAAAAAAGTCAGATAACAAGTGTTGACAAGGATTTGGAGAAATGGGACCCTCATATACTGCTGGTGATAATGTAACATGGTACAGCCATTTTGGAAAACAGGCTGACAGTTTCTCAAATGATTTAACATAGTTACCATATGACCCAGCAATTCTACTCTTAGGTATATTCTCAAGAAAACATATGTCCACACAGAAATTTGTACACAAATATTTATAGTAGCATTATTCATAATAGCCAAAACATGGAAACAACCCAAATATTCATCAACGGATGAATGGATAAGCAAAATGTGGTATATCCATACAATGGAATATTATTCAGCCATAAAAAGAATGAAGTACTGATACATGCTATGATAAACCTTGAAAACATAATGCTAAGTGAAAAAAGTCAATCACAAAAGATCACATACTATATGCTTCCATTTATGTGAAAGTACAGTATAGGGAAATCTATAGAGACAGAAAGTAGATTAGTGGTTGCTTAGGGTAAGGGGTGGGGAGGACATAAGGGTGTTAACTCCAAGGTATGGGGTTTCTTTTTGAGGTGATGAAAATATTCTAAAACTGTAGTGATGGTTATATATATTTGTGAATACACCCAAAGCACTGAACTGTATACTTTAAATAGGTGAATTTGGTATGTATGGTATGGTATGTGAATTATATCTCAAAAAATCTAAGTTAAAACAAAAACAAAACACACACACACACACACACACACACAAACAGCCAAAATATTTAACAACTAAATATTAAAGGGACAAGAGAGTCTGAAACACCAGCCTATGAAAGTCTAGAGTTTAAATGTATTGGCCAAAAACCATCAGACCACAATTTTTTTAAAAATGTTAACTGGAAGGGTAGGTGGCACAAAATAGTAATGATCTGAACCATTTCTCAGTAAAATAGTAACCCATTGAGCTGGAAAGTCAGGGTATCTGGGTTCAAGGACTAGTTTAGCTACTAACTTAATCACTTATACCCAGGTAGTCTACCCACCCACCACTTTGGTCTTTCAGTTCCTTGATCTCCTTGGCTCCTTTGATCTTTTTTCCACCCTATCTCAGCTACTCACTCACAAGGCCACAAATATGAAATGGCCACTCAATTCTGCCCAGCTATGCTACTATGTTTCTCTAGTATTGCTACAGACTGAATATTTGTATCTCCTCAAATTCCATATGTGGATATCTTAACCCCCAATGTGATGGTATTAGAAGGTGGGCCTTTGGTAGGTGATTAGTTCATGAGGGCAGAGCACTCACGAATGGGATTAGTGCCCTTATATGAGACCCAGAGAGCTCTCTTGCCTCTTTTGGCCATCTATAAACCAAGAACTGGGCCCTCACCAGAAACTGAATCTGCTGGCACCTTGATATTGGACTTCCCAGCCTCTTTAACTAGGAGAAAAAAAATCTGTTTATAAGACACCCAGACTATGTTTTTTTTATTGGTTATAGCAGCCTGAATGGACTAAGACAAGTATGACTGCCTTCTACCTTCAAAATGACTATTTTATGTCTTTTCTTCACCCCTTAAACCTCTTATCCAAACATTCCACCTCTCTTCTACTGATCCTGCCTCATACTTTCTTTATGCTCATTGAGAAAAAGAGAATTCACTTCAGGCAGAAACTCTCTCATCTTCTGATCACTGAATCTACTCATGTATCTGCATCTCTACCTATACTCTCTTTCTTCCCATTACTATAAATGTTATGTTCATGTTCTTGAGCCAACATTTATTTCTACATATTCCCTGGATCCCATCCCCTCTCACTTTCTCAAAGACTCCACTCCTAAGATATACGTTTTCTCTCTTATACTATATTTTTCCCCTCTATACTGGGTCATTCCCATTAGGCTAAAAACATACTTAAGTATCCCCATCTTTAAGAATCCTACTTCGACCCCATATATTCGTCTATAACCTCCATTTCTCAGTTCTTCTTCATAGTGAAATATCTTGAGATGTCTACAGTGCTATGTCCACATCTTCACATCACATTTACTCTTCATTATGCTTGTCAAAATTCAAGTCAGATTTCTTTATTTTACCTCACCTCTCATCACATTTCAGTACCACTGGCCATGCTTTGTAGTCTTGGCTTTTCAAGTCACCACACACTTCGGACTTTCTTCCTACTTCACTGGCTACTCTTTCTCCATCTCCTCTGCTTGCTTCTTTTCCTCTGCTTTACCTTTAATCATTGGAGTGCTTTCTATGAAGACACTATCCCTAGGTAGTTTTATCTACATCCTGAGGTCTCTCAACTTTATATCTTTGGTTCCATACACAGAACTCAAGACTCAGAACTTACTTTAGATTTTTAGTAAGCAGACCAAACATAAGGTGAGCAAAATAAAAACAGTCCCCCCTCTACACATTTTCTTCTCCAGTCTTTTCCATTTGGTAAATGGCAAAACCATCTACTAGGAGCTTCTCTCTTTTTCTCACCCCTATAATTAAAACATCACCAAGTCTGTAGGCTCTGCCACCAAATATATCTCACATCCATCCATGTTTATACCACTTTAGCCAAAACTATGGTCATTCCTTCCTGGATTACCACAAGGGTCTTCTCCTAATGCTGCTTTCCATTCCCTATGACCCATTCACCATGTAACAGGCGGAATAAACCTTTATACAATAAATCAGATTATATAAAAATCTTTATATTATATTATAAAGATATATTTTATATATATTTATATTTTTTGTAAATATTTATATTTTTAAAAAAAATCTTTATATTATATTATAAAGATTATATAATCTTTATTTTATATTATAAAAAACCCCTTCTGGTTTCTTATCATACTTTAAATAAATTCCTAACCTGTCCCATGGGTAAAGCCCCATGGCCGATTGAAAGCCCTTTGGCGCCTACCTATGCTTTGGCTCCTAACTATCTCTCCAAGCTCATCTTGTCCCACTTTCTCTATATCCCAGCTATAGCATTCTTTATGATATTCTTTGAAAGAGTCAAGTTCTTTCCTACCTTGGGCTTCTGTAGTTGAAGTGTCCTTTACCTGCATTGCTCCGGTCCCAAATATTTCCATGGCTGGTTATTTGATATCACTGGGGTCTCAGCACAAATGTCAGCTCTTCAGGGAGGCCTTCCCTAACCAATCAATCTCAAGTAACCCCTCCCTGAGGTCCTCTCACCTCACATTGTTTTACTTCTTCACTGCAGTCACCATTATCCAAAATTTCTTTGTTCACATATTGTTTACCTGTTTATTTTCTATCTTCATTACAATTTAAGCTCCATGAGAACAGGAATCTTGCGTCTTTTTAACCATCGTATTCACAGTGTCTGGCAAAACAGTAGATGCCCTAAAAGTATGTGATGCATTCCTGTCCCTGAGTGAGTCACTCGACCTCTCTAACCCACATTTGTGGGCTTACTGTTGCCAGACTTACCTCTGGGTTTGGAGAATACAAAAGTGAATAAGACATGGCTTCTTGAAAATCTCATCCATTTATCCCTTTTCTCATATTTACTGAATGTATATTGTACTATGTTCCACATACTGCTCAATCTCAGTGCTTAGTTCCTTCTTCAGTAAAATGGAGTTTTGTTAACCAACTCTATCTCATAGGCTATATAAACAGGATGAGTATGAAAATAATATACAAAATGAGAAGTGCTATAAAATATTACTTTATATATTGCTATTGTTACACCTGCCTCTTTCCTTTTGTCTGGTACTGGCCAGGAGTTTATGACAACAGAGAGTCAACTGACAAAACCAGTGGTATAAATTCTAGTACTCACAGAAGGTAATAAATATGAATATCCATTTCATAGGCAGACAGTGTCTAAAATGTCTGGTGCATGAATTCTTAAATGTGATAGTAATAAGTGTCACTTTCCCACACTTCTGTTGCAGTAACAGAATAACAGTAGCAAATAACAATACTATTTACAGAGTGAGGTGTGACCTCTCTCGGTGCCACCCAAGCCAATCTTCCCTCTCCATCACCCCATCTGATCTTTCATAGACTACAGGACACACACAGAGGGGCATCAGTGACCAGTTATGGGCCTGCAGAGCTCTTATAAGGACTCCTACATGATATGCCTGACACGTGGTACCTGTGCAACAACTGTCCTTAATCCTTCAAAAGCACTGATCTAAAGGGCTTGTCCACTGTGATAGAACAGGCGGAGTGAGGGGCGTGGGAGGAGGGAGGTGAGCCTTCCCAGGATCAGCAACCAATCCTGGAACACATCTCCAATCACAGGAGCTTACGAACGTTCATTTGCAGATATGCACCATCTGCACAATAGTCTGCGCTTAATAAAATTAATTTTTCAGTCAGTCCTGACTGACAGACATTTTCTTACTTGCGAGTACCTGTAAAATGAAAGAAACGCAGGAGGAAGGGAGAGAATAAAGAAGAGAGATGTGGGGTGAGGGAGTAAAGACACGAGTCAGGGAGAGGAAGAGAAAGAGGTCTGTGACTGTTTCACCAGCGCCGGGCAAAGAAGCCCCCTAGAACTATGCTCCCTAGAACTGAAGGGGACGGAAAGGCGTTCCTGGCGGCTACCAGAGAGGAAAGACCGCGGGAGACAGGGGACTAGTGCCAAAGGGGAGAATAAAGACAAATAGGCCGTACATACAATTCCTTTAGCATCCGCCGCTGCCGTGGGAGCGGCCCTGGCGCCCAGCAACCGCCGCAAAGCCCACGCGCAGCTCTGGGGTACAGTTGGCGGAACCTCGGAGAGCGCAGTGGGCTGCGGGACAGCGATCTCTGGGCGGGGCTGACGACGGCGGGGCGGGGCTAATGGCAACGAGTGGGGGCTGGCGGCGGCGGGGCGGGGCTGGCGGCGGCGGGGCGGGGCTGACGCGTCTAAGTGGCGTCATGGTCTCCCCAGGCCCCGGAGCCGGAGGGTTCTGGTGTTCTCCGCGACCGCCCGGTGTGTTTTCAGTCTATTCAACCCTTTCCTTTCCATGTCTCAGAACACTGACCTATTGTGTTGTAAAAGTCAAGGGACGGAGTTGACTTCGGAGGGGCATTAGCCAAAAAGCAGCGCCAGGGGCTGCGCATGCCAGAAGTAACTTGTCAAACTCAGATCATATTTCCTCTTACGTCAACTTAAATATAGTGCAGTCTTAAAATAACATAGTCTCTGGGGTCAGGACTGCGCTCAAATTTCAGCACTGCCACTTTGTAGCTTTGGGACTACAGGCAAATACATAATCTCCCTGAGTTTTGGGTTTTCTTATCTGTAAAGGATGTGGTGGTGTTCTGAGGCTAAATGAATTGATGCATGGTAAGTGTCTGCAACAGGGCTTGATACAAAGTAAACAGACGATATTCTGTTATCAGTGTAAAACCTTTGTTTTGTTTTGTCCCCCGCACCATGAAATCTTATGTGGAAATCTTCATATGAAACAAAGCAGAACTGCTCTGGTTTAAGGTGGGCCCAGAAGCTTTGGGTTCTCAGTGCCAAAGGTGGACTTCAAGTTTCCTCTATGGAATCCCCAAGCTTCCTAGTATATAGACGAAAACAACTGTTATTGGAGAAAGTCTAAACTTCTTAGAAAGACAAACTGACCTTTCCTGTTTTTTTTCTCCTGATACTCCAAACAACTTTTTCTCCTGCACACGCTGTGTTCCTTTTTGACCCCATGTTTTTTCTAAAGTCATTCCGTCTATGCGGAGTGTTCCCTCTCTCCTTTTCTTATTTATCATTTAAGATCTCATTCAAATTACAACTCTTTTTGGGGCGACTGAGTAAAAATTCTCTTTTTATTGTAACCCCTTCCCACTTTCAGCATGGTGTAGACAGCTCAGCAAGGATTTAAAGTCATTTTCTTCCTTGTTTTAGGAGAGTAGACAAGGTCTTTTGTGATCAGAGGGTTAAGGAAATGCTTTGTTCTCATGGTAGGGAAGGGAAAAGCAAGGAGATCCCCAAGGATACTGGGATGAAGAACAAATGGTAGAGCTGGGAAGAAGGACCTTTGAGAGGAATCTGCTGGCCTCCAGGACACTGCTCTGTGCCCCAGATGCAATGGACTGCTGGAGGTCAAATGCTTTAGGGTCAATTTAAGGAAGATGGAGGGCACATCAACAAACAGAGTTTCAGAATTCTCACCAGGTCAGAGGGCTCAGGCCATATTTAATTTGAGTTAGTCAACTAAAGCATGTGATATCACTTGCTCCCAAAATGGCACGAAGCAATTCCCATCTGTTACAGAGAACTAAATTATTCATATAGAAATATAATGTCCTGAAACATTTCAAAAATAATGTCCTTCATTTATTTAAAGACAATATAATACAAACTTAATAATAATCACTTAAAAAGCAGCTAGAGAAACATCTGAAGCTTTTTTGGTAAAAAAAGTCAATAGTAAGTTCATAGCAATTAAATTGGTTATATTTGCAACAATGCCATTAAAAGCAAAAAAAACCCACAAAACTTTTGAGGAACAAAGAGAACCTTATTCATTACAGCAGTTTCTACTAAATTGGGTATGAAAGTAGTTTCAAAAATATCTTCTGTATAAATGGTTCTGTACTTCTGAAAGCACTTCAATAAAAACAGAAATTTGGCCAATGATCTATTTGGTATGATTTAAGTGCCAATTTTCTTTTCCAGTCTTACCTCTCACTAATTCCCGTTATCAACCTTAAGTGTCGGTCATTTACCCCAGGCTTTACTGTTTTCACACTTGGCTAATATGCCAGCCCTGTACCTAGCTGTTCCCTTCTTCACTTTACTCCCTAATATCAACTCATCAATCCAAATCATATCCTTTCTTCAAAGTCCGGTTCAAGTATCACCTCCTTTAAGAAGTTTTCCTCACTGAGAACAGTTTTGAATCATTCATTTGGATTACAGCTATTTGTATACATCTTGCTTCCTTGTAAGGTTCTTGAAGGCAAGTATCTTATTCACATTTGTATTGCCCTCAGAGTCAATCTCCCACTAGAATTCAAGTTCCATTAAACAGAACCCTTGAATATCTTCTTCATCACTGTATTCCCCAGCACCTAGCAAAACTGGCACATAGTAGCCAAGTTACAAGTGTATTCTGAGTGAGTGAATGAATGGATTTTAGAACATAACTCCATAAAGGCAGGGATTTATCTGTTTTACTCATTGCAAAATGAATATCTGAATATTACCGGGTGAATAAATTATTTTTTGGAAGGCTTAGGATTCATCACATACAACAAAAATTCTTCAATCTATATGCCTTCCCAGAGGTCAAATGTATTTATGTTGGCTTTCACCCAACGAATCTGGTGGACGATATATCGTTCTGAAAATAAGACAACCCCCAGAACTGCAAGAGTAAAATTTAAAAGAATCAAAATAAAATGGGTGTTTACATTAGTTTCAGTTTTCTTTCTTGTTCTTTTCTGTGTTCTAAATTTTCTGCAATGAAAATGTATTATTTTGTACTCAGACAAAAATAATCAGTACCATTTTTAAAGAATGTAATGGATGAGATCACTTGCAAACATAAGACTGAGGACATTTTGAGAACATTAAAGTCCAATCGATGTTATGGAGTTAATACCAGAGAGAAAAACACTGGACTGTGAAAATAACTTGAAGAGCTGAAGCCTAATCGGTCTGCCTAAAGACAAACAAACAGACAATAAACAAACACTTCTCAAAGGGGAGATTGATGGCACCAACCCTAGGAAAAATAGGCATCTTGAAGAACATGAATTTATAGTGTTTGTTAGGCACTGTCCTTGGAAGTATGACACCTTTGCTGTGCACTGAATTGTATCCCCCCACCAAATTCATAAGTTGAAGCCATAACCCCCCAATGTGATGGCATTTGGAGATGGGGACTTTAAGAGGTAATTAGATTGGATAAGATCATGAGGGTAGAGCCCTCATGGTGGGATTAGTGCCTTTATAAGAAGAGACACCAGAGAGCTTGCACACTCTCTTCCATCCCCATCTTTTCACCCCACCCTGTGAGGACCCAGCGAGAAGGAGGTTATTAGCATGCTACGAAGAGAGCCCTCATTAGAGCCTGATCATGCTGGCAACTTTCACGTTTGACTTCCAGCCTCCAGAACTGTGAGAAAATAAATATCTGTTGTTTAAGCCACTCAGTCTATGGTATTTTGTTGTAGTAGCCCAAGCAGACTAAGATAGACTAAGCAGACTAGCATCTAAACCGTTATGTGGCAGGTAGTTTTCTGATACTGAAAGAGAATCTCCTCACTGACTCAGTTAATAAAAATTTACTAAATGCCCACTGTGCTCCATGCCCTGTGCAAACTGCTGAGGCTTCAAAGATGACCAAGATAAGGTTCCCACCCCTCAGGGGTTAATTTAATAGGAGACAAACATATAAACAAACTGAAAAAAGGACTATAAGTACTATGACAGAAGTATGTATAGGGTACATACACCGTTCTTTCAGGCACCCAGAGGTTAGAGTAATGGTTCCTGTCTGTGGTTGGGTGGGTGGAGTAAGTTTGGTTGGCTTGAGTCAACACTGTATCAAATTAACTCTGAGTTCACCGGCCAAGTCAAGAGCTGTGACTTACAATGTGGTGACAAACCTGAGACTTCATGGTGAGCCCTGCAGAGACCAATACTGGACAGAGAGCCATAGAGATTTGGGTGTAGAGTAGAGGTAGGAAGTAGCTGCATGCTCTGAAAATGGCATAGGCTATGGCAGTGGCTTACTGTGCTCTTCAACTTATTTCTACATTCTGTAAATATCCATTTCTAATTCTTCTTTGGGGCCTCGAATATTTATAACAACATTCTCACTTACTTATACTAACTGTATTTTGTATTAGTTAAAAAGTATTCAAAGCCTGTTACATGGAGAAGAGCTACTGGTGAACATGGGAACCAGCACTGACTGCAGCACCCTTGGGCCTCACATGCCTTTTGCTAAGTCCTCATCATCCCCCATGTCCTAACCCCAGTCCTACTTTCTCTGGAGGCTGTGTCTAAACTGCACCTCCCCCTGGATTGATAAGGTGCTCCTGCTACGAGCTCCCTGGCGCCCCTCTACTTCCTGCATCATGGCACGTATCATCCTGTTTTGCAATCTCTTGTTTAGTGGTTGCTCTCCTCTATCAGACTGTCAGATCCTTAAAGATGGAAACAATATTAGTCTTCATGATGTGCCTGGGTCACCAAAGGCTTTCAGTATGTATTTGTTGGATGAATCTAGTTTCAGAGCTTGTGAAAGTAGAGGACCAGGTGAGCATTACGTTTATGGTGCTACCACCAAGGTGCACCTGGCCAAGGAAGTTCATCCATCTGAACTTTGGTATACATTAATCCAGTCCAAATTGAGAACATAAACACTAAGGGAATACAGTCCCAGAAAGTAACCAGAGTCAGGCTGACATAAAAATAAAGATTCTATGGCTTCGTAGTATGTTAGCTTAATAAAAATTAAGCTAGTTTTGAACAGAGGTGAATGTCATGGTGGAAGGGGCTGGAACAGTAGTCTAATGATAAGATTAGTTCAATATGAGATGTTAGTCTAACAACTAAATGAAGGGTGTATGTACCCTATTCGCACTTCTGTCAGAGTACTTACATCCCTTTTTACAGTTTGTTCATATGTTTGTCTGCTAATAAATCAGACCCTTAGGTAGTCTAATGACATGTTTATTTAAACATGATTATTCTAACAACTAGGCAGGAGTTGACCTAGAGTAGAGGAACTTAATGGGTGACACACAAAAGCAGAGACGTTCTGTTGATTAAGTGGGATAAAATGTGACTTTTGCAGATAAGCCTTTCTTCTTATCTTCTCTACTAGCATGTTGCAATCCCTGAAATTCCTGCCACAGAAGTCACTCTTTTGGTTAAAGTTACTAACTTTAGATAGTCCTTGTTAACCTGCAAGAAGATGCTATTAGGTGATGGCAACACCCAACACAATGGTACTTCTGGCTCTCCAATCTGATCTTCCCATCTCCCAGGATGTGAATGCTTAGTGAGAGACACTTTCTCAGCCTCCTCACAGCGGGGTGTGGCCTTCACTAACATTATGTAAGAGGAGAGATGTGTCCAACTCCACAGCACGTCCTTAAAAATAAATTGCTTGCCTTGGACTTTCTTTTTTCCTTCTTCCTGAGGATTAGAAAGGGGACAGACATCTTTAACCTTTGTCCTAAGCTAGGGCATGGCACAGCCTCAAGACAGAAGGACATGGGTCTCTGAGTAGGCTGCATGAGCAGAGTAACACTGTCAGCTGGTTTCATAAGAGGGAAATAAATTTCTCTATTTAAGTATTTCATTTTCCGTTTCTTCATTATAGCAGCTTACCTTACCCTGATTAATATGATATTCATGAGGCTGGTGTAGAGATTGATAGAAATTGATGAGGGATTGTGTTATGGTATTTTAAAAAAAGAAAAGAGGAGCCCAAAGTAATTCAAGGCATGAGAGGCCAGGTGACCATGAACCGTGAAACTGTGATGGTAATAGTAAGTCAGAGCAAGATGTTGGTTAGCAGAACGGGACACTGAAATTAAATTGTGGTAGTACATTCAAGTGTATATGTCCCTATAAAAATTAAGATATAATGATGAATAGTGTGTGAAAAAAAAAAGAAGGTAGAGATCAGGTTGGAGATGTAGAACATTACCCCCATCTCCCCCAGATGGAAAGGGTAATGGCTAAAAATGCTGTTTAGAGAAATAGCCACACTTGGTTCTAGTACATTTTAAGCTTAAACATTACATACGTCAATATCCATATGGATAAAAGTAGCCTCTGCTAGTTGATAAAAGTAGCCTCCGAGAGCAGCTTTCTGATGACTATATTCGGCATTCTCTCTTTTCACCTCTAAACCTGTACAGAAGTCTCTCCTTCATCTTCTTCATCTTTATTCTGATGTTCAGCTTTCTGGAGAAGTCTGGGGCCTAGCAAACCAATAAGTAGACTTCCAATTGGGGCTGTGATGAGGATGGCCAAAAATGCCACTGTCAACACATCCATTCCATATCCTTCTAACTGTTTCTCTCCATGTGATCTTGCTGTGTCCAAAGCCACAGATCCTATTGCAGCCTATAAAAGTTTAAAGGTAAAGTTGGAACCATGATAAGACAAGCACATAGAAAAAAAGGTTCATTATTTTATCATTTGCAAAAACAAATTTCTTGTTCTTTTGCTCAACTGACAAAGTTCTATTAGTCTTCTTTCAAAGTGTACTACAGTTGATTTTGATGATCTAAAAGCTCTCCCTGCCCTTGCAGAGGGAAAGAATGATGATTCATATATACCTATTTGCATAAGGTAAACTTACAAAAATATCAGGCAACTTTTTTTCAGAACACAAGGCAAATACAGACTTAGGATATTAATTAACTATAACAAGATTCTCTATACTAAATTCCTCCTGAGTAAAGTTGAAAGTTACTGAATGGTCATCTCATTCTTTTGTCTTTAGGAATTTGGAATTAAGAAAGGACAAGATGAAAAAATGCAGTGAAACTTACTGGAAGATGGTGAAATTTTACATGAAAAAACATAAGAATATTGCTGTAGAGCCTAAGCTAATTGTTAAACATCAAGAAACTTGAAAGTGGAGGTACCTTTGAAACTTGAAGTTAACCTTATTAGGAATTTGATTAACTCTTTGCCTTAGGAGTTGGTGAAATGTTTTGCTTAAAATTTATCTACTGGGAAGTATTATGAAAACTCTTAGAGACAAAATGCAATATTATCAGTGCACATGGGGAAAATACATTAATCAATCTGGTTATCCTCTTATTGGCACAGAACATAGCAATGAAACAGAAGAGAAAATATCAGTGTGGATGAGACACAATGGCAGAGACGACTCATTGCCCACAAATATCTGAATGCCTCTTTCCCCTTCTATAATAGAACTCCTGAGTTTAGCTGGTCACATTGCTGTCCAAATACAGACTTTTTTCCCAGTCTTCTTTGCAACTAGTTGAAGCTATGTATCTAAGTTCTGGCCATTAAGAGGTGAGCAGAAATGATACATGCTTCTTGTAACTGTTCCCTGAAAAGAAATGGACACTTGCACCTTATTCTTTCCCCCTTCCCATTGGATGACAAACAGTGAAAGTTGGACTCATGGTTGAAAGGCATACGCTGAGGACAGCAGTTACCCTGCCAGCTCTGGAATTCCCATGCTGCACTGCTGGTTAGAGAGAAATAAAAATCTATCTCATTTAGTCCTCGTGTTTGAGGGCTCTTTGCTATGGCTTGTGCCATAACTAATTCAACATTTCATGAATTCTCAGCAAGAACTGCACACATTATGATGTATATTTCTCTTTCAGCTCTCTGTCATTGTGTATATGTGTATGTGTGCGTACGTTTGGGGGTTTGTCTGTTTGCTAAGTTGTCATTTAAAATATATTTCCGGGACTTCCCTGGTGGCCTAGTGGTTAAGAATCTGTCTTGCAACTCAGGGGATGCCAGTTTGATCTCTGGTCGGGGAACTAAGATCCCACATGCCGCGGGGCAACTAAGCCCGTGCACCACAACTAGAGAGAAGCCCGCGAACGGCAACAAGGAGCCTGCGTGCCACAATGAAAGATCTCATGTGCCACAACTAAGACCTGACACAGACAAAAAATAAATAAATAAATATTAAAAAATATATATATATATATTTCTTATAGTAGGTCATAGACAAAAAAGTTTAAAGAACACTAATATGGAAAAAATATGTAAGAAAGTCTTGTTTCTTGTGCAGTGGCAAAAGAAGAAAAAAAATTGTATACAATACTTGCTTTGAGAACATGCATTATTCAAGACATCCTAGATAATTTCTCATTTTAAAATTTGTTTTCATAGCAGGAAAGTGCCGTATTTCAAATTTTGATGTTAGAAACAAATCTTTCATACTAAAGCTACTAGAGCGATTATTTTGATATTTACCTACTAAAGTTACTGAAAGTAGTGTGGAGGCTGGAGATACTGTGAGGGAGAAACTGTTCAACTTACTGTGCTCTATTAACCTCACAGCATTCTTAGCCACTATGTCTCAGACACCTTTGAAAGTCTGATGGAAAGAAAAACTTCTCTGGAAAAATGCCCCAATCCCATAGCCACACAAAATCCGGCATATAGTTACAGAGGAGCACATTGCACCCCTCAAAGCTTCCTAAATTAAGAACACCTAATTTTCATTTCATGAAACAGAAATTTACACATTTAAATAATTGCAAAATAATCAAGGATGAAACAATTCAATCTTATTTGTTGTAATTAGTTGGAGAATACACAATACAATCAGGGAGCGATATATTACATTTGCAACAAATGATGATCTATACAGTTCTAATTTAATGAGCAATTATAGGTATGCTACCAAATACCTGTTCAACCATTTCGAGTACCTATTGGTTACTGCTTTGTTTATTAGAGTGTGCAAATTTTGGGTCATGTGATTGAGATGTTTGTCAGGAGGTTCAGGTGGTTTGAAAATTTAATATCAACTAATAATCTAGGAAATAAAGCATCTTCTGAGTTATTTCTCAATAAATCTTTCTATATTAAAGACTGTGGTCAAGCATAACTGATCATCAATCATATAGACATTGAAGTATTTCCAAATATTAAGATGGGCTATGCTATTTCTGTTTCACTCTCTTCTTAGAAGATATTGAAATGAATAGAGTTAATAACTATCTCTTTGGGTTATTCTAGAGAGCTCTGACTGACAAAAATTCCAACTCTTCCCTCCTGCTACTTACTACTGCTTTCTAGTAGTGTAGGGATTTATTGGATTTTGAGTTGCACCCTGGTGATCTAAGGAAATTTAATGAGCTGTCATATTTAATGAATCAATATACCAAAAATAAAACTTTTAAGGAGTAAATTAGTATAAAATCTTATCATAAATCAAACTTCAATTATTTATTTTCACCAAATTTAAACATGCCCTCTTATTAAAAATGTCAAGGTATCATATAGAAATAGGGATTAAAATCCATCATTACCTGGACTGTGGCCTTTGGAAGCCATGCAAAAGAAATAAATATCTTTTCCTTAAAGTTAAAACCAGCAAAACACACCATCAGATATGTAGCCAAAATTCGTATCAGTACTGCAGTGCCCAGGGTGGCAATACAAAGGCCTGTAAGAAATACTCAGTTTTTAGACATAATGAAATACTGGGGGAAAAACTGAATCACATGGTTACTGATTCAGAACTCTTTCAAAAGAAGTCTAAAAACATTCACAAAATTAAAAAGACAAAAATGGCTAGGCATAATTTATCAAAACATCAATATTAAGGATCAATCAGATCACTTGTTTAAAAGAAGGTATTTCCCCTTGATTTTTTTTTTTAGTAAAATGCAAAAGATTTATTTGCTCTGAGAGAAACCAAAATATTCCCTTAAACTGAAAACAGAAATTAAACATATTTTAATTTCTAAAAGGAGATTTGAATGTTCTTTTAAGCTTTATAGCAAGAAACACACTTTCTTCCATGCATTTATTTAACAAGAATTTATTCAATAACTATGCATGGCAGGATCTGGACTAGGTACTAGTATCCAAAAATGTATAATGTACAGACTCTACTTCTATGAACTTAAGGACAGAGGAAGACAGAAACATAAAAAATGAATTAATATACTATAAGGTAAGTACAGTATAAGCATACTGGTAAGAGGGCACAGAAGAGGAAAAAATTATTATTTTCATCAAAGTGGTTGAGAATTCTTTACAGACAGTATAAGACCAGAGGCGATATTCAAAATATTTATGAGCCATTATGGGGGCAATCAGCCAATCAGAACAGAGCTCGCTGGGCAGTGACCAATCAGAACAGACAGTGGCAGTCTACAGCTGTTTCATCATACTGGTGTGTACACTGACAGCCCATTAGCCTTGGTTTTAATATACAGCTACTGCATTCAGTCAGCATTTAGAATCCTTTGCTGGTAAAGTTAAGTTCATCCTGAAGTGCAAAATAAAGGATTATGACTTGGCCGCTGCAGGCTACTGGAATCTGAGAAAGGGACAGCTAAAGTGACTGCTAAGTTACAGGATGATTTTTTTTAAAGTAACATTTGTTGAGTATTTACTCTGTGCCAGGTTCTGTACTAAGCTTTAAGTGCATTACTTTACTTAATCCTTACAACCTGTGGGGTAATTCCTGTCATTTTACAGTTGAAAAAAATGAAGTTCAAAAAGGATAAACAACTTTGTCAAGTTCAAAAGGCTGGGTAAAAGGGATAGACACTGCAGGAGGCTCTACTGTAAATCTGCAATATTTTTTTTTACTGAAAAGTTTTGTGGCTTTTTGTTGGAGGATATTTCTCCCAGGTTGGTAGATTTTCAAAAATATTTGTTGCTGAAGTACAAGATACAAAAGAGATGATCCCATTCCCAGGAGGGAACATTGAAGGTTTGGGGAGAAGATGAAGAGGAAGTTTTAGACACACTGAGTTTTAAGTTTTGTGGGATTTATAAGTGGTGATGTCCAATCAGCCACTGGATTTATAGATTTAAAGATTTTGGAATTACATAGTTTATAATCAAAGTCACTGAGTGTAGATGAGCTCAAGGAAGTGATAAAAGAGCGAGAAGCATAGAAGGTTTTGGAAAGAACTTTGAGGAGGAGCAGCGCTTAAGCCATACATACGGTAAAGACTCAAAAGGCACCGGAAAATATGAAATTTCAGACTTCAATGTGAAAGTGTTTTAAAGAGGTCAGTAGTATCAAATGCTGCTGAGAGATCAAGTGCAATAAAGACTGGTAAGTATTCAGTGGATTTAATAATATAACCTTGGTAAGAGCACGGTTGGTTGTGTGATGGGGCAGAAGCTAAACTGAAATGTACTGAGGAAGGGAATAAGAACTGAAATGGAAAAGGGGGATACAGACACCCTTTTGGAAAAGTTTGAAAAGAGAAATAGAGAGATAGAGTGGTGGGTGAGGGGGGAAGTGAAATGGAGGAAGGATATATATATATATATATCTTTCATAAATATATGTGTGTGTATTTATTTAAATTTTGATTGTGATAAAATACACATAAAAAATTACCATCTTAATCATTTAAAAATGTGCAGTTCAGTAAACATTAAGTTAAACATTTACATTTTTGTGCAAAAAATGTCCAGAACGTTTTCATCTTGTAAAACTGAAACTCTGTACCTATTAGACAACAAATCCCCATCTCCCCTTTCCCAAAACCACTGGCAACCATCATTCTACTCTCTATTTCTATGAATTTGACTCATATAAGTAGAATCACACAGTAGCTGTCTTTTTTTTGGGGGGGGACCTTGTTAATTTTCTCTATTGTTTTCTATTTTGTTGATTTCTTTCTTTTTTTTTTTTATTGAAGTAGAGCTGATTTGCAACGCTGTGCCAATCTTGGCTATACAGCAAAGTGACTCAGTTATACACATACAGACATTCTTCTTTTTATATTCTTTTCCATTATGGTTTATCACAGGATAATGAATATAGTTCCCTGTGCTATACAGTAGGACCCTGCTGTTTATCTATTCTATTTGCAATAGTTTGCATCTGCCAACCCCAAAGTCCCAGTCCCTCCCTCCCCCTTGGCAACCACAAGTCTGTTCTCTATGTATATGAGTCTATTTTTGTTTTGTAGATAGGTTCATTTGTGCCATATTTTAGATTCCACATAGTAGTTGTCTTTCTATGATTGGCTTATTTTACTTAGTGTAATGTCTTCCAGGTTCATCCATGTTATAGCATGTATCAGAATAGAAGGATATTATTTTAAGATAGAGATTAAAGTCTGTTTAACTTCTGAAGAGAGGAACACTGTGACAAGGATATTTGAGGATGTATAAGAAAAAGGGAAGAATCTATGTGTAAGATCCAGAAAGAGGTGGCAGGGGATGGGATCCCTAGTATGGACAGAAGAATATTGTGATGCAAGGAAAGGAGGAAATAATGAGTATATGTGTGTAAATTAATTTTTAAGTGAAGTGCTATGAATGAAGAGAGTTTTAACATAATGGCTTTCAAATGTGTGAATGAATAAAAGAATGAATGAACAAACATTTTTATTCTATGGGTACCTATTATAGAACTCACTAGTTATCTTTAAAATTCTGGCCCTTGATCAGGGTAAGGCTAGATGAACATTTTTATCCTTGGAAAAACACTTTAAGGCCTGCATTTTATTGATGGCAGTCAGCAGTGTCACTTTTCTTTACAAGGAACAATATTTAAAGGTATAAAATTTACTGTCTTAGACTGACAAACATTATTTTCTAACGAACTGCTCTAAAAGACTTAGCTCGTTACTTTTTTATATAATTGTGACAATGGGAACCACTGAACACATACCTACTAAAGATATTTCAACTGAATATAAGAAGAGTTGATTTTAGCAAAATTCTTACCTACAGTTTCTGGTCTGAGAGCTGTAATGGCTACCTCTGCTCCAATCAGTCCAAAGAGAAGGGGCTGAAAGATGAACCAGGCAACTGCTATAACCTTTTCAACATCTGCCTAAAAGGAACACACACACACACACACACAAACACAGACCTTCATTATATGAATTTAGAAGTTCTAAGAATTTTACTAATTTGAAATTTGAGTCAATTTGACCTGAGATAGGCTTTACCTCTGTAGCATCTATAAATAAGAAGTTAGCTAGAAGAGAGCAAAAAATTGCGCAAAGATATTTCTAACACAATTCAGATATATGAGGTACTTTAGTGTTGGTTTATGAGTAAATGTTAATTATAAAGAGTTTTACAAAGTAATCTTAGGACTTCTGCTTCTGAATACACAATTTGTGTGTATGTGTTATAATGAATAATATTATATTAACTATATTATTATTACATTATTGCATAGTTTAAAATTTTGTTAATTTTCATTCAACAATATGATTTAAAGACGTTATATCAGTGCATATATCTAGATATTCACCTCATAATTGCTGCATAGTAATCTGTGGTATGGGAGTACCATAGTTGATTCAATCATTTCTTTATCAATAGGCCTTTAAGTTGTTTCCAATTTTTTCTTTATTAAAAAATACTGTTTGTGGATATCTCAAATCACGCACAAAGATAAAATCCAGGTATAACAAAGTGCTGTGCCAGTTATTAATTTACTGCCCTTTGGCTCCAAATCTGCCTTTCCTTGTTTCTCTGCAGAAAATGGAGCTGGGCCCTTTAAACATTTCACCTTTGCCAGCTGGTACCATATTAAGTATTGTCAGTAGAAGGTGCTGAAATATATTGCAAGAGAAGGAACTCTTCCTGGTTTCTGTGGCTCTTCCCAGCAAGATCTTCCAGAACAAGGCTCCTGCAGTCCAGGTGGCTTCTCCAGTGCCAGGGTCTTGCAGTGCATGGTGCTAGCAGCTTTCCCCAGCCTACACCTGGGGTGGTTTCGTAGCCACCTCCCTTGGGCCATATACCTCCCCATGCACCCTAGAGGGTGGATTTCCTGTAAGTTTGGAGAGTAGATTTCTAGTAAATTTTGTAGGTAGGGCACCATGGTGATTTCTGTGTCACCCAGTGAACCAAGGCTCTAACAAGGTCTGGATTCTCAGCCCTGGGGGAGGGAGTAGTGAGGTGACGAGGAGAGGTGGAAGGGTGTGCTTTATCTCAGCCCTAGGAGTTTATAGCTGCTATTCCTATATTATTTAGGGGTCTCTTTACATCTTACAAGCCAATCCCTTGTTAACTGATGCCCAGGATGGTTAATAATAAACTTCCCTATTCCAGTTACTATGTGATTTCTCTTTCCTTAGGAGACCCTATTTGATATAAGCATAACTTTATAACACATAATGCAAACATCCTAGGAAAAGACTGACACAATTGACCATGCAAAACCAAAATGTCTGTGGCAAAATAAACCATTAAAAAGACAGTGACAAACCAGGAGAAAATAACTGTACTATGTGTAACAGAATAAGGAACAATGTCCAATCAATAAGAAAAAGATAGAGACCCTAGTAAAAAAATGGGCAATGCATATGCACAAGTGATTGTACAAGAAGAAACACAAACGGGCAAAAACCCTGAGACACTAAAACTCAGTAATTAGAGAAACACAAATTAAAATGATATACCATATTTTGGGGGAAGGGGGTAATCACATTGAAAAAAAACACTAAAAAAGTTTTAACAACGTAAAGTATTTGTAAGATTGTATAATTGAATCTTTGTAAGATTCAATTTGTAAGATTGAATAATTGGTAGGAGAGCAAACTGACAACGATTTTTTGGAGGGCAATTTAGCAGTACCCAGTACAGTACCTAAGAATTTACATTTAACAGTTTTTTTCAGTCAACATTAAGAATCTTTATTTTGGGGGACTTCCCTGGTGGCACAGGGTTAAGAATCCACCTGCCAATGCAGGGGACATGGGTTCGAACTCTGGTCTGTGAAGATCCCACATGCCGCAGAGCAACTAAGCCCGTGTGCCACTACTGAGCCCGTAAGCCACAACTACTGAGCCCGTGTGCCACAACTACTGAAGCTCGCGTGGCTAGAGCCCATGCTCCACGACAAAGAGAAGCCACCACAGTGAGAAGCCTGCACACTGCAACGAGGAGTAGCCCCAGCTCTCTGCAACTAAAGAATAGCCTGCACACAGCGACAAAGACACAACGCAGCCAATAAATAAATAAATAAACACTTTTTTTTTTAAATCTATATTTTTGGACCACATTTTTACCCTTACAATTACATGTTCTTAAGGATATGCACTTCCATATATGTATGGAATTCCGACAAAGGAGGATTACATTGTTTCTCTATTTTCTTCAGTTATTATTTCTGATATGTTTATTAGGGTGAAGATTCTATTTCCTCTTAGCTTATAAAGACAGCATCTGTGAGGGGATTTGTTGACTTTTTTATATAATTCTATTCCTCTATCATGAAAAAACAGTTATGCTTCTACATCATAAGGAATCAGATGATGAATGAGGTTCAAATTCTGCCACCCACTAACTGCAAGCCACTTGCCCTTAGCACCTCATTTTTCTCATCTGTAAAATGAGAGGTTTATATTAGAAAACATCCAAGATCTTTTATCATTTAATGACAATGACTAGTTCTGCCCCAACAGGTCTAGTTGCCACCCTTCCACGTATCTTTAAATTTTACTTTCGAATTTAATTTTTAGAGTATATCGTAGCTAAAACTAAGACTTTGATACCCACAGTTGTAAAGAACAAAATTCAACTATATTAACTTTAGGTTAATTAGCCTTTTGTTGCCAGGACTAATTGTTTAAGGAAGGTCCTCAAAAATACTTCATGTATTCAGAACTCCAATGAGAGCAGAAGTCCTAAAGAGTTTTCTCTATCAAATTATTTTTACTTCTAAACTGAAGACTAAAGACATGATTTGTATTTTGACTGTAACATTTTAGACTAATTGAACATCAGATATAGGCTTATATATTATATAATTTAAGAAAGGGAGAAGAGTCACAATGTATCTTCTTGTGGCTTTTCATAACTTCAAAAACAAAATGAATTTGTTTATAAAGAAAATGGAGGGCTTCCCTGGTGGCGCAGTGGTTGAGAGTCCGCCTGCCGATGCAGGGGACACGGCTTCGTGCCCCGGTCCGGGAAGATCCCACATGCCGCGGAGCGGCTGGGCCCATGAGCCATGGACGCTGGGCCTGCGCGTCCGGAGCCTGTGTTCCGCAAAGGGAGAGGCCACAACAGTGAGAGGCCCCCGTACCGCAAAAGAAAAAAAAAAAAAAAAAAAGAAACTGGAGCCATAGAATAAGTTAAGTATAAAAGAAAGAAAATGAGCCAAGGGGAATGAAGACTGTGTTGTCCATTGAAAGTTAAGGCCACTTTATTCATCTCTATGCATCAATGGTAAGAATCTTCAAAAATATAAATCACTTTCAAGGATGGACAAAAGGAGAAAGTTAAGAGAAATGAAGGTTTCATCATGGGTTAAATATCTATGTAAGTGGACACTTCTCAGACTGAACAATTCAAGATTCAGAAGATCCAAAATATAACAGAAAACAAAATCCCATAACTATAAAGGTCATCTAGAAGCACTGAATTTGAAAATAGATGAAAAAATAGATGACAGGCTTAAAAAAGGTGAGTGCATTTGAATAAAATAAGACAAATGGCAAGATTAATGATTATATGGAAAACCAAGCAGAAAAGTAAGAAATAACATCAGAAACTACAGGCACAAATGAATTTTATAAAATATTTTAGCTTTTCAAAGTATAACTCAACAACAGTATTACTGTAGCACTATTGAGTTTACAAGTGCTTCATTTCCATTTCCCCAAACAACAGCCACAATTCTTTAGATGTTATTATTAGTCTCTTCATATTACAGTTGAGAAAACTGAGTATTAGAGAAGGTAGGTGACATTTTTGGGATTATACAGCTTGAAGCAGGATTGGAATCCCAGTCCCCATAACTTAACTTTTATGTTCTTTATATAATGTTGTGCTGCTCTGGAGGGTGTCTGCCACATTATTGACTCAATGAAGATTCTTTTGCTTTCCTTTCTTTAGGGAACCAGTTTGATGTATTCAAATTGTGTGCTCTCATCCTGACTCTGCCACTTACTGGCTTTGTGACTTTAGGCAGTCTATCTAGTATCTCTAAGCTTTGGTGTCCTCATTTGTAAAATGGTCTGATATCTACCTTTCAAGGTTATTGTAGAGAATACATGAGATGATGTATGTAAAACTTTACAAGAAAGACATCTTTAAGGAAAAAAAAACTATTGAGGAAAGGTCCTAATAAGAGATTCATAGATCTGACCACATGAAAGTATATGATATTTGAGTGTAAAAAATGAACAATATAAAATGGCACAAAAATCTAACTTCATATGTATAGATGTGTGTATACACCACCAGGTGGTTCTGATGCATTCTCAAGTTTGAGAAACACTATTCTAAGCTGATGAGGGTGTAATGAGATAGGTACTTCATATATTACAGTGGAAAAGTAAATGGATACAACTCTAGAAAGCCGTTTGGTAATGCATGTCAAAAACCTCAAAATGTTCATATTATTTGACCCCAAAATTTCACTGTTAGAAATCTGGCCTAAGGAACTGATCAGAAATTGAATTTCAGCATAATTAAAAATAGCAGAGACTAGAAATCACCTAAATATTTAACTATAAGGAAATGGTTTTAAAAAATTATGGGGCATCCCTATGTGTGTGTGTATGTGTGAGTATGTGTGTTGTGTTTTGTGTGTGTGTAGATAAAGAGATATACGCAGGAGAGTAACCAGAGGTAAATATGAAAACAAGGTACCTAGTTCTTTCTCTGGGTTGTGGATTACATTGACCCTCTATGTAATCAACTAGGCTGCAGGTAATTCAGGCAAAGTTATGACAAATGCATTCAAACAGATGCTATGTTTCGGCTTTAACAATATTTTCTATATAACCCACACTATATTCTGGAGAATAGCGCAACTGAAACTCATCAGAGTTTCCCTTTCCCTCTTTGTCTTTCTATGCCCACAGCTAGTGACCACTTGTAGTAGGGATCAGTCTCCCCTTTGATTTCCCTGTTGCTAAAACTATTGCCCTATTCCAAATGACATGACTCTTTTTTATTGTTTTTTAAAATCCTATCATTTATGAACTTAATTTTAAATTGCAAAGTGTAGAAGAAGTATAACGTTTTTAATATATGTGATATGTGTTATTCAAATAGATGTCAAAATATAGAAATGTGTCCTGTGTAATAATGCTACAGTTGTATTATAAGGGTAGTACCAGTCGCTTTGGAGTCAAACCTGAGCTTAAATCCCAGTGCCACTTTTTAAATTTTGTGACCTTGGACATGTTTTAGAACATGTTAAGTTCTTCTGATTTACAGTCTCTATAAAATGGAAATGGTAATACTTTTTCAGTTTCTTTTGTGAAAATAAGTGAGAATACTCACTTAGTGCCTTGTACAAGGCCTTACAGAGTGGCAGTAACATTTATTAGTTCCTTTTCCTCCTTTTACCCATGACAGGATAATATGAGCTGGTTGTTAATTTTTGAAAATGTTTAAGAGGTGACAACAGATTGCATTTTCCAGTAAAATTCAATTTGAAGAAACTTACTATAAGTGTATTTGAAATTTTTCCTGTTGAATAAATGAACGGAAATAAGCCAAAATACTTAAATAGCTTACAGAGCTGTTGGCTTTAGGTAGAGGAATTGTAAACGATTTTTTCTTTCCTTTGCTTTCTGACTTTTTTTTATTTCCCAATATTTTAAAATGAGCATATAGTACTTTCATACTCAGAAACAAAACTAATTTTATTTAAAAATTATTCTCTTTAGTAATTTATTTCTTTTAATACTGACAAATGTTTACAATTAAGAAGTTAAGGGACAGATTCCAGTCTCAGTCACTATTTGGCTGCAACCTCACGAGCAACTCCAAGTAAGAATCACCCACCTGAGCCAAGTCTATCCACAGAAATGCAAGACAAATTAAAACAAAACAAAATTGTTGTTTTAAGTCATTAAATGTTGAGGTAATTTGTAACCCAGCAACTGACAACTGAAATAAAAAATATTTACAACAGCAAAAAAGAAACCAAACAATATACAAAAAAAAGAAGTTAAGGGACAGTTTGTAGAATGCTAACGGCTGGCAAACTTCCCAGGTGTCGGATAAGGGGTCACAATGCAAATTTAGCTGCATCCCTTTACTGGGTGAAAACTGTGTTCTTGGTCCTGGGGCAAAGGAGTAGATCAGAGTGCTTCAAGGAGCAGGTATATTAGTCCGCAGCCCAGATTAGGGTGGAAGACAGACAGTGGTGAGTCCTCAGAGAGAAGCAAGGGAGGCAGCACAGCCCTTTGTCCCAAGGTGAGATTGGACAGAAGACTGCCCATGATACGGGACAACCTTGCCTCAGCCCTCAAGAAAAGGGAAGCCATGGGAAAACAAATGTTTGATAAGAGCAAAGGCTTATGAGAGATGAGGGATGACAGGAGTACCCGATTTATATGAGGAAGTTTGTTTACTTTTTAGTTTTGTTCTTGTTCAATGTTATATGAAATCAGAAAGTAGAACTGAATACAGGTGCTGCTGAAAAGAAAAAAAGTAGACCACCTGAAAGCCTTACAGCCAAGCCTCTGACAGGGCAACAAACCTAGGTGCCCATCTAGTGTCTAGAGCAGGGTTTCAAAGGGACTCTCTCCTTTTCCTCGAAGTCCAATCCATCTCAGCACACTTTCTTGTGGCCTCAGTACCCTTGTTCACACAAGGCTCCAGGAGCCCCTTCCAATCCTTCCCTCCTCTAAAACAAGATGATTCACACTTATACTTGTCCTAACTTTATAATCACACTGTTAGAGAATGGAAGCCTCCTATCTGAATGCTATTTACCCACAAGGAAATTCTATCTCTAGTATATCTCTGCACAGATTCCCATAATTGAATATGATTATTTATCTAATCTCAAGATTTATAACCTTCACATGTTTCCATATGGCATTATATTAAGCTTAATTATTTTGAGCAGTTGTCTTTAGGTTTTCCAAAAGGATATATCTGCATTTAGCTTAGGTCACATACATCTAATTTCTTTATTAAACAGAATAGCACATGATCCTGTCAAGTTCAAATCTACAAAAATGTATTTTAAAATTAAAATAAATAAATGGCAAGCAGCTGATTTCCATAATACATATTAAGAAAACAGATAACCTTAATGATCTTGAAACTTGGTAAGGAAAACCAAAACAACCTTATAAAAAATAGGCACAAGCTTTTGAATACACTGGCAAGTAAACATATGAAAAGGTGATTAGTTTCACTCATAAGGAAATGCCAACAGATCAGCAATGAGATACATTTTTCACCCATCAGATTAGCACAATATCTGAAGACTGAAAATAGATCAGAGAAGCAGATTCTCTCACATACTGTTGGTGAGAATGTACATTGGTACAGTCTTTTAAAAGGGCAAATTGATATTATCAAAAGTATCAGTGTGCACAGTCTTTCAAAGAGCAATCCTATTTCTAGAAATGTATCCTATAGAAAAACTCAATAATATGCTATAACTTATTAAATTTTTTCTCATTTTAATATTTCTGAAATTAGGATATCAGTTTAATTGGCAGCATTCTTTTTCTTTCTTGATAGCATGTAAAATAATAATAAGACTGGATAGTGCCTTAGAGTTTACTGAATATAGTATATGTAAGGGCATTTTATTGAAGCGCTTTTTGTCTTAGCAAACTAGAAACAATCTAATGTCTATTAGTAGGAGACTGATTAAAATAGAGTATAGCACAGCTATACAATGCAGTACTCTGCAGCCCTTACAAAGGATAAGGAAGGCAGCATGGAAATAGAACCATGGTATGCTTTAAGTAAGTAAATATGTTTTTTTTTTCCTACTTAAAGATGTATTTTTTTGTTTGTTTTTGTTTGTTTTTGTTTTGCGGTACGCGGGCCTCTCACTGTTGTGGCCTCTCCCGTTGCGGAGCACAGGCTCCGGACGCGCAGGCTCAGCGGCCATGGCTCACGGGCCCAGCCGCTCCGCGGCATATGGGATCTTCCCAGACTGGGGCACGAAGCCGTGTCCCCTGCATTGGCAGGCGGACTCTCAACCACTGAGCCACCAGGGAAGCCGAGTAAATATGTTTTAAGTAAAGACCTTAAGTTCTAGATTTGTATGTAAGGGGAAAAAGATGTGTGTGTGTGAACTTGGAAATACATTTACAGATGTATAGAAAATAGCTTTTATGATTAAATAATTTCATTAATTTGATGTTAAGAAAGTATCCGGAAAGAAAAAATTAATCTGATCAGAAAGTGATCATGAGCAGAAGAACTTAAAATGAATTCACCTTTGCGCTGGCCCATCCCTTGCCTGCAAGGAAAGCCAGGACCAGCGTGCACAGTCCTCCTGCCCCAGGGAAACCAAAATACATGCTGCTGAACACAGCCAGCACAGACAGCCCCAAGACCAGGAATGCTCTCTTCCACACGAGCTTGTCCTAGAGGAGGGGAGAGGTTGGTTAGCTCAATTATTTCATATAACTGATTTCTAACTATTGGTTTTTCCATATTCAGGACTTAGTAGAAAATAAAAACGTCTGTGTCTGAGCATATAAATGCATGACAGAACATTTACTTTCTTTTCCTTAGTAAAAGTAGAGTTAGCACACGTACAGATGTTAGGTGCCTCTCCCAGGAATACCAGTTATCCTTCTCTGCAGTTATCAAAGCAGAATTTCACAGGGCTAAATGCAACAGCAGAAAAAAGCACATAGGCTTTAGGCACAGAGAGACCAGGGATAAAATTTCAGCTTTTACACCACTGACATATGTAGTTGGCCATATTACTTAAACTCTTCAAGTCTTCTTTCCCCATTCCCTAAAGCAGTTACATCACAGGGATTCTGTGAAGGCTAAAGATATGATATCTCTATTATTTTTAGGTTCTCTGTTCACTCTTTAATTTGATACTCTCCTGGTTTTTCTTTCTAAATGCTTGAATACCAAGAAGCTTTAAGAGGCTGTAGACAGAGTAGTTTTTCGTTGTTGATTTTTTTTCAACTTTTTATTCTATATTGGAGCATAGCTGATTAACAACGTTGTGATAGTTTCAGGTGCACAGCAAAGCGACTCAGCCATACATAGACATGTATCCATTCTCCCCCAGACTCCCTTCCCTTCCAGGCTGCCACATAACACTGAGCAGAGTTCACTGTGCTACACAGTAGGTCCTTGTTGTTGATTTTTAAAGTCTCAGAAATGTGTACCTCTTTCCTTTCACTTTTCCGTTTGGCCTTTTAAACTTCTTGATTGCTTTAGAAGGCAGGCAGCCTTTTTAGAAGTGCTTGGCTTGGAAGCGTGCAGGCTCTGGCGGTGGGTTACCTGAGTTCATTCCCAGCTCCACTGCTTTCTAGCTATGTGACTTTGTTTAAATCATTTCTCCCTAAGCCTCAATTTCCTCATCAGTAAAATGCTCATATTAACAGTACTCTTTTCATGAGTTATTGTATGGAGTGCACTAGATCAGCACTTTCCAACAGAACATTCAGTGACGACAGAAATTTCTGTATCTGCATTGTCTACGGTAGTGTTCTGTATCTGCGATGGCCACATGTAGCTAGTGGCTGCTATATTGAACTAGTGGCACTCTATTGTACATACCACATCATTTTATACATGGTAAACAACAAAATGTAAGCTATCATTTTTCTCTTTAATTTGCTGTTTAATTAGAAAATCCTATAACTTTCTATTATGCATTCATAAAATCTACAATCTACAATTGAAGCTTTTTGCGGACAGTAAAAATTCAAACCAACATACACTCAGGTAACGTTAATATTAATGTTCTTACGTACAGTTCTACTTTAGTTAAGTTTCTAATTCCATTCAAAATGCTCTGAAATCTCAAAATAATGCCAGTTCTTCTAGGAAAAAAAAAAGACTTTTATATGTTTATCTAAGAGACGAGGGGGGTAAAGGAAAACAAACAAAACCTTTGTTTATTAAGAAATCACTGTGTACAGTAAAGGACTTTGATATCTTTGGTGAGAAATGTTGAACTATATGATATGAGATGATAAGGTCTGTCTATTTGATAGTATTAGAATCTAAGGTATTTTGGGACTTCCCTGGAGGTCCAGTGTTTAAGACTTCGCCTTCCAGTGCAGGGGATGTGGGTTCAATCCCTGGTCGGGCAGCTAAGATCCCACATGCTTCGTGGCCAAAAAACATAAAACAGAAGCAATATTGTAACAAATTCAATAAAGACTTAAAAAAGAATGATCCACATCAAAAAAAGTCTTTAAAAAAAAGAATCTAAGGTATTTTGATACTAAAAAAAGAGGCCCCCAAAGCCATTTTATATCTTGATTTAGTTGACTATTATGAGTAATAATAAAATTAAAATAAATAAAAATATTAAAATTAATATAAATAAAAAGACATATTGTATTATTTTAGAATTGATGTTATTTGTTTTACAGTGAAGTTTGAAGTATACAGAATATAAATTAGAGAAGAAAATTCCAGGACTGCATTAAAAATCTTATACATCCAGCCCCCTTCATAAATCTCATGGACAGCACTAATATTGCAATGAGCAGTTTTAAAATGGGGGGCCATTTTCTAAATCACATAATTCACATCAGCTTTCAGGGGAGTGTTCTAGAATGCTCCTCCAATGACATGTTAGAGCACGACTTACCCACAGATTATTTCGTTTACCTGGTCACTGCTTGGAAAATACTGAATAAAAAATCCAAGAAGCAATCCAGTTGCCATACCAACTACCACCTCCAAAACTCCTTTGAGGACATTAAAAACCGTGGAGCCTTAAAAAAAACATAAAAAGAAAAACTTGAGACAGAATTCTAAATCCATAAATGCACAGACGTTAATCATTAACATAAAGAGTCTAATTATATAGAAGGAAAATGTACAGATCTTTCCTGCTTTCCATATTCTTAAAATGTCTAATAAAATGGGCCTCCATTAAGAAAGGTATGCATATTATTGGAGATAAATTTAAAAATAGGCATAAGCTATGATTTGTGTACTTTTTTCTGTTTACTTCAGTACAAATTTACATAATTCATTATTTACTAAGAAATTATGAAAGATAAAATTCATAAATCAGGTCTAATTTGTTCTACTGTATTACATGCATAGGCTGGGTGAGCAGAAAGATCTAGTATTCAAACTGCCATTTAAAAGCCTGATTTTTTAATAATAAATGCATATTGATTTTAGTAGCTCTAGTATATACAGAATACAGTAACTTAAGAATTTGGCCATAAAAGTAAAATCTTTTCTTACTACAATGAACGTAGGGGACTTACTCCTTCTCAAATGTTATTTCTAAGATTAAATCTGAAAATAAATTATTTTTGAAATTGCTCTTGGAAGAGTCTTTATTTGTTGCTTAGCTTCTTTGAAATATCACAATATAGAGGTAAGTAAACTATATTTTCCCCCATAGCAAACAGGATTTAGGAAACTTTAATTTAAAAAAATCTTTGCTAGCACATTGTGCAGAAAATTATATTAATATTGCTCAATATATAAAGCCATCCTCACAAACTGTTCTAAGAGAATATGTACTAACCAGTTATGTGGTTTCTTGTTATTATAATTTCGGGTACAGCATATGCCACCCCTAAGGTATGCCACTTTGGCATAAGGATTATTTTGAGCTGAAGGCAATTGAGAAGAAACATATACAAAATAAGCTCTCTGCCATCTCCCTATTTGCTTTTAAAAGAAGGACATAAATTTGTAAAGCTCTCCCTCTCCCCTCTCCATCAGGAATGACAGAAGTTAACACTGAGGCCACGTGGAACCCTAATCAGGCCAGGGACAGCACCAGAGGAATCTACATAACAAAGTGCTGAAACCAGCCCTTATCTAACAATAGTTTGCTCGTATATTTGCCTTTCCCCAATTTGTTGCCTCTAAAAGCTCAAAGTCCTTTTCCTTTGTCTTGCACTTCTCTACAAAATCACTGTTCTCCACTAAGATGCTTTATAAGCCCCAATTCTAACCACCCCTTGAGTTACTCACCACTGCGTACTCCAGTGTGTAAGCACGACACACGCACATGCTAGTAAACATTTTCTCTTGTTAAGCTGTCTTTGGTCAGTCTGATTTACAGGGTCCCAGCCAATGAACCTAAGGTGGGTAGAGGCGAAATAGCTTTTCCTCCCCTACGGTTTCTATCATCTCTCTTATTTAAAAGAATAATTACCTCTGTAGTAGTTTTACTTAGCTAGGATAGCTCTCTGCTAGGTAATGGTGGGACTGTCAAAAGCATCTAGCTGTGATAGTAGCCTATGTCTTGAGCTAATATGGTAAATAATTTACTATAAATGTGTAGAAAGGAGCCAATTAGTTTCAGTCTCTGCTATAGTAATGTTGTTTTAAAAAAAAAATACTTCTTGGGCCCTACCTCTGAAAATTCTGATTCAGTAAATCTGGCAGGGCTTGGGATCCACATTTTAAAGAAGCTCCAGGGGCTTCCCTGGTGGTGCAGTGGTTGAGAGTCCACCTGCCGATGCAGGGGATACCGGTTCGTGCCCTGGTCCGGGAAGATCGCACATGCCACGGAGCGGCTGTGCCCGTGAGCCATGGCCACTGAGCCTGCGCGTCCGGAGCCTGTGCTCCGCAACGGAAGAGGCCACAGCAGTGAGAGGCCCGCGTACCGCAAAAAAAAAAAAAAAAAAAAAAAAAAAAAAGAAGCTCCAGGTGGTTCCAAGCAAAAGGCCTAAGGACCACATTTAGTCCACATTTAGTGGGGCAGGGCAGAGGGAATACAGCACTGCTGACTGGGAAGGTTCTGCAGGCAGTCCACAGCTGGCAGCCCTGCAGACCCTCCTCGTTGCCCTCCCTGCCCTGCTCTCCCCATCCCCTGTGATTCTAACGCAAACTGTTGCTCTAAAGCCATGGTTTCAATTCCCAGAAGTTCTAATTTAATTGGCCTAAGGCAGTGCCTACAAGAATATTTTAAAAAACTCCCCACGTAATTCTAGTATGCAGCTGAGGCTGACAGCTATTGTTTAAAAGGTGTATACCAGGAAAACAGTGCAAACATACTTCTGGATAGGTAGAGCAGAGTTTTTTGTTATTGTTTTTTTATCTGCAAATAAGCACTTTATTATCAAACAGTTCAGCATCAGAACAAGCTTTCCGAAAGAGAAAAAAGTGTAGATTTGATGTAATAGATAAGAGGGAATCCTCACTGACTGGTACTTGAACAAGAAGGTAACCTTATGAAAGCCATGTTTTTGATAAGATTAATTTAACCAGTGACATATGGCAGGGACTGGATGTAAGGCAACTTTGGGGCAACAGGAAGAGGCGAAGTTCTAGGTACTCAGCAGAAATCATATATAACCCCCCAAAATGGGACAGTAACTACAGTGGGGTGGAGAGGCTAAAAATACATGACTTTCTATGAAGGCGTGTTCCCACTAAATAATCTGAAGCTAAATTTAAGCTACAATTACATTTTGTCAATAATATGAAATTGCAAATCTTATTTCCAACTCTTGGACGTGGATTAAAAAATGAACTTAAATTTATGCTGTGCCAAAGGAGAGTAAAGGTACTGAATAATAGTGGGAGAGAAAAAAATGCCTTAAGTTCTTTTTCATTACTACTTAAAACATAATGCATCCATTTCCAACACTTGCTAAGTATGGAAAAGATACCCATTAAAATCATTGCTGCTATTACCCACCAAATGTTAAAACTGTTCCTGTTTTAGAAGAGCACTCTTCCTCCCACTTGGCCTGCTGTCATTGTGCTCATTGAAAATCTACTCATCCCTTGTGTGAAGTCTCCAAGATTAAACTTTCCCAGAGGCTCCATGTAGAAGCTGTTTTAGTCCTTCTCTAAATCTTCTTTAAGTCCTTTGACTCTCCCCTTACTGCACTTACCAAACTGCTTGAGCAGTCTATGTCTAGAGGGTGAAGCCACTGGTCCCTTCCTAGTATGGAACTAAATCTTGGGAGGTGACTTTTTCCATTTTAATTTGCCTTAATTAATTATCAAGCAACTATGCCATGCTTGTAACACCACAATCTATGTTTCTAGAGTGCAAGAGAACAGCACGTTGTGAACGGATCCCTGTACCTGTGGAAAAGGCCATGCCCAGGCAGGTGTTGAAGCCAGTGATGGCCAGAATATCATCGAAGCTGCCAGCAGCCATGAGTAAGGTCGGGACGCCTTTTTCAACACCATAGCCTCCTTCCTGCAAAAGGAGCATTGAAGGCACCACGACAGCTGGAGATACAGCGCCTAAAACAAAACTAAGCAGACAGTGCTTTAGGCATTTATGACAGTATCTTATTATTATTATTATTGTTGTTGAAAGTATAATAACCTCTACTCTTTTAGAGGTTACACTTTGGACAGCTAAAGTCTTTCAGATGGGAGCAAAGCACCAACCCAGAAACACATACATATATGCAAGTTCTATAGAACACTTTTTTCAAAGTATGGCCATGGATAACCTGTGTTAGAACTACTTAGGCTGCCTAAAAAGTTATATTTATGGGTGGTATAGAAGACCTAACGGGGTTAGGCCCCAGGAATCTGCCTTTTTTAAAAAACAAAACATTATGGTATGAGGTTTGAAAAACACGGCCATAGACTTTTTGGATTGGAACCCAGTGACGTTAGGCCTTTTACCAGGATTGAGTACGTAAAATAAGACAACAGATTAGAAGGAAAAGGCCATAATGACATTGACAGTGACCTCATAATGGCAGCAGTAGTAACACCAGAAAGCATTTTATAGTGCTTACTATGTGCCAAACACCATTTTAAGCACTTTACATATATTAATCCTCACAATAACGCCATGAAAAAGCTACAATCATTATCTTTGTTTTGCAAATGAGTAAACTGAGGCACAGAGAGATTAAATAACTGGCCAAAGATTGCATAACGCAAAGTCATAGAGCTGGGATTTGAATCCAAGCAGTATAGCTCCAGGGTCCTAACCCTGAGAAATAAGAACTTCTTACTTGTTGCATACTCACTAGTACTAAATTCTAAGTACTTTCATATTTATTTAATTCTCATGGCTTTTAACCATTAGAAATAAGAACTGACAGTGGAAGGAAGAGACAGCAGAACCATCTAATCAAACAGTCTGGTGACAAAAGAAGGAGGAAAACACTTCTGGGTGTTGATGACTGTTGATACATTTATTATCCTTTATACCAGACTCTGAGGTGAGATCTGGCATCTCTCTCACCAGTCTGGAATCACGTATAGGTAAAAGATCATTACTTCTTCAATAGTTTAAATTATTATAATCACTGCAAAAGCTAGACATACACTATACACATATACTATCATTTGAAGTTATAATATTTAGATTATGGTGATATCGATGTTGTATTTTTTGATGTCCTTAAGAAAATGCTATTACGTGTTCTCTTGTAAGGAATCGGTGAAAGCCCTAAATGTCTGTGCATATTTTCATACAATAAAGAAAAACCATTACCCCAGCATAAATCCCCATTGCCATGGTAAACCCATGAGGAAATGGGCAAGAAGAGCAGATGCACACGCCTCCACAAGACAAGGACCCAAGGATAATCTTACACAAACACCCTTCAACTTCTTCAGGGCCTGCAATAGAAAATTAGACATACTAAAATAATTCTCTAAAGACATGCAGAGATTATGACATTAAATGCTCTTGCTTCAATATTCAGCCCACATCTGGATCATCACAAATCTTCCAGGAATGTTCCACTTAGAACATCTAGTGTTCTAAGTGTTTAGAGCTAGCTTATTTATTCCTCATAGCAGCCCTACGATATAGGTAATATTATGCCCATTTTGTAGATGTCCTCATCTAAAAAGGCTCAAGTTAAAGTGATTTGCCTATGATCATGACATTGGTGAGTTGTGGAGCTAGGTTTGCACCCAGGCAGGCTGCTTCCAGAGTCTGTGCTCATAATCCCCACGCTAGCTGATTTAACCCTCTCAGTGTTAGCTTTATTTATAATTTATGGTCCCAAAATGAGGCTTGGGTGAAAACCTCTGTTCCCCAAAACATGCATTTCTAAATCAAAACATTCCAAAAATTCATTCCTAATGTAAAAAAGCATTTAAAAACCTCATACTTGAGACTCATTCTATATAGGAGGCAGTTTCCTGAGCCAGTACAGTTAGCCCTAAACTCTTATATAGGGCTTCCCATGCCAAAAATATGATGTCTTCTCTCTCATGATCATAATTTATAACTATGGCCCATATCTCTGTCAGAGAAAAGGGGGGGGCCTTTATTCTTGGTGCTGTCCCCACATAGTAACTCCACCTTTCTCCAAGAAAGAGTATGGGAACACCTTCTGGGGAGAGTTCTGCATGAAACAGATTCTCTTCTCTTCTTGAGAATGTCATGCACAATGCCCACTTCCCTTTCCCAAAGCTCAGTGATTCTCAACACTGGCAGTGGTGAAGGAACAAAATTCCTAGTCAATAATTAGAAATCTGTACTTCATACATTTGAATCAAGCCCAAGGCCAGCGCGAACCAATATGACAGCCAGGGCTATGCTTCTCAAAGCAGAAGACCACTTGTGCTGGATCTGTACGTTATCACTGATGACAGGGATATTTCTGATGAGAAACCCAGCAAGCAGCATGCCTAGAATGGAAAAGTCAAACAGCTCTTTAGTTAGTTTTCAAATACAGGCAATAGGTTTTGGCACTTTAGCTGTGAAAGAGACTACCCTATAATCCTAGGAAATACTTCCTTTTTTGCTTATCCATTAGGTGAAATTAGGTTAAGCTTTTAATTAAAATAATATAATAAATTAGAGGAGCTAAGACAAGGCTTTAATATGAAGATAAAAACAACAGATTAGAATAATTAATAATTCCTAAATAACTGAACCTGAAAGGGAGAAACAGGATGCAGTATTTGGATAGAAAGTGTGATCAAATTCTAAATGTAAAATGTTTTAATAGAATGTCCAGGGACTTCCCTGGTGGTGCAGTGGTTAAGAATCTGCCTTGCAATGCAGGGAACGTGGGTTCGATCCCTAGTCGGGGAACTAAGATCCCACATGCCGCAGGGCAACTAAGTCCACGTGCCACAACTACTGAGCTCACGTGTTCTGCAGCCCGCGCACCACAATGAAGATCCCGCGTGCCACAACTAAGACCCAATGCAGCCAAAAATAAATAAATAAAATAAATATTAAAAAAAATACAATGTCCAACTTAGTCATCCCTTTGTGTGCAACTAGCAAAGAGCTCCTGACAGTATTGCCTATGTCAGATTACCTGAAATGTCAATAAATACCTATATGGATTCCATTTTACCTTCAAACAGGATAATTTAAGAAAAAAAACCCCACACAACCTGCTCTGCAAAGGCTTAAGGTGAGTTATGATGAAATGGACATTGCTCTGTCATGTCAGCTGTTGACTCTTTTTTCATTCAACATTCACCAAATGCCTTCAGTATTTTAGATACTATAATAGGCACTAGAGATATAATAATGGACAAAAACTGGGTACTACACCTCAACAAGCTTTCAGCCTCTAGGGGAGCAAGACAAATTGACAATCTGAATTTTATGGAAGCATGAGGAGGTGTTGTATGAGCTGAGACGGGAGGGGTGAGTCAGAGGGGTGCAAAGAAGGAGAAAATGGGTAAAGAGGCCGGGGAGTTGAAAAGTTTCTGAAAGAGAAAGCTGTTTCTTCCAAGGTATGAAAAAGAAGTGTGACATTCTAGGAACTGCAAGTAGCTGAGTGTGACTGAGGAAACTGAGTAGTTTGTGAGGGAATCCTGCCCTCAGTGATAATCCCTCATGCCCATGCAAAGGGAAAGACTTCTCCGGCAGATACTGTGAGGCTTCTACCCTCCGTTCTCCAGCACTACCCTCTTCTCACCATGTCCTTATAAGCACCACCCGTTACATGACTGGACAAATTTACTAGTGTTGGGATGTTTTGAATGTAAGCTATGAGAATAGAAAAGAATTACCCGTGTGGCTTTTTGTGACTTGCTCCAGACACCATTAGGTAAAGGAGCATCACTCCCAGGCATCTTTCATCACTGCCATTTAATCTGGAAGAAGGTCTCTAAGTTCTGAATTCTGCAGTCATGGTCTTTCTAGAATTTGTGAAAATATAAACTAGTCTACAATAACTATTTTTAAAAGAATAATGAGAATAATAATATATGCTTATGGTAAAATTAAAAATTACTGACAAGTGTAAAGTGACAAGTATATGCCCAACCCCAAGGGCAACTTCTTTTTTTTTTTGCGGTACGCGGGCCTCTCACTGTTGTGGCCTCTCCCGTTGCGGAGCACAGGCTCCGGACACGCAGGCTCAGTGGCCATGGCTCACGGGCCCAGCCGCTCCGCGGCATGTGGGATCTTCCCGGACCAGGGCACGAACCCGTGTCCCCTGCAACGGTAGGCGGACTCTCAACCACTGCGCCACCAGGGAAGCCCCCAAGGGCAACTTTTGATCTTCATTCCCCAAAGGTTTCCATTGTTAAGGATTATTTGTACCCTTCCTGAAAGTTTCTATACCTATTTAAGCATGCCTCTGTGTGTGTGTGTGTGTGTGTGTGTGTGTGCTTTCATGTTTGTGTGTGTGTGTGTGTGTGTGTGTGCTGGACACAAATGAAAGCATGTTTATATACCATTGTATAATATTTCCCTATTTAACAATATATCCTGGATATATTCCCATTGATATATATATATCCGCCTTATTTTATAATAGTTGCAATAGTATCTCATTGTTTGGAAGTACCATAATTTTGGAACCAATTAATGGACTTTAAGATTTTTCATTATAAACAGTGCTGAAATGAGCACAGTTCATACATCAAGTATTTATTAAGTGCCTACTACATGCCAGACCCTTATGATACCCTGCTAATACAGATAGCAGCTAGACCAACATGGTCCTTGTCCATATGGAGCTTACATGTTTGTAGGTTTGTGTAAGTATATCCACAGGATAATCCCTAGCAGTGGAAATGTTAAGCCCTAGGGTACAGGCATATTTCATTTTCATAGATATTGACCAATTACCAAGCCCAAAATGCTGCACTAACCCTATATTTCATTAATATGTCAATAGTTCCTTACTGAAACTTAAAATGTGGATCTAAACCAGTCCTAAATTAATTATAGCATATAACTACCTGGAATCAAAAAGAATAATAATCTAACAAGAATTCAAAAATATGTTAAGAGGGCTTTTTTTGGAGTTTTAGGGGGGAAGGGAGCATTTTTTTGTTCCCCAAATGAATGTAAAAATTTCCCTGGGAATCAGTTTCCTTTGCCAATGCTCTGGATTGCTCTGGCCACCTGATATGGACTTGGCAGGCATCTTCTTGCCTCTGAGCCCCCATTGGCCTCTCCCTCTCATGTAGGCTGCGGAGGAAAGAATAACTCCTTTGATATAGGACTATTCTTCTTTTTTTCTTAATTTGTATTATGGAAATTTTTTTCAAATATAATGTGCTTCAGAAAAACTTGGGAGTAGATGAAATAAGATTGGTCATGTATTGATAACTTTTGCATATTTAAAAAGATTTCCATAACACAAATAAAGAGAAAAAAGAATAATACCCCTCTATTAGGAAAGGTGTTCTTCTCCCCACAACGAAAGGAGAGGCCCATGTGGGCTCAGAGGCAAGAAGAGAATATCCAAATCAAAATCAGGTGGCCACATCAGCCCAGACCATGGGCAAAGGAAAGTGTTCCAGGGCAACTGTTTTCACATTTATTTTGGGAATAAAAAAAATTCTCCTTCATCCTCTATCTCTAGCAATTATCTCAATGAGCTTATGAAAATATAGAACAGGCAATCGTCACACATATTCTGTCTTAACAAGTCTTTATGGATTCAGATAATGTTTCGGTTTTAGTTACTGGCCCTACTACAATAAAAAGTGGTAAACTTTTTTCTATCACAAGTGCAACACTACAAAAAGGGATGCTAAGATATATAACGTATGTGATCTTTCAGAATAATTTCAGTCACCCCAGGAGATTTCATGAGATCTCAAAGCCCAAGTCTGTACCACTTGGCAATACTTAGTTTGTTGTAATAATAGGCATAGAATGGAAAAAAAAAGGATGAGGTATAAGGTATATTTTCATGGAGCCTAGAACAGCAGTCTCAACTTAGGTTGCATATTAGAATCACTTGGGGAACTTTTAAAAATTCTGATGCCCAGGGCATATGCCACATCAATTAATTCAGAATCTCTGGGCATCAGCTTTTAAAAGCCTTCATGAGGTGATTCCTATGCACAACCATGTTTGAAAACTTATGATTAGCTTATTAAAAATGCAGAATCTCAGGCTCCACCCCCAGATCTGTTTAATTAGAATCTGCATTTTAACAAGGTCCCAAGGTCATTTTTCTGCATGATAAAGTTTGAGAAGCACTGATTTAGATGCATGAGTCAGCAAACATTTTCTGTCAAGGGTCAGATAAGAGATATTTTAGGCTTTGTGGGCCACAAGGTCTCTTTCACAACTTCTCAACTCTGTCATTGTAGTGTGAAAGCAGCCACAGACAATAGGTGAATGAATGAGCATGGGTGTGTTCCAATAGTATCTTATTTACAAAAGAGGTGGATTGCCAATCCTTTATCACAGCATACAGGCATATTTAGAAACAACTCATTTTAACAATAATTCAATTCATAACTTTAGAGAAAAGCACTCATGATAAATAATATGAATTAAGCAAAATAACTTTATTTTTACCTAAAATTGAAAAGTATATTGAGAAATAGTGCATGGTCAAATGTAAATAAATCTACTTCTCTTTATATTTAGCTTCAACTGCTGACCACAAATTCAAAAGCAAGTAATTTTGGTCTTTGTTAGCCAATATTAATTGTCCTCACTAACATAAAATAACAGGAAAAATTTTTACTCAGGAATTGTGTGCAAATATATATGTGTAAAAGATATGTGATTTTTAAATAAAACTTAGTGATTTATAAATCTGTTAGAAAAGGACACAAAATGCCTTTTGTGGTATAATGAAAGTGGTACATTAAAATTTTGTAATATGGAATTCTTTGAAGAAACATTAAAGATATAATGTCCAGTGTTAAGACTAATTTTCATGTGTTTCATGTTTGGACAGTTCTCATGGCCTCTGGAAGAATATTTTTGAATAAATTATTTTAATAAGCATGATAATACAATACAGCCAATGGTGTGCTGGTAAATGCTTAATAAGTAGCTGTCCAAAAAAGTGTGTGTGTATTTATATATTTACATATTTATTATAAATTTTACTGATATAAGGGATGTGCAGAATACAGTTTATAAATATGCAACAATCATCGCTGTAAATTCTATAGAGCCAATCGATTCTCACAGAATGCTTTCATTGTTTTTCATTGTTGAACTCCATATCCATAACCAACTATGGTTGCAGTTCAACAATGAATTGACAAAATCAGATTACAAATAAATGCTTGACTACTATCTGGCTTAGCAAAGAAGTCATTCACATTATGACGAGCGAGTATAGTGTCACCATGAATATCGGTTGATAATTTTGTTTATGTTAATGAGTAAGATGAAAATGAACCAATGAAAATGCAGGTTGGAACTTCACTTGTTTGTCAGTGATGTGAATGACTAACAATATAGTAAGCCCTGATTTGTAGCACTTGCTGAGTTCTGTCTTAAAGATGCTTCCACCATGGCTAATGTTAAGCTACCAACATGGTGTCAAAGAAATGTGGATTTAGGAAGAGGGCATGAGAGGCACACCATTATATATCATTTCCATAATATGACTTAAATATGACTTACTCTGAAGTAAACAGGATGTGTTTAGCACTTACCCAGAAGGGGAGGCAGTGGAGGTAATGTAGGTAACTTAATGAGCCCCAAAAGTTTACCTCCAATGATAGCACAATAGAACAGGATTATAATTCCAAACAGGTTTCCTCCAGGAAGACATTCAGGGCCGGTAATTGACCAAACTACAGCCCACAGAAGAACCACCATGGTAACTGAAATAAACGAGGAAAACTAGTTTCTACCAAGGAGTGGTCATCTGCAGGTTTTAATATAATCTAAACATTAAAAAAAATGAAGACACATACAAATATTTATAATCATGTGTAAGTTTTAAAGAACATCAGTAATATAAAAAACTGGGTAATTTCCAAGCACCTTAAAAAGTAGGATATTACCACAGTGCCTTTGAATCCACCTGTGTGCCCTTTCTAATCCCATCGCCCATCTGCTTTCACACTGCCAGAAGAAACTACTACCTTGGATTTTTTTCTTTAACTATTCCCTTATTTTTCCTTATAATTTTACCATAAATATTCATTAGTTAATAAAAAGAGAGTCACTATCTATATTGTCTTCACAGAAACATGCGAACACTTTAACAATCACACTCCAGTATTTTAGTTCTGCCTTGAATTAAGCATTATTGTTTATTGTTTAACTATTGCTTCTTTTCTATTGTCAGTTTGTTTAGAATTACCTACATACTTACCTTTTTCTTTCATCATCATTCATTATGGCATCTCAAACCTTTCATCTTGACAATTATTTTAACTAACCGCCTTAAAAGAAGGTACTTACCCAGGGTGCTCAGCTTTTTAAAAGGCTTTATCTTTAAAGTTAGTAAGTCTTTATCTTTAGTTGTAATAAAGTATATACCTGATCTTTCTTGGGGGAAGGGTTCAATTCACTTTGTACTTATCTGCTATTGCTCGATGATGTTAAATATTAATATGCCAGGAAAAATTATGTACAAAAATGCAAACTCCATATTACACTGACACAGTTCCCTATTTACCATCGCATATAAACTAAATCATGGTACAGAAACACTCTGTAGCAGAGCATGCTATATTTCTCATGAAGATCTGCTGGTAGCAAATTTTTAGTTTTATTTATCTGGAATCATCTTTATTCTCATTCTTAAAAGATAGCTTATCTATGTATACAATTCTAAGTTGAGAGTTACTTTCAGCTCCTTGAAAATATTATTCCTTGATTTTCTGTCTTTTGTTACTGTTTTGTAAGTCTAATTTCAGCTCTTTTAGGGAATTCTTTTTCTTTGGTTGGTTTTAAGATCTTTCTTTTCCTTTGGCTTTCTGCAAATTCAGTATATGTTTAGGAATGGCTTCCTTTTGGTTTGCTTAGGATTTATGCTTTCTAGAAATTCTGTATTTCTTCAAATATTTTATCTCCCCCATTTTTCCTATTCTTTTTTTTTCTGGAACTATGATTAAATAGTCACACTCTCCTCTCCGTGTTGCTAACCCTAGTTTCATATTTCCCATCTTTGTCTTTGTGTGTTGCATTGTACATAATCTCTTCAGATCTACTTGCTAGTTTACCAGCTTTCTTTCCACTTACTCTGTTGTCTATCCACTGTTTTAAATTTTAATTACTGTACTTCATTTTTCATCTCTAGAACTTCAGTTTGGTTCTTATTAAAATCTGTTCATTTTTATAAAGAGTTGTTTTGTACTCATACTTGCTATTTCCTCCTTAGGTTCTTTACAGATATCAAAAATATTTTATATTCTATTTTCTGATAATGAAAATGTTGAGATGTTTCCTTGTGCATTTATTTATGATTTTTTGTTTGTTTTCTTGCAACAGTGAGCTCTTCCTTGCAACTGTATCTCTGGGAATTGCTGGAGCCTTAGGTTGAGTCTGAGTTTTTCCAGATAGGATCTGAATTTGCTTCTACCATGTGTTTAGATGCTTACAAATTGGGACCACTTTTAGATATATTTTCAGTTTGAGTTATTTTTCTATGAATTTGGAGCACAAATCAGAATGAAGTTACCCATTTTTAGTGGAGACTCTCCCCTCCTCCAGCCAGCACCACAGTTTAGACAGACAGGTTTAGTTACTGGGCCCCTCTGCAGGGCAGGTTTACGTCAAATCCACCATCACATTGGGTTCCAACTTTGTGTGGGTGAGGGAGAATGACTTCTCCTATGATACTTCTCCCAACCTGGGCGGCTCCAGCAAAGCCTCCTATACTCTCACGGTTCTCAGAATAAATCTCAAGTTCATTGGTATTTTGCAGAAGCCTCTGGAGAGAAGGCCAGCTTGAGTGTTTATTTCTCTCTCCTACTTATACTTTGTTTTTGGTGTCCGATGACTTCCTGTTTTCTTGACAGATAAAAGGTATATTTAAAAAGCCTTAAACTATTTTCAGATGTTTTCACTGGCATAAGTGAAAGGATTATTCATTGAGTCTCCTCTACATATTGCTAGAGATCACGTCCAATGTCCCATTTTTTAAACCCTTACAGAATTGTTCCAGATTTTCTAGGCTTATGATGCTATTACAACGAAATAACAAAGGGGCCTTCAGTATTTCCCAATTGGCTATCAGGGCTGAAATTTGTAACAGGGGCTGAAAAATAATGGGAAATCAGGAATTGCCAGCTACTAACTTGTATCTTATCACAGCATAAATCTAGTCTGATACTAATTCAGAAAGGTAGAATTAAGGCTTTTCCACTCCAACATTACTTTTTAAAAAAATTGTACTTATTTTTTTTATACAGCAGGTATCCATTTTATACGTATTAGCGTATCTATGTCAATCCCAATCTCCCAGTTCATCCCACCACCACCCCACCCCTGCCACTTTCCCCCCTTGGTGCCCATACGTTTGTACTACTTTTTAAAAAAAACCTCTAACTTCGCTTTTCCCTCCTCATACTCAAAATGAAATTCTGAATACATAGTGAGTGTACATGTATAAGGTTTCTCTAAATCATGTTTAATTCAATTAATAATTTATTTCTTATCTACAATTTTGAAAAATAATATTTTCACATGTAAGATTTACTGCTTAAGAAGAATACTTTGCATGATGAAGGGTCACAGGAAGGAGTACAGGGAAAAAAAGCAGTCTTGTAAGCCTCAGAAACGGAAGTATAAGAAAACAAGTGAGAGGTGTTTATGTATCGTGAGTCCCCATTTCTCAGGCAGCTTTAAGGACAATGATTATAGAATTTTATAAAAGTAGTCTCCAAATCACATCACTCTTTTATACCCCTTTCCTTAATGCAATCCATATCCATTGTAGTGTACATGTTTTAACTAGAAGTGTGCCATAACTTGAACGGTGAAAGTTTAAAAAAAATAAAAAGAACTAGTTGCCTTCTCAACTAGTGTATGTTCCGGAACCTGGTTTTCTCTACATGTTTTAAGTAAAGTTTGAGACTTTTTTCTCATGCTGGTTTAGAAACTTACCTAATTTCATTAAAAACACATTTAGAGCCTGAAGTACAATATAACGTATCATACTTGGCTTCCATTGTCCCAGTGGCGAATGATAAAAATGTTTTTCAGAGCTCACAAATGAAGTATATGTATAAAGAAGTGAGCCTGATTTTTCAGTAAATAACTTCTAGATCAAACATGCTACATTCTTCAACATATTTACTGGGGGAAGCCATATATTTAATGATGCTGTCATTCCTCAACACAATTTTTGAAACTGTCTTTCAATTTGCCTTTATAGAGAAGTTTCAACCCCATTCTCCTTTTTCTTACTATATTACACATCCTCCAATATACATGCAGTATACATGCACACAACTTCCTTTTTGAACAAAAACAATATTACTGAAATTGAACGTCCATTTATTCATCAAATTGATATCAGAATAATGTTGGGATGCCTCCAAAGACCAAATCCATTCCTAAAAGACAAATATCTCCCAACCCTAACACATCAAAATAGTGCAGAGATAAATTCCCCCTCCTTAACCCCCCAATTTTAAGTAATAGCAGCAATAAGTTGAATTGGAAACCAGGATCTTTACTTACAAAATGATGGATTTGTTTGGAAGTATAAATTGAGCTGTGTTTGCTCAAACATTAGTGGCATGACTTAACAGTAATAACAACCAACATTTATTTGGTGCTTTTCTGTTTATAAGTAATTTCTCAGTCATTTTTCTCATTGGAGGCCTAACATAATCCTGTGAAATTACTCAGATACAGAAAAGGAAAATGCCCTTGACCTCTGCTCTCTCCCTCTTCCTGCTAGCGGGAATGGTGGTGACAACACTGCTCTTGGTAGCCCTGCGTTGAAAATGGTGGAGCCCTGTCAGCCTGGGACCCTGAATGACTGGAGCAGAGCTACATACCGTTATGAATTGTTCACCTTGTAGTTTTTATGTGAGAGAGAAGTAAACGTCTTTGTGTCCTTTAAACCATATTACTTTGGAGTCTCTCATTATAACAACTTCATCTTTTACCCTCTTGTTCTGAGTTCATCCTTATCATTTACATACCATTTGTTATTACTCTATCCAGTAAACCACGTGGAGGGCAAGCAAATGTCTGTCTTAGTCTTTGCAAGTGATTTGGTTCAGCTGGTGTTTCTTGCATTTTTTCATTGATATTCAGTAGGTTACTTCCTTCTGTTGGTTCATTTCCATCTATACCTCTGGGGTTCATAACTGTTTCCTCCTGTGTTTAGAGCAATTAAACAATCCTTAAAACTATATATTTGCTGCACATTTTTATAGTTACTGAGTCATCACATCACAAATCAAATTTCTGTTGCTAGAATCAAGGCTAACACTTTACAGAGGAAAAGCACAGCTTTATTACTAGCTAATTGGAGAATGCTCAGAATAAGAACAAACTATGTGAGGAGTATTTACCATTGAGTCACTGTTTGTAGTATTATAAATGCTTGAGTCATATAAAATCTCATTATGATTTTCAATACTGGGCTTAAAAATTAGCCTATTTAAAATATGATTCAAGGCCATAGTTGGTAAATATGTCAGAGTGATTCAGAAAGAGATAATCATCTGCGGTGAAAACAAATTTACATTCATTCATTTACTTTAATTTAAGCAATAAAGAGGGAAGAAACCAGAACCATTCTAGGGCTTAGGCTGGAAAAACAAAGCACTTCACAGGCTCTCCATGTAGGGCCAGCTGCTAATGACTATCTAGGAAAACTGGCAGTCACACCTACTACACCAGTTTGGGGATTTAAGAATGGGGAGAATTGTTAATTGAGTGATAGAGAATGAAGAGAACACAATTCTGTCATAGATTTGGAAATGTAGTCCCCTCCTTAAGGAAATGGTTGGGATGTTCTACATTTGATCATACCTGTTGTACTTGACACCTGGAGGCTGTGTGATTCACCTCTGTGGATGGTTCTGAATCTTCATGCTCAATTGTTTTATCTTGATTCTCCATGATTTATAATTAAGAATATGATAGAGGGAAGAACAGGATCTGTTTTGAAGGAGAAAGAGTATAGATATAGAACAGCAATTTGAAATTTAAATAAATGAACTGTACTTATTTTTCCCCTTAGTGGCTAAAATATTTTAAATTAGACTGTTCTTAACTTTCAATTGCTAATCTTTTCTTTGATTACAATATATAATCCTAATTCTACCTTTTTACCTTTCTTGAAAAAGCCCTCATTTACCATATTTTTATATGATTTCCTTCCCACCCTGTTTTCTGAGTTATATTGCAAATAATCCCAGCAATATTACTGTTAAATTGTCCTCTCTAATGGGCCAAATTGAAGCAGGAAAGCTCCAGGTAATTTTCCAATGTTGATATGAGGAAATGAGTCACCAAAGAGAAATCTACGGATTCCATCATATTCAGAGAAACCAGAGTAACTAATTCCTGCCTAGTTCTTATTTCAAACTTGAAATTTAAAAAAATACAACAACAATGATGGAGCAGCCACAATGTCTTAGACACTGTGATAAGTGCTGTGACAGACTCTTGGTAGTCACTGTGGGTAACTCAAAGATTACCAAAGCACATCCTTTGTTCTCTACAGACTTACAGTACACCAAGAAAAATAAATTTGTGTGAAGTAACTAAAAAACCTGTAGGGCAGACCTGTAGGTTGCCTTCATAAACACCCACTTCAATCTCTTCTCCCTTGGCTTCCCATGCTATATGGGCTGAAAAACCAAATATTCCAATTCCTAGCTACTTCTGCAGCTACAGGTGGCCATGTGTCATAGTTCTATGTAATGAGATATAAGTGGGAGTCCCTGGGGAGGGCTTTCATTCCCAAACAATAAGGCAAGACCTTTCAAGGATCATACTGTTTACTCTTTGCCCTCTCATGTTTCTTTCTCCTTCCTAGATTGTAGATATACCTCCTGGAGGGCCAACAGTCATCTTTTAACCATGAAAATAAAACCCCTATACAAGAACAGTAGACAAGAAAGGAGGAGGAGCTGGTTCCTTGATGACACCATGAGTTGCTGTGTCAGTCTTGGACTGCCAAGCTTTGGAGTAATTGTATAAACCACTATTACCAAGTTTTCTTTTTATTAGCAACCAAACTTATTCCTAATGCAACAAGTACGATGAGTATTATGATAGGGGTACAAACTATAAGCACTGTCAGAACCAAAGAGAAAATTATATGAGAGAAGGGAAAATCTAATTCAATACACACTTTTTTTTTTTTTGGCGGTACGCGGGCCTCTCACTATTGTGGCCTCTCCCGTTGCGGAGCACAGGCTCCGGACGCACTGGCTCAGTGGCCATGGCTCACGGGTCCAGCCGCTCCGCGGCATGTGGGATCTTCCCGGACCGGGGCATGAACTCGTGTCCCCTGCATCGGCAGGCGGACTCTCAACCACTGCGCCACCAGGGAAGCCCATCAATACACATTTGAGTGCCTAATATGTGCCAGGCACTATGCTAGACCATAAAGACAGGGATAAATTAGCTAGGACCCCTGCCTCAAGGCATCATTTTCTGTTTAACAAAATGCCAAGATGCTTGCATTTAAAATTTCAACGAAAATGATATCTTTTCCACCACCATCATCATTTTTCTTCCTTGCAAAATACAATGTTGGCCAGAGTGGTATCTCAAAAAACCTTCAGTTTGATTTTTATTATATATTATATAAAATAAATACAAGTATATAGAATGATACATTACATATGTGTATGTGTTTATGTATATGTATATATAGTTTTTAAAATTTAAATACTTCAAACTTTAGACTCATGAGAAAGAATGCCATTTTGACTGGAAAATGCTGGGTTCAGAGAACCCTTGTCTTAAAGGCGTCGAGGCATGAAAGCCAGTGCGGTGCAAGGGAAAACTCTGTTAGAGCCTGTGGTGGGAGGCTATGGATAATGAGAGACAAGGCTGGAGAGTTTGGACATTGTATCCCAAACCACGGCACTTGGCCTTCACCCTCTGTAGAGACTGACCCCCTAATATAGTAGGTGACAAAGTCTATTGGCTCTGGATTTGTACAAACCTGGGTCTAAAGTCCAGCTCCATCATATACCAAATTTCTCAGGCTGTAAGTAATTCTCCATCTGTACAATGGAGAAAAGAGTAGGTCCAACCATGGATATGGTAGGCATTCACTAGTGTTGGTTATTAGCCACTCATATTCCTCCTCCCTAATTATCATAAACCTCTGAGATTCTTTTTGCTTTTCCTCTTAAAGCAGGACAAGGCCTCTCCAGTCTTGAAGAATTTACTACATAATTCCATTCATTTTCTTTGATCATGATTTTAAACTCTTTCTTTCAAGGCAAACTTCTTGATTAGGGGACGTAACACTACTGGCTAAAATGAATTTGAGAATTCATTTTATTAATGTTATTCTAGTCCTTTTTAACATAAAAAATCAAAATTGGGCATGTTGCACAATATATGCTATTTTCGAGAATTCATATAGTTTTGTGTTTAAAAAAATGTCCCTATTCTCCCATAGTCTCCACCATGGATACCAAAGTACTGTTTGAGATCAGAGAGGTATTGCAGAGAGAAAAGGTAAAATACCAGTATTTTAATAAGTTGTTTAATAAAACAACTTACAACTGGTCAGCTCTGTTTGTCTGTACTCTGCTATGTTTCCATTTCCAAAAGAATACTTACACGACCGGTCTCATTTCAAAACCCAACTTAGATTTAGAAAAATCACAAAAGTGTAACTTAAAGCAACCATGTTCGTGGCATTTATTGTTCATAGTCACTGGGTCTTGAAATTTACAATATTTACAAATTTACAATAGTATATCTCCCATTAAGAAGGCAGAAGAAGGTAAAGAGATCAGAAAATATGGAAAAATGAGCTTTTTAAGGAACATAAGAAAGATCATGAAGTCCATTAAAAAGCAGAAATTTATACTCCTTACTCATAGAGAGGCTCTCAAGTTCTCAGAGCGCATTAACTCTTATTTTGAAAACAATTCTAATGATTTTGCTCATCTAACTTCCAAATCCTCTTATGATGTTGTACATTAAAATGTAGGAAGAGATTGTGATAGAGACAAATTGAGAGCAGTGTGAGTGACAGCTGACAATGAAAGAGATGGAAAAGATTGCAATCTAATGCACAAAATGTGGGAATAAATGTCTTTTTCATAGGGGATATTTATAGTTTTGGCCAGCCAAGCATGATTTTCCCCCTTTTTTTTGGTGATAGCACACTAATTTTCTTTTGTGGAATCCATGCCTCCTCTATTCCCCATACATATGGCTCACGTGAGACTCTTATCCTTCCCTCTCTAATCCCCATGCTCCACCAATGCTCCAGAGATGAAGACACGCTTGGCCAGAGAGGGAACTCCTTCCCTGGTCACCTTGACCAGTTCAGGCATGAGCATGTGACCCACAGCTGGCCAAGGGAGTCAGGTTTAGGGTGTTTACTGGAACCATTAAGAAAGAGTTTTCTTTCTGTCGGGGTTGCTAAGCCCAGACTTGCTGTTGACAATCATTGTAACATACAAGAAAAGTCTTCTAAAGAAGGAGGTAACTAATCACAGAACAAAGCAGAGTCTTAACATGGAAAGACAGAAAGAGAAAGCTCTAAATTAATAATCAATAATAAAAATAATAATAAAAAGCAATAATAAATAATAAAAAGCAATAATAAAAGCATTGCTCATACCGCTGAAAGCAGATCCTTTTCAGTTAGGTGAGCCAATAAATTTCTTACCAGTTTGAGTCGGGTTTCTGTCACTTGCCACCAAATAAATCCTTAGTAAGAATTTTCATACCTGAATTGGCCTTGAAGGAGCCCCTGTATAATAACAGATGTTTAGAAAGGTTATTCTACATCTTTAAGAAAATGAAAAGAAAAAAATTAGGTGGAAATATTTTGTTTTAAAAGGCATTAAAATATACAGTACCGTTTAGAGCTTTTCTTTTTTTTTTCTCTAGAATTTGTTTATTTATATATGCATCAAAATGTGAACTCAAAAACTATACTCCTTAAAGATCACTTTAATTCTTTTCAAGTTGCCTGGATGGTTCATAAATATTGAAACCTAGCATTCTGTGTTGGCAAATTTTTAGAGCTTTTCTTTAAAGCGAATGTTAAACAAAAATGTCGCATTCAGTAAAATAGGTGTCAGTTACCAATAAAATTAATTTAAGTGAAATGCTTTGTTTTTCAACAATGCTAGTTAAATGATATACTATAGTTAATGGACCCTAATTATTTTTTTTATTGTGTTCATGGAAGTCTTTAAAAGTCTTTGGGTCCAGTAAAGCTTCAACAGAGTTAAGAATAGATGTGAGATGCTAGGTGTCTGAGATGGAAAAGTTAAAAAGTGAGGAAATATGGAGAAACTAGATGGCTTCTAAGCAGCTAAAAATCACTCATAGTTTAATGGAATAATAAAAGTTGGAAAGGCCTTTAGAAACTACCTTGTCTAATCTCTTTCATATTTAAATAAGAAAACTAAAACTTAGAGAAGCTAAATAACTTTTCTCAGTGAACACAGCCAGTATCCGCCAAGCCCCATAGTAAAACTATAAAAATTTGTGAAATGAGATAGTTCTTTAATCTATATCTTTGACTTCATGTCCTTTCTATCAAGTCACTGCATTATAATTTTACATTTTTGTTATATTTTGTTTAAAATTCTACTTGTATATAACCATAGTTAATTATAAGTTTGAAAACACATTCTACAAGCAAATATAAATATTAAAATTTTCTATCTTTTGTTCAGCTCTACTTTTTTCCATTGTTATCAATGTTATAGAGTTTATTACAAACAAAAAATTCTTACTAATCCATTTAAGTTGCACAACATTGGTAACAAAATGAATGAAATAAGAACTTTTATTCTATTCTCTTGACAACTATTATTTACATATTCTGAATTATCAGTTAACTGGCTAGGTGACAACTTGACACTTAAATATGACTTAAGATTCTAAGAATTAAGAAGCTTTTCATTTAAAAAAAAATCCAGTTAAACTTTGATGGTTTGAGAGATTTTTGTATATCAGAAAATTACATTGAGAACTAGGAAGGCAAGGTACATTTTAAATAAACAGTAAAAGGGCGTATACACAGAACCAAGTTTTTTCAAGTTTTTTTTCCTGCCTCTCAATCAGGATATTGCTTTATTCAGACAGATACACAACCTGTAAACCATATTAGAAAAAAATGTATTTTTTTCAAATGGTGAAATTTTATAGACTTCATAAATTCAGTAAATAATGTGAGTTTAATCAAAGTTCTCTGACTCAAGTACAGATTTCAATAGAAGAATGAGGCTTGACATAAGCCCAGGAACATGGCTGTTATGACTGTTGTGACTGCCCACTTGCTTATAAGTTAGTAGGTCAAGTATTTTCTAAAAACAAATGCAAAGGCTATTGGCCAATCATGCCTCTCTTTAGCATTCCCAGTATACAGAATTTCCTACAGGACCGATACACATACTTAGAAACTATCTTGATTTAATTTGAGCTTTATTTTCCAGTATTAGGCACATATGCCACCAAAATCATAGAGCTGTGGACTTCAAAGGAACTTTGTCTTTCCTCCAAACTTGAGAGAAAACTGCAGATCAAGAACAATAGATCAAGAATATGAGCAGTTCTGGTATGTATATATATGTAAATAAAGAGGAAAAAGTCTGTTAACATTAGTTGCCTTTGGGGAGGGAAATGGAGTTGTTGGAATTTCATTTTTATTCTCTATGTTTCTTTATTGTTAGTATTTTTACAATAAGAAGATTTTTCAGGGGCTTCCCTGGTGATACAGTGGTAAAGAATCCATCTGCCAATGCAGGGGACACGGGTTCGAGCCCTGGTCCGGGAAGATCCCACATGCTGTGGAGCGTCTAAACCCATGCGCCACAACTACTGAAGCCCGCGTGCCTAGAGCCCGTGCTCTACAACAAGAGGAGCCACCGCAATGAAAAGCCCTCACACAGCAACAAAGAGTAACTCACCGCAACTACAGAAAGCCTGTGTGCAACAAAGAAGACCCAACGCAGTCAAAAATAAATAAATAAAATAAATAAATTAAAAAAAAGATTTTTAAATGCAATTTAAAATACATCTTAAAAGAATTTACGCAATTCTTAGAGCTTCAGAGAAAAGAAAATGACACAGCTTTCCTTGGTAATAATATTTTTCATAGATAGACTCTGGTAATTTGATTTTAGGTAACTTAATTCCACCTGCCACAATTTGAGTCATTTTTTTGTTTTTGTGGTTTTCGAAGAAGATGGGGGAACCGCCTAGAAGCTTCTACAGCAATTTTCAAATATTTTTTTAAGCCAGAGATCTTCTGTTAAATGAAACCTTATCCTGAAATCCAACAAATGCGACAGATAAAGGTGGAGCTGCAGAAACCCTGTCCACTCACCCCTGTTCCTCCTGGCAAGTGAAGCACACTTTGAAAACAACTTCCATAAATATGCTTTCATATATAGAAAGAGGTTTGTTAAATCAACCTTCTCTTTTTCAGGTTATCTTATTAATCTAAGTGTTTAAAAGTGCTTTCTGTAATATTCCAGAGGAAATGAAAGAACTATCAACTTGCAAATGTCCACAGGCTCTTAGGCAAGTAAAATACACTTACTGCTATCAACTGAATTACTGCTGAAAGATCATTACATGGATAAAGAATGGTTGTTCTTTTCTGTCTTTGGTAGGACAGGCTGACATTTAATGGGGTGACTGTACTGAGAATTTACATATATTGCTGGAGTACTCTGTGCACTGTATTCATGCATTTGAAAAAGCATCTCCATGATTGTTCATTAAGTACTCTGTAACAATTATAATAGAAATCTCCTATCTGTGGTGTTCATCCATTTATATGGTAAAAGTGTAGGGTTTCCATGCCATACGGTATTTCTATGTAGAACATATTGAAACTTTCCAATTTCTGGATTCTGCTAATCAGCTCTGATCTCATGCTCATTTCCCCAAAGAAGCCCTATTCCATCAGTGAGGAATTCAGATTAAGTGAAGAGTAGGGCTTAAAATTTCCTTGACAATTAATTACTGAAATGACTAAGAATGTCTCCTTGAATGGGAACTACCTTATCGGAAAGGATTAAGTGTTCCAACTGCATGCAATCAAGTTATCAAAAGAAAACAACCACTATTCTATTTCGTTAATTAGTAGAGGGATTTGACTGAGTCATCATGAAGTAAAACACTACGCAATGAGATAGGAACAAAAGGAAATTATCCCTAGGTAAGAAGGGACCCCATACTTGCTTCTCTTTGTAAAAAATCTCTCCCCCCACCCAAAGGCAAATATGTTTAACTGAAAGTTTAAAATATTACTTTTAGGCTTACTAAAATCAGAATCTCCAGAGACTGAATCTCCCCAAGTGTGGCAATGTGACATAACCTACCTAAGAGCCACTGCTCAGGTATGCCAGTGGGTCCCTTCACCAGCCCTAGGAATAAATCATGACTCGTCTAAGTCAATCTCTGTAACATCATTCCTCTTTGCCAGCTGTCGGTTTAAGGATGGGCATGATTCATTTCTTGCCAATGAAATTTGCGGGCAAGGCTATTGCGGACCACTGGGTAAGATTTTCCTTTCTAATATAAAGACAGAGAGGCAAGAGGAGAACCCTCTTCTCTTTTTGTCTGTGTGTGTGTGTGTGCGCGCGCACGCATCTGTTAGCAGGGGAGGATGAAGCTGTGGATGGGGATTGTGTTTCTTGGAATTCTAGCAGCCATCATTTATCCATGAAGAAAAAGTCAAGACTAGCTAATGGAAAGCAACCTGGACCTTGATATCAACGTGCTACTGAACAAACCTTGGATCTGCTTACCTTAGATATTTCGTCGTATGAGAAAAGAAGCTTGTATTTTTGAAGGCAATTTTGGCTGAATATCCTGTTACTTATAGCCAAAAGCATCCTAACCAATACAACGGGTGACTCTGATGCACAGCCGACTCTGAGAAGCTCTGATAAGGAGCAGTGATGAGGAACCTTTGGCTCACACATGTCTCCCTAGCTTCTTGACATGGTGCAAAACCTTCACAGAGGATGAACAAATATTGATAGAACACTGCCTTCGTATCGAAATTTCTCAAAAATGTCCAGAAAATAACATTTCAGCAGCTAAAAATCAGTGCCAAGGTTTTTAGCACCATTCTTTTAGTCTTTAGAGATTGCATAGCTTGTAAGGTTATATATATTTTTTCTGCCCTATCCCTGAAGTTTAGTTGTAATAGTTGAATATTGACTTTTTAAAAGTTGGGCTTATAAACATATGATTGTTTTGTTACTTTCTACTCATGAAACAAAACAACAAGAACAACAAAACACAACTACCATCACTGCCTGGGGTTTCATGTTTTACTTCTCTACTTGGTAAAGTTCTGAGTCATTCAAGATCGAACCCAAATGTCACCATCTCAGTTAGTATTTCCTAACTCCATGTAGACTAACTCTGTTCCTCTTTTTTCTCTCTAAGGACTCATTCATTCAACAAACCTCTATTAAGCTCTTACCATGTTCTAGCCCTTGTGTTAGGGATTTGAATGTGAACAGTCTGAAACAGTTCCTATAGTCAAAGGTTGCAACCTAGTCAGAGTATGACAGATCATTCCCTAGGTAACCATAATGAAGTGTGGTTAAGTTTTAATTTAAGGCACATGAGATAAGCAACCCCATCTTTTCACAATCATTGAAGTTCATCAGCCTTTTACTGGGTTTCTATGGTGTGTAAACACAAGAGACAGAAAGATGACTGAGATGCAGTCTCTGCTCTTTAAGAAAGGGACAGAGATTGTTATGTGTTCACCAAACCAGTTTCCTCTGCTGCCTAGACACACAGATAGTTGACATTTCCCAGCCTCCCTTGCAGGTCAGTGTGGCAAGTCCCTGAGTCTGGCAAAGGGATGTCGGCATAAATGATGTGTTGTACTTCCACTGCTGTAAGAAAGCTCCCATGTTTTACATTATGCTCTCTCTTTTCCTGTCCATTGCCTGGAAACTAAGGACTCCAAGGTCTTAGGGGGTGGCAAAGCCATAATATAAAAAGAGTTAGCGTTCCTGAATCACTGAGGAGAAGGCCACCAGCTGAACACCTGGTTGGACTTTATATGAATGAGAAATAAGCTTCTATTGTGTTAAGTTACTGAGGTTTTGGAGATTATCTGTTACAGCAGCCAGTGCCACCTTAAGGTAATTTAATTACAATGTGAGAAGTGCAGGCATAGCGTTAAACAGGGGAGAGGAGATCATGCCCTATGTGGCTGAAACTTGAATTAAGCCTTGAAAGACGACTTACTCTCGAAAAGAAAAGAAAGACCATTACAGGCAGAAGAACCACATGATTAAAGGGTAAAGGGTAAAAAGGAAAGCGCAGGTAGGGAATTTTGTGCACATCCATGTCAATGAGCTCATAATGAGCATCATATGCAAGCTATGTGGAGCGGTCAGAGGAAAAAGGACATGAAAACCCTGAGTGTAAATCCTTCTTGTGTCATTGTCTCCTAATTGGGCCATTTGGGGCAAGTTACTTAGCCAGTCTGGACAATTTTCTTCAATCGCAAAATGGTGATAATGACTACGTCACAGAAAACCTTAAACTAGTACTAAGTACATCAAGGAGTCCCAAAATAGTCCCTCAGTGCGGGCTTCCCCGGTGGCGCAGTGGTTGAGAGTCTGCCTGCCGATGCAGGGGACATGGGCTCGTGCCCCGGTCCGGGAAGATCCCACATGCCGCGGAGCGGCTGGGCCCGTGAGCCACGGCTGCTGAGCCTGCGCGTCCCGAGCCTGTGCTCCTCAACGGGAGAGGCCACAGTGCGTACCGCAAAAAAAAAAAAAAAAAAAAGTCCCTCAGTGCTTTATCTTCCTTTCATGAGATTTTCCTTGAGAAAGAAGCATACATGTACTGTACTGAAGAGCACAGATAAGGGACACTGGTAAACTCGAACCTTTCATTCCTCCTTATGAACCACAGAAACATAAATAGATTCCTAAAAAAAACACATAAAGATCTTTTACTGTATTGGCAAAGTATACTTCATAACTTTATAAGGCTGTTCAAAACTCCTTCGAACTTATCATCATTGCACTTTCCTTAACATGTATGACCCAAGACTACCAAGAATGCTCCCTCACTACACAAGTGCATATACAGGGAGGTCCATCTCCCCACATACTAGTTTCCTAGGCTTTGTGTGAAAAAGATGTAAATTCCTTTTCCCAAGAGGAAAAATCTGTTCTATCATTAGGGTTTGTGTGCCAACCAAGAGTCAGTGGCCTCCCAATTACCAACAGGACTCGTGAACAGTTAGTCATGAACCAGATAGTCAACAATCTCTTGTGATATACTCTGAGAATGTTTTAAATGAAGAAATGTTTTACATTATACTTGTAGAGCAAGAGACTTCAGAGGTAATCTAGTGTATGGGTAACAAACTCAAACACCTTCAGGGGCCAACTCAAATGTAGGAGTCTGTAGCAACTAGAGAGGGCAGAGCCCAAGTGAAGGCATTCAACTCACTGCCAGGCCCTGGATCTAATCTCATGGTTTCATTTCCCATCTAAAGAAACTGAAGAGATTAGCTTTAGGTGACTTTTAGAGGCTATACAGCAAACGTATTACTCAGAGTCAATGCAGAAAACAGACACCATGCCAAACATTTTAAGCAGAAAGAGATTTTATACAGAGAATTAAGTGAATTGTTGAAAGGCTAGAGATTGTTGAAAGGGCTACAAGTGCAGGGTCTTGGCTGGGCCTCTAGGAATGACTTCCAGAACACTACTAGATGAGCCACCAGGGAATATACTATTTTTGCCACAATCAGGACGCCTACAGGAACCAAGGAGTTCAAGAACATACGGTACCTGTGACCCTGAGAAGCTGGGATCTGGAAGCTGTCTGGACAGGGAACTCAGAGTATGTTCACTACCTCCCTCAGCTGCCTCTTGACAGCCAGAGGGCTGGTGATTCAACATGGCATGCTGAGTCTGGTTGCTGTAAGTCCCTCCCAACACCCACAGTTCTAGAGCCTGGACACTGGCACCTCGTGCACCTTCTGTGCTAACAGAAAACAGCCAAAAACATCGGGGAGGAGCAGGGAGTTTTCTGCCTTATGTCTGCCTTTGAAATCTCAGGCAAGTCATCCAGAACTCTAATTTACACCCAGAACTCTAACTGGAAGGGAGTCTGGGAAATGTTTTTAGCTTTCCTGTTTCTCCTGTACAAGAAGGCACACTAGCCACAGGTAGGAATGAGCATGAGTGCCAAGCCTCCATATCCAGCACAGCAACTTTCTGTGTAGGCCCCAGGATTCAGACCTACATCACTGATTTTCCCTACTTATTCTATCATGCCTTCTATGGAAACCCTAAAAAGGCAAAAATCTAGTCAATAGGACTGTAATTCTAAAGACCTTAATATGCTAGAAAATATGTGAACCAGTCATTTTGCTCACATCATTAGTATAGGGTAAATCACACTACCTAATTAATCGTTAGGTATATTCCGATCCATTGGATTTTGAGCTCCTGGAATGTGGAGCTGGAATCCTAAGAATGGAATTGTATTCCATTCTTATTTGCATCTCCTGTCCCCAGGCCTGCTTGGCTCACAGAAGATGCACAGGTATTTGCTGAATTGATATGTTTCACTCTTGACTTAGAGAGAAACAGTAAACCAGAATTTCATGAGATACTGTATAGCAGCAATAATATTAGGTGGAGGGCCCATTATAGACGAAAGGGGAAAGGGGGTTTTAGCCTTTCAGAGAAAACAGAGGTAGATATGGCAAAGTAAAGCACCTGCTGTCTCTAGCCACTGGTATCCTGGATTTCTTTTTTTAAAAAATTAATTAATTAATTTTTTGGCTGTGTTGAGTCTTCATTTCTGTGCAAGGGCTTTCTCTAGTTGTGGTAAGCAGGGGCCAACTCTTAATCACGGTGCGTGGACCTCTCACTATCACAGCCTCTCTAGTTGAGGAGCATAGGCTCTGGACGCACAGGCTCAGTAGCTGTGGCTCACAGGCCTAGTTGCTCCGTGACACGTGGGATCTTCCTAGACCAGGACTCAAACCCATATCCCCTGCATTAGCAGGCAGAGTCTCAACCACTGCGCCACCAAGGAAGCCCATCCTGGATTTCTTGATGGAAGAAAGTTAGTGGTGTCTTCCTGCTATTGATCTTTTGGGCAACAAAACACACCAGAATCCAGGGTGAGATAACAAGGCTGACATAACAAGCTGATGCCTGGTAAGTAAAATAAAGCCACAGACTCAGCGTGCGCTTTGAGCAGGGGCTTATTTATATTCCCCAATCAGGAGGAATTGATGAGTCTTTGCACATGAGGGGTGCTAACCCAGGCCACAGTAGCAGCAACGTATGGTGGATTTGAGAACTAAAACAAAACGAACAAGAAAAACCTACTCCAATAACAACTAACGACGGGAGATACACACACACCCACACCCACCCACCACTCTGCGTACAACCAGAAGGCGCTGGGCGCTAGCTCCCAGCCTCTGGCCCGGCACTAGAGGATTGCCGCCACGGCCGCCGGTTTAATTTACGCTCAGTGCTCTCCGGGGGCTACTCACCTAACGCTCTCCGGCTCAGGCAGCCGGCTCAGCCCCATGGATGCGAAAACGGGCTCAAAGGCCTGCGGTGGAGCCCGGCGGAGCCGGTTTCCGGGTGGCGCATCGCCCCAGGCAGCGGCGGAGGCTGCAATTATTGCATATAGCGGGGCGCTGGGCGCGCCGCCGGGTTTCTGCGGCCCCGCCTTCCCCGCGGCGTGGGCGGTTCCGGGAAGGCGGCAGGGCGCGGGCTGTGCGGACCGCTCAGGGAGCCCGGGCGGGTCGGGACCCACTAGCGGCCACCCCACGCGCTCTCCTCGGGTCTGGGGCCTCAGGGGGCGGGCGCGCGGCTTGACTGGGGGCCCGTAGAACCGCGGGTCCACTTCCCGGGACCTCGGGGCGGCGCCGCGCGGTGGGCGGCCTCGCCGGCCTCTGGGGACCGGACGAGCGTGTCTCCCCGGGAAGCTACAGGGATGGTTGCCCAGCGCGCGCCGACCCTGGCGCCGTCTCGGCCGGCGATGACGAGCTCCTGGGCGAGGACGCGCAGCACTGCCTCTTGCGGAGCCAGGAGTGCGGCCCGGGCAGCAAATTGCTGGCTTTATCGTTCCCTTCTACATTCTGGATGTTCACTCCACCTTTTTAGTTGTGCCTTTTAGAAGTGTCTTCTCAGGTGGGGCGGGAAGACCTCTCTTTAGGTGACCAATTAAGTGGGATAAAAGACTTGTTCTCCGTTTTATCGCTTAACACTTGCCCTTCTTGCGTTTATTACTTTTTTTCCATCAGCATTCATTTAATTGTGCCTTCCATTTCTGTGTCTTCCTTTCCTCTATATTTCCCTCCCCCTCCCCTTTCAACTAGGTGTGTGTATATGCGCGTGTGCCCCTTTCGGGGTAATTTTCATTTCCTACAGAAATAAAAATTTTCTTACCTGTTTCTCACTCCTTTAAGCAAGTGCCAATTTTAATCGCCGTTTTGCAGGCAAGAGGTACAATGTCACGTAAATGTCTCCACCAGGCAGAAACCACTCATTCTCTCTTAGGTCCTCCCTTATGGAGAGAATGGATGAACCTAGCTTCCGTCTATTATGCTTCTTCAGAGCATCTAAAATGATTATTTTCCTAAACAGAACTCTTCCTCTCCTAAAGCTCGCCAAAGTTTCTAGTGACATCCAGCTTCCTCTTATAACAGAAATCAAATATATTTTTCCATTTCTTTCAGTCATATGATCACTGATACATCACATGATTTGATCAACATGACTTTGGATAACATTGAACTTTTTGGCTAGTTTTTACTGTTTATAATGTTTTATAGTTTATAGTTATCTCTGGGAGAACTAACTCTGAGGGAGCATTTGTTAATATTTAGAGTCGATTTTGCAGTATTCATGTGTTTATTTATTTACTTGGCTGCGCCGGGTCTTGGTTGCTGCATGAGAGATCTTCCATCTTCCTTGTGACACGTGGGATCTTTAGTTGCGGCACCCAGGATCTAGTTCCCTGACCAGGAACCAAACCTGGGCCCACTGCATTGGGAACGCCGAGTCTCAGCCACTGGACCACCAGGGAAGTCCCATCATGTGTTTATTTATAATTCATTTTTAAATAGCTTACATATACATGTATAATGGCTCAGAGCATGAAGTACTTCATAAAAGCTTAAAAGCTTCAGTGTTCCATTACTTCGCTTGATAAGAAGTTACAGCATTTTGATAATGATACATCAAAAGAAACCCAAGTCATTTGGCCCAACTCCTTAATTTTACAAAGCAAAAAACTAAAATGGAAGAGAAATTGGATGACTTAGGTTCTAGGTAACCAACCAAGCTACATGTGGTCCAGTAGTGGAATACCTGGTCCAGAATCCTAAAGCAAATCTTAAAATCAATGGACTCTTCAGGAATGTTAGTCAAAATATCCTTTGCTGTCAGATTTTATTTTATTTTATTTTTTGCTGTCGATTTTAACTTATCTTCATCAACTGCATGTTCTTCCTCATACATAAAATTTTAAACTTTCATTGTCCATTTCAAAATTTTCCTTTTTAATATTACAGTTCTGAGATGAAAGATTAACTGTTCATTTACTGAGTATCTACATGTGCATCATACCATTTGGTCTTTTGAGGTTAACAACAAATAAAACACAAACATAAAACCCTGAAACTAAAAGAACAAGAAAAAACTTCTCCCTAGTAATCTGTTATGGAATTATTTTCCATGAATTTAAATTTCTTATTGAAACTTATTTTCTTTAATTTTATTTGTTTCCTGTTACATGATTTATTTCTGTTTCTTCATCCAGAGACTATTTCTAAGTTTCATGTTCTCTTGTCTGTTATCTCAGAATTTGGTGAGGAAATCTATACTTAATCTAAAAAATATTCTTCAAACTGACAATACTGTAAGGTAGTTAACTATATGTTTCTTATGTCCATGTCAAATACTGCTTATTTTAATAAAGACTTTTTAGTTAGACTAAAAAAAAAAAGTATTTACTTATAAGTGATGACATCCATTAAGGATAAACATGTGATGATTATTTTTCTTTTACATAACAGATCAACAATATATAGTCCTGAACCTAAACTCCTTTAAGTGTAAGTTACTGAAGCCAAACTCCTTTATACCTTTGGTGTTCATTTATGACTGTGTAAAATTTTAAAATTAGTACCCACATACAGACCAATGCAGAATCGTACAAAAATATTTGAATACGCAAAACAGATGTAAAATAGAAATGAATAGCTTTTTTCTTAAAAAAGAAACTTCCTTTTTTCTTCATATTCACATTTTAATTTTATATACTTAGAAATTGAGGTTTATTCTTAAAATGTTCTTTTTGCAGTGAGTTCATTATCTCACCTATCTACAATGATTTCAGAAGAGATTAGAAAGAGATGAATATATTTAAAGAATCAGACTTTTGTGAACAATGACATTATCAAAAAGGTCTTATTTTCATTAATATGCCATTAATAGGAAAGAGAGGATGGGTGAGTTTTCTTCATAAGCAGGTTCACTGTAGACAGGAACGGCCTGCCTTGCCAGCAAGGAGATCCTGAAATCACAAGCTCCAGCCTCCATCAATGATAATAGGATTACCTGTTACATAGGCAGACTGCAGGGATAAACACAAGGAGATAGAACAATTAACCAGGTTGTGTTTCTTCAATTTTCCTGACTGAGATAGCTAAACAGTTTATTCTCATAGTACCAGGAAACCACACTTTTAACACATAGAAATTAGGAAAATCTGAATTAATTTCAGATGATTTAAAACTGCTGAGTGTTCTTGTGATCTGGATCTGACTGGCCTCTGGCTGGTGTTTGAGCACATGTCGCATCATTCTAAGAGTGTCTGGACTCAGAGTCAGAAAATTAAGAAATTTTGTGATATAGAGCCATTACCCGAATTAGGATAAAGTATAGGCTAAAACAGTACATTTTCATTTTGAATCTCAGAAGTATTCTAACTAGCTGAGTTTTATGCCACTAATAAACCTTTGAACATAATCAAGTGTGTCAGTAACAAAGTAGTAATGTCAATTACCAAACAGAATTTTAAAAAAAAGATGTATATTTAGTTAATCAATATACATGGGTAATTCCAGGTACTGAAGCACACTAAATGTCTTTTTAAAATTTATATGACTAATAATTATTATAATCTATTAACCAAAAAAAAATTCTATACTAGTTTCAGACATCCAAATCTGTACAAAACTAAAGGAGTTTAAAAATTACTGATTTTCTTCCCCATAGAATTTTTCATTTTCCAAAGAATTAAAGCTGAAGTGATTCTTGTGGTAGAGGTTTAAAAATGTTTTTTGTTTTGTTTTGTTTTGTTTTTTGCGGTATGCAGGCCTCTCACTGTTGTGGCCTCTCCTGTTGCGGGACACAGGCTCCGGATGCGCAGGCGCAGCGGCCATAGCTCACGGGCCCAGCCGCTCCGCGGCATGTGGGATCTTCCCGGACCGGGGTACGAACCCATGTCCCCTGCATCAGCAGGCGGACTCTCAACCACTGTACTACCAGGGGAGCACCCCCCTCTGTTTTATGTCTGTGAATAGTACACGACCAGAGAACTAACTGGAAGAGAGAAGAGAGAAGGAAAGGGGAGTAGGCAGGAGTGAGGAGGTGTGTTACTGATCAGTTAGCCCCTCTTCAGTGTAACTTGGTGCACACCAGGTGGTGGTGAATGTGACAGATACAGAGGTTGAAATGTTTTAGTGACAGAGCAGTTACTACTTCTCAGAACTATTAACAACAGTTGTTCATAGCAGAGGAAATGACTAGGCAGATTATGAATGACTGAGTACATTAACCTTTCTGATTTCTTTGAATGTGTATCTTCACAAGAGCTCATTTGATTTGTGGGTACTGCTGATAAGCTAAATTGCCCTGGTTTAGCCAGAGCTTAGGTTACCAAATATTTGGGAATGTTCTGGCTTGAAATGTGCAACAAAAGGACCTTTGTCCTTTTAGAAAGATCTAGAAGAGTCCATATGTAAAACAGAAAGCTTGCCTTTTAAAAAAACTTGGAGAAATTGGGGGTGTTTCTTGGTAGAGTGTCTAATAACCCCCTAGTTTATCTACTTTATATGATCAGTCTTCATATATTGAATTTTATTTTTTTTAATTTTTATTGGAGTATAGTTGATTTACAATGTTGTGTTAGTTTCAGGTGTACAGCAAAGTGAATCAGTTATACGTATACATATATCCACTCTTTTTTAGATTCTTTTCCCATATAGGCCATTACAGAGTATTGAGTAGAGTTCCCTGTGCTATACAATATATATTGAACTTTAAAACACTCTGTACTCCTGTTATGATGTCTTTCCTTCCAGCCTCTTCCATTGCCTCAGGCTTTAGGTGAATTTAAAACTAGGAACACAAATTTGAGTCTATTATCCATGTTTAAGTTAAAACATTTTTAGGGCTTCCCTGGTGGCGCAGTGGTTGGGAGTCTGCCTGCCGATGCAGGGGACACCAGTTCGTGCTCCGGTCCGCGAAGATCCCACATGCCATGGAGCGGCTGGGCCCGTGAGCCATGGCCGCTGAGCCTGCCCATCCGGAGCCTGTGCTCCTCAACGGGAGAGGCCACAGCAGTGAGAGGCCTGCGTACCGCAAAAACAAACAAACAAACAAAAACAGAGGGGATGCCCTTGTACTTTATACCTTATAAGAAATATCTCTTATGAAAGTTTCTGCTTTCACAGCTGTTTGCCATTAAAAAATATACAGTAGCCGTTAAGGAAAAAACTGATTACTAAATAGGTGCAAAGTGGAAAGAGACAGAATTAGGAATTTCCATACGTGATGATAAATAAGTAAAAATTCATAGGGAAAAAAAAGAGGTACTGGCATTGTTCTAAACAAGTCACCAGTAAAACTGAAAACACCAGATGCTAATTCTGTGTCTCCTGGACGCAAATCTGGTTAACCCTTTCCCCATTTCACCTGAAGCTCTCATAATTTTGGAGGTTCACTGGTTTGATTTACAAATCAAATTTACAAATGGTTTCCCAAATTGTAATTTTTGAAAGTAATTATAAAATTGAGCAATTTAATTTTTTTCAATCCTCCACCACTTCATTTGCTATCAGATTCAGTGACATGTAAAGTTGAATGAGGAAGAGTTGGTGGCTCAGATCAAAGTGGCCTTTCTATGAGCAAATTAAATCAGAACTTATTCCTATCTTGTAAAAGCAGCATCTTAGCACCTACATGCCATCACTCCCTAAATCATATTATTTTGATGAGCAAATTGTGGCCAAATGTGATTGAGGATAATGAACCCCCTGGGAAGAACAGTGCTTACTTCATCAGAGGCCAGGTACACGCAGAGCAGGGCTATTTCTTCTGCAGTTGCAAATCTTCCTGTTTTCTGTCTCTTTAGGAAATCGCTCAGTGCCTGGAACCAGAATCCATACCGGACATCAGTGATGTGAGCTGAAGTAACTCACCTGCAACACCTTCAGAAGGTCAAAGGCAAGAGGAATCTACAAAGGTACCACTGGCTTGTTGCCTTGATTAATTATACATGATACAAGATACGGGAGAATATCAATATCTTTAATTGTGGACCAAACAGGACGATGGCGACTCCCAATCTACTCAAACTATCTGTTTTATACTAAAACCTACAGAGACTGTGACAGATCAGAAAGATAGTATTAAAGAAGAGGGCATTTTCATATTTTTTGAAAATGTGGTAAAATGCACATAATATAAAATTTACCATCTTAACCAATTTGAAGTGTACAGTTCAGTAGTGTTAAGTCCATTCATATTATTGTGCAACAAATCTCCACAATTCTTTGCATCTCGAAAAACTGAAACTCTATACCCATTAAACAGTAACTCCCCACTCCCTCTCCCCCAGCCCCTGGCAACCACCCTTCTACTTTCTGTCTCTATGGATTTGTCTACTCTAGGTAAGGAAGGAGCATTTTTATTTTTTTTAACCAGAGGATTTAAACACATTTAAAATAGCAGATATACCTCTTCAGGATTTGGTCTGGCTTGTATTCTTTCCTGCAGAGATGGGGTATCAACCGTTCCTAAATCAAAGGAGGGCATTCAGCTTGGTTACTTACTTAGACTGAAAAAGAAATTGATAATTAAATTTTAAACTTCCTTTCCATATGATACAACGATCAGGGAAAGCCTTCTCCATGACTTGGAGTGACAATTTCACCTCTACCTGCCTGCTTTTTATTTAATAGGCTTATAAATTCTTTAATAAATTTCTATGATTTTCAAAAACACAGACTATACTTCTTTGTGAAGTATATTAGGCAAAAAATGACACCCAGCATTCCCAGGACATACTTTAGTCACATCACATTGATATGATACTTTATGGATTTTAAGCACTGTTATAGGTATTATCTCAGTTAATCCTCGCAACAACCCTGAGATGTATTATAGATAAAATCATACAAGCACTGTATCAGTATAAGGACCCAGACTACCTAATGATCTCAAAAACATTTTCTGCTGTCAGGTTCACTCTGGGGGGATTCTCAGGGACAACTCCACACCCATCACAGTCCTCGATAACTTAGGTGGCTCTTAATTTTCCTCATTATCTTGCCTATTTTCGTTGGTTTTAAATTCCTGTTTTAACCATTGTTTCATATTTCTCATCGAAAAAATATAACTTTATTTTACTTAAAAACAAGAAAAATAATAAGACTAAAAATTTTTAAATCCCACTTAGTTCACATTCTTTACAGAGCAAGTTCCCATACATTTCTGTTAACTTCTGTGATCTGCAAATTCTCTTCAGAGGGCTTTCTTCTGCGGACCGTACTCCCGGAGACCACATGATCTTTCTAAGTTCATAGCAAGTGATTTCACAGTCATACTCTCAGCTCCATCCTTAGACCATGCTCCTGGGTGTGCCATACATTTGATGTTTGCTTGGAAATCATTTCTTTCTTTTTTTTAAAAAAAAATTTTATCGGGGTATAGTTGATTTACAATGTTGTATTAGTTTCAGGTGTACAGCAAGGTAAGTCTTTACACATATACATATATCTACTCTTTTTTAGATTCTTTTCCCATATAGGCCATTACAGAGTATTGAGTAGAGTTCCCTGTGCTATACAGTAGGTCCTTATTAGTTATCTATTTTATATATAGTAGTGTGTATATGTCAGTCCCAATCTTCCAATTTATTATCCTCCCCGCCTCGGAAACCATTTCTTAATTTTATTATCATTTGCCATTTCTCTGGAGAGACTGGGAATCTTCGAAATCTGCAAATCCTGGCTCCTTTCTGTTTAACAGCCCTTTCCTTAGCTTGTCTCTGTGCTCTCACATTTCACTGTAAGAAGGCGACACTTTCAGTAGGCTGGGTGGGAGCTGCCTTGGCTGCATCACCTGGTTCATCAGGAACATTTTCTACCCTCCACAGTTACTGCAGGCAATAGTGTTGAAGAAATTTCTTAAACCACAAAGGGAAAATCTCTTTGTATCCAATTTCTGGTGATATTTTCCTCACTTGCCTCATCAACAGCCTCCTTAAAGTCCACAATTCTACCAGCAGTGTGTTCAAGGCACCTTAAGCATTCACTTAACGCCCTCCTCAAAATCCTTAACAGCTTCCTCCCGCTGAGGCAAATGCTCACCGACTCTTACATATGGCCGGTATTAATGACTATTACATGAAAACTCTGTAGCAAGCCTATGCCTCGCACTTCATTCCACTGTCACCTGACTCTGCTGTGTCCCTGGCACAGACTGACACACCATGCCACTGTCCACACCAGTCTGGTGTTGAAGTGTTGTGACTATATCATCAGCACCAACCCAGACACACTTATTCCTTGTCACATTTTCTTTGTGACTGGCTCAGTGAGTCACAGCTAGTTCCTTGTTCCGGACAGTGGGAGAATATATTTTCCAATCTTCTGAAAAGTCCAGCTTCAGAACAACCACATTTTCCAAATCATTTTGCCATTTATTCCACTGGGAAAATGGCACCAAGAAGAGCTAGACTCAAGTATCACCAACGTGTATGTTAAAACCCGGTGAAACTCTCTCTCCTGTAACCTCCTCTTTCTTGGTGTTACCTATGTTTACCGTTCTAGTCCAAGAAAAATTAAACAGAACACCTCAATCATGGAAATTCTGTCCCTTGAAGGTTATTTAGTAGTCTCCCCCTTTCATAAGTCAGTGGGTTTCAACCTGAGGGGAGACCATGATGAATTACATCAGATTTTCCAGTGGCACTTTCCAAACTACACACAGTGTTCCCCATCAACTCCTTCTCCAAATGCTGACATGCCCCTCAGGTTTTAAAAGGTCCCACAGGTAACTGTGAATTGCTTCTCCTCCCCAAAGCCACAATACCAGTTGTGAACTGCTAAGAGAAACCTTGATTCTGGACATGCAGTATCGAATTTCTTTTCAGAGAGGAAGTTGATAATTCTTCTTAGGCAGACCTCATTTTACTCTCTTTGGCTCGCTGAGCTCCACAGATAATACATTTTTTACAGATTTCAGGGTTGTGAAATGCTTCTTCGAGCAAGTCTATAGGCACCATTTTTCCAACAGCATTTATTTGCTCACTTCATGTCTCTGTGTCACATTTGGTAATTCTTGCAATATTTCAAACTTTTTCATTATTATTATATTTGTTATGGGGATCTGTGATCAGTGATCTTTGATGGTACTACTGCAAAAGGATTATGACTCACTGAAGGCTCAGATGATGGTGAGCGTTTTTTAGCAATAAAATGTTTTTGAATTAAGGTATGTACATTTTTTTAGACACAATGCTATTGCACACTTAATCGACTACAGTATAGTGTAAACATAAATGTCCTTTCTACTCATAATAAGTTCTGCTTTTCTCCTTTCCTTTATATGAGGGGCCAGCATACTTTTTGGTCAAAAGCCAGACAGGAAATATTTTTAGCTTTGAGAACCATTTGGTCTGTTTTAACTACTCAACTCTGACTGCAGCATGAAAGCAAACTTAACCAATATAAAAGCAAACTGGGTGTGGATGTACTCCGATAAAACTGTGTTTACAAAACAGGTGGTAGGCCAGATCTGGCCTGCAGGCCATAGTTTGCTGACCCCCTCTTTACAGCATAAAGGAAGGTATGAATCCCTCCTTTTTGATTATGGGCCACCCCAGGTGATGGACATGACTCAGTGGCTCCCTATGTCTGGGAGGCTCCTCTTTCTTCCTGCTGTCCTGTGAGCATGGTCTACGTTTCAACTTTCCCCTGACGAGGCCGTCCTGGGCTTGCTTCCAAATCACCAAGCCCTGGCCAGTTATGTCTCTCAACCACAGGGTTTGGAATTGTCCCCATCCACACAAGTAGCATTTAAAACTTTTGCATCTGTTAAATCAAAATGGCGTCACTTGTGCTAAAACCCATGATAAAAAACCTACATTTAACGCCTAACCTAATTGCAGTTTCAACCTTTACCAGAAATGTAATCTTAATCAACCAGTCTGGAATTTTCTGGTTAGCACCAATGAGGTAACTGGGCCCCCGTGGGCCCTCTCTATCCCCCTAGAGGAAGAAGAGGCAACCTGTAGTATAAAACCTGTGCTATCCCCTCCCCTTTAAAAAAGCAGTCCCAGCCCAGAATAACCGTTTCTTTTCTTTTGCCAGTGACCTCCTTGCCCCACCCTTCTTTCTATGAAAACCTTCCATTTTTGTATATGGCTCCCTGGAGCATCCTTCTAGTTGCTAGATGGGATGCCACTTGATTCATGAATCGCTGAATAAAGCCAATTAGATCTTCAAATTACTTGGTTGAATTTTGTCTTTTAACACATCTGTGGGTTATTCCTAATGACTTAGGATCTCTTTCCCAACTTACCATTGGGCTGTTATCTTAATAAGCCTGGACTCTTTTTTCTTTGGAGCTTTTCCCAATGACAATACAACATGTGGTAAACAAGCTTACATAGATACTTTTCACAGTGGCAGCCGGGAGGTCAGAAAGGACAAGTTCATAGTCCCACAGTACCCAACTCACCTGGACACACACAGTTGCACCGGATACCCTGCTGGATGAAGTCTGCAGCAACAGACTTTGTGAGGCCAATCACAGCCGCCTTGGTTGTGCTGTACACACACCTGTTCACAACTCCTAAGAATGAAGGGAAGTTCAACCATTGAAGGAATAAAAAAACACAGTCAACTTTAGGAAGCAGGAGACCATTGTCATGCTTCCTCATACTCCACCATTTTTAAGATTTTTTTTTTTTTGATGTGGACCATTTAAAAAAGTCTTCATTGAATTTGTTACAATATTGCTTCTGTTTTGTGTTTTGGTTGTTTGGCCTCGAGGTATGTGGGATCTGAGCTCCCCGACCAGGGATCGAACCCACACCCCCTGCATTGGAAGGCGAAGTCTTAACCATTGGACCACCAGGGAAGTCCCTGCACCCTTTCTAAAAATCGATATCAGATTTTCTCCTTTAATAGAGCTAGTTTCTAAATCTGGGAAAATAATATCATTATTGGCACAATTCAGTTGAGACTTCGGTGTTGAGATGCTGCACCTAAGTGACAGCAGTGGCTTTAGTTTTTCATTATCAGTTGGTAGAACAAAGAAATTTAGGGTAAAGCAAAGCAAAACAAAACACAACCCAAACAAACCCAGAGGCTTAGGCATTTCTTTGCATTCCTCTCCTGTGCAGGCTTACTGTGTACATCCTTGCTAAGAGAAGGAATGTTATCTCAGCAGTAACTACTTCATTTTCAACTCGAAATCCATCTGTGCCAGACTGTGACACTGTCCATCATCTCCACTTTTGCACTGCAATCTGGCCCTTCAACTTGACGTCTCATTTAGGGCTGGATCAAATGTCTTTGTGAAGCACTCCCCCAATCCACAGGCAGAGTTATGTCCCTGCTATTGTAACAGCACTTTCTACAACGCTCTATTATGATCCTATCACACTGTAGAAGACGTGCATTTGCCTGACTCTCTCCCCCTTTTAGACTGTGAATTCTTTGGGGTCAGGGACATCTAGTGGGTGTCTAATACATCTTTTTTGATTAATTAAATGTATAAATGTTTCCTTCTCCCCGTTTGATCTTCATTTCCATATCCATTAGAAGGAATAAAAGGTAGAGCAAAGCAAACCAACTTATATTTAACTTTATGACTGGTTCACATCTAAGGCAAAAGGACTGGTACTTAAGAAACTTTAGAGCAATTTTAAAAAAAGCAGTTTTGAAGTTATGTGTGGGTTTTATGATCTCTGCTATGCTTGTTCCCCAAACCCTTAGCTCTTGAAGGTGTGTGAGTACGTGTGTCATGATGCCCAGAGGAAGACACACCTACCTTTGATGCTCGATGCCACAGAGGACATGTTGATAATGTTGCCAGATTTCTGAGCAAGCATCTGCCAAAACAAAACAAAGACCAAAAAAAGATGCTATTCTGCAGGCTAAAAAATACTACCTCTTTAAAAGATGCGCATTTACTTATGGTTTGCAGGACCATCATATTAGCTATTAACATCAAGTGCTGTTAAGCAGTCTTTTTTTATTTTTTAACGGATTTTCGTTTCTTTTTTCTTTTCTTGGCCATGCTACGCAGCTTGTGAGATCTTAGTTCCTCGACCAGGGATTGAACCCGGGCCCTTGGCAGTAAAATCACCGAGTCCCAACCACTGGACCACCAGGGAACTCCCTGTTAAGCAGTCTTAATGGTCCCACCCAATCGTTGCTGGGAATTGATGGCTTGTGTACACATTGGCAGGAACATTTCCCAGGGGTTTACTGCCTTCCTGTGGCACAAAAGCATCAGCAAGACCAAGAAGGAGCTCTGAGCTAAATGAAAGGCTAATGAATGTTAATGTTACTGTATGCTACCGATGGAAAACTCTTTCTCCATTCATCACATATTCAACATATAGTTGAATACCTACTGTGGTCAGGTACAGTGGTAGGTCGAGGAGATTCAAAGAGAAATGACTCAGTCCCTGCCTGCCTATAGAGCTGTCAGTCTGATTGAAGTGGCTGATATAACCTGAATTCAGCAAGAGGAAAGACTGTCACTGGGGAGGGGGCAGATGTGGAAAGAAGGGACCAGGCTGCAGGGCACTCAGAGGAGGTCTGATTTTTTTGAAAGCTAGAGCGTTAATCAGAAAAATAAAAGAGAAGGGCATTTTCTTCCCAAGGAAGTGGGAAGAAGGGACGGGTCTGGTTGGAAGACAGAATGTGGGAGGAATAAAGCTGCAGAGGCCAGTGGGGCTACATTTAGGAATTTTGGCTTTACCCGGAAGGCAATGCGGTGGAGACAATGAGGGGTTTAATGCAGAGGGGGAGTGGCATGTTCAGATTTGAAGATGACAAAGATTACTCTGGCATCTTGTAGAGGAGAGCACTGGAAGCTGATGCAGGGATTTAGGAAAGGAGTAAAGAAAGTAGAGAGCAGAAACGTCTGTGGGTAACAGAGGTGGAGACAGCCGAGGTACATGAGCAGGACTTGGTACATAGTTACATGCAGCGAGGGCTGCTCCCCGTCCAGGGCAGTGTTTCCTAAGAATACGTCCTTCAGAATCCCACACAGAAAGTGTGAAAGTCTTAAGAGGAGGGTCTGTGGCTGTTCTGTCCTCCTAGACAGGGTACACAGCAGCCAGTCAATATGTTTCAGTGAATCAAAATCTCTTGGGGCTTCCCTGGTGGCGCAGTGGTTGAGAGTCCACCTGCCAATGCAGGGGACACGGGTTCGTGCCCCGGTCCGGGAAGATCCCACATGCCGCGGAGTGGCTGGGCCCGTGAGCCATGGCCGCTGAGCCTGCGCGTCCGGAGCCTGTGCTCCGCAACGGGAGAGGCCACAACAGTGAGAGGCCCGAGTACCGCAAAAAAACAAAACAAAACAAACAAATCTCTTGAGGTGCTAGGTTAAAGTGCAGATTGCTGAGCTCTGCCCCAGACCTAAACAAATATATCACTGAAAAAAGCTGCTATGAATTAAAAAATGTTTTCAGATGAACTTGTATTTAATTAAAAGATGTATGTATGTTTTCAAGATGATATAGGTATATGGGAGGGCATGGGTATCCACCCATCAATGTTTGGGGGGAAGAAGCAAGAGTTGGAGAGAATGCCTGCCTCGTGGGCACTAACTTACTGAAATCAGAGGCTGCAGGGATGACCACAAAGAACAAGGAGGAGGTGGTGAAGAGTTAAAATAAGTGCTGGGGGAGGTGGAGAACAGAGGAAGGAGAACCAGGATATGCTCTGTCATGAAAATCAAGTAAAGAAAGAGCTTCTAAGACGGAGGAGTCTCAGTAGGCAGTGTAAAGGGTCAAAGAAAAAAGTCACTTCTGCTGGGGTGAGTTTATCCAGCAGCTTTCAAGGAGGTGTAGGAATGGAGACGGTGAATAACTGGATGATCCAGGGATGAGTTTGCCAAGATTCTATTTTTCCTTATAGTATTCTTACTTTCTGTTTTGATACTTAGCTACTAATCGGTACCTAAGAGCAGAAAGTCTAAAACAACCCTAAGGTATTATGTTGAATGGATTAAAAGGATAAAAGGAGAGGCTGAGGTGACCCAGTGAAATCCAGAAGATGGCAGGGAAAGAAAATATTGAACCCAACTTGTTTGTCTGTATAATAAAGAGGATCATAATGAAATGGGGTCCTCATAAAAAAAGACCAGGAAAATTAGTAAAATAGAACAGTGTTGAAAATGAAGCCTTAAAATTATTCTTTCTTATCCAGTTTAGCAAATAACATAACCCATTTAAATTAATTTATTTTCCCAGTTTCACTGAGGTATAATTGATAATATATACAATCCATTTTTAATACATATGGAATACATGTAGCCCAATTTAATATATAAAGATGGGCTATTAAATAAGTTCAGTCTCTGATCTTCTGAAATGCAATAAAATCCTCAGGCAGAACTTGAGAAAACAGTCACCTGGGAGATGCTACTGCTGCCCACTAACACTTGGACTGTCCACTCAGCCCAGGTCTAGCCGCTGATTCTAGAGCCCAGTTCTTGCGTCCTTCTGTGCTGCCTTCTCAACACCAGCTCAGCACCTGCTGTCATGGTGTGAATGCTCTTCCTGGCTCTGCATGCAACAGCCCTCTCTGGCAGGTACAACAATAAAGTGAAGTGCCTGGATGTAGTAATGCTGTCTAGGATTGACCTCCCAGAAGCTCGGGCGGATGCTACAAAGAGCTCTGAAGATTTCCTCTAGCTGCTTCTAGTTAGTCCTACTGTGAGGCAGCTCTTCTGCCCCCGCTGACCAGAGCCCAGCTCCTAAACCTGGCAGACCTTGGCTTCTTGGGTCTTCAGTGATTCCATGCCTGACCTCCACCCGGACTGACAACCTAGATTCATTTTTCATCCAGCAAATGTTTGCTAAGCAGCTCTACATGCGAGAGACTCTGCTAAGATACAGCAAAGGAGGAGAACACCCAAATATCCAAGACCTCCCCGAACCCTCGTTGTAATGGATCCTCTCTTCTGGTGGACCTTGGATTCTACACTGACCTCTTTTCACAGTATTTTTAATTTGTTCTCTGCCTTCTGACTGCTCTTCCAGTCTTGGAATGGTTTTCTATATGCTTATCCATGAACAAAAATTTCCTACAAGTGTTCCTATGTTTTGACCATCTGACCTTTCAAATCTGCCTAGACTCTAAATCCTGGCTTCCCCTGGAAAGTTCTATCTGGTATATGTGCGTCATGGTTAATGAACATAATTAGGGCTGGAAAGGACTGTGTAATCTATCACCCTCATTTTAAATGAAGAAATAGACACCGAGAGAGCACAGGTGCCATCTCCCAGGTCCTGTGGCGAACTTAGGGGCAGAGCTCAGGTTGTTCCTAAGGTCTTCCAATGCCAGATTCCAGAATCCCAGGTGAGGTCGGTTGGGGTCACTTTAACAAGTGGCACCAACTCATTCTGACTCCCCATCCCAGTCATTAATAACTCTTAGGATTTCTTACAGATGAGTTTCATTGGCTCATATGGATAATTGTTAAGATGCTTTAAATCACAGACAAACTCACTAATTTGCAAGTTAATGTTTGATATTTTAAAAGTTAACACTTAACAAGCTTAAATTTCAGCTCCACTGTATCTCACACCTATGTCCTTCCCTGATATTTGTCAAGCATTCAGTACTACAATGAGTCTCATATATGTGTAAGTCTTATTCACTTGACCTGAGCTTTCCTCTTTTACCACAGCCTCTGCTTTTCCTCATACCCTATGCTAAGGATTAGTCTTCAAAAAATACATTTAAGTTCCAAATAACAGATTCTCATGAACTCCAAATAAGGAAAAAAAAAAGGCAATTTATATTTTTTAAAAATTTGCTGGTTCAACATTCCACGAGCCAACCCAAAGATTCCTTCTAGGGGCTAAACAATCAGATTTAAAAAAATGTAGTTTCTTTTAGTTACTAAGTCAATTTCTCTAATTTTCCTTTTAGCATTCGTCTGTATCCTTCTTGATGTTAGGCCGAATGTCCAGAGCAAAGTATCTGCCCTGCCTTGTCATCAAAAAACTCTTCTCCTGGGCTGCCCTGGTGGCGCAGGGGTTGGGAGTCCGCCTGCCGAGGCAGGGGACACGGGTTCATGCCCCGGTCCAGGAAGATCCCACATGCCGCGGAGCGGCTGGGCCCGTGAGCCATGGCCGCTGAGCCTGCGTGTCCGGAGCCTGTGCTCCGCAACGGGAGAGGCCACAACAGTGAGAGGCCACAACAGTGAGAGGCCCGTGTACCGCAAAAAACAAAAGAAAACAAAACTCTTCTCCTGCCCTGGGTTGGGCAGCATTCAGTATGTCAGTCATCTAATCCAGCTGGAATGGAGGAGAAGCACAGCTCTTCTGCATTTCACTAGGGTTCAACTTACAACCTTGAACTGAGCCAGTTCTGTACAAAGTCAACCTCGTTCATTGTCTGAACCTGTGTTGTCTGCTACTACTGGCTTATAAGCTCATTTGAAGTCAATGTTTTTCACATTTATACCCCCCCTCCCCCAGAGAACCTAGTGTGGTGCTTTCCATCAAAAGGCACTTAATGCTTGTTTGTAAAATAAAATGAAAATCAGTCAGGAATTGTGTGCAGGCTGGCAAATTCAAGGGTGGCAGACTCAGGAGGAATACTGTCTCCTTAGCACACGCTGTCTCTCACCTCTCCGGTACCTCTGTGGCTCAGCTAAAAGCAGGAGTGCAAGGAGAATACTCGGGGTACAGAAAAGCAATGGGGTACATCCACCTTGAGATGGGGGGCCTAGATGCTGACATTCAAGAAGGGGCCCAACTTCAAGGGTTCAAATCCTGGCTCTAACCACTTGCTAGTTATATGACCTTGGGCGAGTTATCTAACCTCCCGGTTTCATCCTTCTGCACAGTGGCTGTGATAGTACCTACCTCATTCGACTGCTTTGGTCCCACATGCCCCCTTGCTGTTCCAATCCCTGGAACCCTCTTCCCAGATACCTGAACGGTCAGCTTGCTCACTTCGTTGGGACCTCTATGAAAATTTCACCTTATTAATGAGGCCCTCCCACTAGACCTCACTGATAGCCTAGCTTCTTTTTTTTTTTTTTTTTTTGGCCATGCTGCGTGGCTTGTGAGATCTTAGTTTCCCAACTAGGGGATTGAACCTGGGCCACCGCAGTGAAAGTGCTAAGTCGTAACCACTGGACTGCCAGGGAATTCCCTAACCTAGCTTCTTTTAAGTTCACTGTACTTATAACCACCACACACGTTAGAGTTTATTTGATTACACATTATCGTATCTCGCCCCTCAAAATAGTACTTCCCTTATAGAAAGGACTTTGTTTAGTTCTCTGATGTGCCTTCTGCACCTGGAAAGCAGCCTGCCACACGGTGCTTAATATTCCTTGAATGAATGAAGTGGAAAGTTAAGTGAGTGAATTTCTATGAAATGCTTTGATATCACTGTTCACTACAGGTTAGTCATTATGTTCGCTGTTATCACTCTTCAGAGTAGGGATCCTCTCTGGATGTCCAGTATGGAGACCTACTTATCCAGTGGTACTCATCCTAGCGGTGGCGGTCACCTTACTTTAGGAAGAAAGGCCTTGATCATCAGGTACATGCTGCGGACGTTGAGATTCATTGAGAAGTCCCAGTCTCTCTCCCCACAGTCCAGGATGGTTCCATGATGGACGAAACTGGAAGTGTGATGAAACCACGGGGAAAAAGATGATCATTGAAAAACATTTCTATTCCATTTCCTTATCCTTTTTATTGCCATTTATTGGCTTAGACCACTGTCCTTTCCCTTAGCAAGATTAACAATTCAAACACAGTATCACTTAGTACCTTAGGTGAGGAAGTATCCCAACAACATAAGCTAAAAAAATTTATTTGAAGACAAAATCCTTCTTTTAAAAGAAGGCAGGAGTTAGAAGCCACCAAACATAAGAAACTCTGTACCTACTGCGCAGGATACATCGCTGCCATTAAAAACAAATGAGAACAGGGCGCTTGGCCTAACTCCTATTTCAAGATCAAGAGTGCCCTCAGGTGGTACAGATTTAAGATTCTCAAGGGAAATCAAAACTGCAAGGAAAACAAGTGTCTCAACATCTCAGGGTAGCAAAGTAATACCCCTACTGTACAGTTCTAACATACTGAGTAAACAACGTAGAACAAGACAAAACCTTTAAAATAACCTTCACTCTTTTTGAAGTCACACTTCCTCAAGGAAGCTTTCTAAACACTAGAGTCCTAACTGATTTCACTGTCCCCTAGACAAAAATTACGTAATTAATTATAAAATATTGTCAGTTGTGATCCCTATGCACTACTGTATTTCTAGTTCAACTGAATGACAGCAAGAACCACATCCTCTATTTCTGTTCCCCTTACATTGCTGAAAATTTAACAGATGCTCAAAAACTAATTTTGCTAGTTGTTTTTTTCATGGCTCTGGGTATATTCTCATATGAGGAATGAGCAGGTTATTTATAAACTAGATCATCACAATCGTTACTTTAATTTCCAAACATTGTAACATATGATAAACTATGGATAAACTGAGACTTTTTTTTTTTTTAACTCTGAATCATGATTGGGAAGAACCACAGAAATATATTAGAAGGCTCTAGAATTTTTCTACCAATGCAGCAGGACAATGTAACACTACACAAGAAGAGTGGGATATCGGAGGTATCTACTGAGTTCCTGGTTCCTCACATCTACTGTCATGCCTGAGAAGGGACAGTGGGTACCAGCACTCGCTGTATCTACATGTAGCTGCCCCAGGTCCAGCTTTTCATCATTCATGCATGGTTCAGCAAGCTTGGTACCACCCTAATAAGTTTAATTAAGCCATTCTCTTTGTGCCGTGTATAAAGGTACAACATGAAGCTTCTTTTGCTGGGATTGATTGTCCCAGTAAGAAACACTGAGCTTGGGAGGTATAACAGACTTACTAGAATATGCCAAAAACTTGGCAACATCTTCATTTCAATAAACTGAGTACTTGGCTTCTGGTGTATATATACTTCCTTTTAAAGGCACTCTACTGGAAAACAGTTTTTCTTCTTATTTTATAAGTCCTGGTAGAGCACCAGCAACAAGTCCATTGGCATGAGCCTGTTACCAGCCCTGAGGAGAGCAACAGCATTAGTACTGGTTGCCTTGTGTGACCTTAACGGCCTTTAGGCCCCAAGCCCATGTCAATATCTATGGCTGTCTTACTTGTAATAAAAATTCTGTCCAAAATCCAGCCATATTCCCCAAGGAATCTATTATGGTTCACAGTGAATAATTCTGCCACATTATCAAAATTCTTTTAGTGAAAGTTGCAGAAAGCTTTCTGTAAGGACAGTGAAATTAAAGAGTTATGAATTACCCAGCAACATTGAAGAGAACATCAAGTCTCTCAATGTCATTGGCGAACTGATCAATTTGTTTCTTCTTTGTGACATCAAGGACCCGAGTCTGAACACCTGAAAAATAAAACAAAGGACACTATTTGCCTATACTCATAAAGAATGGTTAGCCTTGAAGACTCAGCTGTTTCGAAGTGTGAAGACGGTAATATCTGTCCAGTGTAGGATTGTTGATCATTCCTAGGGTCTTCACAGTCTGAAGACTCTCAGTAAAAATCTTGACGTCCTCCCCACTTTGACCACCCAGTAACACGTCTCTTTCTCCCTCTCTCTCTCTATTCTCTGAAACGAATGATTCAGGTCTTTTCTGAGTAAAGACTTCACAGTGAAGTATGAATGATCTACAACAGATGCTTCTCAGTAAGCCAGCAGTAATAGCTGCGAGCTGGCTCATTTTAGCCCATTCTTTCCCCCAGAGGTTGAGTCAGTGCTACAGTAGTGCTGAATTCTGTCTGTGTGAAGGGGAAGGGCAGGGGCGGTGGATAAGGGATTGTTTCTACTTGAGCACTTTACCTTTATGTTAATTCTATTATTTTTAAGAAATGACTCTGTTGGCCAAGGGTACCATCACTTATTTCTGGACAAAATTACAAGTAGAAGAAACGAGAGGCCAGAAGAGGGGATGAAGTACTTGAAAGCCAGACATGAGAGATCCGGCATGGGGTCTGAGAGATACATACTGCACAGAAACCCCCTGAACATTCTCTAATGAAAGCAGCAGTCATTATTTTTATGCTTTGAATAAAAATATATATAGTTTATTATTCTCTTTTGGATATAGAAAGAAAAGGTTATAAACAAAGAAAGACAAGACTGAAATTGAGTTTCAGAAAGACTTCTTTTCTTCTGTGCTTTTCTATTCCAACAGTTTGACTTTGACTTATAGGAATTATAATTCAGTTTAAGTCTAATGCAGTTAACTAGGTCAGTGAACTGATTTGTGTTTGATCATGGAACCTGTTTTATTTTGCTGGAATAGTCGACTTCCAGGTAAGTTCTCTTTCTTTCAGCGGTTCTGCTTTCTTTCAGAGTAACTCAAACTGAAGTCCTCTGGTGTTGGAGTTAGGTTCAGTGTGGTGCTGTAAGGGGTAATATACACCTAAATAATCTGGGTAATCTCTTAGGGTTTCTGGTCATGATATTGAAACCAATATTCTTAAACTTAATTTTAGCCTGTTTCTTTTAACATTTTAAATGTCAAGTTTAAATGTAAATTTTACTAGATAATTTAAAATTATGCATATGGCTCACATCATGCTTCTCTTGGACAGCGCTGCCCTCAGATGAGGGGGGCACAGTTGTCATCAAAAGGTAACATAACGACTGTTAAATGTTCACATATGATTTTGTAATTAGCTACTGAATCCTTTGACATGTTGGATAAATTAAAAATTTTAAGTATACAGCTTCAATACTTTGTTTACATTTAAGTGTACAGATTTTTGTCTCTAGGTTCACAGAATACAAATTTGATATCAGAGAATCAGGCTCTAAAAAGAAGGCCAGTGGAGCTGAACAGCTAAGGAATTTTCTTTCAACATGTAAGTACTAATGATTTATAATCCCTTGTAGACTGAATCCCAGATTCAAGCTGCGGAGTTGCTTACCTGGGTACTTTTCCAGTTCCTGAAGTTTGAACTCATTGATATCTGTGGCTATGACTTTGGCACCTTCTCTTGCAAAAGCCTGGTAGACACAATGCACAAATACATCCTTTGTTTACATGGTTAAACTGCTCTCATGAACTGAAAGTCATTTAGCCTTTCTCTTTTATCTTATTTTCACTGTTGTTTTCCCTATAAAATGGGTGGAATTTCAAACTATCTAGTCTCACCTCATCCTTCCCATTGCTACTATTTTTATCATTAGAACAACCTGACATACATTGTGCTTGTCAGCTGACTTTGTCCCTTTAATACCAAATAAAATGTTTTTTAAAAAAAATAGGACTCTGTTATTAAACACCTCTCAAAATACTATTATTTTTTGATTTGATAGCATGCATTCTATTTCTGAGCAGGTGAGTAAACTCCAAATAGTAAGAGTAAAATGGGTTATATCAACACTTTTCCTCCTAATAACAGTGCATTATTAGCTCTGGTGGGGGGTTTCATGTGTGAGAAGTTGATATAAATTAGAAGGCAAAGGTAACTCGATAGTCTCATAACTCTGGAGTCCTATATCTGGACTGACATAATTTCAGAAAGCCATGCACTTCTGTAGGGTCCCTGCAGTAAATTTATTACGGTGCAGAGGAACTGAGGCAGAGAGAGAAGTTTCTCAGGTCAAAGGTTATCAGTGATGTCACATAATAAACATGTGAGGTATTCATTCCTTTATCTGCCTGGAGTTAGGAGTAGCCACTTTTCTTTTTGTAACTTAAGACAACAGAAGCACTAAAGAAAAAAAAAAAAAAGAGCAGAAATAAATACCCATGGAACCCAGCCACATAATTCAATACCTCAAAAGTTAGTAAGCAAACAACAAAAGATAATAACTTACTAAGGTAGCTGCCCGGCCAATCCCCTGAGCAGCTGCTGTCAGGACGATGACCTTCCCATCAAGTCGACCCATAATGGAACCTGTGGTTTAATCTAAAGACATGTGTATTTAATGGCTTACACTGTAGCACATGGCCTTGTGTAGTAATGTCTAGAAGGAACGGTTCAATGCACTCCTTTAAGAACCTGACGACAGCACCTCTGTACAAATACTGCTACCACTTGAGACTATTCCCATCATTCTCCAAGAATGATTACTCTAAATACCTAGCTTTGCATATGAAAAACATTTAGCAAAAACCACTGAAGTGATAACTGGTGACAGACAGACATCGGACTTCAACGCATCTTCAGGTTTTTTCAGTACCCAGAGAAGTCAGCCTCTGATGCTGATACAGCAGCATCCCCTCACTACCACCCACCCTCCCCGCTGGCCCTCCCTGCACACACTGCTATGGCACTGGGTGGGTCCTTACTACTTGGGGCTGCTTCTTGCTTCCTCTCTTGTAAACTTTCCTTGGGGTCTGCACTATTAGTCATCTGTGTTTTTTCCATGTCCCTTGGGAAGATTTCACAGTTGGCCTCAGAGAGTCACTGAAAAAAAAGAGTTGGAAAATCAGATCATGTCCAATACCCCCATTTTACAGATGAGGGAACTGATTTGACCTGCTCAAGGTCATAGAACTGGTCAACGGCAGAGCCAGAACCAAACTCAGGTCTCCTGACTCTTTTGCTATGTGAACATTCTACCCAACAACGCTGCTGATCCTGTTTTAAAGTTTAAGCATTCATCAGTAACACTTTAACAGACGCAATCAGTAATTTTTAAAAGGGAGGACTGAGAAATTCTGACATGGGGGAAATATGATGTGCAGAAGGTATTTGGTCAGTGCTTGGATTGTAGATCTCAGGGTGAGAGGAATGGCTGGTGATGAGGTTGGGGGTCGTGAAGAGTCAAATGAAATGAGGCTGTCTGCAAGGAACCAAGTCCCTTCTCTTATCCTGCTGTTCTTAGTGTGTGCCTCTGACCACACACCAACCACAAAATGGCTGCTTTCTCCCAAGACATCGTATCTGCATTCCAGGCAGAAAGAAGGAAAGCCTGAACTCTTTCAGAGGCCTCACCTTTCTATTCAACGAGTAAGCCTTCCTCAGAAATTCTAGCCTGGGTTTTATTGGCCAGCTCTAGCAGTGGAGGCTAAGAATCTGAGTTTGTTTTCCAGGCTTTACAAAGTAAAAAGGTGGGGGTGAGGGCGTGAGTTGGGTGGATGTTGAGTGAACTAACTGAAACAGCACATGCACAAAATAACGTCCACAATCAGTCTGCTCAATTACCTGCCTGATAAAGAGTACAGGTAGCTAGCTAGTCTTGCCTGGAGGGCTCACATGATCCAGTCATTGCTTTTTGAACTTATCTCTGTTCTCGTCAGCCAAACCTGGCTTTCTGCTGTACCCAATGTGCACTCACCGGGATTTCAAGCCTCCACCCTTTGTGCAAGCTCTCCTTTCTGAGGGCTAGTTACTCCTGTGGGCAATGGGCAATGAGGCTTTCAAAAGCATGACATGATCAGATGTGTATTCTAGAAAGCTCAGAGTGGAGAACAGACCTGGGGAGGGAGTGGGCAGGCGAGAGCAGGGGGTTTCCTTCGGAGGTGGCGGCAGTGGTGCAGAGACGGTGGAGAAACAGCAGGGATGGAGCAGGGGTGGATGAGGGAAGTGTTTAAGAGTTGACATAGGGCCTGGTCACCAGTGCACAGACTTCAAAGAGATTACGCGGCTTGCCCAGTGTTTCAGTGTTTCACGGCTATGAATTCAAACCCAGGCCTCCTGATTGCCTCCTGGTCCAAGAGACGACCTCGTGGTTCTAAATTCCCATGCAGCGCCAGGGGCCTGCGGCTGTGTGGAACAGGTGCCCAGTAACTGACCACGAGGCCGGCGCTGTGCTCCGAAACCCATCTGTGAGTTTGTGCAGAGGCCACCTCCCCCCTGGCCTTTCCCAGCCGATGCCTGAGTGCGGCACGAACGCTAAGGCAGGCCCACTTCTGGGACACATCGAGCTCCTCCCGCTGGCCTCGCGGACCCTCCCGCGCGGTGAAGGATGCGCCCACACCGCCCAGCCCAGTGTCCCTCGCTCCCTCCCTTGCAGGCGGACTTCCGTCGCGGTCTGCTGGCTCTCCCAGCCTTACCTAGTTCCCTACTCATTTTCTCTCGCACCAGCATTTCCCCTAATAAATCCCGTGCGTGTTGAACTCTCTCGGAGTCAGCTTCTCGGAGGGCTAGACTAACAGCGCGTTTTTATAAGAGCTGACTGACTCCAGGGACTAGCTTACGACTTCACTGATGGTCTCTGATTGACGGAGAGCTGGGCTTTTACAATGCCTGACCTACTCTGATGCAATGAATTTTCAGCTTTTATTTTTCTTCTTACATGGGTGATATGTTTTTACTTAAAACATGGTTAAGAGTCGAAACACCAATAATCTTTACCCTCCCCCAAACTCGAGCATGATGTATTAAAAAGCTGCTATTTCACACTATTGGCATTGGTGACTTCTGGGTCATGGGACTGTGAAGGCACATTGCAAATGTTTCCCTAGGAGGCTTTGACACCCACCGAAGAACTTACTAAACACCTGCTGAAGCACAGGGCAGCCGTTTTGCTCACTATGAAAACCTCCCCTGAGCTGTCCTCCCTATTTTCTGGGACCAGATTTTCAAACCAAAGCCTTACTACTAGACATAACTGCACTATTATATTAAAACGGATTTGTTTGGAAAAATGAGTGCAAACATGGGCTGAAATGGTGAAATGAGGCAACTTTCAAGAAATCCCACGTGAAAACCAGACATGATGGATTTCTTACTCTAAATATTGGAATCAAAGTGTTAAATTTTTTTTGCCGCGCCGTAGGCCTTATGTGCTCTTATTTCCGCCACCAGGGATTGAACCCCGGCCCCAGCAGTGAAAGCACCAAGTTCTAACCACTGGACCACCAGGGAATTCCCTCAAAGTGTTAATTTTTGATTAGCAGAGACACAGAGCATTTTCAGGATCTCTTTCTTCATAAGCCAGGAAAACAATGTCCACTTTGACACTGTAAAATCCTCTCCTTTGGCTATTTTGAAAAACCTACCGGAGTTTCAAACTTGTTGAAAACCCATCCTTATCCTGAACTAACTGCTAAGTTTAATCCTGAAAAAAGGTAATGTGCAAAACTAACATCTGAAAAGAAAACCTCTCCTTTTCCCTGGCCAAAGTTTCATTTAAAATATACTGGGAGGGCTTCCCTGGTGGAACAGTGGTTAAGAATTCGCCTGCCAATAAAGGGGACACGGGTTCGAGCCCTGGTCCAGGAAGATCCCACATGCCGCGGAGCAACTAAGCCTGTGTGCCGCAACTACTTAGCCTGCGCTCTAGAGCCCACGCGCCACCACTACTGAAGCCCGCGCGCCTAGAGCCCGTGCTCCGCAACGAGAGGCCACCGCAATGAGAAGCCCGCGCACCGCAACGAAGAGCAGCCCCCGCTGGCTGCAACTAGAGAAAGCCCGCGGGCAGCAACGAAGACCCAACGCAGCCAAAAATAAATAAATTAAGAAATAAATCTATTAAAAAAATAAAATATATTGGGAGATCTTACTTTACTACAGCAAGTTGATGGCGTCGTCCAGATCACTGCGCGGGCAACAAACTTAAGACCTTTGTTCCAAATCAGGTCAGGTGCCTAATGCATGTTGGGATTTGTAGTTCAGGTTCCTCCAGTTTTTAGAAAATAATTCGCACATTCACATACTTTATATGTAATGTGCTGCCATCTAGTGGAGCTCAGGCATAACTGTTAACTCCAATTTACGTAGAAGGTGAAAAGTAGAAAGGCATCTTACTTAGAATGTTGAAATCACTTCCTTCACTAATTTAACCTAAGTCCTTCTCCTTTTTTTTTTTGTTCCGGTACGCGGGTCTCTCACCGTCGCGGCCTCTCCCGTTGCGGAGCACAGGCTCCGGACGCGCAGGCTCAGCGGCCATGGCTCACGGGCCCAGCCGCTCCGCGGCATGTGGGATCTTCCCAGACCGGGGCACGAAGCCGTGTCCTTTGCATCGGCAGGCGGACGCTCAACCACTGCGCCACCAGGGAAGCTCCCCCTTCTCTTTTATTAGCACCTACTATGTGCTGCTCTGGGAGCACTCAAAGATTGAATGAGCCAGGAACTGCATGTGGAAGTCAGCAACAAAATAGAAGGAATGCAGGTCACTGAAGATACTGGAGCCTTCCTTTCTGGACCCTGACCTATATAGTTCAGAGGGAGGGAAATAAAAATTCTCTTGTGCTTTTTAAGGTATAAGTACAGTTATTTTGGCACACGCAGTCTATTCTAACACTAATATATACTTAGTGGCAGAATGCAGGCATCCTGAGTACACTGAGGGGGTTGAGTCTGGGGAACTTCAAAGTGCATTGTTGGGCAAGAGCAAAAAATCAGGTTTGGCTGAAGAGAACAGAAATGTCAGATCAAAAAGAATGGGCTTAGGTCCTGTGAGCCCTCTCTAGAGGCTTAGTAACTCATCACTTTATCAGGTGTGTAGCTGAGCCGACTGTTTAGGCTATTTTGTGCATGTGCTATTTAAGTAGGGCTCGCTCAACACCCACCCAACTGACTTCCCCTGCCTTTTACTTTGGAAAGGCTGGAAAACAACTATCAAATTCCTAGCCTTCTTTGCTACTAGAGCTGGCCAATGAAACATAGGCTGCAATCTCTGAGGGCTTCCTTCCTGGATAAAAAGATGATGCCTCTCTGAAAGGCTTTTGACTTTTGCTCCTTCCCTTCTTTTCTCCTGGAATGCATCTGTGATGCATAGGGACATGGCAGCCATGTTGTGACTTGGCGTGAGGTCAGACGCATAAAGACAGCAGGGTGAGAGAAGGGACCTGGTTCCTTGAAGACAGCCTCAAGACAACAGCCCTAGACTAACTCCTCTGGATTTCTTATGTGAGAAAAATAAACTTCTTTCAATCACTTTTTTGCTCTTGGAGCTAAATGTATTTATAATAGTCACAGTGGCTCAGAACAAAGACTGTTAAGTCAGAAGGATAAAGGTAAGTCCCACGTCTTTCCCTCACTAGCTAAGTCACTTAACTATAAATCTCAGTTTTCTCATCTTTAAAATAGTCATAGCACTTACCTCAGGGATGTTGTGAGGAAGGACTTGGCATGTAAAACCATCAGTACAATGTTACACTTGTACTTAATGATTAGTATATATTCAGTTATAATGGATAGCAAACATTGCCCTTTAAAAATTAAAAAAAAAAACAACCCAAAAGTACCTTTTGGGGCCTAGACCAATGAGTTCATAGTAGATGGTCTTTTAATATTCACTGAATATGAATGGTAGGCTCTCAGTAATAATTCTGCCAGGCTCAAGAACATGTTTCTTATGAACAGTAAATATATTTTGTCTTCTCTGGTCCTAATTTTGCTTTTCAGATCATTTTAGTATTGTCTGACCATATTACTGCTTTTTAACCTTCTTGCAGTTTCCATTGCTGATTTTCACTACCATTCCTTCACAAACACTCATCACAATATTGAAACCAGATCATTAGAGGTTAGCAACATTCCAACATTGATGGAGGAACAGCTCTCTTTCCCCGACAGACACTGACTTAACAACCATATGTGGACCGAAATACTTTTGTGAGAACTTCAGAAGCCCATTAAGAAATTGCAGTACCCTGGGTGAGGGCAAAGCTGAGGACAGCCACACTGAAGCGGGTGAGAAGAGCCATTTCTTACCTGCTACTACCCCTCTCCCAGGCTAGCACAGCTTAGTCTCTGGCTCAGTTTCCCCATCATGGGGACTAGGGGGAAAGAGGAGAGTGGAAGATTCACCCAAAGTTCCAGCTTTTCGAGGGCTGCTTGAGTGACTGGTCACGCTCCCCTACTTGGAGTGCTGATGGAACCGGCATGGTTTGGCACCAGAGAGCCTGCCGTGCCATCAGAGGCTGGTGTGGCTCTGCACAGTCAGGACAACGTGCCCAGCTCGAAGCTTCATCCTTGAGAGGGAGGAAGAAGAGTAGAGTGTGTGTCTGATGTTCCAGCTTCTTGGATGGCTGCACAAGTGACTGGTTTGTGTTTCGCCTGACTTGGGGTGCTGATGTACTTTGGCTGCCTGGGGGCCAATGAGAAAAATGGGCAGTGGGGTGGCTTCCTGCTGTAGCAACAAAGAACCTGCAGTACTGCAGACAGACACCAGAAGGAGGAAGAGGTTATGAGCTCCTGAAAAAGGCGCTGGCAACCCTCTCGAGTTGGCAAATCACACACACAAGCCCAGAGAAGTTGCAATCCCACCAAAAGGTTGATTCGGAGGACCCCAGCATCTATAAATGAGCTCATTGATGGTGCTCCCCTGTACGAAGCTAGAAGAGGTGAGGTGGATGTTTTCTCAAATGCATAAAACCCAGCAAAAAGTCAGAAGGCACACAAAGAAACATGACACATTCAAAGGAACAAAATAAATCTCCAGAAACCAACTCCAAAGAAATGGCAATCTAAGAATTACCTATCAAAGAATTAAAAATAATAGTTTTAAACAAGCTCAATGATCTACAAGAGAATGCAGACAACTAAATGAAATCAGGAAAATGATGCACGAGCAAAATGAAAATATTAACAAATAAATAGAAACTATAAAAAAGAACCAAACAAATTCTGGCACTGAAGAATATAATAACCAAATTGAAAAATTCACTAGAGGGGTTCAACAGCAGACTTGATCAGCAGAAGAATCAACAAAGTGGAAGACAGGTCATTTGAAATTATCCAGTCAGAGAAGCAAAATGAAAGAAAAAAGTGAAGGGAGCCTAAGGTACTTATGGGACACTAGCAAGTAGACCAGAAGAAGAGAGACGGGGACGAAGAGCTGATGTGAAGAAATCAATAATGGCCCCAAATTTCCCAAATCCAAGGAAGGAAATGGACATCCAAATTCAGAGTTAAGCAACATTCTGCTAGACTGGAAACCTGATGACTGATTATATTTTTAATGGCCTTTAAACTAGTTTTATTATTCAGGTGAACGTACCTACTAGACGTCGTAAAGAATCAAACCTGCAGTGCTGTTATAGTGTTCTGTTTGGGTAAGGGTGAAAAGGAGAAACAGGCCCAGGGGAGATTATAGGAGGGGACACTCTTCCCTCAGCCCTAGTGAATCCCTGTGACAGTATGTTAAGATAAGGGAAAATATCCAATCCAGACTTTAGAATGATGGCTATGATGCAATTCATAATCTCTTCCTTTGAATAAATATTCTTACCAAAGAGCCAAGAATGCCTTGAAATCACTAACTCTGTTCTGAACCTTAAGCATCTTGCTGTTCTATGTGGTTTTTCAAAGTTATATGCTATAAAATATCAAATACTCTCTAAAACGTAGTTCATAACCTCTTGTAGGGTCAGAGACCCCTCTGGGAGTATGATAAAAGCAAGTATGGACCTTAGTACCCTAGAAAAATGAATCCACACACACACGTTAACATTAAATTTCAGAGGTTTTACAGCCTACATGAAGAAGCCCACCTTAGAATGTCTTACGTGTCTGTGAGGACCCCAGGTTTAGAAAACTTTGATGGAAACTCTGGTTGCTGTTTCCCCATGTCTAAAGTGAAAGGGTAAAATAAATCTATGTGGTTCTTCTACTTGGGAATAAATGTGCAATCGGGTACAAAGTCTAATAACAAACCAACCAATTTAGAGTGCTTGTATAGGGAGTGGGGTAGTTGGTAAAACACTGAAAAGTGAGAAACAACTTTTGTAGCTTATCACAGCAAAAGGAAGATTAAAACTAGAAAATGAAGAGGTCGTATCACTTGCTATTCCTTAACAACCTAAGTGTGGAATGCATGTGTGTATTTTTACAGCAAAATTCTGAAAGTCAACAAACAAGAAGAGAAGAGAGCCAAATATACCCTGAGTACCCCACCGAGAAACCATCAGTTAATATTACATGGTGCCGTCATTCAGAACTAAGCAAACGTTTATTGAATGTTCAAGGTACTAAAAAGGGAGTCTGTAATTTTGTTAATTAAATGATGTTTCATATTAATTTATGAATCATGCTTTGGAATTCTCTAAGTCACATGTGGATAACTTTACATTAATGAAAAAGTATACATTTTATGTATATGTGGAAAGATTGGAAATTTCCTTCAATAACTTTATTCTTTACAAAACATATAAATAAATAAAACTATTCAACTTCTAAAGGATTACCACATTCAAGGAGAAGGTATTGACTGCTATCACCATTCTAAATAACGGGAATGAATCCCGTTCCTTCACCTTCCAATTCTACCGGCAAAGTGAAAACTGAAGTGAAATTAAGTTGGACTGTGACATCATTGCCAGGGATAAACGCAGGCATTTCCAAACATGGAACGCTGGGCCCCCAGAAAAGTGACAGAGAGTAAGCTACTGAGTCTTGCACTCGGGCACATCTTTTCCAGAGGACACATGCCAAGGACCTGGCTGGGGATCCACAGTCTCTGCTCCAGCAATTTGTTCTTCTGAGAGGAAAAAAAAAAAAATCAACAACAAAAGTAATCTTAGTAAAAACATACACAAATCCCAAATACAACTAAAGTGAAAAGGATGTTTGGAGTAGAGATATAAGAAGAGATGTAAGAAGAATGGAACACAGCACTTAAACATGGTTCATTATTTTGCTTGTTAAAAAACTATATTTCACTTCGGCAGAGTTGAAGTTTTTTTTTTAATAGAACTTTTTTTTATTGGAGTATGATTGCTTCACAATTGTGTGTTAGCTTCAGAGTTGAAGAAGTTTATTCCCCATTTTCTTATAAGATGAATTGTTAGAAAAACCATATTGTACATAAAACCAAGAAGTAATAAAGTCTTATTTGGAATTCATCAATTTGAGATTCAAAGTGAACCAAACACAGATTAACTCAGTTAGATTTTCTTTTGTCCTATTTTTAGAGGGGAAAAAAATGGTGAGCTGTACAAATACTATGTATTTTAGAGAATATTTAGCCATCTTTAAAAAGTTTTCTTTGAGCCTTTAAAAAGCACTTCAACTGCATCTATTTGTTTATAAACAATATCTATTTTCAAATTATTATATTCATGAAGGTAAATCTAGAACAACGGGTCTTGGAAATTATCTTAGGTGTTGAGATAATATAAATTTCCTTTTATAATTAAAATTATTTTAGACTGACATTTTACTAATTCAAGCTGAGACTATGTCCTTTAATTCTGAATTGGTCAGTTTTTGATTTATATATCCCTCCAGTCTACTCTTTTATTTTACTTAAAAACTGTACCAGAGAGACCCATGTATTGATTAAAAAACTTAAGCATTTTTATTTGAGGTTGGATTACTTCATATTATGCATGTGCCTTTGGCACTGTCAGATAAAGATCAATAGGTGATTATAAAACTTTATCAGTGTTTGAATAGACCCTTCTAAAATGGGGTGTGTGTGTGTGTGTGTGTGTGTATACAGCAAAAGTTCCATAGAAGTGTTAGCTAATGGAAGGTCCTCAAATGTTTGTTACATACTGTTCAATGAAGTGAATAGTTCAAAATTTTTCCCAAATTGCGTTGTTCCTTCCTATATCTCTAACAGCACTGTCAGAGCGCTGACGTGATCCAATTTTGACGTGTAGTTGACGAGAACAGACTGATTCCCTCTTTGTCACAAAGCAGAGTTCTCATAAACCCTGGTAACCTTTGCTCAGAGCTTTAAATGATCTCTGGCAGCTGCCTCTCTTAATGTAGTTTTGTTGCTTTAGGTTTCTACAAGTGCATAAAAGGGTGTTTCTGAGAGGCAGATACACTGTCACAAAGGGCCGTGGCCATACACACGTGGGCACATGATAAATGCTATGTGGTGACAAAGACTGAGAAACGCCATATTACAGAGCTTCTCCAGACATGTTCCCCACCTCTGTGTATAGCACCTCCGCAGAGCTGGGGGCGATCCCCGACTCCACCCCAGTCCATCCAATCAGGCACCTAGCACTGCTCATTTTGCCCCCAAATCTCTCCCATCTGTCCACGTCTCTCCATCTCCATTGCACCTGCCCAGGTTCATGCTGTCACCCTTGTCCAGGCAACTGTCAAACTCTTGCTCCTATGATTTGTTGGTTACCTAACATCTGAGGTAATGTTTTCAAAATTTACAAGTCATCACGTTCCCCTGATATTGTTTAAAGTCTTCCAACGGCTTCCTCTATATGCCTACAGGATCAAGTTTAAATTCCTTTACACTATCTACAAAGTCCTGCATGTCTGGCTCTGAGCTCTCTCTTTGGCTTCACTGACTACATCCACAGAAGCCTGTGTTCCTTGTGCTCTGGTCACAGCATATTTCTTTCAATCCTTCCCCTGACTGTGGTTCCTCCTACCCTGATGGCGGCTGTCACTGTCCCATCTGCCTGAAATGCTTTTCCCTCCCCTCTTTGTTAAGCTAACTCACATTAACCTCCTAGATCTCAGTTCCCTTTTTCAAGGAAGACTTCTGTAATATTTAAAAAACAACAACCTATTATAAGTCTCATAGCCTTTTGCACTCTAGAATTTTACTTTTTTTGTCACTTGATTACTGTCTATACCTGTTAGACTGTAAGCTCTAAGAGGGCAGGGACCATATCTGGTTTTGCTTATTAATGTACCATTAGGGTCTAATGTGTGACACAGAGTTGAAATAAAAAAATTCTGATCGATTAAATGAATAAGTAAATGATACAAGTCTATGATCTGGCTTGTGTAAAATGAATATAATACTATTGGAAATACTGGCCCATTGAATCGATAAGAAAATCTTTTTCAGTAAAACTGGTTTTGTTTATAAGGTAGTATCTTTATGGCCTTGGGAGAGTTGCTTGTCCATTCCAGGGGAAAGCTGAGGGTTTAAGAGGCAACCTTCACTTGGGGTTGTTTTCTTGCATTTCTAAAGAAATATCTTATTTTCAGATTTGATTTGCTAAGCAATGACTCACAAGGAGAATTTTTACATACCAAAGGAAAGAAAAAAAAAAGCTTCACTTGGGGTAAAAAGTGACTACTGCACTTCAGAGCTGTGCTTTGGAGAAACTTTCTCCCACAGAAACAGCAATGAAGTCTGTGCACTGTGAGCCTGATCAACGCCATCCTCCCTTGTCTACACTTGCCCTGTGGGGATCACACATTAAAGAGAGGTTCCAACTGTTATCCGCCCCCCATCCCCGCCCCATTTCCAAGCAACCAGTATATTTACCTACCTGGGCAAAGGCCTAAACCTGAGTTATCAAAATAGTGAACTGGAGAAGGTACTGGCAAAGACTTTGATCGGCTATCAAAAAACCAAGATTTTGGCGATTCCTTTGGCACAGGATCTTGTAAATTCCTTTCCTTGCACTGAGATGACATATGTTGTCTCTTTTTAGAGGCTGTTCCGGTCACTTTAGGAGACTTTGGAGAATTCTCACAAGTTACTTCTCTGTGAGCCTCTCTTTTAAGGGTTCTCTCCTTCCACGTTTTGACCTCATTGTAAAGATGATGATTATTGCTTAAATGTGAGGGGGCGGGGCGGGGCGGGTGGGGTGGAGGTGGAGAAAAAAGGAGGACATAAGACTGCAATTCCTGCAACGTACTCATGTTTAAGTTAAGAAAAAAAAAAACTGCTTTAAATTGTGGTAAAATATACATAACCTATAATTTACCATTTAATCATATTTATAGTTAAGTTTCAACCTAATGCTTCCTGTTTAGACTGTTTCCACAGTTCAGAAAATGAAATGAGGTCAGTATAGTTTAAGTAATTGAATAAACCTCCGAAATCATGGAGTTTTGAAAAGAAAGCTCAGAGCATGACATCAGGTTTTTAAACAAATCAGTGATATCGTCCAGAGGTTTATCTGTTGATAATTTGTGGCCATAATTCGATAAATCAGTCTGGGTAGATGATTCTAATGTACCTTTGTTATTTTAAAAGAAATAATTCATGGTACTTTTCTGGATTAGTTACAGTCTTGCTTCTCATAGGAAATGCCACCAGCATTTATCCAGTTTCTCCAGACAGAAACCTGGGCAACCATCCTAGGGGCCTTTCTCTCCTTTACGTGAGCCAAGTCTGTTGATACAACCTCATACTTACTTCTCAAATTCGTTTCCTTATTTTTATCTGCATTGGCACCATTCCAGTCCATGCCAAAATTATCTTTTGCTTGGACAACAATAAACAGATTCCTAAATTGGGGCCTCCTATACTGTGATGCTATCTGATCTCAGCAGGCCTTGGCTTAAAATCCTCCAGTGGAATTAATCCTTCCATTACGTTTTAGGATACCACCCAAACGTCCTCCCAATGACCTTTGGGGCCTGTGTAACCTGGACCAGTTACCTCTGGCATCTCATCTTGCACTTCACTGTCTCAGTCTCTATGCCCTGGCCACAGTGGATGTCTTTCAGTTCCACCAGCTGGTCACCCTTCCTGACTCAAAGCCTGTGCACATGCTGCTCCCTCAGCCTAGAAGGCTTACCCACCTCTCCTTTCACCTGGCCTAATTTCTACTCATTTTTCACATCCAGTCTTAAAGGTCAGTCTCTTGATCACCACCCCTCCCCATACCTAGGTAAGGTTTGATCCCTCTGTGTTATACCCTTTCATAATGTCCTATTTTTTGTTGTTGCTGTTTGCTTGATAGCACTCATTACAAAGGATTAGTTATTTGTGGAATTATTTGTTTAATGCCTATTTTTTTTCCTCATCTCATTGGTAGAGGTTAGCACAAGATTCTAGTCATTGGTAGAAGACAAATAATTAAATTTGTCAGAACTGTTTTTAAAGTAAAACTAAGTAGGCTACGATAATGGACCTAAGGGGTTCCTCCTTGAATAAGAGCCTCATTGACTTGGGTATATGGACTTGTGGTATATTTAAGCTGTTCCCTCAAAGATCCTTCTTTACTTCCTAGTTCTTGGCTTAGTTAAAAATAGGTCAATTGACAGATAACCAACATCTGGAATGGTGCTACCATATTCTTATGCCTTTTAAAAAAGACATATTTTATGTAACTTAAAAATTACTTTCTCCGTATGTGTGAAGGATTGCCAACTGCAAAAACTATTTATGTATGTATCTATATCATCCTCCCCAACATGTAAGACGTAAGTATAATTTCTATATCGTGTGAGCAGATCTTACCTTAACAGCTCATTCTTTTGCTTTATTAGCTGTTCATTTTGCTGCTTTAGCTTGGAAACTTCCTTTTCCAGCCGTATATACTCACTCTTCAGGATAAGAGCTTTCGTGCTTTGTACAATGCCACTGCCACCTCCACAGGTGAAGGGTTTATTTGAAGGCTGAGGATCAGCATGTTCTGATATCACTGTGGGAGGCAAAAATACAGACAGGTGATAATTTTAGTAGTTCCAAATAAAGAAATAAAGAAAACATTATGAAAGGTAGTAAGTCACTATAAAAACCAATATACCACCATCTCCCTGGAAGTCATCCTTGCCCACCTCCTTCTCCCTTAACCTCACACGGCTATTTGGTCATCAATTCTAAACAGCTCTCGAATCCTCCTGCTTCTCTCCACCCACCAATTCCACTCTCATAATCCTGCTGAGATCGTTCACCATCACTGTAGTAGTAACAATCCTCCCCAGAGCTGTCCTCCATTGATCTATCTTCTAGAGCAGTAGAATCACCTGGCGGGCTTCTTCCTACAGTGTGTGTGGGGTCCACCCCTGTCATTCAGTGCATCACAAGTATTCAACACATACCTGTTCACAAGATAAACCTTAGAATGATATTAGAGCATATATTATTAAGTATTCTACACTGTGTGTGTAAAAGTAATGTAAGGGACTGTTCTGTAAATTTTAGATAAAACTGCATACAAGTGTGAGGTGCTTATGAAATAGAATAATCCACTGGGTCACTGATGATTTATAAAAGGGGGATAAGGTGTGTGTGGGGAAGATACTCAATGTCCATTTCCTTTTGAATTATTCTGAATTCAGGGACAATATGTACCTGAAAGTCACTTACAAATCAAGAGTAATTATCTTGACCCTTCTGTAACAACAAGGAATCCTCAGTTCTATTTTTATCCCTTGAAGTTTTCCAGATAGTAGCTGTGATCATCTTTAACACTATCTCTAATTCTTTTTTTTAAATGAGTGGACAATAATACACACAAATATCATCTTACACTTGCTTGACCTTTAGAATTTTCAGTGTGCTTTGCACACACAACTTTTAGTTTGATCCTTACTATATACATTGTCTTCAGGATTTCACACAGCCCTTAAGTGAGAGCAATCAGTTCAGAGGCCTGTCCCTGACTGCTAGTTCAATGCTTGTCTTACTATACAAAGCTGCCCCAAGTACTGTTCAGCATTTTCTCTTTTCAAATGAAATATAAGAGATAGAAATACAGAAAAAGGTATAGTTTGAGAGATATATATGCAGAAATTTGATCATTAAACTTGAAGACTGTTCCTAAGATAAATTTCAAAAAGTTTGCAAGTACGCAGCAACTCTATATTTTCAGTATCAAGAACAAGTAGGATAATATTTAGTTATTTTTACTGTGAACTGATAATATATTTACTGTGCACATGGTTACAATCTATTAAGACATGTGCTTGTATTTTTATTGGGAAGTGTACTTCTACCCTGATAGTTAAGTCATTCTTTTACAGTGCTGAAGATATCTTCACCAATAGGTAAAGATCTGATTATGCAGAAGTAAAATTTGTATTTTCTAAAAATCTATAATGGACAGACAGTTAAGATTACAGTAAACTAAGGAGATGTCACAGGATAAATATGAGCCCAATGAATTCATTTTAAAAATAGTTTTTTCTTGGGGCTTCCCTGGTTGTGCAGTGGTTAAGAATCCACCTGCCAATGCAGGGGACACGGGTTCGAGACCTCGTCTGGGAAGATCCCACATGCCGCGGAGCAACTAAGCCTGTGCACCACAACTACTGAGCCTGCGCTCTAGAGCCTGTGAGCCACAGCTACTGAGCCCACGTACCACAACTACTGAAGCCCGTGTGCCTAGAGCCTGTGCTCCACAACAAGAGAAACCACCGCAATGTGTAGCCCGCACACTGCAACCAGAGAAAAACCCGCATGCAGCAACAAAGACCCAACGCAGCCAAAAAACTAAAAAAATAAAAAGTTCTCTCTAAATCAGTGATTAACTTAGCTTTATTTTTGACTATCATACCTGTAATAGCAGTCTTCAAAATATGTAAGTGTATTGAAGTAAAATGGAAAGATCGGGAAGTATCAGCATTTTCTACTTACTTGAGGTATCTTGGGCCTGTTGATTTCTTCTAAGATTTTCTCTCAATAGCCTTATAACTTCTTTTTGATATTCCACAGTGGCTTTTGTCGAAGCGATTCTATTAAGAACAATAGAAATATGTAAAAGCCCAGAAACTAATTTTTAATGAAGGAATAAACACAACTGCTGTCAAGAATTTTCTAATAGGACACATCACATAAACACAATGTCCTGGTAGCAGTAGATGAGCCCTCATGACACCCTCCTGGTATCATGCACCTTACAGCTATAACACCACCAAACTGGAAGTATTCTGTTTGGTTGCAGCAGCAATTTTTTTTAACATTGAGAAATCAATTCTTTTAAAATTTTTGGAAGCCCAATAGCTATTAACCGGATATTGTGTAAAATTATATCTGGGGGCACCATAAAATAAATAATTGGTCTGTTACCATGAGGTCCTAGAAATACCTTGAAGGTACAACAATTACCAGAGCATGAAAGCAAAAAGCAGCTTCCTTTCTACATTGTCAGGAAAGCAAACCCCGGCTGTAGCTCTGGTCTAAGGTGATACAGTCAAAGGTCAAATTCTACCCATTGTTCCCTGGTAGAGACATTTTGTGAACTGTTTGCTTAAGCATTAATCAGCAATGATAAATCAGCAATGATACTCTGCTGTTCTTAGAGGCTGACAGTATCTGCTGATTCGATTCTATAAGTAAAATTGCTTTTTATAATGAAGATCTTAATAGACCTAAGTTTTACTTCTTATCACCAGAAGCCTGGTTAGAACGAATGAAGATTCAGAGTGCTACATTTTAGGCAAAATTAGATATCATCATTAAATATTTATAGGAAGAATTAAAAGTGTTAGGAGCCAGAAGGGATCTTAAGAAATCCTTTAATATAAACCTATCCTTTTATTGATTATGAATGTGAGGCCCAGAGAGATTAAACAGCTTGTGTAAGGTGATATATTCATTAGAGGCAACATATTTCTAATTTAGTTTCCCTGACACTGGCTAACGTTCTTTTCATTATGCTATACCACAAAGAACTTGAGGCACGTTATTACGTATATAGTACTATATATAAATAAATCAATAAAAAGAGGATATGCTCTTGGGCATTAGGTATTATAATTTCAAAGGAAATACAACTTTTTCATAAAAATACAATGGGAAGAACAAATAAAATTAAGAGAACCAACAGAGACCTTAGTCAAACTGCTAAATACACCACAGGTTCTTAACATTTACTTTCAAGCATAAAAAGGATATTTTAAAGCTATTTAAATATGATTGAGCAAGAAGCATCCAAAGACATAGTGTGTTAGTAATCAGAATTGTGCTTATTTTAAAAACTTTGCATATGTAATGAGAATTTAATAGATTTAAAATCTGTGAATGTTTGCATTTATTTTTTTAAAAAGCAATAACAATATTTTCATATATTTAAAAAAGTTAACTAATGCAAAGAAAGTTATATCGTTTTGAAAGGAAATTTAAGCTTTTAAAGTCATGTTCAATTAAGGCAAAGACATACTCCTTTTCAAAATCCTTGGCATTTTTCATCTTCTCCAGGTCTATTTTCACCAGCTTTGTTTTGAGCTCTTCAATTTCTTCTTTATAGGGCTTAGCTCCTAAAGCAACTTTGTCCTAAATTTTTTAGAGAAAAGAAAAATAAAATAATTTTAGAGCAGTTCTGAAGAGTTGTTAACTGCCTTGATCTGGTAGAAACATTTTAAAACAGCAATCTTCAAATATATAAAAAGCAGGGAAGGCACAAATTAACACTGAAATGAATAACAAATAGATATATGATGTGAAGTATAATCTGAAGCTCTTGGAAGCTAATACATACTTAGAGAACATATGACTTTTGTTTCTTAGAACAATTTTTTTCCCAATTTAAAAACAATCTACCTAAACAAATGAAACAAAGGTTGAAAGCAATGAAATGGGCAGACGAAGGTTAATCAGGAAAATGAAAGAAAACGATGTCAGAACAGCAATATAAATATCAAACTGGAACTGAATTTAAGGCACAAAGTATTATGTAGCATAGTTGAGGATATTTTGTAGTCAAAGATGGTTCAATCCAGTGATATATTTACTTTCTACTCAGAGAAAAAAAATCCATATATAAATCTTTTCTTTAAATGAATAGATTTCATTTTCAAAGTAATTTTAGGCTTATGGAAAAATTGAGCAGAGAGTACAGAGTTCCCATAAACTGTGCCCTCCCCCTGCCCCAACTCTCCTGTTATAAAACATATTAATGTGGTATAGTTGTTACAAATGATGAGCCAATATTGATACATTACTATTAACTAAAGTTCATAGTTTACATCAGGGTTTATTGTTTGTATTGTATATTCTATGGGTTTTAACACTTGTATAATGACATGTGTTCATCATTACTCTATCATACAGAATAGTTTCACTGCCCTAAAAACCCCCTGCACTCCACCTATCCATCCTTCCCTCCCTCCCCTTAAACTGTTGGCAATTCCTGAACTTTTTACTGTTTCCCTAGTTTTGCCTTTTCCAGAATGTCATATGGCTGGAATCATCCAGTATGTAGCCTTTTCGGATTGGTTTATTTTAATGAACAATATGCATTTAAGATTCCTCCACGTCTTTCTGTGGCTTGAGAGCTCACTTCTTATTACTGCTGAATAAATTGCTCTTTTTATTGCTGTACCACAGCCACACAGTGGAATACTATTAGATATTGAATACAAAAATAAACCCATCTAAATTAGGAACCCAGAGAGCTCTCTATTCCTCTAGGCTTTCCCACTCCAACCCCCATCAAAACATCTGTACACACACAATGACTAGCAAAGACTAAAAAGATGCAAAGCTTCTAAAAATGACAGATGCTCAGCTTAAGGAGGTTGATGACTGGGTCAGACGAAGCCACTGTTTGCTCAGTCAGAGCACCAGTTCAATACCCAGGCCTTCTGGACCAGACACTGATATCAGGGACTCCCTGGGCGTGTGTCTGGCTGAAGTAGTGTCAGTTTCCCAAGAAACTGCCAAACTTTCCTCCGAAGTAGCTGTACTATTTGCATCCTGCCATGATGACTGAGTGTTCCTGTTGCTCTACATCCTCACCAGCAATAAGTGTTGTCAGTGTTCTGAATTTTGGCTGTTACGGTATTTTGAGATACCATAGGTGTGTAGTGTTATTCTTGTCATTTTGATTTTCAATTCTGTAATAACATGATGTTGAGCATCTTTTCTTATGTTTATTTGACATGTGTCTGTCTTCTTTGGTGGGGTGTCTATTCAGATTTGTGGCCTGTTTTTTGTTTGTTTTTGTTTTGTTTTGTTTTGTTTTTTGCGGTACGCGGGCCTCTCACTGTCGCGGCCTCTCCCGTTGCGGAGCACAGGCTCCGGACGCGCAGGCTCAGCGGCCATGGCTCACGGGCCCAGCCGCTCCATGGCATGTGGGATCTTCCCGGACCAGGGCACGAAGCCGTGTCCCCTGCATCGGCAGGCGGACTCTCAACCACTGCGTCACCAGGGAAGCCCTGTGGCCTGTTTTTTAATCGGGTTGTTTGTTCTCTTATATTTAGTTTTAAGAGTTCTTTGTATATTCTGGATAACAGTCCTTTATCAGATATGTTTTGCAAACATTTTTCTCCCAATCTGTGGTTTGACTTTCACAGGGCAAATGTTTTTAATTTAAATGAAGTCCAACTTATCAATTTTTTCTTTCACGGATCGTGTTCTTGGTGTTGTGTCTAAAAAAGTCATCGCCAAACCCAAGGTCTGCTAGTTTTTCTCCTATGTCATTTTCTAGGAGTTTCCTAGTTCTGTGTTTTATATTTACGTTTATGATCAACTGAGTTAATTTTTGTGAAAGGTGTAAGGTCTGTGTCAAGCCTTGTTTTTTCGCTTGTGAATGTGCAATTGGTCCAGCACCATTAGTTGATAAGATTATCCTTTTCCACTGAACCACTGAATTGCCTTTGCTCTTTTGTCAAAGATCAGTTGACTATATTTGTGTGGGTCTATTTCTGTGCCCTCTATTCTATTCCATTGATCTATTTGTCTATATACTGTTTTAAAAATTCAAAGAACTCCAAAAACAATTATCCATTTATGATATCAAAAATTTTAAAATATATTCTATAAGTGCAGAAGTTACAGTAACTTTTTACCACAATATAATGAAATAAATTAGTCATATATAACATTGTTTAAAATAATTCTTACATAAAAAAAAATCAAAATTGGAAATACTGCCTTAAAATGAAAGACAATAAGAATTCCATATTTCAAAGTTTGGCATGTGATGAAAGCTGAACTCAAGACATACCGATCACCTTAAATAGTTTTTCTAATGAACTGAAAGTACAATTTTTAGTTAACATGATCTATTTATCATCTATATTTTAGATGGATTCTGTTAAGAAACTTTCCTTGTTCTACCAGAAAAAGAATTCCTTTGAGTATGAATTAAATTACATCAAATTTAGAAATTAATTTGGGAAAAACTGATGGATGTACAGTATTTAGGTTCCAAAACAGGAAATGGCAAGTTTCAAATCTTAAACCACATTTTCTCCCACATTACTCTTTGAAGTTCTATTGTTCCTTTCATATATGTTTTCCTCATCTTTTGTTTAGTCTTCAAACACTTTATTTTAGATTCTGTGGCCATTATAAGATTTTTTTCCTATTGTGTAGGATGTCCATAAAGTTCTAGTGCAGCTTAAATTTTTAACAAATTCACTGCTATTTGACATAAACAATTTGTAAAGATACAACAGAGGAAAAATATAAAGACTTAAATGAAATTGTTAATGTTTCATTTGTTCAAACTACTTTCTTCCATATTCCATTAATAAACCCTACATTATATTGGATAGGTATTTTCAAATAGTGGTAAATAGGTTTTTATTTTTTTATTATGCCAACTCTTGAGTTACACGCAAAAGACTGTATTTTATAGAATATTTATATAATACACAGAAACAAATTTTTCAAAAATTCAAACTGTACAAAGATTTTTATGGATACCCTGTATTTTGCTTTCTTTCCCCAAGGGTGCTGTACAAGACCCCCCAGACTCTGCTATATAATCTAAATGGTTATTTCTGGTATGCAGGAAAGATACTTGTCTCTCCATAACACAGGTTCAATCTATACTGAATGTGAAGTTTGCTGCTCACTCCCTCTTTCTTTATGCCCTTTCTTCACTTATATGAGGAAATTAGAACCACTCTCTCTTGCCCCCCACCTGCCCCTCTTTCTCTTTTACTCACGCCTGCTCCATCTCAGTATCTTTTAGTTACTCTGCATCTCTTCTCCATATGTTCATGCTCCCGTCTAGTCTCATGATTTTATATGCTGACAATTCCCCAAACTTACACCTCAAGTTTAGATCTCTCTCTCTCTCTCTCAGACTCACATATCCAACTGCCTAAGACATAGTTCAGCTTGGGTGTCCCCAGTAGGCATTTCAAATTCAACGTGCTCAAAACTGAACTCTGAGTCTGCTCCCATGTTCTCAAACTTGCTCTTCTGGCAGCCTTTTCTATCTCCATAAATGGCAAGTCCTTTTTCCAGTTGCTCAGGTCAAAAACTAGGGAAATCATCTCTGACTCCAAGAAATATGAGAGGAAGAGATGTGTGCCACTTCTGGGCTAGAGCCTTTGAGAGTAGAGATTTTAAGATATTTTAGCTTCTCCATCTTGTCCCTTTCCTGTGAGCCCAAGCATGGACAGCTTAAAACCTGGCTTTAATCACTAAGATGAAAACAGCACCCAAGGGTGTGGCAGAGAAACAAGATGGGAGAAATGTGGGCCTCTGATTGATCATGTGAACGAAGCCATCCCCCAACCTGGAATTCAGGCTTTTATATGAGTTAGAGAAATAACCTTCCATCTTATTCGAGCCATTGCATTTTTGGTTCCCTTTGCTGTAGCAGCTAGCATGTCACACTAACGCACCCTTCTATATTCTATCTTCAGAGGGCAACTTTTAAAACATTAAGTAAGACCGTAATAGCCTTTAGTCAAAATCCTCTGATGATTTCCCATCTCACCCAGAATAAAAACCAAAGTAGTCTGCAAGACCCTTTATGGGTTGATTCTCTGCTACTTCTCACCTTATTTCCCACCTCTATTCTCTTGCTCACTCTGCTCAGGAGACAATGGCTTTCTTGTGGTTTCTTAAACATGTCTAGACTGTTTCTGTGTTGAAGGCTTTGTGTTTGCTATTTCCTTTGCCTAGAAGGCCCTTTCCCTACTACATCACTCACTCCATCACTTCATGTCACCTTAAAGGTGTGGCTCTCCTCAATGCCCTTTTATAAAGTCACATCTCTTTCCCTTATACCCCAACTCTCACTCAGTATCCATGTACCCTTGTCTGGTTTAATTTTTTTCCATTGCACTTTTCACCATTTGACACACGTATATACTTCATTATTTTCTGTCTTCCTGAACAAGAACATAAACTCCTTGAAGGAAGGGAGAAACTTCTATTTTTTTTTTCCCATTGCTGTATACATGGCATCTAGAACAATGACCAACACACAGCAGGTAACCAAAAATATTTGTTGAAAGAATAAAAATGTGGTCATTTAATTATTTGAAATATTAAAAAACTACTATCAAAAATTCTAAAGCCTCACAGTTGATTTTCTTGGTTTTTAGCTATACAAACAATTGTTGAAAAACAAAACTGAGATTATTTTCTCTTGCCTCTCTGTTTCATGTCTCACTGAATGAATCAGAATTTTTAGAACAATGTTAAATAATGGAAAGAACAGACATCCTTTACTTATTCCTAATTTTAACTGCAATGAAGAGACACTGGAGCAGGAATAGCACAAATACTTATTAGGGCTGGACTCAAGTAGCACAAGTGTGAGAAGTGGCTGGGCTAAAAAAAAGGCAGTGGTAAGGATATGATGAATGAGGGTGCAAACTGTGTAAGGGCATTCATGGTCAAAAAGATTTATATTACTGCTCTTTATAAAGAAAATAGGTCAGAGTCAGCTGAAAGGCTGGGACTCAATAACAAGGGATTAAGCAGAAGAAAAGAGAATTTTAAAATGCACTTATCTAATAAAGAATGTTAAACATTTAGATAGGAAGCCTTTTTTTGAAAAATAAAAAAATAGACATTTTAAACTATAAAGAATATTTATATCTCTTAAAAATAATTTTTCTAGGAAGATAAAAATCATTATCTTGAATGAAAATATACTCCTGCATTTCATTTCTAAGTTGTCACTTGCTTCTTAAAAGTTTGAGTACTGAACTTCAGATATTCACAGATAATAGGAAGTTGAAGTAAAAGCTGAGTCCTAGATTATCTGCCAAATTCAACAGTAAAAGAAAAAAAAAAACCAAACAAACCCTTTTATTTATAAAATGAGTTTGTTAAATTACCTGAAGTATTTGGATCATTTCTTTTGTTTTTTCAAGGCAATCATTTGATTCATTAACTTGCCCTTGAAGTTTTGCTATTATGTCATTAGTCATCTCAAGTTCTTTCTGCATCTTTATAATCTTGCCTTCCTCATGCATAGCGCTTTCTTTAGCTTCATGGAGTGACGTTTCCAGCTCTTGAGTTTTCTATTAGAAAAAGTACACATGCTTAAGGTCTGCCATATAGACAGAGTCATAGTACATAAGTTTAAGACAAAAATAATCATACATAGCAATTAATTTTCACAGATTTCACTAACAAAGGATAGAAAAGAAGAGAAGCCAATGTCACTCAATTTATACATGTATTTCTTTTTATTTATAAGCTGATGTCTTTTGGATTAAAAAATGCCCACATTTTACATTATAAGGTTTAGCGTTTATTTACTAGTTAGCATGGTGCCAAGCATATTAAATAGGTACTTACATTTTAAATTAACACCACTTAGAGAAAGTACATTTGATAATTAGCTCTTTAAAGTAATACATGTCTTTTCCTTTATTTTTATTACCTACTTTTTAACTTGAAAAATACAAGCATATGGAAAAATTCAGAGGCATTTGATGAAGAGTAAGTTTCCCCACCTCAGAACCCTAGCTGACCCTGAATGAAGTAATGACTAAACTCTTTCAGGTGTATCCTTCCAGAAGTTTCCTATGTGTATCTAAGCATAAGTGAATATTCAGTTCATAAAAACAGTCATACACACAGTAGGAAATAAATATATAGTTACTAAATATATAGTATACTAAATATATAGTTCTGCGTTTAAAAAAAATCTAATAATATATTTTTCAGATCTTTCCATTATCGATACACATAGATCTCTCATATTTGTTTTCATGGATACATACATCCATCCATTAGTGGAGATCATCCACTACTGAACACTTAGGTTATTTCCAGTTTTTTCCAAGTACAAAAATACTGGAATTTAAATACCTGAATTTGTTCATATTTATAAGATTATTCACATACATATATATGCAGGTTTTCCTGGAAAATGTGTTTTTTGACCTACTCAGAATTTATTTTTGTTTTGTGAGTGGGGTAGAAATCCAGACTTTTTTCCCAGATAGCTAGGTGGTTGCTCTGAATCAAACATTAAGTAAATCGTCTTTTCCCCACTGAGCTGACTGTTACCATTATCATATACTAAATTCTCATACTTATCTGAGTATGCTGCTGAACTCTGTTCTGTTCCAATGCTCTGTTTACCTATTTCTGCATCATTACCAAACTACTCTAGTTATCTATTCCTGTATCATTACCAAACTACTCTAATTTGGCATAATTACCAAACTAATGGCATATTATTTCTTATCCGATACGGCACTTCCTGGGTCACTAAAGACATAATCTCCCTCTGCTTCTTTATCTTATTGCTTTGGTAGATGGGTTTCAAATTTCTGCTGTTTTATCTCTGCCAGCTGACTGAGATAGTGTAGTGCAGCAAATCAATCAATTGTATACTACTGACCTTCTAGTTTCCACTGGTAGTGATTAAACTAGTGGTTGATGTTTTATTATAAGTATTTACTTTGGTAAAAATGATTATAAGTTATATAAGTGTATAAGTGTATAACTTATATACACTCTTGGGTACCCTAGTAAGTCATTTTGTGCGCTAACAAAATAAAATAGCATGTTCGCTTTACAGAGTCCCACGCAAGGGTAGTTGATAAAGTAACTGAATTATTCAAATAACATACTGATTCTTGGATACAGGTTAATCTGCTTAAGAAATCTGTTATATTTTTGGCCTCTTCCATTTTGATCTTGATTATAACATTAACCAGTATGAAAGACACTGATGATAATTAGAGAAAAACTAAATTGCTCTTTCCCCCTAAACTAGTTCTGTATACAGACATAGATTATATTTTAATAGAAAGTCACATGATTTAGGAAACTTACACTGTATGGTAATAATACTTTAAGTGTCTGTATCTAGTAATCAAATTAAGCTATGAGTTACTTCTGTTTTATAATCCAAAGGGAAGTTCTTATATAATGTCTAGCTTCATAATTAGTTGAGTGATAGCCACGATAGAACTATATTTAAAAAACAAGCCCATCACACGGGCACAAAGATGGTCCATGTTCCTTAACACATTCAATACTATAATTTTGCTCTGAAATGTTATATAAGACATGTTATATATAAATGTTATATAAGATGTTAAATGCATTTTTAAGTCTTTGATGAAGCTGCAAATTGAAAAACATAAGAAAGTACATACCTCTGTGGCTTGTTGTGTAGTTCTTGATGTAACATGAAGATTCTTATTGTCTTGTGTAGTAGGATTAACAAGGGCACCAGAGTTCAGGGAGATCTTCAAAGTTTGGTAGCTTTTAAACAGTTTTTCATTGTTCTCTTTCATTGATTTCAGATCATGTCCCCATTCTTTGGCTATGGTGGCATTTCTTTCTTCGAATTCTGTGGAGTCATTCATTATAGCCTATTGGATAGTAAAAACACCATTATAGCTCTAAGATGAATTACATTAAAAAAAAAATCCACTATGAAAATAATAGATTTCTACGTCAAGGCATAGGCCAAAATTATTCAGAATATTCCAGAACAGCACTTTAAAAGGATGTGAACATTCTTTGTGGTTTGCATCAGTTCCTGAAATTTCAAACGATGTTGGATGTTGGTGATGAGAATAAAAGAATAAAGGCTGGAGAGCATTCATGTTGATTTGCGAGATGATAATCTTACCTTATTAGATCAGTACTAATGTATGAAGAAGAATCCGAAGAATTGTGCAGGTTAAAGTTATTATGTATGTTATGACACATATCATGTCATATATAAACATTAACTGACATCTAATAGCAGAGCATAACCAATAAACTTAACAACAAGCTATTTTCATTCCAAACCTCAGTGGTTCCAGGGAAAATCATTCACTGACTTTTGGTAATTAATCTGAAAACCTTGTATTTCTGTGCAGGGAATAATGATCAATCAATGCCTTCTTTTACATCAAAGCCTAACTAACTCTGAAATTACTCATATCATCTTTTTACTTCCTAATTCCTAAGGGATGTACTTTTTTGCTCTCATCATGGACGCCTTATTGGTCTTACCTATAAATTTCTTTGTGGTTTTATGGCAATTCTGTCAGACCTGGATCCTAAATTAGCTGTGTTCTTGCTGGCATCCTGGACCCTCCATGGCTCTAGACTATGGACCTCCCACCATACAGAATTACCAGTTCCTTCTTTCAGGGTGCTGGAAGAAGCCACATATCCATGCTGATCCATGCTGATCCCCACAGCAGGAGTCCCTATTTTCTTTTCTTTTCCTTTTTATTGAAGTATAATTGATTTACAAAGTTGTGTTAGTTTCAGGTGTATAGCAAAGTGATTCAGTTATACATACATATGTATCTTTTTTTTCATATTCTTTTCCCTTATAGGTTATTACAAAATATTGAGTATAGTTCCCTGTGCTAAACAGTAGGACCTTGTTGAAGGAATCCCTACTTTCTAATCACAAACGGGCCCTCAACATTACAGAACAACTCGGAATTATATGGAAATTATCTTATCCAAACATCAATTATGCTTTTCTCCATTGACTGTGGACTTTTTTTTTTAAACAGCTCATTTACTATTTTGCTTGGGGTATCCAACAAATGGATGAACAATCCAGCCACAGGAAAACATTTTTTTTAAAACATTATCTATATTTCAATGTGATTTTAGTTTCCAGATGAAGTTAAAGTCTTTATCTGGAAATAACTACCCAAACACAGGAATATAAAACTAATATTAAAAGCTGTAATATTAATCCAGGTCCCTTTGTTCCAATTACATATAATAACAAGCAACTTTCTGATTACTGCATATTTTACTAGGTATATGAGATAGGGATTACTTCAGAAAGTAGAATGAATATTCTGAGCAGTGGAAAGTAAAACAAATCAATAAACTGGTAGTAAGCCATGTTGGTTCTTATGAATCTGTCCACTAGGGCTGATCACCTTGGGAACAATGATTACAAACCACATTTTTGAACATCAAAGTTGAAGGATCAGGGCCTGTGACAGTGACACCACTGAGACAAAAAGCATGTGAGGCCTTATTAATAAAGCAGCTGGCTAGGCTTGTCCAGGGCTTTCCTACAGTTGTTGCCTGTAGCCCTGAAACAGGTTCATGTCTCACCTTGTCTGAGCCTACCTGGGGAAAAGGCTCAATTCCTACAGAAGCAGTGAGAAGTGAGAAAAGAAAGAGAATTGGAAGAGGATTCCGGATTCCACAGATTCCAAATCTGTGTGTAACAAACTGATTACTACACACCAAGACTTTGTTATGTTCTTTACAAGTATAAATATATATTTAATTATCCTAAGGAAGCATAATACATTAGAGGCAGAAGATGTTTTACACAGTCAATTTTTTTTCACAAAGCCTATACAAATAAATTTTAAGAAAATACTTAAAATTAAGTTGCTCTAAGTCTTTTTACAAATGAGGTATAAAAATTAAAGCAGACAACAACAAAAAGAATGAGGTAGCACAAGAAAATTACTACTTACAATTATTTTGTTATTATAGAAGTTATTCACTTGAAAAATACTATCAGTTTCTTTCTGGATGCCATTTTTAAGCTTTTCTATATCAAAATGAGCATTCAACCACTCTTCCAAAAACCGGGTCATTTCTTTTCTATTCCTTAGTACTTGCTGAAATTCAGTCTCTATGCTATGGCAATCACTTTCTGAAAAATCCTTGAGAATTTCCTGAGAAAAATAAGCATTGAATCACATGAACATTAGAAAAGTTTTAATCTAAATATCATAAAAAGGGGAAAACACCTTATTGAACTCTTATTCTTAATATTTTGAAGTACTGTAAATATAATTCTAATTTAAAACTTTAGTTATTTGATAATAAAATTTTGGTGTATAGCCTATAATGGAGGCACATCTACAAATCTGCATGTTAGAATTAAAATCCCTCAAAACTATAAAACTGTGACTAATAATCACAAAATATAAATTGTTTCTGGATGTAGTTTTCTGTGCATAAAACAGGCTGTACATGGTTTTGGGAATTGAATGCCAGCCTCCTACTGCTGAGAGGGAGCAGGACACTTCATGCAGAGTTGTAAGAAAAATGTTTCTGACTCCCAGTCACAGATCTAGGAAGTTTTAGAAGGCATTCAGAAACTTATTCTGGGGTTCCATGAATTCCCACTTGATGCTATTACATCTATTTTCTGTATCTTTGGGGTTCTGAAAGGAGGCTAGACTATTACTTGGCACTCTTTACAACTGGCCAGCTGTCATTCTGCAACTGATTTTTAATTTTTGGTAAATAAAAATGACTCTAAACATATGAAAAGGTACTTTTCTACTTGATAAAAAGGCTTGAAATCTAATTAAACCCATTTTAAACAAATTGTACCTCAATATGCAGATCCATACTCTGGCTCAATTTGAGGTCCCTTGATTCTTTGGGCGGTACATCATAATCTTGTTGAAGGTGCTGTATTTTAATTAGCAGTTCATTTTGCTTTTCCACTTCATCAATAAAAGCCACTTCAAGTTTATTGATGGATTCATGTTGTTCTTCCTTTATCTTTGTAACATGGCTTAACACATACTTGCAGAAAAACATTAAACAAATTGGGAAATGAAACTTGTACCACATTTAGATGAAGTTTTAAACCCCTGAGAGTATGAGGCAGGATGGCATCTCTTATTATCTATATCCACTGGTAAGTGAGGGAGAAGGAAAGAGCCTCCCTCTATCCCCAATTTTCTCTTCCCAGCAACTTGGGAGAATAACTTCCAGGCCTCCATCTAGTTCCATATTTCTGATTTGCCCCTGGATATACCTCATGGATGTCCTACAGTTACCTCAAATTCAATAGATTTAAAATGAAAAAAAATAAAATGCACATGATTCCTTTCCCTAGAAACCCACCTTTGCCTATTTACCCCCCTTTTGGTTAATTATGTCATCAATCACCCAGTTCCCAGCTAGATACCTGAGATTCATTTTCAACATCTTCTGCCTACCTTGATTGGGTAACCAAAATGGGTATGACATGTCCCAAGATTTACTTGTCAAGCATATTTAGATGTCTGGCTTTAAGGTGACAATAATTTTTTTTTTTTTTTTTTTTTTGCGGTACGCGGGCCTCTCCCATTGTGGAGCACAGGCTCCGGATGCTGAGGCTCAGTGGCCATGGCTCACGGGCCCAGCCGCTCCGTGGCATGTGGGATCCTCCCGGACCAGGGCACGAACCCGTGTCCCCTGCATCGGCAGGCGGACTCTCAACCGCTGCGCCACCAGGGAAGCCCAAGGTGACAATAATTTGAATGCCATATGCTTCACGGATCTCCTCAATAAGTTCTGGATATCTGATTGCCAGGGTTTATGGAAGAATATCAGGGCGTAAGGGGCAATTTACCTAGGAAGGGAGGATACCAGCTCCCTACTTCCTTAACATCCACCATTCCTTAACTCTTATAACTTGGCCTTTTCCTTAACTACTCAACTAAAACTGCTCTGACAGATGTCACCAGTGAGCTCTATTATCAACAAATTGAGGAGATCTCTTCAGTCCACATTCTAGCTGACTGAAGCATCTGCCACTCTTGACTACTTCATCTTTGACATACTCTCCTCCACTGACTTAAGTAATAGCACTGTTGCCTGGTTCTTTTCTGTCACTTTGACTTTCCTAACCTTGAACCCATGAGTTGCTCTTTTCTGCTACTGTCTCTTGGAGAACTATCTTTTCTGGAGTTTGGATCTTATCCGAACTTATCCCCAAACTCTTATTCCTCTATTATGTTTTCTGGGCGACCTTACACATGTTGTGCGATCTATCACCTATATGAATCCCAAATCTTTATCTTTAGTCCTGACTTTTCTCCTGACAAGCCTCAGACTCTTGACTAAATGCCTGCTTGGTCTCCCTTCTTAGACGTTCTGTCTTAGGTATCTCTCTCTACCTCAAAACATCACAAACTAAACACCTAATCTCTTTTCCCTCTCTATCTCAGTTAATGGTACCACTCCCCACTAACCTGGCTAAACCCAAATCCTGGGACTCAATCTAAACTTCCCTGCTGTACCTCCACCACCAATCACACCAACTACTGTGTTAAGCTGCCAAATGTTTCTTTAATCTCGTCTGTCCTCTCCATTCCTATGAATCCTTCCCTAGCAGTAGAGTCGCTCATAATAGCTCATCTGGACCACTGTAACTGTCTCTTATCTCTTCTCTCTGCCACTAGGCTTATCCTCCACAAACTCATTTCTTCTTTGTCTGCAGTGAAGTATCTAAAATGATAATCTGATCATGCTACAGCCACCACCTTAAAATAACTGTCCAATGGCTCTGCCTCATTTACAAAATGAACTCCAAGCTTTATCGTTTGAGTCTGTCTTCTACTACAGTCTTATCTTCTTTAACTTTTTATCTGGTATGTCATATAATCTAAACGTACTTCTATCGCTACACTTATTACCTGTTTATATGTCTGCCTAACTCACTATGAGATCCCTGAGATGTTACTCATACTTGTCTCCTGAACACCTGGACAGTGTCTAGGCCCATAGGCAAAGCTCAGGTTTTGGTGAATAAACAGGTCCTAGGTGCATTAAGGATCTTGCACACACTGTTCTTAGACCCACATAATCTTTAATTCAGTAGTAAATACACTAAATAACAAATATGTCAACTCTCAAAGCAGGACTTAAACACTAAAGTTTGTAATGGAAATTTATAGTGATATTTACAAAGATATTACTAAAAAAGATGGTACCTGAAGTTTCTTCATGACTCTATGAAATTCCATGGAACATCTTTGGTTTGCAGTGAGAAGTTTTTGAATTTGCTTGCTTTGTGGACATGGAAGTGCGAGGTTTGCTTTTACTCTAATTGAAAGCTCTTTTTGTGTTTCGATTTCCTTCTTCAAGTCAAGAGACAATCTATTTAAGCACTCATAATGATTATCCATCTCTGAGTATCTCTTAAGAAGCTCCTAAAGAAAATTAGAATTTATTCAATTTACCAATTCATTCTAATTTAACAAGAAATAGTCTCAGCCCTAGAATTGCAACAAAACTTAATTCTTTAATACTTTTTGTAGGAGAAAAATAAATTTTGACCTTTGTGTTTATAAACAAAAGCGAACTCTTATTGTTGATTTTGGATTATAGAAATTATTGTGGAAATTTAAAAGAATTTAAAAAAATATAACAAAGAAAACCAGAAGCAACCATTGTTATCATTTTGCTGCATTTTCTTTTGGTCTTTTGAACATCCATGATTTGAAGGAGCATTTATTTACAAAGTCTGAAGAGAAATGTGAGTGAATTCAATCTAGTATGTATTGTAGCTCAAGGCTGAATGCTGGCCTCTATGTACAGAAGGCAGTGTAAGTGAGCAGATATGTGACTAAGAATCAAACTAGTTATATGTCAACTTGGTGGAGCCTCTTCACATATTTCTATTATCTGCCTAGAATCCAAGTTTTCTAACCTTTTATCAGAGTTTGTGTTCAGGTTCTAGCTCTGCCACTTGCTGACTGGGGAAACACTGAGTCATTTTCACCACTACAAAATGAAGACTACAATAATTGCCACAAAGTTTCCTAGGGGATCAAATATTAAATAATATCTATATCTATGCAATCTATAAAATATATAGACATTATAGTTTAAAGGAAATAAAATTATATTTGTAAAAATGCTTCTATGCCCAAGTTTCACTTTGTCAGACCTGGTTTCAAACCCTAATTCTACTAATTTACTACCTATGTGACCTTGGGTAACCACTAAACTTCCTCGCTGAGCCTCAGTTTGTTTGTTTATAAATGGAACAATAAAACCCATCTCATGAGGTAAAGCACCCAGTACAGTGCCTGCATGTGGAAGATACTCAATGAGCCTAGGCCCATCAACACAAATGACGAGAAGCCAGGCAAGTGACCCCTTGGTCAGAGTACAGGTGGAAGAACACATTAAGTTCAAGTTGCTACAGTCATGTAATAAATAACATGTTTAGTTCAGGGTGTTAAATTATAGAAGGGGCTTCTGACAAGAACGAGCTCTCTTTTTTATAATTTAAGGAAAAGCTAGATAGATGTTCAGTAATGTGGGATGTTGGAGGGGGGATTCTTCCTTTAGTCTTAGAATGAATCACATTATGGCATGGAGCAGCATTGTATGGTCATTCATTTGTACTTTTAAGAAACACATACTGAATGCTGATTCCTGTCAGGAAGTTTTCTAAGTGATATAGCCATAACCAACACAAAAAAGTTTTTAGGGACTTTGAATTCTAATAGGGGTGAGAATAAATCCTGTTGGCTTTACCCTCAATATGTATTCAGAATCCGAACAGTTCTCACCAGTTCCGCTGCTACCTCTTTGGGCTGAGCCACCATCACCTTTGCCTGGATTACTGAAATTAGTCTTTCAAATGGTCCTCCTGCTTCCACTCATTTTCAATAACATTCCTTTAAAATGTAACTCAGATCACGTCTCTCTGTACTCAAAATTGTCCAAGGGATTCTCCATCTTACTCACAGTAAAACCCAAAGTCCGCTTAAGGCCCCACAGCCTGCCTCTTCCCCATTAACTCCAGACCTCACTTCTAACTGGCTATCCTCCTTCTTGATGTTCCTGCAACCCACCAGGCAGGCTTCTGTCTCAGAAGCTTTCTACTTGCTGTTCCCTCTGCTTATACTGCTCTTTCCCTGTATACCTGTGTGGCTTGATCCTTTACCTTTTTCAGGTATTTGCTCAAACATCACCTTTCCAGTGAGGCCTGAAAATCACAAACTCCTCTGTTTTCTGTGTGTGGTGTATGCACGTATATATGTACACATATACATACTTGTACTAGATTATAAAGTTTAGAAAAATATTGAGCATCATCTATTCATTCCACATTAGGCCTTTGGAAGGGTATTAGAAATAATCATTTGTAACATTAACAGGAGAGCACTTACTTTTATCCTGAAGCACTTTTCTCTCAGGCTTTCTATAAGGTGTTGGTTTCCATCACACAGTAATTTTTTTTCATATTTTACTACCTCTTCGTGGTTCTGTTGATTCTGCTTTGATACAAAGAAATAAGCAAGGCTTCAGCTGTAACTATGTTAACATATAATGTCTAATCATATACTTTGATTACATTTTTATATCTTTTCAATAATGGAATTAAATATCACACATGTAACTCAAAAGCAATGTTAAAAATGCTCAGAAAATGAATAACAGTAACACTAAGTCTTATGCTGAGTGACCTCAACTCACTGGAAAAAGTGACCTCAACTCATTGGAAAACCTTCACATATTTTTTGAAGATAGGATTTGTTGCTTTACTATCTATAGTTGCAAATTGGATTTTAGATATATCTCTGGTTCCTACTCTTCCAAATCTCTGTCTTAGAATCACTGCTGCCAACTCATATATGCTAGCAAAACCAAGTATACTACCTATGGTGTTCCAAGCCCTGTTCATATATTCTTTCCAGCACCTTGGAACAGAAAATTCATATCCTGTTTATATTTTGTATTTCTGATTAAAAGTGCAAAATAAAACATTGTTCAATAAATATTTGTTGAATGAACTAAGTCTATAAATTTAGTTAGAGCCCACATAAAGATGATTTCCAACTGTCTGAAATTTCTACTGAGATTAAATATGGTACTGCTTTCCATTTTATTATTTCTTTACTATGAGATAATGATGAACATGAGAATGAAATATGAAAATAAGATTTTTATAGATTTCATACAATTTCTTATTTGTCTGAATTTTATAGAGGGATTCAGTTCAGTTCTTTAAGGTATGTGATTCTGAATATCTATAAATAGACATATTAGTAGAACTTCCTTTTTTATACTCATCTTGGTTTTCTTCCTTCTAACTTCACTAACAAGAGCCTATGTTTAAAACTCTATCGTGTAGAGGTAGAGAAATGAGATATTTAATCTTTTACAAATATTTCTCCACTGAGAATAATGTTATTTCCTGGTTTAAAAACCCTTTTAAAAATTACACTGAAGAAAATTGTCTGCTTTATTTAACAATTTTTTTCTTAAAACTAAAGAACTGGGAGGGGAGTTTGAGGGAGAATGGATACATGCACATGTATGGCTGAGTCCCTTTGCTGTGCACCTGAAAGTGTCACAACATTGTTAATCGGCTATACTCCAATAGAAAATAAAAAGTTAAAAAAAAAAAAAGGTATTTTCTGAAAAACAAAAACATTAATTCGAAAAGATACATGCACCCTAATGTTTATAGCAGCATTATTTACAATTGCCCAGATATCGAAGCAACCCAAGTGTCCATCAACAGATGAACGGGTAAAGAAGATGTGGTGTATATATATATACACATACACATACACAATGGAATACTACTCAGCCATAGAAAAGAATGAAAATTTCCCATTTGCAACAACATGGATGGACTTCTAGGGTAATATGCTAAGTGAAATAAGTCAGACAGAGAAAGACAAATACTGTATGATATCACTTACATGTGGAATCTAAAAAATATAACAAACTAGTGAATGTAACAAAAAAGAAGCAGACTCACAGATATAGAGAACAAGCCAGTGGTTACCAGTGGGGAGAGGGAAGGGGGAAGGGACAATATAGGGGTAGGGGATTAAGAGGTACCAAACTATTACGTATGAAATAAGCTACCCGGATATACTGCACGACATGGGGAATAGGCAATATTTTATAATAACTATAAATGGAGTATAACCTTTAAAAATCGTGGATCACTATATTGTACACCTGTAACATATAATATTGTACATCAACTATACTTCAATTAAAAAAAATGTTCTTACCAAAAAAAAAAAAAAGTGGTAATATCTGAATAACATCATTTTGGCTTCTTTTAAAACTGTATTTTCTATTTGTGTGAAAAATTATAATTAATAGTTTCCCTCATTATTCTTTACTGTTTGTAGACGTTTCCAGGAAATATAAAACAAAACACTGTTACCCTTTCCAAGAAAGCTTGATTCTTATAAATAGTTACTAGATAGGGGAAGATTCTGAACTCTCTCTAGCTATCATTTCTCTCAATGTTTCTCTGAATTGGTCTCTTTCCATTTTGAGAGACTCTTTTATTCTCTTTAGCTCATCTTTTTCCTTAGCTACAATTCTTATTTCTTCAAGGCTTTCATACAGTTTCTTGGTCAAGTGTAAGTTATCCATTGCCACATTTTGCACAGATAAATTTTGGGCATCAAATTGCTTCTTCAATTGTTCCATTTCATTCACTTTTTTATGAGTTTTATTGACATCTTCTTCCATTCTAACAAGTTGAAGCTCTTTTCTCTGAAGTTCTGGTATCTTGACATAATTATAAAACAAGTTAGAATGCAAACAGAATTCCTTAAAGAAAGGAAAATAGTGTCTATATGTATATGTACATATAGTATAGTGCATGTACATATATATCTATATTGACATATCTGTATCTATGTCCTTTCTCATTCCATAAGTAATTTTGGGCACAGTTATTCCCCCAAAGAACAGAACAACACATACCTTTCTCAGTAATTCGTCTTTTGATTTACTTAAATCCTTCTGAATATTTGAAATCTGAGGTGTCTTTTCTGAAACTCTCTCTCTGAATTTATCAATAGTTTCTTGGTGTTCTTTCAAATGCATATGGGCAATTTTTAGTTGCTCTTGTGTTTCCAGATCCTTTGTTATTAGAAGAAATTGAGAAATAGGATATAAAGGCACATTATCTTTTCTTAACAATGAACTAGTTAAACAAAATCTTAAAAAACACATGTTCATAGTTAAAAAACAACCTCCATGCCACCCCCAAATTAGAACAGTACAGAAGGACATAAAGTCCAAGTGTCTGTTCCTAGCCTCACCCATCGCAGTCCTGTCACACGCTGAACTCTGCCACTTATTTTTCAAATTTCATACCACTTGGACATCTTTCTAAATCAGTATCACATAAAGAGTGTCCCATTCTTATGCTTAGTTTTCTACTATACAGACGAACACCACTTAGCCAGTGCCTTACTGGTAGATACTTGGATTGTTTCTGATTTTGTTCATCACAAACAATGTTGTAGTGAATGCTGCTGTATTTCTGTCCAGATATGTGAATATATTGGTAGGATGAATTTCTACAAAAGTGCTGTAGCAAATGTATATGTTGATAATTTTTAAAATGCTATTGTCAAACTGCTTCCCTAAAAGGTTATAACATTCAAATTTTCACCAACAGTATCACTTATTTTCAAACTTCTTACAGTAAAAACATGTTTACTTGACAGGAAGAAAGAGCACAACTCACTCTAGCTATGGCTTCTTGCAGGTCTGCCTTGAGTAGGTCTCTCTCCAGTTTCAGAGTCTCTTCCACTCTCCTTAGGTTATCTCTTTCTTTCATTACAGATTTCATTTCTTCAAGGTTTTCATGAAGTTTCTGAGCCAAATTTAAGTTCTCCATTTCTATTTTATCCAGAATTAAACTTTGGGCCTTGAATTCTTTCTTCAGTCGCTCTAGGCCACACATTTTTTTCTGTGTCTCACTAACCTCTTCTTTTAACTTAAAAAGTTGATGTTCATTTGCTTTAAGTTCTTGGACCTTAAGATAATCGTAACGTTAGGATTAGATGGCTTCTTAGGGAAGGATAAAGAATAGTTTCTAAGCCGATTAAGACAGTTTTCCCATGTCACTCATTAATATTCTGTGTAATTCCATACAGGATTTACTTTTTTTTGTGGTATAATTTACATAACTACACACTAATCTTATGTGTATATGGCTCAACTACTCTTGACATATGTATACAGCTATGTAACTACAACTCAGATTAAAATACAACTCAGAATTAATACAGAACACTTACTTACCTTACCATAAGGTTCCTATGTGCCCCTTCCTAGAACAAACCACTATTCTGACCTTTTTCATCCCAGATCAGTTTGCCTGCTTTTAAACTTATAAATCACAATGTATTTATCCGTTCTCCTGTTGATAGGCATTTGGGTTGTTTTCAGCTTTTTGCAATTATGACTGAAGTTGCTGTGAACACTCTTGTATGTCTTTACGTGGAAGTGTGCACTTTCTTCTCTTAGGTACATAGCCAAGGAGTGGAAATGCTGGGCCACAGGCAGGTATATGGTTCAGTGCTAGTAAAAGCTACCAAGCTGTTTTCTAACGTGGCTAAAGCATATTACATCCCTCAGGGATTTTAGGCATTACTTTTTATTCTAGGAATAAATCAGGTATCCAAACATATAAGCGCCATGACCCCCTCAATACCTTTTCTTGTAATTTAGCATTTGAATTTTCTAAATCCATTTGCATATTTGATATTTCTTCTGTCTTCTCACAAACAATCCTTCTGAGTTTATCAATAATTTCCTGGTGATCTTTCAGATGCACGTGAGCAATTCTTAGTTCCTCTTGTTTTCCAAGGTCCTTTATTATTAGAAAAAATTAAAAACCAATGACACAGCTTAATGTTAACTAGTATTTTCTTTTTAATGAAAGTGATACATTTTCTTAGTAAAAATAATACATTTCTTATTTCTTACTCCACATCTTTGATGTTGTTAGAAAGTTATCGGCTTCCCCTTCCCCTGTCCTCACCTCCCCACAATGTACTCCTATTTTGCAGAGGTAAACATGCTATACACATACTATTCTACAACTTGCATTTTCCCCTAAGAGTTATTTTGAGCTTCCAAATTAGAACATTCAAATCTATTTCATTTTTTTAAGGGTTGCACGTATCCTGACATATTGCTTATATCTACCCAGTTTCCTTGTGATAGACATTTAGGTTATTTCCTATTTTTTATCACAAATTGCTATAATGAACAACCTTATGGTATATGTGTGTGTGTGTTATGAATATACACACACATACATATTTTTCTTTACCTTAAAAATTGAGTAAGTGTACATGTAAAGTCCATGAAGAAAATGCTGGTTACAGAATTTAAAATTTTCAAAAATAATACCAAATTACCTGCCTAAAAGGCTGTATCCTGTTACTTCTCACCAAAAGTACCACTCATTTCAAAGAAGGGTTCACTGATGTAAGGAAAACATCACATTAACTCGCTGGGAAGAGGAACGAGCATAACTTACTTTAGCTTTTGTTTCTCTGAGGATTTCACTGAGCTGGTCTTGCTCCATTTTGAGGGTTCGCTCCATCCTTCTTAGGTCATCTCTTTCCTTAGTAACAGATTTTATTTCTTCAAGGTTTTCTTGAAGTTTCTGAGTCAACCTTAACTTCTCTGTTTCTATGCTTTCCAGGGTTGAATTCTGGGCCTCTAATTGCTTCTTCAACTGCTCTGTTTGATATGTATTTTCCCTGAGATCATTTTTTACCTTAAGAAGTTGACGTTCCTTCTCCTGAAGTTCTTGGATCTTGAGATAATCGTACAATAAGTTAGGATATAGATAGATATAGAGAAAAAGCTAATAGTTTCTAAATTGAATACGTAAGTCTCTATGTGTATTAGGCTAACTGATATCCTGCTTCATAACACAAAAGACTTGATTCAAACTCTCAGTTACTTAGATATTAGTAGAAATACCTGTGCTTTTAAGGCAGTATTTGTGTTTTCTAAAGCCTTTTGAATATTTGATATTTCATCTGTCTTCTCTGAAACAATTCCTCTGAGTTTATCGATGGTTTCTTGGTGCTCTTTCAGATTCATTTGGGCAATTCTTAGTTCCTCTTGATTTTCCAAGTCCTTTATCATTAGAGAAAGAAAAATAGTACGTTCAGAATAATACAATTCAACCGTGTGTAGAAAGGTACAGGGTAAGAAGTAAAAATTCCCCCCTCCTTAGGCCTCCCAGTTCTCACCCTCTAAATGACTTTTAGATGTCAATATATTCTAGATACACTACTCTGTATAACGTAACCCTTCTCTCTATCAGGATACTTCCAAATCAGCTCTGTCTTATTCTTTACCTGTGGGTTGGTATTCCATGGTCTGAATGTGTTGTATTGATTCAACCAGTCTCTACTAATGGACAGTTAGAATTTTTCCTGTTTTGGGGTTTGCTTTATTGCTATTGCAACTTGTACAAATATCTTTGCACAGTTGTGCTAACGTGTGTGGGATAAACAGCAATAACTGGACTTTTTGGGTCAATGCATACACTTATTGAAAACTTTGGAAGATATTATCATATATCCATCCCCCCAGCCTTCCCCAAGATTGGACCAATTTTACAACCTCACCAACTCTATCAACCATGGCTCTTTTAGGACACGATGTCATATTTACTAGTTGGGGGAAAGATGGTAACTCACTCTAATTGTGGTTTCTCTTAGGTTTTCCTTGAGCTGGTCTATCTCTACTTTGAGAGTCTCCTCCACACTCCTAAGGTCATCTCTTTCTTTTGTAACAGATCTTACTTCTTCAAGATTTTCATGGAGTCTCTGAGTTAACCTTATGTTCTCCAATTCTGTATTTTCCAGGGTTGACTTTTGGGCCTCAAGTTGCTTCTTCAAGTTTCCCATTTCACATATTTTTTCCTGAGTCTCACTGACATCTTTCATCTTAAGAAGTTGATGTTCTTCTTCTTGAAGTTCTTGAATCTGAGAAAATCATAAAACAAGTTATGACATAGACAGAAAATTTTAGGAAAAAGAACTGTCTCTAAAATTAAGGTAATCATCTTTACATTTTAGTCTAACATATGTATTATTTTCTTCCATAAGGGATATGACGAACACAATAATCAGATGTCATTTTTCAACTTAACAAGACCTACCTTTGCCTGTAATTCAGTATCTGAAATTTCTAAGTCTCTCTGAATATTTGCTCCTTGATCTGTCTTCTCTGAACTATTCCTTGTATTAATGGTTTCTTGGTACTCCTTCAGAAGAATGTAAGTAGCTTTTAGTTCCTCTTTGATTTTCTGTCCCTTTATGATTGGAGGAAAATTAATCAAACTTAGTAGTGAACATCATCATTATCACTTTAACACTATTTTTATATCCAACATTATAAGAGGGAAACTTACTTCAGCTACAATTTCTTTAATGTTTTCTTTGAGTTGGTCTCTTTCCTTTTGAAGGACTTCCTGCACCCTTTCCAGATCATCTCTTTCCTTAATTATGGTTTTTATTTCTTCTTGACTTGCCTGAAGTTTCTCAGTCAACTTGAGCCTCTCGCTTTCTATTCTTTGTAGTGATGAATCTTTGGCTTTGAGATGTTCCTTTAACTGTTCCAGTTCACTCATTTTTTCCTGAGTTTCACTGCTTTCTTTTATGGTAATCAATTGTTTCTGTTTCTCATGAAGCTCTTGGGTCTTAAAAATAATAAGAAAATAATAGCCAAAAATATACTTATGTGCGCACACACATAAAAACGTGTGTTTATATATGTATATATATATGTGTATGTATATTTTTTAAGGAAAAAAATCCAGTATGCTTTCTAAAACAATTTAGGAGGTAAACAGTAGTCTTTGTAATCCAGTTAGCTACCTCCCTTAAGTTTTCTCCCACTGTTCCTTTACTCCCAATTTACCTTTTTCTGTAATTCATCATTTGTTGTTTCTAATTCCTGTTGAATGCTTGATATTTCAGTTTCCCTCTCTGAAAGATCCACTCTCAATTTACCAATAGTTTCCTCCCGTTCTTTTAGGTGACAATGAGCAACTTCAAGTTCCTCTTTGGTTTCTAGGTGCTTCATTATTAAAGGAAATTGCAAGAAATTTATGAAAACGTTATAACCATTACACTGTAACTAATTCCTTTCCCCAAAGGTTTAGTTTTTACCAAGATATTTGCTTACAGAATACTAAGCACACACACACGAAAAAGGATGAAACCTACTTTAGCTGCCATTTCTCTTATGTTTTCTTGGAGTTGGTTCCTTTCAGATTGAAGAACTTCTTGTAGCCTCTGTAGGTCATCTCTCTCCTTAGCTATAGATTTCACTTCATCATGACTTTCTTGAAGTCTCTCAGACCACTCAAGCTTTTCCATTTCTAGTCTTAGTACTGCTGAGTCTTTGACTTTGAATTGCTCCTTCAATTGCTCCATCTCACTCATTATTTTCTTAGTCTCATTGTCTTTTTCTTTCATATGGAAGGACTGTTCCTCTTGAGATGCTTGAATCTTAAGAGGATCATAAAACAATACAGTTGGTGCCCAGAGATACTTTATTTTATTTTAGGGGAAAAGAAACAAGGATACTTTCTAAAACAATTAAGTCAGGGATTCAACAGCTCATTTACAGAACAATATTTCCACTCACCCACTCTTCCATTATTCAGATATTTAACACATTTATTGAGTTCTCATTGTGCTGTCAGTATCCTATTAGAGATTGGAGATGAAACGGGAAATGACACTTTACATGATCTGCCTTTTTGAGACTTACGCACTTTAGAAGGAAAGATACATATTATACCAGATCTTACCAAACAGAGGTGCTGGGTTCTTTCAGGCTACCAGTGGCAAACCTAACCTATTGTGAGTGCTTAGGAAGGGCTTCCTAGGGGATGGAAGCTTCAGTGGAGATCTAAAAGATGAGAGCACTTGTTAGGCAAAGAGGACTATGGAAATACTACAGGAAGGGAGACCAGAACATCTGAAAGTCATGAGATGCAGAAGAGCAACAGACTAGAGTTGCTGGAGCACAATAAGCAGGAGGAAGAGTGAGATGAAACAGGGCTAGAAACCCGCAAGGTCTGGGATCTAGGGTCTCAAAGGTCACGTGAAGAAGCATGCTGGTGTGTATTTCAAGAGCAATGAGAAGTTATTAAAAGGTTTTAAGAAGAAAAGATCACTTGGGCCAGAAAGGGGAATGAATTAGAGAAGTATGATATGAATGGGGAGACCAGGTAGGACGCTATTGCACAAAGCCAGAGAGAGGTAATTGTGACTTGGATTAGGGCATCAGCAATATGGAGAGAAGAGTGGGAGGATTTCACACACAGGTACACACCTTAAAATCAACAAGGTTTGGTTCTTGTATTACAGAGTGAGTGGGGAGGGAGGGATAGCAGTAGGAATGACTCCCAGATTTCTGACTGGATCAGTGAGGAAGATGGTAATGCGTTATGGGATGCTGCGGAAATAGGTTTAAACAAGGGAAGAAAACAGTGTTTTTGACTTTTTCCTTTCCTGTAATTTAACACTACTTTTTCTAAATCATTTTGAATATTTAAGAAAACAACTCATTTTCCATAGTTTCTTAGTATTTATGAGCAATTTTTAGTTGTTCTGTTTCCAATCACTTCATAATTAAGTGACATTTAAAGAAAGTTGGTAGGAACGTTACAAATGTCATTTTTAGCAAAGAGTTATTTATTAAACACTTATTAAAATGGGAGGAAAGGATGAAACTTACTTTAGTCAAAGTTTCTCTAATTTCTTCTTTCAGTTGGTCACATTCAACCTGAAGTGCTTCTTTTGTCATTTTAAGATCATCTCTTTCCTTAGTGAGAGATTTTATTTCTTCGTGACTTTCTTGAAGTTTTTCAGTCAACCTGAGACTTTCCATTTCTACACTTGCCAGTGTTTTTGAATCCTTGGTTTTGGATTGTTCTTTCAATAGCTCTGGTTCACCCATTGTTTCCTGAATATCACTGACTTCTTTCACATTAACAAGTAGCTCCTGTTCCTCATGAAGCACTGGGACCTTATGATATTCATAAAATACCAAGGTTACTATCTAGAGAGTGTTATAATAATTTTTTAAAGGGAAAAGGTGAGGTTACTTTCCATAGCAATGAAAGTGATTTTGAACCTTCATGGCCTACCATGGACCACAAACTCCTATTTATTCATTTTCTCTTGATTCCTACTCAAGCTATTATTCATGACTTTTCTGCTAGTAATAGTCTGTCATAATTGTTTTTTTTCTCCAGCTTACATCCACAGTACACTTTACCAACAAATTATCAATCTGGTCAGTTGCATGCTTCATTTCTATACCAGTTCCCAAATGCAACAGGAGAAAAATCAGAATTGAGCAGATTCTATCTCAATAAATGAATGGCCCCCATTCTCAGATGAATTCTAATGCTACTTCACAAATTTGTTATGTGTACAGATTGATTCCCCCTTTCCATGATCACTAGTGGTACCATGTAGCTTTGCATAGCATATTTCTGCATTTATCATACTGGAATTGAGAGATTTTTTTATATGCCTATATTGGGGAAAAAGAACAATGTCTTATTCATATCCACAGTCTCAATGCTTGGCACATAGTGGGCTTTTAACATAGGTTGGTCCAGTTACCCCAATGTTTGATTTTCTCCATAGCATTTGCTATTATCTAAAATTATCCTGTTCGTTTGATTGCTTATTTATTGAGAACTCTTTCCACTACAAAGTAAGTTCTATGATCACAGAGATTTTTGTCCACCTTGTTCCCATTTTATCTCTATAATCCAGGACTGTACCTGCTACATTAGACACTCAACAACTACTACCCAATAAATGAATGAACCATAACTCAGTCACTACCTACTGCTTATTTTTCTTTCAGAGAAAGAAAGGAAGAGGGGACAAGGAGCAAAGGAAGAAAAGACAAACCTTTTCTTGCAATTCAGTATTGGATTTTTCTAAGTTCTTCTGAATATTTATTATTTGAGCTGTCTTCTCACAAATGTTCCTTCTTAGTTCTTCAACAGTTTCTTGGTGCTCTTTTAGAAGCATGTGGGCCACTTTTAGTTCTTCTTTTGTTTCTAGACCCTTTATTAGCAAGTTAAATTTAAAGAATAATTGTAATAACATCAGCCCAACATTGCCTCCCCCTTTCCAACTGACTCAGTTTTTAAAGAAACATTTAATAGATGAAAGAAAAGGGTATGACTTACTGTAGCTTCAATTTCTCTTATGTGTCCTTTAAGCTTATTTCTTTCTATTTCAAATGACTCCTGTAATTCCTTTAGATCATTTCTTTCTTTGGTTATGAATTTTATTTCCTCAGAATTTTCATGAAGTTTCTGAACCAACTCTAGCCTCTCTATTTTTATATGTTCCAATGTTAATTCTTGGTTCTTTAGTTCATTCTTTAAATTTTCCATCTCATTCATCTTTTTCTGAATCTCAGTCATCTCTTCTTGTACACTAAGAAGTTGTTGCTGTTTTTCTTGGAGTTGTTGGCTCTTAAGAAATATAGTTTTTATAATTACCATTTTGTCTATATCCTCCTAAAATTCTTATGTAAAATGTACTTTGCCAAACTGAAATAATCATTATCATAGCTCTGCCTACTATTCCAGTATAAACAGACAAGTAACACTAAAAGTGAAGTAACCTTTTAGATAGTGCTTACAGCGGGTCAAATAGGGTCCCACCCCAAATTCAAGTCTGCCCATACTCTGAGAATGTGATCTTCTTTGAAAATAGGGTTTTTGCAGATGTAATTACTTAAGGACTGAGAAGAAATATTCCTGGGTTAAGGTGGGCCCTAAATCCAATGAGAGGGTCCTTATAAGAGACAGAAAATGATACACAGAGACACAGAGAAGGTCATAGGTAGATGGAGGCAGAGATTGGAGAGATGCAGCTACAAGCCAAGGGTACCACGGACAGCTGGGAGTCAAGGACAGGAAGAGGCAAGAAAGGATTCTTCCTTAGAGCCTTCAGAGGGAGCTTGGTTGCCAGCATCTTGATTTTGAACTTCTAAGAGCCAGAATTGTGAAAAAATAAATTTCTGTTGTTTAAAGCCATCAAGTTTATGGTAATTTGATACAGAAGCCCTAGGACACTAACAGAGTGTCACTAGGTTAATCAAAGAAGTAAAGTGAAAATGAGAAAAATTTAAAAAGAGACTAAATATGCAGATATAACTGCCAAGTAACTATAATTCCACTTCTCCTAAAAACTTGAATAATTTACTTTCATTCCCAATAAGGTCCATATGGGGTGGCCCAAACAAACAATGAGGCATTAACTTTTACATAAATTTACTGATTTCACTTATTTAGGAGGAATATGAAATAGATGTAAGGCTTTAATATATTCAGTTAAGTTATAGTAAAAAGGATAAGAATTAAGAGAGCCCACATTAGGAAAAAAAATACGGAAGCACAATGGAAATCACAGTATATTATCTATAATGCATGTGGCACTACTACTAGAATATACAGAAAGATCTTGGTGGGTGCATTTTAGAATTACTTGGGGAGTACAATTGTTACAAGGGTCTTAGCTCTTCTATAAATTTTACAATAGCACCTTATTGTAAATATCTAAGAGATGGTAATACAGTCATCCCCTGGTATCCATGAATCCCTGTGGATACCAGAATTGGTGGATGTTCAAGTCCCTTATATAAAATGACATAGTATTTGCATATAACCTAAGCACACCCTCCAGTATACTTTAACTCATCTCTAGATTACTTATAATACTGAATACAATATAAATGCTACGTAAATAGTTGTAAATACTATGTAAATAGTTGCCTGTGTGTGGCAAAATTCAAGTTATACATTTTGGAATTTTCTGGAATTTTTTTCCCCTGAATATTTTTGATCAGTGGTTGGTTGAGTCCATGGATGCAGAATGTGCAGATATGGAGGGCCAACTGTAGAGATAAATTTTACATTTTAGAGAATAACTAATATATCTCTATAAGGGCATAATCTTTGTTTTGTTGACTAATGTATCTCAAGAGCCCAGAACAGTGCCTGGCCCATGGTGGTACTGTATGAATGTATAGTACTTGATGAATGAATATATCAAATGATTCGTTTAGATGAATGAAGGCCCCCTCTCTCATTTAAAGACTAAAAAAATATAATCCTCACAAAGGATGTTAGTTAACATCTCAGCAGTTGAAATTGTCCAAAATATTAGCACTAAGATCTGTTCATTGGCAAGGTATGTATTATTTCTGGAATTTAGGTCTGCTGGAATCAAATTTATTACAAAAAAAAAAAAAAAGTTTAGTCAGAAAAATGACCAGGAATATAACTCAAAAAATCACCTTTTCCTTCAGCTTTTCTTCAACTTCTGCCAGTTTTTCACAGGTCCTAGAAAGCTCTTCTTCTTTCTTTATGGTATGGCTCTTTTCTTGTGCAACTATCTCTTGTTGCTTTTTAAGTTCATTTCCAAGAATTCTTAATTCTTCCTGGTTTTCAATGGTCTAGAATTAAAAAAAAAAGCTGAGATTAAAATACTAGCTTACATTCATGAAATCAGGTAAAAATCAGCATTTGCCTTAGCCTGAAAATGAAGAAGAAATCATGGCAAACTACGTTGGAAAAGACTAATTAAAAAAAGAGTCTTAACTTAATCATATAAAGGTCAAGAATCTGCTTTTTTAATACTGTTTCTTTATTGCTCATCTTACATTCTTATCATGAGAATTAGAACTGGATTTTGTATTCTGTCATGAGAGGTTTGCTCATTTTCTACCCCTAAGCCAAAAGAGACTTTCTAAGCTTTTGTTGACAACAGATGATATATGAGACATATATATATATGGTTATGGGCTTTTCATATGCTGGAATGACTTTGTTTTTTTTTTTTGCGGTACGCTCACTGTTGTGGCCTCTCCCGTTGCGGAGCATAGGCTCCGGACGCGCAGGCTCAGCAGCCATGGCTCACGGGCCCAGCCGCTCTGCGGCATGTGGGATCTTCCCAGACCGGGGCGTGAACCCGTGTCCCCTGCATTGGCAGGCAGACTCTCAACCACTGCACCACTAGGGAAGCCCATGACTTTGGTTTTATACATTGCTTAATAGCAAGCTCAAAATGGCAGCATCCTTTGCTAGCATAAAGTGGGTTAATCCTAGTTATTAACCTTAAACAGTGACTTTCTCAAGTATCAATATCACAAAAACACCACAAGCCAGAGACTGAGAAACAAATATGACTTTTGTCTGTATTCTTATTTACATTCAGCAATTTTAACCAAACAGACAATCCCAAGGAACATGGAAAACTGCACAAAAGGTCAGGTTCTACTGTGATCCATAGCAAACTTCTCAAAATATTAATTTCAATCTAGACACATTATATTGTCCCTAAATTTAGAAACAAAAAATAAAGTAGGTTTGAAAATATTGGCAAACATTAACAACAAATAATTAAAAGTGAAATAAAAAAATTAGAACAGCGTAAATAGAAGAGAAACATTTAGGAACAACTTTAACAAAATATGGAAAAGACCTGTGCACTGAAATCTATAACACATCACTGAGACAACAGATAATTTATAGAAAGATACACAATGGCCAATAAGCCATTTCATGCTAATAAGCATGAACAGATGCTCAATATCTTTAGTCATTAGGGAAAGGCAAGTGAAAACAATAAGGTACACACCCAATAGAATGGCCAAAATTAAAAACACTGATACTATGAAGTGTTGGTGAGGATGTGGAGCCCTCAGTATTCTCTTAATTTGCTGATGGGAATGTAAAATGGTACCAACTACTTTGGAAATCAGTCTAGGAAATTTTCATCAAGTTAAATATACATCTACCTATGAGCCAGCTATTCCATTTAGATAGTTACCCTAGAGAAATAAAAAAAAAAATATGTTCATAGAAAGATCTGTATATGAATGTTTATAGCATCTTTATTCAAAATAGCCAAATAGTGGAGATAACTTAAATTTCTACCAATAGGATAAAGTCTGAAAACATTGTGGCCTGTTCATATGATGGAACACTACCCAGCGATGAGCAGGAGAGAAGAAAGAAGACACAAAAGAGTGTATGCTGTGTGATTCTATTTGTATGACGTTCTAGAAGGGAAAGGCAAGTGAAAACAATGTGATTAAGTGATTAAGGTAAAAAAAAAAAAGGACAGTGACTATATGGGGCAGAGGGTAAGATTAGGATCAAATAGATCAGAACTCAAGGGAACTTTTTGGGGTGATGGAAATATTCCATATCTTGACTGAGGTGGAAGGTACACAAGTAGAGACATTTGTCAAAAGTCATCAGACTGTGCTCTTGCATCAGATACATTTATTGCATGTAAATTATACCTCAGTAAAGTTGGAAAAATCTAAAATGTACAAAGACAAAACTGTATTGCTAAGTATACAGTGCTAAATCCTACCATTTCAATGCTTTCCCTTAGGTCAGTCTTCAGTTGTTCCTTTTCTGCTGTAATACTCTCTAACATTTGTTGCAGTTCATTTTTCTCCTGTATTAAAGAAGATATCTTTCTCTGTTGCTCAATTAGCTCATTATCCTCAACATGTGCAATCAGTGCTTGGGTTTTTTTGGCTTCCAAATTTTGTTTTTTATCTACGCCAACCATCTAAATATAAATACATTAAAGAATTTCTTAGTTAATAATAATTTTAATAATAATAAAAATAGCCAACATATATTACTTATTATGTACTAGGCACTATTTTGATATATTGACACGTTTAATCATCACTATAACCATATGAGGTAGGTACTAGTATTATCTCCATTTGACAGATGAGGAAACAATACCAGGGAGGATAGGTCACTTGCCCCAGGTCACCCAGGGAAGAATAACCAGGTTTTGAATCCAATAGTCTGGCTCCAGAGTGTGTGCTCTTGTGCCTGTTCACTGATAAGAACTACCTGGACAGCTATAGATAATTAACAATTATCTTCACGTATGATGGGTTAACCTGACTTTATGAAAAAGTAAGCCGCCTTGAACTCTATCACTTTATTTTTTTCCTTAAAAGCTGGAAATCATTCCCTAGCCCCTATTCCCAATTAATCTTTATTTTCAGAGGTAGTCATACTCACCAAAGCTGGAGCTTTATTACATGTAGAGGGCAAAATAATTTTGGTAGAAATATATCTCACATTATAATAGCATAATTCATCTTTTCTTAATATATAATTTTCATTTACTGCTTAAGAAAAGCATGTTATATAAATTCATTTATCCATACATAAGTCTTAACCAAAGGTAACTTAAAATGTGAACTCCTTGGTAAAAGGAGATAAAGACTGACATTACAATGGTTGGCATGAAATTAGAGTGTCACTATATAACCTTATAGTAGCCCAATAAATACATTCAGTTCCATACTGGCCACATATGTTTTAAAAAGTTTTTATAGTAATCTATAAGTAACATTAGAAAAAAATTTGAAAAATAAAGAGAAAAAAATGTCATCCAGTGTCACCAACACAACCACTATTAGAGTTCTAAAATATTTCATTCCAGTTTTTTCCATTAACTTTTTTTAAAACATAGCCATCATAATTAGTTTACATATATAGGATTCAATTTAGCTTTTCTTTTTCACTTAGATCATATGCAGTTTCCCATACTGTTACGTAATCTTCAAATTAGTATATTTACTAGTTGCTCTATTCTCTAAAGTGGATATGGACAAACCATATTTGTTTAGTTAACCTCTTAGTGTTGGCAATATTCATGAGCTTCTGACAATGGTGCACACAGAGCTAACTACTGGGTTGGCCAAAAAGTTTGTTTGGTCAATGAATACATTGTTCAATACATTTCTTGGTGAAAATGAAAAATGTGTCTTTTATTTTTACCTAAAATCAAACGAACTTTTTGGCCAACCCAATACACGAGGTGGGGAACATATAGGCTTTGGGAGCAGTTTGTCAGATATTATAATTCAGAAGCCTGCATCTTTACTCCTAAACAAAGGAATATACACAAAGACAAAGCAGATGGAGAGGAAGTATTCTATAATGATGCCCAAGGTACATTTCAAAACTGAACTCAGCCTAGGAAGTATTTCAGCTACCATGGTTATGAGTAAAATCTAATTTCTGTTGAGACACACTAGAGAAATTGCATTTCCAAAGAGACACATCAAGCAGGACTGAAAACGGGCACTCCAAGGGATTCCTGATAGACCTACTTAATGGAGTTCTGTGGTACCCAGATGAACAGAGGGCCCCTGGAAATTCCCAGACCCACTCTTTTATCTACATGGGTGATTCCAGCATGAGCAAGGTTATCACAAGAACAAGGTGGTCTCAGACTTCCAGCCCAGGTTTCAAGATCTCTAATGAACAGAATGGCCCCAGAGAATCCCATCAGACTCTTTTATCACCATGGACACTTCTAGCATGAACATAATACTACAGGAGCCAGTTGGTCCCAGTGAGTATAACTCTTCCTTTCCCTCACTTCTCCTCTACTGCTTCCTTCTCATGGGGCCCTATGATTGCATTTTTCATTTGTTTAAAAGCAGCTATACATTGTTGTATCTTATTCTAAAAAAAAAACTGTTCAAAAAACCTTCCCCCTGTGAAAGTAGAAGTTATAAATTTCAAGTCAAGGTCAAGAACCTTTGGCCCATGGTTGATCCAAATTATAGATAAGCTGAGAACACAAGGTAATAGTGGAAGTGAAAATGCTTTTCTAGGAGAGAAGGACTCAAGAATAGGGAGAGAGAAGAGAAAGCTCATTTTCCAAGGCAGGAATATTGTGTGCCTGGGTAAAGGGGGAAAAAAGAAGCTAATTAGACTATATCAAAATTTAAAGCTTCTGTGCAAAAAAGGACAAAATCAGCAGAGTGAAAAGGCAACCTATGAAATGGGAGGAAATACTGGCAAATCGTATAATTGATAAAGGGTTAACAACCAGAAAAATACAAAGAACTCTTACAACTCAACAACAATAAACCAATTTAAAAATGGGAAAAACTTGAACAGACATTTCTGCAAAGAAGATAAACATATAGCTTACAAGCAGTCTGTGATATTTTGTTATGGCAGCCTTAGCAGACTAATATACCTCCCTTTAAAAAGTCACCATTAGCATCCTAGTTTTTCTTATATATAATTGAATAACTAGTTAAGTAGTTTTTCTCCTAAGGTCTCAGGACAAAATGAACCATTTTACCTAGAATGAATTATTAAGGCAATATTTAAGCACCTAATAGTAAAATTATGGTCCAAACCCTAAAAATAGACACAAATACGATACATACATTGATTCTATAGCAAACTCTAAACAAATATAGTATACAAAATCCAACATAAAACAAATATTTTAGCTATAATTAATAATAAGCACTGAATCTTTCTTACATTCTTAGGATTCAGAGGGGCTTTTAAAGATGTGTAAATTACAATAGGCCTTAGAAAAGTATCAGCTCAAAGTCCGAACTAGTATTTTTTTGTCTTTTCCTTTTCAAATTGATTGTAAGCAGTTATATTTGAAGTTATTTCAAAGACATGAGACTTACGCGTGTAAATTATTCTGAGCTATTACCACTGTGAATAATAAATAAGATTGAGATTACTGTTCTGCACTTAAGTGTCTGAGGTTAAGGAGAAAGTTCATATACAAGCATACAAAAACTTTGAACAGAAACACCCCTTACCTTCTCCTGAAATTCATCCTCAGTTTCTCCTAAGTTGTCCTCTATATGCAAATTCTTGGAAGTTTCCTCAGAAATTTTCATTTTTAGTGTGTTAATCGTTTCTTGGTGTTGTTTCAAAGACTCAAGAGCATTTCGTAGTTGTTCCTGGGTGTCTATATTCTTTGTCAGATAAATAGAAAATAATTTCCATTAGAATGTGAAACAATGAAAATAATTTTATAGCTATTGCTTGATCATAAATAATAAATGATGGCTCCTGTAATGTTTTTAAAGAGGCTCTGAGATTTCAAAGTTTAATCAGTTCAAAACCTTACCATGTTTATAGTATCCTGAATGTCATTTTTGAGTTGGTCCCTCTCAATTTGCAGGCTCTCTTGGAGTTGTTTTTGATCATCCTTTTCTTGGGTTAAGGTTTTTACTTCTACTAAGGTTTGTTGAAGTTTCTCAGTAAGCAGTGTTTTCTCATTTTCTACAGTGTGAAGCCTAGAATCTCTACTTTCTAATTGTTCCTTCAGCTCTTCCACTTCTTTTAACCTTTTTTGATTCTCAGTTGTTTTCTGCTGAAGTTCTTGGGTTTTGTGAGAGAGCTTTAAGATAAGAAAAAGTAAATGTGAAAAGCAGAGCATTCTGCGACGTACACGTGGAAGCCAAACCCCATTAAGACTAAAGATCATTTCCCTAGAGGGTGTCTTGTACCAACCTCTGTCTTCAAAGCATCCAAATTTAAACCAAGTTCTTGAGCTTCTTTAGAGAGATTTCCTATTTCCTGTTTCAATTTTGCATTCTCTTCAAGGACCATCTTATACTTTTGCTCGAATTCAATATGATGACTTTTAACATCTTGGAATTCTTGATCAGTGCTTTCATAATTCAACTGGGAAGTTGCTAGGTCATTTTTAGTTTTCCCAATTTCTTCAAGTAAATCTTGAATTCTACTTTCCTTATGAGCTACTTCAGAAAACAATTTATCTTTTTCCGATGTTATTACACAGAGCTCTTCAGATTTATCATGTATCTATGGAAAAGAAAGCAGACTTAGCTATGTTAGCAATATATGATCTACTTAAGCAATTTTCAGGAAAAAACTTTCTCTGCCTCACCTCAATTTCAAGACATTGAAATTAAGCAAAGGTTTGACTGAGGAAAGGCAATATTTTTATTGTGACATCTCTTTAACAATATATTATCCTGTTTAACTTTACCTTCAAAGTTTTGATTTCTAATCTCTGGTTCTAGTAAGGATTGCATGGAGAAGGACAGTAGAAACACAATCAGCATGTGCCTTTAATTCCTCACCTATCATTTAAAAGTGTTTTCTAACTTTCTGGTGTAGCAGGCATTTCATGGTTTTGCTTAGAATTTGACTTATATTTCTATTGCTAACAAATTGAGTCAGGCATTTACAGTCTCTTGGCTGGTACTTTAAAATAAAATATGGCAAAATATTTAAGGCACTATTGCAAAGGTTTTTATTTTAAGGTAAGAGTTGTTTGCTTAAAAAAGTGTTTACCTCCTTCCTTAGCATTTCTACTTCTGAAGGTAAAGATTTCAATTCTGAGAGCAAATTAACTTCTTTGTGCAAAGCTTCATTTTCTTCGACTTCCTTATTCAGTGCTTTCTGGAGATGGGTAATTTTCCTTTCTAATTCCATATTAGACAGTAAATCTAGGAAATTTTTAGTAAGTTAAATAAAATAGCTTGCAGTTGTTGGGTAAATCTAAATTACATACATAGTTAGATTATTTAACCAGATTATATAAAATTTATTAAAGAAAGAGCCAATGTTGGTAAACAACTCATCCAATTGTTAATCACCTTGTCCAAGATTGGGTTCAATTTATTTGAAAAATTTTAAACCCTTATGGTTTGAGGTCCAAGGAAACATTTATAAATACAGATACCAAATGACATTAAAACTTCACATTAAGCTATTAAAAACACCAGAGAATAATGGATTTTTAATTACTGCAATATAGTTGCAAACTCTTTTAGGTACATTTCTGTATAAAGTCAGATTTGCAAAGAGATAAGTCTGAAATGATGAAATACCTTTTGGAACTTTGCCATCTATAAGGGAGGTGAGTTTTGTTATTTCATTAAAAGAAGATTGTAATTCTTTCTCCAGATCAACTTGCATTTTCTTTTTCGCCTCCAACTGGCTTTGATATAACTCAATATCATTTTCCATTTGCTTGCATGTACTTGCAAGTTCTTTCTATTGAGAGAAACACTGCAGATTCACAGAAATGTACTGATCATTGCAACTGTTTTTACAAATATTACAAAAATAACTTACCATTTTTTCTTTCACCTTTAGATTTTCACTTCTGAGAAAGGCTGATTCTCTCTTGGCATCAAGAGCTACAGTTTCAGCATCAAGCAGAGTCTGTTTCATTTGTTTTAAGTCTTCAGCGTTTTCCTATACACATGACAAAAAGGATTTTGTGAAATCTAACTTTGTTAGAGTTGGAAAAGACTTAACATGTACATGTATGTTATTCCTAACAAATCAAAAATGGTTAAAATATGTGAATTGCCAAATGTATTTTTGGAATAGATTAAAAAATTAACATTTCAAATAGTAAAAATATTTTAGGGAATTCCCTGCATTCTAGTGGTTAGGACTCGGTGCTTTCACTGCTGGGTGCTGCGTTCGATCCCTGATCGGGGAACTAAGATCCTGCAAGTGGCACAGAGTGACCAAAAAAAAAAATATTTAAAAAATTCTGGCTATATTTTTCAAAAGGATAAAAGCATTGTATAGAAGTACTATAATTCTGTTATTGTTTAAAAAGGTTAACACAATTGTTGCTCAGCTAGCCTCTTAAAGTTTGATATGTATTTTTATTTTAAGTTACTCTCTGCAAAACATGACAGATGAATAGCTAATAGTTAAAATTAAGGATATTAAATCACAAATTGAAAAGAAAAAGATAAATAATCCAATAGAAAAATAGAGAAAAGATATGAACAGGCAACTCACAGAGGAGAAAATGCAAATGACTGATAAATACATGAAAAAAATCCACAGTCGGGCTTCCCTGGTGGCGCAGTGGTTGAGAGTCCGCCTGCCGATGCAGGGGACGCGGGTTTGTGCCCCGGTCCGGGAGGATCCCACATGCCACAGAGTGGCTGGGCCCGTGAGCCACGGCTGCTGGGCCTGCGTGTCCGGAGCCTGTGCTCCGCAACGGGAGAGGCCACAACAGAGAAAGGCCCGTGTAACGGAAAAAAAAAAAAAAAAAATCCACAGTCTCATTTTTAGAAAGAAGTGGCATTTCAACATGACTTGCACTTACATGAATTCAACCATATGTACTTGGCAAAATATTAATGCAAACATGCCTGCATGAATGAATAAATAAATTGGATGAATAAAGAGAAAGAAATAAACAACAATTTAAAAAAATGGGCAATTCTATTTGCCATTCTATCAACAGATACTCCAGGATGATATGAAAGTGCCTTTCTTCCCAGGGCCTCAGAACAATGAGAACACTTTTAAAAAGAATCACTTGTCATTAACAGAAGGTAGCAAAAGAGTACTAATAGAAGGTAAGAAAAAGTACTCTGAAAAATTCAAATGAAAACAAAAGAAGAACAATAGAAACTAATATTCTAAACTTTCCAGCTAGTAACTGTTGCCTTTTTAAAAAAGTTAAAAACTAGAATCCAACTGATAGTTTCTGAAGTAATCAGGTGGATTGAAAGCAAATAGGAAAAGAAAGTTAATTTCACCATGAGATTCAGTACTGTTTAATGCCATGATCTTATACCAACTAAAATCACCTACAGCTATAGCTCTGAAAAATATCAAAGTGTTAAAACAGTTACATAATTATAATGAGAATGCACTAATATCTATTAATGAAATTAATGAAATTTATGAAATCATGCTCAATTACATGTTTTACAGTTCTAGTTACTAATCAATGTTAAGTGCTTACCTGAAGATATTGGCTATACACTTCTGCACTTGTATAAAACAATTGCAAAACATTAAAATTTTTTGAATTACTGATTTTTAATGGAAGCTCATCTCTAACTTACTTACATTCAATCAAAGGATAATATCCTTAACTCTCTATGATTCTTTATCCATAAAATGGCAATGATACTAATAGTGCCTCTCTCATAGGGTTACTGACAAGATTAAATAAAATACTATATTTAGAACAATTAGAACAATGCCTGGCACACAGTAGGCTCAATATAAACATTTGCGATGATGACGATGACAGTATACTACAAATGCCAAAATGATGACATAACAAAATAAACCTGATTTTTACCGATGAGTATGGCAAGTCCATTTCCATACTTTCTGACTTCTGAGAGTCTATGTATTTCTGTAGCTTCTTAATCTGGTCTTCCTTTTCTCTAAGCAGCTCTACTTTTGAACTTAGTACATCCTAAAACAATTAAAGGAGAATGAAACAATTTAATTGGGTTTTAATTCTAAGGAATTAAAAAGAAATTATATTTAATAGTTTAAATTGATAGTAAAATTCAAAACGTTGATATTTAAAGAATATAATTCCTTCTATTTTCTGAAATCATGCTCAATTACATATGATATATGTTTTATAGTTTTTGTTCCTTATCAATAGAAATACCGACATAAATGCTCACCTCAAGATCTTGATTATACACTTCTGCATGCTTAACTAAATTCTTTAAGTTGGAAATTTCATGAATTAGTTGCATCTGTAAGAGCATGTGAACAGGCAACAGAGCAAACCAATAGTTAATAAAGCAAAAAAAAAAAAAAAAAAAAAAAGATAGCATTCATTCACCGCTTTAGAATCACCCAACACAATAAGAAAGACTGGAAGATCAGTCTAGTTCAACTACCAGAGATCAACCGTTCAAGCTACTGCAATGAAGCACCTCATTATTTAAAAATAAATAAATAACTAAAACCCAAACTCAACCAACCAAACAAAAAAGATCCCCAAACCCCACAAAACAAGCAAATAAGAAAAAAGCCTAAGCATGACCCCCAAAACAGTTATGTCATGTTAATAAAGCTACAATAAGGTCAAAAGCAAATTAGTACCCACCACTGTATAAGATAGAGTGGTAATCAAACCTTTATAAAAAACATACTTTAAATAGATTTTTGTTTTGGGTAAGCTCAGTGCAGAAATGAATTTATTCTATAAGATTTTTTTCTCTTCCCATAAATTATCCACCTAGCTTTATACTGGCATACTTTTTCATGAGTTGTGACTTGGAATTTAGGTTTGGATTATGACAGTTTCATGTGGTACCTTTATAATATTATTATAAGAAAATAGTAATATTTTCTTCACCAAAGCTAAAGAGATATGTATGGCATTATCAACTATTACCTTGCTGGTTTATTCTACAGGAAATACTGGAAAGATGATGTTATTGCTTTATATTGTTCAACTGTCTAAAAGTATAAAGAATACTTAAAGATACAAGTACTTCTATTAAAGTTTCCTTTTTATCAAAATATCTGTAGCATTAAATATTTGAGTACCAGAAGCTTCTGTGTTCAAAAGAATTAAACTACAGTTTAACAAAGATAAACATAATTACCCTGAGAATTATTTAATCATTATCAGATGAGTCCTTAGAGTAAAAGGAAATTCTAGCCAAATGTAAGGGACTTACAAAAATAGCACCTTGTTTAAATAATATTTTCTGGATGTCTAATTCAGTCCTGACTAGTTTTAGATTTTAGACTAGTGCTGGTTTGACATTCGTATTTTAGGTCGGCATGAGTCAACAGAAATATAATGTGAGCCAAATTTATAATTAAAATTTTTCTAAGAGCCACCTTTAAAAAAAGTAAAAAGAAGCAGGCAGAATTAACTTTAATATAATTTATCTAACCTAATATATGCAAAATATTATTTCTTCATCAGCATTAAAAAATTAATGTAATATTGTATATTCTTTTTTTCATACTTAAGTCACTTGAGACTGGCCCCATTCCAAGTGCTCAATTGCCATATATGATGAGTGGTTACCATTGTTCAGCAAAGTTTTAGACATCTGTATTGATTATAATTTAAATTGGCTCTTTTACCTTTTCTTCTGTTTCTAACTTTTGTGCAAGAAAACCACATTTGTCAGAAATGAAGAACTAAATAATCAACCTTAATCTTTGAAAACATCTAGAAAGGAAAGTTCCCCCACTTCTCATTTGCAATCACTCTTCATTTTAAGTACTGGTTCACACAAACAGAAAAAGATTAAGTCACTTTTGAAAAGAGCTGAGTACACTCTCCCAATGATGTTTAAGATGCAGAGCATAGAGAAAGTACACGGTATGATAGGGCTAATCCACTGTTACAAAGAAAATATTGCATATTTCAACTGTAATTTTCAGCAGGTGAAATGAAATAATTAACTTCTTAAACATCTCCAAGTTGTGAAAATTATAAAATTAAATCAAGTTAAAATAGGTAGAGAGATGAAATTTCTCTTGTTCCCTGATCGTGATAATACTTGACCTTGTTTATTCCTTTCTCTAAAATTACTATTTAAACATCTTATATTACTGTATCCCCACTTGAAAATTATCCACAGCTTTAGTGATTTTTGACAAAACCCTTAGGAAACTAGGGCAATGGCCACATGTTCTAAGGCCGTAATTTGACCTTTACTCCGTTTTGGTTAAACTTTTCCCCAAAATGTAGGTTTCAGAACATATTTTGTTACATACACCTACACTTGTATTTGTAGTTTAACATGAAATGCATATTGTAAAACTGTCTTTGAACAGAGTAAGTTTATATTACTTAAACTTTTAGGTATACCTCACAGAACCTAGAATTTCAATGTGTGTCCAAGTAAAAGTAAAGAGAATAGGATTATTTTCCCCCTTAGCTGTAAAAAAAAAAAAAAAATCGAGATGTGAGATTCAAGGCATATATTCTGTGTTATTTTGTAATCTTTTCGTGTGAGTCAATTCAGTGAGCTTTGATTTTAATAATTAATTGAATGTATAAGTGATGTAAGAAAAATTAGAGAAATTACTGCTACACATATGCCCAAAGGTAATTTTATACCGTATTTTTTATAAGATATATACAAAAAAATTAGGTGAGATTTTGGAGTTAGAAGGGGACTTGGCAAGCTCCCGATCTAACTTCAAGGAGGAAGATACACAAAAACGTAAGCCCTGAGAGATGTGATGACTTGCTCAAAGCCTTGCCAATAATTCGTGACAGGCTCAAATCTGTAGTGAGCTAATAAACAGCAGAACTAGGGCTTCATTCCAGGTAGTTTGCTCCAGAGACCGTGCTCTTAACTACAACACTAGAGCACCCCCTCTCAATAAAACCGTTTATGAAGTCTACTGTTCTTTTCATGAAGTTTTACATTCTGTGAATTCACAAATTTTAAAACAAATTAAACGAAAGTCTGTAAAGAAGTTATAGACTTTTGCCTCTCAGGATATAATACCTATGAAATGTAGGAGTAAATGTAATTTGTAGGTAGAACAGAAATAATAGTTTTGGCACAGAATTTTTTTTTCTTTTTAAAAAAGAAAAGTAGGTGAGAAACTTTGATACTGAGGAAAAGGAACTGTGTCCCTTTGGGCTCTCCATACAGAAATAAGTAGCTGCAAATTAACTCATGTTTTACCTACATCAAAACATCAGCTCTTATTTTTGAGGGGATTCGTGGATCACATCACAAGTCTGATAACAGCTATGGATTCTTACTCCACAAAACTGAATACGCACTCCAAAATTCTATAGAATAATTTCATAGGGTCTATGAACTCTAGGTTAAAGACTCTCCACACTAAGAAATTGCTTGAATTCTTCTGGACAGTTACCAAAGTCTGATGGTTTATAGATTACATTCTCTTAACATGTAGCCTAATACTACACACTTGAAAAATTTAAGTGATCCATTTCATTTCTAAAAATTCCATTAAAATTATTTAGTATTAATTATACTAATTTTCACAGTAACTTTCTTATATGGAAAAAGAAATGTGCAAAATTAGCTTCCCTAGCTATTCTAATGTTCTAGCTATTTAGGAAAATATTTTCTAAAGAAAACAAAATCCATTAATAGGTAGTATCCATATATAAAACATTCAGCAACATATTAAAATTCATGTCGGTCTCAGTAGGAAATGGCTACGTTCTAGGCAGGACTTCTGATATGTTAATAAATTAAACATTTTAATATACAAATTATAAGGAAATAACTTCTTCAAGACAAATCCATCAATAGGCACATTCACCAAACCTTCCTAAAGATGTTCTTAATTTCTTCTTCTTGTGCATAAGCACAAGTGAAACAAATATGATTCAACTCTTTTAAAATAGAAATAAATTATTTCTCAAATTCTCTAAATTGTGTATACATATGGAAAATGGTTGGATCCCCAATTATCTCAACCTTAGAAATACCTTTAAGAGAATGATACTTCATTTAAATGTGTGGTTTTAGTTTAGTTTCATATTTCCACATCCTTTACCTCTTGATCTTTCTCTGCTTTTCTTTCTAGAGCCTCAAATTCATCCAAATCATTCTTTTCTTTTAATTTCAATTCCATTTCTTCATTTTCTCTTCTTAGTTGTTCATAGTCTAACACCAGATTATCATAGTTTGCACGAAGTGAACTCAATTCACTTTCTAAGTTTTCCTATTGCAAACAAAACCAAATTTTCAAGTCAGAGAGAATTCCAATCATATATTGTTTGTTTCCTTAACAAAATTTGGATTAACCAAATAATTAATTTAACCTTGAATCGTTTGGTGGTTTAGGCCATTTTCTTCTTCAATAACTTTTTAATGGTCTAGCTTGATCCAGAGTGAGATAAAGGATCTGCATTTTGGTAAATTAGCTAACTTAGAATAGAAGACGACTATTTTGAAAGGGTTAAAAATTAAAAAAAAAAAATCATAAACAAATGCTGTCTGTGTCTGACTAGAAAAGTTGAGTCAGAAGTAGGAGGTAGCGCTCATAATGGGATACAGATCCTTAAGCTCCTTAGTAATAAAGCTGATAATTTAACTCTCCACCTGTCTGACTACTATCTTATTTCTCAGGTAGCTCTGAATCTAGGAAATGAAACTGAGGGATTATTTATTGAACTTTAAAACTCTAGTGGCCTTAATTAGAAGCAAAACTGTTACTGAAATTAAGTCAGAGCTAGAAATGTGTTACAACAATAAACCCCGATAACAAATGAATTTTAAAAAGAGTAAAAGGATAATACTCTGTAAAATACATTTAAGTTACCTGACTTAGTAGCTTTGTTGCTGGATTCCACTCTATCTCAGTTAATGTATCAAGAGTGTTACTGAAAATATCAGACTCTGAACAGACAGCTATAATTAGAGGGAAAAGAAATTTATCCATAAACTTGTTATTAAGTTTCTTAAAACTCAAAGATAAAAAAAAAAATCTGATCAGAGGTAATAAACTCAAATTAGCTAATATGTGCTCACAGTATGATCACAGCCAAGAATACATTAACAATAAATGTGATCATTTAAATTATTATGTCAATTAAGATTACTGGTTAGAATGAGTGATAACATACAGGGGTCCTTAATACAATATAGGTAAAAAGGACAAATTCTAAATTTGAGATTTGATTATTTTAAGTAGATTTAAAAATGCCCCCCAAAATATTTATAACTATGTTGGAGACATAATTTTGAAACGGATTCCTGTGTAAACGCCATCCTTTCAAGGTTAGCAGAGTTTAAGGCTGATGTTTGTTATATGGATACTAATTTAACTGGATAATGATTAGAATAAAAACATGCGTTTCAACTATAATGCATTATTCTTAAGAAATCTAGAAATAGAGAACGTCATGAACTTTCACTTTCTTAAAATTACTTATTTTTATCATTATCTCCATTGTAATTACATACATACATTTTATTTAAATGTGTTTATCACATTAATTGAGTTATAAATAAAGTCTCTCTTTATAGGGATGTTTTTATAATTAAAAGTAATTGAAAAAGTACTCACATTCATCAATTTCTCCTAAAGTTACAGCAGCCTTATGTGTTTTTGTTGTTACATTCACTGGCATATTGAATTCATCTACATAGTTTGAGTCCTTCATTTTGTTAATTTTGCCAAGGCACCAAGTAACTCTTCGTTTTTTTTTAGCCTGAAGAGAAAGAAATCAAAATTACCTCACACAGATCTGGGCTCAACATCTTAAAACAAGGGAACTAGTTTCCATTTTAAAAAACCATTGGGACTTCCCTGGTGGTCCAGTGGTAAAGAATCCACCTTCCAATGCAGGGGACGCAGGTTCGATCGCTGGTCGGGAAACTAAGATCCCACATGCCGCAGGGCAACTAAGCCTGCGCCACAACTACTGAGCTCCTGCGCCTCAACTAGAGAGCTCCCACGCTGCAAACTACAGAGCCCACGTGTTCTGGAGCCCACACGCCACAACTAGAGAGAGAAAACCTGTGGCCACTAGACAGAAGCACTGCAACAAAGAGCCCACGCACGGCAACAAAAGATCCTGCATGCCTCCGTGAAGACCCTGTGTGTCGCAACTAAGACCCGATGCAGCCAAAATAAATAAATAAAAACAAATAAACAAACAAACCCAAAACAAACAAACAAAAAACCCCATCGACTTGGCAGAATGTTTACTAAATCTACTTTAACATCTTACCAGTTTAAGGATAACCTGAGATAAGAAAACATATTCAAACTTTTCAAATCAGTATTTAACCCCATAATAAATTTGATGAAACTACTATTTAAATTACATATTTTATTAGAAGGTTTACTTATAAGCTTTTCTGGAATGTAACTGAAAGGAATCGGTTGACTCTCAACTCTTCAAGTAACCTGGGGGTATACGGAAGGGACAGCTGTTGCTGCCCCCTTAGAGCTACTGAAAGCACATTTGGGTGCCCAGTTCTGTTTCCCTCAGTTATCTGTTCATCTGTCATCTTCCCTAGCTCCTTCCTCTTAGCTGTACGAATGCTCAAGCCTATTTATCTGCTTTTGAGTTTTAAAAAAGAACCCTTGCCTCCTCACTTCTCTCTAGCTACCATTTTCTTTTAGTTTCTACATTGTCTTCTTCCTCATCATCTATCTACTTCTTCCTCATCCCTTCAGGGGCATTTCTGTCTCCTGATTCTTATCCCACCTAGCTAGCTGTCTTCATCTCTCATTCTGCTTTGCTGGTTTCTCCTCCCCTGCCCACTTCCTAAGTGTTTGTGTCTTTCCATATTTCACAGCTAGCATTCTTCTCTTGTGTCTCTACTAGTACAAGCATTATCTCATCTTATTTGATCCTCTCAACAATCCTCTATTACTACATCCATTTTATAGTTGAGCTGGGTGTCCAGAAAGTTTGGAGAAGCTGAGTAGTCATACAGCCAACTGGAAGCTGAGCCCATGCCTGTTAACTTCAGAGCCTATCCACCAACCATTCTACTGCGTTGCCTGTCAACATTATCTGCTGTCCCCAGAATATTCTGCACGCTTTCATGCCTCTACCACATACTACCCTTTTGCTTGAAATAGCCAGCCCTTTCCACAGCCTGCTCTGCAAAAACCTAGTTGTATATACATGTTTGACTCCAAAGACCTTCACCTCAACTCCACGTGCTCCCAAAGCCACTCCTGGACCTTGTCATTATCTCAAACTCATAAACCCAGACCTGCTCTTAGTACAGTGGCTATCCTCCACTTTCTTGATCCAGTTAATCCCATTATAGTTACTTAGCTTACAAGGTACCTTACTTTATTCCTGTTTTTCTCTTCCTATGATCTTAGATTCCATAGATCATCACTTCAACCATGTTTTTGGGTCAACAGCCTCAAATTATTTGACTCAATCTCTGTTCCCCAAACCTATTCCAACACAGTGTACACACAGATGAATTACACTGTCTTTTAAGACTTTATCAGCCTCCTGAACACTGCCAGGGCATACAGTCAGAAGACTGGCTGCCACCATCACCTGGGGCCTTAATGCTTCCCGGTAAGACTCCTTTCCTTGTTGGCTTTCTTTTCTATTCCCTATAAAGGCTATACTATTTCAAACTCTTAGCATTGTCTGTGAACTTGTGTCTCCACCATCTCCTGCTATCACAGCAGAAAAATTAAGCTTCCTACTTCAGAAAGACAATAAAAGCCTAAACTTACAAAAGCATTACCTGAACTGATGCCTATCCTTTCCTCTGTCCTTGTTATCATGAATAGATGTTTCTCCTTCTAAGGCCAGACCCTTCTACTGTATTCAAGATCCCATCCCTTTGGGTCATCTCAACCCACTGCAAGGTGGCTTTCACTACCAACACATAACTCAAAATTGCTTTTGCAAATGAGCTTCTTATTTCTAAATCCAAAGCATTTTTGTCTATGTGTATCTTATTTAACTTCTCAGCAGAATGTGACACTGCTGACCACTACCTCTCTGAAATACTCTGTTCCCTTGGTTACCACATTCAGCTGGTTTCCTTCTAAATTCTGAGTTAAACATGGGTTCCTTCAGGGATTCTTCTTTACTGCCTTTACCTAAAAAGTTGTTGTTTCATGGGGTTTTGTGTTTGACCCTCTGTTTTTTCCATTTTCAACATGCTTCCAGAGCAAGCTCACCCATTCCCAGGACTCTAAATTGGATCTGCAGTAGTTAATGCCAAATTGATACCTCCATGTCAGACCTTTCACATTTTCGACTGCCTGACATCTTAAAATGGAGACGTCCTGAATCAAACACTGAGCAGCTCCACTGCTCTTCATTCAGTGTTCCTCAACTCAGTGAATATGCTACCAGCTACCCAGAAAGCCTAGTAATGCCAGCAAGTCATTTTGGATACCTCCTTCTCCCTTTCCCTGCCGCTGTGTCTACATAATCACAAAATTCTGTTGAGTCTACCTCCCAAATAGCTCTCCAGTTTATCCAATTTCTTCCACCTCCAGAGCCACAATCATTGCAGAGGCCCAATCTATCTGATGCACATAACAGCCTCACCTTCCCAAAATGCAATTCCGATTATGTTCCATACAAGGCTTTTCCTTGTCCTTAGCATAATGCAACATTCAAGTCCTTCACTGAGGTTTTAAAATGCTCCTGCTACCAGAAAGTCCAAGAAATATACTGTTTTCCCACAATTTTAAGCTTCTGTACATTTAAGTGTCTTCCTGAAACACCATTCCTTACGCCTTCCACTGGGCTATTTCCTACTCATCATTCAGTCAACAAATTGATCTAGAGCATCCTCTAAATACTTAGAATGGTGACCTGAACATAATGTCTATTAATAATTATCTTAATAGTATATATTTATTGAGGATTTGCTGAGCAGAAAGTATAGTGTTCAGCATGTACTGTATGTTACCTCACTTAATTCTCACAACGATCCCACAAGGTGGGGATCAAGCTATAGATCACAGATAAGGAAACTGCAGCAAAGTGTATTTGAGAAACTGCCCAAGGTCAAGTGTTAGGAACTGACAGAACAGGGATTCAAACCCAGGTAGTTCAAATCCAGAGGCTGTCCTCTTAAGAAAATATCTGTTGGATAAATAAATCCCTACTCTAGTAAAAACAAAAACCACAAAAACTGGAAGCCAGAATTTTGATCAGTATGTTGATCTATATTCTAGATCAATTTCCTGATACTAATATTTCTGTTTCTTTAAACAGAAAATATTCCCACATACTCTAGACATCTGTGGTTTCCAATCCCTAATTAATTTTATTTGAAGTTCTTAAGAAGCATATTGCAAATAGATTCCTTGAATATACTCGAGACTCTAAACCATGAAAGACTACAAATAGCCAAAACAATCTTGAGAAAGAAGAGCAAAGCTGGAGGCATCATGCTTCCTGATTTCAAACTGTATTACAAAGCTATAGCAATCAAAACAATATGTATGATAGTGCCATAAAAACAGACACATAGACAAATGGAACAGAATAGAGAGCTCAGAAATAAACCCTACACATATATGATCAATTAATTTACAACAAAGGAACCAGGAAGATACAATAGGGAAAGGACAGTCTGTTCAGTAAATGATATTGGAAAAACTGGACAGCCATATGCAAAAGAACGAAACTGGGCCACTATCTTACACTATACACAAAAATCAACTCAAACTGATTAAAGACGTGAATGTTAACACCTGAAACCATAAAACTCCTAGAAGAAAACATAGGTGGTACGCTTGAATCCTTGAATTAGGACCTCTACCTTAGGGATCAGTATTTTTTAATAAACCTCTTCTCTTAGGTGTTTTGTTGCTATATAGGTAAATAGCAACACAAAAGTTCTGGGTTTCTTGAATACACTGTATCAAAAGATAAGAAATGCATAACTATGTAATAAACACATAGGAATACCCGTTCTATTCTCTGTATACCAAGTTTAAGTTGTCATCTTTTAAATTTTACCTTTAATTCCTGTTGTGATGTGAGGGAAGAAGAGGTCACCAGCATCCGTGTTAAGTTTTGAATTTTCTCAATCTGCACTTTTTGAAGTAAATCTTTTTCTTCCAAAAGTTGTGCCATTTGGTCTTTTTCCATTGCCTGGGCTCGAGTCTCTAAAGAAACCTACAGAATGTAATATTGGGTTATGTTAATAACAAATGTAGCTAGATTTTAAAACTTCGAAAGTAGCTTAAAAGAACAGAATAGAAATTTGTATGTGAACTAAGAGAATTTTAATTTTATTGAAATAAAATATACCCTACCTGCAGAACACCAATACACAGTTACCATAATCAGTAATTTCTCAAACTAAAAATAAAGTCAAATATACATTTCTTCTCATGTCACTATTCTATATGCCATTACAATGCTGTTAAAGCAATTCTATTAGTTGCCTAAAAATATATAAATAGTAGGCAGAGAAGTCATAAAAGCAGAGATTTGAATACCTATAGCAAAGGAAGAGATGTTTTCATAAGACTACCATTTGATATTTTAGCTTATTCCTAAAAAGATCACTAAAATGCAAGATTAATATAAAATAGAGGACCCTAATAGTTAAAACAAACAATGACAAGTGATTATGCTATCTTATTAGATTGCTATCTCAGGGTTGGAAGAAAAATTCAAGTTAACATGAAACTAGAGAAAGTAGTTTTAGGTACCTATACATGATCTCTCTTTTTTAACCTAATTCCCTATGTATAATTTGTGACAATTAAAAAAAAAATTATCTCCACTTGGCCCATTTGAAAATACCAAATTTTCCCCTTTGAAAATGAAAAACAAAATTTAAAATAACTTCAAGAAACCAAATCTTTCAGTTTATAGTAAATTAAACTAAAATTTTTATGAGTTGATTTCTTCTTAGTTGAAAGCTGTTTTAAATTTAGGTTGCAAAACTCAGATATCGATGACTTAAGAATCTCTGGGCAATTAGGTAGATCTCAATTCTACATCTGTCCCTACTCTTTACTGAAATACATGGTTCACACATACCTCCTCTAATTGCTTTTTAAGATCCATTATTTCTTTTCTGTATCTTTTCAGGAGAGCTTCATCATTTGATACCTCGTTAACGTAAGGAGTATTCTTCATATGTTTAGCAGTGCTGGCAAACTGGGAAAAAATACAAGAGTGTTATGTGCTCCACACACAAAAATTAAGTAAATTAATAATATTTGGTCTTCTTGTAATTAAGTTTTGTAAAGAAAAATCAGTACTCTTCCCAGGTAGTTTAATACTTTTGAGTACAGAGTGCATTTTATGTCCCTGTAACAATGTCTGTAATGCTCCAGTCAAAAGCCTCTCTCCTTCCTTTGAACGCTATCCTACTTACTAGCTACTTAAGTATTAATCCAAGGCAATCATGTTGGAAGACAGGTCTTATCTTCCCTATAAGACTACACATTCTGTGAAGCCAGGGACTCTATTTTCTATCTTTTTTCTCTGACAGTACCTCGACCCAGTGCTCAGTAGCTATTTAAAGCAATGTTTCTTAGAGTATGAGTATCAGAAGTTACTTTAAGTGGGTACATGAAGGTATCCATTATATAAAACATTGAATCCTTCATTGAGACAGCTATTCTACTGACAATTCAATTCCCCCCTACTCGCCCCTCTCCTTTTTTAAACATAAAATGCAGGCCTTAGGCTCAGTGCAAAGGCAGGCAACAATTAGCTAGTAGGAATTTAGGAATTATTTTATTATAAGCACATACACATGTTTTTTGGGTCACCTTCTATTTGTTGCAAGTGATACTAGTTTTTCATTTACAGAACTGATATAATGTTTCCTTTCATAATCAATTAAGTAAAAAAGTGAGTTTGTAAAAGAGAAATATCAAGTCAATTTCAGTAAAATAGTGTTGGATGTGGCAAAAATTGTGGAGGTGGGATATGAATGATTGAATTTTGGGAAAATTAAGAAATGCTATTTAGCAGACAACACGTAATTTTATTTTAACAGGTAGTTATGTGAATTAAAAAAACTCTACCTATTTTTAGTAGGTAATTTTTCCTTCTTAAAGATGATATCCCCTCCTATTAAGTTGAGATAAAAATCACACTCACCTGGAGAGTAGTAAGAGTTTCATCAAAAGACACTGGAGTAATTGTGCAGATAATACGTGTTTTTGCATTTCCTCCCAAGGAATTCTGGAGAATTCGTGTTAATTTGCTATCTCGATAATTTATGAAACCACTTAGTGAGAAATGAGTTTGGGAAGAAAAAGAGTAAGAATTTTTATATAACAAAAGTGGTTGGTTCTTAATGTAGAACCTTAAAATAGCTACAGTTAAAAAAATTAATTATTTACAGATTACATGAGGCAGATCAAAACTACTAACTAAAAAATATTTAAAATATAGAAAGTAAATTTAGTAGGACACAATCATATGTATAAGAAGCCAAGCATGATCACAGAGTCATGAAAGCTTTTGAATATATGAAATAAGAACATTTATTTGAGTGTCACTAAAATATTACAATTCTCGACCTAATGAAAACATAAGCATTAACAGATAGAGTACAGTGGGATAAACATACCCAACTTGTCCATCACTAAGTTTCTTGATCACTTGTCCCAAAATAAATAAGCTTCGATTTATATTACAGCCTTCTTTGAGTCGCAAACCTGCATTTATTAAACAAGTATAAAAATTAAAATTGAGCCCTGTACTGGATGATGAACTTATCAGTAAATTATGAGAGAAAGTAGAAGTTAAAGGGACAGATGTTGAAGTCTATGCTTTGGACTAGATCTGAGCCCACCTTTAATACCACTGGTGGAGGAGCTCTCTCCCTAACCCTCCCCCAATTAGGTGAATCAGAAAGGTTATCACCTGAGAGAAATGGCAAAATGAAAAAGATGACTAAGAAAAGAATAAGAGGGAGGGAAAGCCCATTGTCTAAAAGAGCTCCTCTAATTCCTCCATTCAAATCTATTTTTTCCAAACCTTCAAATATAGGCAACTATAGGCTCAAAACCAAAAAAAGTTCTCATTTTAATATTGTGAGTATGCTCACATGACTCTAACATTAAAAAAAAGTACCTGGAAAAAGCTCTATTCCAGTTTTATGCCCCAACCAGTTCCTGTTCCCTCCGCCAGTAAACCATGTTTATTATTTATTCTTCTAGATTTTTAGAAATACAAGTTCATATATATTCATTTCTCCCCTTTCTTTTTCAGACAAATAGTAGCATACTATACACACTATTTTGCACTTTGCTTTTTTCACTTGGCGTATATTGTGCATCATATCAGTAAACACTGGTCTTTTTCATTCTTTTTCATAGCATAGAATTCCATTGTATGGATGTATCAGAAATTATTTACCTAGAACCCTGTTGAGGGATATGTAGGTTTTCAATCTACCATGTATACAGAAAATACTGCAATAAATAACTCTGAATAGCTGTTATTTCACAGGTGCATTATTCAGCTATTGCTGTAATATTGCTGCTTAACAAGCCACCTTAAAACAACAAGCATTTATTTCCCGTTCATGGGTCTGGTTTGGTGGATATAGACCATGCTCAGCTGGGTGTCTTTATGTCAGGCTGCAGGAAATGAACACGGAGAGAGGCTTGGCATCTTTATGATTTTGCACCTTTCCATCTAAGTATGCTTTTCCATTTGTTTAAGTATTTGGTTATGTCCTTCAGGTCTGTTTTGAAGTTTTCTTTATTTTGGCCCTGTGCAATTTTTGTTGAGTTTCTTCCTAGGTATTACACCTTTTAAGCCATCATTGTAAATTGAGTCTTTTTGCACACTAAATATTCTAACTGGTTATTTGTATTATAGAATTATTAATGTCTGTATATTAATTTTGTGCCCCACTTCCCTTCTGAATTTTCTTACCTGATATGGAAATTTAGATGGTTTTCATGGTACTCTCACGAGCTTTTCAGCTATACAATCCTATCAACTGTACAGTTCTAGTTTTTTAATTGATGCTATAGTAGCCCAAATTAGATAATTAGCCACATACATAAGCTGCTTTTTACATGACGGACTTTTATCACAAAATTATTATTGTCATTATTAGTTTCTAAAATGCATGGTAGCACTTTTATTCTGTGAAAGAACAGGAAGACACTCAGACCAACATATTTCATAAGTTTTCATTACCTTCAGCACCTGTTTGAGCAGCTCTTTCACTGCCAGCAAGATCAACCAAATTCTGTAAGACAGATGATAATAAACCTTTAGCATAATGAGATAAAACCCAAACTACTGAAAGAACATTTAAAACACATAGTTTACTTGAACACCCCATCTGTACCCTCATCTTTCACCCCACTGTTCAGGCCTTCCCTTGTCAAACCGATCTATAACCCTTGTTCCTTCTTTGTTATATACATCCTCCATAATGCCGCCAGAATAGGTTTTCTATTTACTACACAAAGTTCAAAACCTTATCATATGAATGTGATTCTTTGCAATCTGGCACTTGTGTGGCCCCAGCATTATATCTATTCATTACTTACTCCTAACTCTAGCTGAACTACTCACTACACCCTAAACGCCTCATGTACTTCTACACTCCTAAGTGCTACCTTTTGCCATTCTCTTTGTTACTTCTAAAGTTCTAGACCGCCCCTAGTCTTTATTCAGGACCAAAGGCAAATGTTACCTGCTCAATGTAGCTTTGCTGATTTTACCCTTTCTCCTCCCATACCTTGAATGAGTTGCTCTTTTGACTGTACCCAGAGATCATTATAGATATGACTTATTCTTACAGCACTTACTGTGTGGAGCTAGTCATTTGTCTCTGACTCTACTGTAGCATCTTTAAAAGCACGGACCTCTTTCATTTCACAAATATTTTTGGAAAAAAGTGACTGTCATGCTTCAGGCAGTATGTTAGGTGCTAGGGATATGGCAATGAATTTGACAAGTAAGGTCCCTGTCCTGATAGAGCTTATATTCTATATGGAGTGGTAAGAGGAGAGGAGGAAGTTGGTGAGAAGACAGAAGAAGACAGATAGGAAACATAACCTGGTAAATGTAATACAGATAATTTAAAGAGAATCCTGGAAGAGGAAAGAAGGGACAGAGTAGGTTCTCTGGACTGAGTGGTAGGGGTAGACTTCCCATTAAGCTCAGATCTGGAATGACAGAGGGAGGCAGCCATGTAAAACCGAGGGAAGCACAGTGCAGATTAAAAGAGCAGCCAGTACACTCAGTCACAAAACAGAAGTGAGCTTGGTATGCTCAAAAAATAAAAAGGGCAACATGGCAGAGCTGGTGAAGTGGCGATGGAACACATAGTGTAAGAGAGGGAGGTAGGAGTCATATTATGCAGAGCTTTGTAAGTAGGGGTAAGAACGTTGGATTCTCCAAGCGCAATGGGAAGCCAAGAGAGGGCTTTAATCAAAAGAGTGATGTATCTTGATTTAACTTCCTGAAAGATCAACCGTGGCACCCTAGATGGAGAATGAACTGGAGAGGGGCAGAAGTGGCAGCAGTTGGGAGGCTAGTGCAGGAATCTAAGTGAGAGATGATGGTGGCTTGGGCTAGCGACGTCGTAGTGGAGACAGTAAGTAGTGGAGGGATGTCCTCTTTGTTTTTTAATCTGAGAGCCCAGTAAATATTATTAATGCATTAAAAGAAAGTCAGAGATTTAAGTTATCTCTCTCTTTGAGGAGTAGGCAGGTAATTATGTACTCCTGCTTTACAGTCCTGTCTCAGATACTGCTTTCTCTAAAATATGCAAAGAAGTCTAATCGTTGTTATATAGTATCTAGTACAAGTGACCTAGATACATAATAAAGGGGAAAAGTGGTGATGAAAGCATGAATTAAGGTAAAAAGATGAGGACAAGCATTAGTGTTCAAAGCACTAAGAAGCTCAGTCTATCTATAAGAGAGGAGCTTATGTGGACCAGAAGGAAGCAAAGTAAGACTAGTTAAGCCAGATCTTGTCCAAGGAAATGCCACAGCAAAAGTAATGCTTAGTAACATTAGAAATCTGCATAACAGACCAAAGAAAGGAAGACTAGAGTCCTAGAGGCCAGGCTCAGGAGAATGACAGAGTAATTCAAGACAGATGAGAACCTAAATGAGTATGACACCCAATGGAATGATGACAGGTAGGATCAGGAAGAAATGGTGATGACTGGAGAAAAGGGAAAGCAGGAAAAAATGAGCCAAAATAGACTTGGGTTTCCAGCCTAGGTGACCAGGATAATGCTAGTATTACTGGAAAAAGGAATATTCATTAGAATAGGAAGACATTAATTTGGTTTTAGACCCACTGAAGTTTGAGATAACAGTGGGACAATCTCTAGAAAGACATGAATTAGAACTCAAACTCAATGGTGAAAAACTGAAAGCATTTCCCCTAAGATCAGGAACAAGACAAGGATGAACACTCTCACCACTACTATTCAACATTGTTTTGGAAGTCCTAGCCACGGCAATCAGAGAAGAAAAAGAAATACAAATTGGAAAAGAGGAAGTAAAACGGTCACTGTTTGCAGATGACATGATACTAATACACAGAGAATCCTAAAGATGCCACCAGAAAACTACTAGAGCTAATCAATGAATCTGGTAAAGTTTCAGGATACAAAATTAATGCACAGAAATCTCTTGCATTCCTATACACTAATGATGAAAAATCTGAAGGAGAAATTAAGGAAACACTCCCATTTACCACTGCAACAATAAGAATAAAATACCTAGGAATAAACCTACCTAGGGAGACAAAAGACCTGTATGCAGACAACTGTAAGACACTGATGAAAGAAATTAAAGATGATACAAACAGATGGAGAGATATACTGTGTCCTTGGATTGGAAGAATCAATATTGTGAAAATGACTATACTACCCAAAGCAATCTACAGATTCAATGCAATCCCTATGAAATTACCAATGGCAGTTTTTTTACAGAACTAGAATAAAAAATCTTAAAATTTGTATGGAGACACAAAAGACCCCGAATAGCCAAAGCAGTCTGGAGGGAAAAAAACGGAGCTAGAGGAATCAGACTCCCTGACTTCAGACTATATTACAAAGCTACAGTAATCAAGACAATATGGTACTGGCACAAAAAGAGAAATATAGATCAATGGAACAGGATAGAAAGCCCAGAGATAAACCCATGTACCTATGGTCAACTAATCTATGACAAAGGAGGCAAGGATATACAACGGAGAAAAGAGAGCCTCTTCAATAAGTGGTGCTGGGAAAACTAGACTGCTACATGTAAAAAGAATAAAATTAGAACACTCCCTAATACCATATACAAAAATAAACTCAAAATGGATTAGAGACCTAAATGTAAGACCGGACACTGTAAAACTCTTAGAGGAAAACATAGGAAGAACACTCTGACACAAATCACAGCAAGATCTTTTTTGATCCACCTCCTAGAGTAATGGAAATAAAAACAAAAATAAACAAATGGGACTTAATGAAACATAAAAGTTTTTGCACAGCAAAGGAAACTATAAACAAGACGAAAAGACAACCCTCAGAATGGGAGAAAATATTTGCAAACGAATCAATGAACAAAGGATTAATCTCCAAGATATGTAAACAGCTCATGCAGCTCAATACCCAAAAAACAAACAACCCTATCCAAAAATGGGCAGAAGACCTAAAGAGACATTTCTCCAAAGAAGACATGCAGTTGGCCAAAAAGCACATGAAAAGCTGCTCAACATCACTAATTATTAGAGAAATGCAAATCAAAACTACAATGAGGTATCACCTCACACCAGTTAGAATGGGCATCATCAGAAAATCTACATACAACAAATGCTGGAGAGGGTGTGGAGAAAAGGGAACTCTCTTGCACTGTTGGTGGGAATGTAAATTGATACAGCCACTATGAAGAACAGGATGGAGGTTCCTTAAAAAACTAAAAATAGAATTACCGTATGATCCAGCAATCCCACTACTGGGCATATACCCAGAGAAAACCATAACTCAAAAAGACACATGCACCCCGATGTTCATTGCAGCACTATTTACAATAGACAGGACATGGAAGAAACCTAAATGCCCATCAACACACAAATGGATAAAGAAGGTGTGGTACGTATATACAATGGAATATTACTCAGCCATAAAAAGGAATGAAATTGGGTCATTTGTAGAGACGTGGATGGATCTAGAGACTGTCGTACAGAGTGAAGTTAAGTCAGAAAGAGAAAAACAAATATCGTATATTAACGCATATTTGTGGAACCTAGAAAAATGGTACCGATGAACTGGTTTGCAGGGCAGAAATTGAGATACAGATGTAGAGAACAAACGTATGGACACAAAGGGGGGAAAGTGGTGGTGGTGGGATGAATTGGGAGATTGGGATTGACATGTATATACTAATATGTATAAAATGGATAACTAATAAGAACCTGCTGTATAAAAAAATAAATAAAATAGAACTCAGAGACTTTAGAAACAAACATTTGACCATCGTCAACACAGAAATGGTAACAAGGGCAAACAAGGGAAGAAAAGCCACAGAACACCCCTGTGCTTTGATTAGGAGCGTAGTAGGAAAGAAGCCACAAAAGGGAATAAAGGAGCAGAGCTAAGAGCACCTGGATGTTATTATTCCAGAAAGGCCTGGAGACACTCATAAAAAGACCACCTCCAAAGAGCCAGAAAAAGACTCTTCGGGGAAGACTTCTTTCCAAGAAGATACTTAGAGTAAGTGGGAAGTCTGGAGTGTTGGACCAGATGGTTTCTATGGTCCCCAGATGATGGAGCATCAAATAATATAAGAAAAGACACCAAACAGATCACTGAATATGTCAAGCTAAATTATAATTAAATTTAATTATAATTAAACTTAATTTATAATTAAAGCTAAACTATGAGAGAAAAGTTAAAATTGTAGTGATATATCACAGGCTAGGTTTGGAAAACAAAACAGAAGTTAGGTTTTATGCTTTTCGTTGTTGTTAAACACTAATCTACTAAAATAAATGATATACTTGTATAGTAAAATAACTCAGGTGAACTAGAATTAGATACTTAAGACTCTGATTTTTCAAAATCTGAAAAACAAAGATATTATAGATTTATTACTTTTTCCCCTGAAGTTTTCAAATCAAATCGAGAAATCTTACATCATCTCCCACATCAAACTAAAGAATTTAGGCCTTGAAGACAGAATAAAGCAATAATGGTAAGGAATAGAAAGGAAGCACAAAAAAAGAGAAATGATACAGTGCAGCAAGGAGGAATGTTTGCATAATGCTTATATTTACTTATCAACAAACAGGTATTGAATATAAACTATGTACAATGCGTTGGAGTTACAAAGATGAAGGAGATATCACTCTTCCTTTCAAGGGATTTATAGTCTAAAACACTGTTTATAATACAAAGCTTATTTTCTTATTGTACTTAACTATGAACTTGAATAATCTGATTTATTTTTTAACTCTCACCCAGGTTTTTGTTCATCTCATAAGTCTCAATACCATTGGCAGAGACCAAAAAAACCCTCAAAACCCCAAACACAAAAAAATCACCAAATTCCAAGATTACTTTAACTCTTAAATGTGCATGGAATCAACCCTTCCTCAATTACTAGTTAGGGAAAGCCTCAACTCCTACAGTTCTTACATCTAAAGTTCAGGAAATGGCAGCTATAAGATCACAGGAAGTAAGATTCTCTGAACTCTTCCTACATTTCCACTAGTAATCTCATGTTAGTGATGAGACTAAACTACCAATTTATAGATGCTTTTGCCAATTAGTTAACAGTTCTCATGAAACCAAACATACAGCAGCTAAATTAAATTTTGGTTCGGCTCATTTACTACATTATCACGGTTCATCAATACTCACCAAATGGGACACCTTGACAGATCCTTCAAAATTAGAAGGTTCACCTTTCTCTCTACTTTCCAAAATCTAGAAAGAAAAGGCAACTTGTAGAAAAATTAGTGTATTTTTAATTGGAAAGACCAAATATAGAGAGGATTACCTACCATCCTAAAAATGGTATGAGAACGACTACTTCTTTGATTCATTTTTGTAATTCCATAATGCCTGTTCTCTGTAAAAGAATCATATTTCAGCTGTGTTTATTACAATCCAAAGAAAAACACTAACTTGTATTTAAGTTTAGAAGTGAAAAGTGTGATTTAAAGCCTAAATACATTCAATTAAATAGTTTTTACACGTGTTTTGAAGAAATACAGCATAAAGTCTTACTCTCTCCTTTTGTGATCCACTTCAAAGCCATTTCTGATGTATAAACAACTTCTTCTGTGAGATCAGCCACATACACATTCCTCTGAAACAAGTTTAATTATGGGAAAAGTAGAGAACTATAAGTCACTTAAAATTTTGCATTTCAAAAAGTGCAAAGTATTATAGAATTCATTTGTGGAAGTTAAGAGTAGAAAATGGGCACTTTTATTCTGTACAAAAATAACAACTAAATCTATGCTATTTACAATTTATTTCCTGTACTAAAATACACCGAATTCTAACCTGATACTTCCAGCTTGCTCTTTTTAGGCACTTATGCCACAATATTATAGCTGTCAATATTTAAAAACTATACATGTTACTTAAGAGATAATCTCTATAAATGTTTAAGAAAGAAAATAAAAAACAAACCATAGTAACAGGAGACACTTTAAAATATATAGAAATTAAAGGCAAATGTTCAAGAAAAATAATCCCAATGAGTAACTCTTTTTTGAGCCACTCTGTTAACTCTGTTACTTACATTGAAGTCTTCCCGAATTATTAAAGGCTTCATTTTTTCAGTGTCACAGAGTAAGTCTGTAATGGTTTCATTGTATATCTCCATGTAAGACACACGTAAAAGAAATTCCCTATCAGGAAACTAGAAGAAAAAGATATGTGAAAACATATCAGAAAACATCAGAGATCATCCAATTATGAAAATCTAATAATGAATGCTTATGTGCTAATATTAAATATTAAAATATTCTTTGAGAAACTATCTTTAAAACTTTTTATTTATTTATTTATTTTTTGCAGTACGCGGGCCTCTCACTGTTGTGGCCTCTCCCGCTGCAGAGCACAGGCTCCGGACGCGCAGGCTCAGCGGCCACGGCTCACAGGCCTAGCCGCTCCGTGGCATGTGGGGTCTTCCCAGACCGGGGCATGATTCCGCGTCCCCTGCATCGGCAGGCGGACTCTCAACCACTGCGCCACCAGGGAAGCCCTAAAAATATTTATTTATTTTTTAGTTGATGTATAGTTGACCTATTCCACTGTGTTAGTTCCTGGTGCACAACATAGTGATTCAATATTTCCATACATGTCAAAATGATCACATGATAAGCCTAGTTACCATCTGTCACCATACAAAGATGTTACAATATTATTGACAATATTCCCCATGCTGCACATTTCATCCCTGTGACTCATTTATTTTCTAACTGGACATTTGTACCCTTTAATCTCCCTCACCTATTTCTCTCATTCCTCCAACTTCCCTCCCCTCTGACAACCACCTGTTTGTTCTCTGTATCTATGAGTCTGTTTCTGTTTTGTTTGTTCATTTGTTTTGTTTTTTAGATTCCACATATAAGTGAAGTCATGTGGTATTTGCCTTTCAGGAAATTATCTTTGTAAAACAAACAAAAAACAAAACTTCCCCTGTGCTTCTATATTGATAACAAGCAACAACAACAGTAAAGCATTGTTTCAGAAATAATGAAAAGTATAGTATCATAGAATTTTAACAGGAAAATACCCAGTCCAATTCTCTAACCTCAAAATAAAACCTACATATATTCAAGAAATTAAAAATAAAATAATGATGAAAAAACTAATTTAAAACCAACTCATCTAATTAGCTTGCCTATTCTGACCTTCTGATTCCCTTGCCTTTTATCTAGTCTACTTTTTACTGCTCCTTAATAATCACTGGTAGCTAAACAAAGGCAATGAGGACCTAATCATTGTGATAAGATTTTCCTGTTCCTTAATGCCCACTTTTTGGTGGGAGTACTGTTTCATGATTCAAAGGAAAGAATGAAAGAACTTTAAGCTTTGTAGTTAGTAAGTTTGTGGGAAAAAAATGAATCTATGCTATGCCTTCCTTCTTTCCTCATGGATAATCAAGAGATAACTATAAATATACTTCATCATTACAAGAGAACACTAAGGTTGCTATCCTATTATCACCACTTTTACCTGCATGTACTAGAAATTTAGCTAAATTATTTACCTTCTTAATTTTTTGGAAAATGTCATGAATTGCTCTGGGTATTACTCCCAAATAATCTTGTGACCCCAACATAGTATATGTTTTTCCTGATGCAGTCTGCCCATAGGCAAATATAGTACCTGCAAAAACAAAACACACACATGCAAAGATTAAAAATGAATCTATAGTGTATAAAACTATCAATACTTGCTAAACAGACACCCAAGACTGAAATGTTTTTGCAGTGAATACACACCATTGTAGCCTTGTATGGCAGAATCTATGATTGGTACTGCTATTTCTTCATACACATTTTTAGTAGTTTCATTACTATGAAAGACACGATCTAAAAAACAAAACATAAAAGTTAAATCAAACAAATTAACTGTTTTCATTCTGAATTAGTAGTTGCCCACAGAAATAAAATTGTCAGGATATGGTATGATAAAAGATTTAAGACACAATATTTCCTTCAACTTATTGGTCCTCTGAAAATACTCTTCTCTTTAGGTAAAATGTGTTGGTCTTCACACAGAAAAAATACAAGTCTGTTACCCTATGTGCTTTCAAGAGGCAGTAGGGCATGGTGGCTGAATATGGGGGTCCAGAATCAGACAGCCTGCAAATCTTGGTTCTGCCATTTACAGTGTGATTTTGGCCAAAGTGGTTGATGTCTCCGTGCCTCAGTTCCCTAATGTGTAAAATGGATATGTATTATCTTCCTCATACAATTATTGTGAACATATGTTAATACTTAGGAAATATAAACTATTACTATTCTTTGAGAAATGTTAATGTTTTTAACATACCTAGCAAGAAGGTCTAGCTCAAACGAAACCAAAAAACACAGATATTTGGAAGAAAAGTACCGACCAAAGCTGAAGTGCTGCTAAAGGCTGGGTTTAGAGTAGCATTTGCACTGATAAATTCACAAGTCCAGGATGTGGTTCTCTGCTTTTGTTAGTACATTAAAAATAGACCACTCTTTTAGCAGTGCCCTCACATTAAAAAGCTCACAAGAAATGGATTTGTAAATCAGGAGGGTAATGTACTGACCTACAATGAGAAATTCAGTGATCACACTGCTTGCACCATGACGACACATCTGCCCTATGGGCAGAACAATATGGAAAACTAAAGTGCCATCTGAAGGCTGCTTAAGGGTCATGATTTTAGAGCAAGGAGAAATGGCAGGATGATTCAAACTTTAATGTTATCTGTTTCAGACAGCTGGATGAGTCCAAAACCTTCATGGGCGTATACGGCTACTGAGAATCTGTGGTACTTAGGTTTTATAATCTCTGGCACATATTACCTTTTAAAAATTATGTTAATACCACCAAACATTCCTTTACCAGGAATCATTTTCTCTTCTGCGTATCTTTGTGGCTTTCTAGTTAAACACTAATTGGACAACTTAATCACTTACTCCTGAGGTTGGTGACAGGCCGTCACTGCTGCTCTATGGTGCCTAAGTGGCGGCATAGTAGTGTGGCTGGAACACAGATCTGGAGCCTGACTCTTTCATTTGCTGGCTGTGTGACTCCAGGCCTCTCTGATTCCTCATTAAAATGGGAAGGTACCAAATATATATAAGCTTATTAGGAGGATTAAATGAGTTAATATATATGAAGTGCTTAGAACAGCGCCTGGCACATTGTCAGCACTATATACATGCTAAATCAATACACAAATCAACCTAGTTAACAGTTAGGTCCTCCAAGTCCCTTCGTCCTAGCTAACTCTCACTCATCCTGCAGGTCCCAGTGTAAGTGGTACCATTTCAGACACCTAGATTAGTTAGATCCCTGCTATAAACTCCCACAAAGCTTATGTCATCATAAGTGTAAATACTTGTTTAAAGCCTTTCTTTCCACCAAATAAGATCCACAAAAGCAGAGATAGGTCCCTGCTGTATTCTACCAGACAAAGAAGGAATATCTTCACTATTTATTCTTTAAAAAGTTTTGAAAAACAACTGAAAAAAAAAAAAAAGAAAAGAAACAACAAAAAAAGAAACAACAACAAAGAAACCAAACTGGAAGATCTTAAAGATGACTTGACATATTTTGGGCTTACAGAGTTTTACGCCACAAGTACGTTGACGAATAAGAGGAAAAATGTTAATTTCAGTTAAAAGGAACTATAACTGTGTTTAATTTTTTATTTACTTATTATCTTTTATTATTGCTATGTTTTAAGTGTCAGCTTATTATCTTACTTAGCGTACATGAATGGATGAACAATTTTTCAAAGTTTCCACTGAAGCAGTTTACTGAAGGCTTAGTTTGATCTTTAGTGACAAATCCAGTGTTATTCGTAAGGCTTTTGTACTCATAATAGAAAAATGATACCAGGTTAACTTTTGATGCTGTTATAAACTTACCAAAATTGAAGGATTTACTCCCATCAACTTGATAAATTGTATTATTGTCAGTTTTCCAGTAAACTTGAGTATCTTTTCCAAGCGCCTCTTCTCTAAAAGAATAAAAAAACTGCATTTTAGAATAACTGGTCACAGAAGTTGTGTTACATGAAAGATAACTGAAAAGACCTCATCTTCTGATGAATATTTTAAAAGATGGTAATGACGTATACCATAAATAGGATAAATGTGGAAAATCCACCTTTGAGGGGTCAAAGGTGGATTTTAAATGGGGCTTTGTGACCTCCTGCACTTTCATGGGAGTTTCTTTGTGAAGCTCTTCACTTCCACCTTCCAACCCAGTACTGGCGGCTGAAAAGATACATTGAAAATGCAACTCTGGTTATGTCCCTCTTGCTTAAAGCCTTTAAAAACCATCTGAAATCCTTAATTTGGCACATGACACCTGGATCATTGTAATTTCTCTCTTCGACCCATATCTTCCTCTAAATTCCTATATACACCCTAACTCCATACAAATCAACTGCTGAAGGTCACTCCAAAATAAGATTCGACCCCTCTCTGCCTGGAATACCCTGACTTTTGTTTCCATTAACTAACTTAACTGTTCCTTCATTCATGAAAAGTATCAGGAGTTTCCTACACAGCCCTGTCCCTCCCCTAAACTATCTCACTTAAGGACTAAAGACTCCTCTAGCAAACATTCTCCACCTGTCTATCATAACACCTGTCATGATGTATTATAATGCTTTATGTAGCTTTCTTCTAATGCATTAATGAGCTTCTTAAAAATAGGAAATTCCTCATTTTGATATTCTTATTTATTAAACACCCATTAATGGTTAACAAATGTTTCTCAAACAAAATGTGTCAGCATTCTGGGGCAAAGGCCCGAGACAGGCAAAGCAGACTTCATTTTCATTTCTGCCCTTTCCTGTTTTTTCTCTATAGCATTTATTACTCCAGTATCATCACTTAATATTCTATATTTTTCACTTTATTTTCTGTCTACCCCTTTAGAACGTAAGATCCACTGGGCAACGATGGTAGTGTGTGTTTAGTACAGTACACCGAACTAAAAAAAAAATCAATTTTGATGAATATCGGTCATTAAACCTTCTGAACGTGGAGTTCAGTCACTGAAGTGTTGAGGGTCTACCGAATACAATGGAAGAAGACTGACTAGTTCTTGCGCTCAAGGAGTATACAGTAAAGGGGGAGAGAGCGTCAGTTAAATGTAAAATGACTAGCTGTGAAGAGTGCCAGTAAGGATTTTTCCTATGCGACTTTCCTGGGGGAGGGATGGGGAGCGCAGATGGGGGGACGGCAGAGCAGCGCAGGGAGTAGGGTTTTTAATGTCGGCGAGCCGGAGTTATAGACTTAAGAGAATCCCACAGCTGGAAAGTATCCTCTAGATCCTCCGATCCTGGCCCGTCACTTTACACATAAGAAACCACGGCACAAAGCGAGTCAATGGCCGAGTTTCTAGGCAGCGGAGCAGGAAGGAGCAGCGAGAACTCACTCCTGCGGCTCGGGCCCGGGCCGGAGGCCGCAACGGGAACCTGGGCAAGGTCTGGCCCACCTACCTGCTGTTAAGCGGCCGAACCCGCACGCAGACGGCGACGGCGACGGCTCCCTCATCGGCCATCCTGCCAGGCTGGATCCCAGGAAACCGTACGAAAACCTCCGCGCCCGGCGCTTCTGAGCGTAAGATCCACCCCGCCTTTAAATTTAAAATTTCCCAAACGCCGCGTCTGATTGAGCCGCGGCCTCGTGACGTCATAGGCCGTTCCATTTGCGTCGCGGCGCGGGGGACGCCAGGCCGGCGGCGTGTCCACGGATAAGGGTTGGGGGAGCAGTTATAAGGTCTGGAGGAAAAGGAAGCTTGGGGCTCGCAGAGAGAGGGTCCGGATAGCCTGTGGCCAGAGGCTCTCAAGGTAATAGCAGAGATAACTATTGTTTGCTAAACGCCGTTGAAGTGCTGGCAGCCTTTTACAAACGCAATCCTCCACCCCACCCTTAAAGGGTTTGCAATCTGTGGAAAAACAAAGCCGAGAATTTTTTCTTCACTAACAAAAGAGAATTAGGACCTTTAAGGAATTACACTTTTTTTTGTTTGTTTGTTTGTTTTTTAAATTTAAAACAAAACAGGGCTTTCCTGGTGGCGCAGTGGTTGAGAGTCCGCCTGCCGATGCAGGGGACACGGGTTCGTGCCCCGGTCCGGGAAGATCCCACATGCCGCGGAGCTGCTGGGCCCGTGAGCCATGGCCTCTGAGCCTGCGCGTCTGGAGCCTGTGCTCCGCAACGGGAGAGGCCACAACAGTGAGAGGCCCGCGTACCGCAAACAAAACAAAACAAAAAGATACCTCAAATGCCAAGAGTTGAAAGTTACTGCCCAGCCCAGAAACAGAAGAATCTTGTGCTCCTTGGAAACTCTTGAGTTTAAGTTTTATCTTTTCCTCTCTTTTTGCGGTAGGCGGGCCTCTCACTGTTGTGGCCTCTCCCGTTGCGGAGCACAGGCTGCAGACGCGCAGGCTCAGAGGCCATGGCTCACGGGCCCAGCCGCTCCGCGGCATGTGGGATCTTCTCGGACCGGGACACGAACCCGTGTCCTCTGTATCAACAGGCAAATTCTCAACCACTGCGCCACTAGGGAAGCCCAAGGAAGCCCCCTCTCTTTTTCTTTAAACTCCTTTTTTCCATTTTCTGTGAGTTCCTAAGAGGTTGACTTAGGAAAAGAATTATTAAAGACTGGAAAAACTCGTTTAGTAGTGAGGTGAAACTTTTTTTTAGCAGAAATGGGAAAGTGATTCTAAATAATTCTTTCCCAGAAATAGTGCTTGGTTTCCTTTGTTTTAAATACGTGTCATACTAAAGTATTAACATTTTCTTTAGGAGTAGTTTCAGTTTTAGTTGATTTAAGAAGGATCAAGAATTATCCCCTTTTCCCTCACCAAAAATATGACCTGCAGTTACTAATAGTTGTTCATTATTTAGAGAATTAGAAAACTACTGATTTAGTAAAACTATTTTGGAAGGTAATCTGGCAATATCAATAAAAAACTGAATTGCTGTCCTTTATGCCAGCAATTCTGCTTTTAAGGATTTATTTATAGATATATGAAGAGTCTTGCTTTATAGCCATATAGCTATTACCATAGTTGCAGCATCACATATAGTTAGCAAATGACAGGAAACATATTGTGTCAATTAATAGGAAATGGATGACATTTTATCACTACAATGAAACATTATGTGGCGACTATAAAGAATGATACAGCTCTTTATGTGTACTTTAGAAGGTCATCCAAGATGTTTCATTAGCTGGAAGAAACCCAAGATGCAGAATTGTGTGCACAGTATGGTGCTATTTGATATTTTCAAAGGAGATTTATATGTCTGCATATGCATACATAATTTCTGGAAAGATACACAGAATATACCTAGTTTCCTTAGAGAGGGAGGACTAAGATAAAATACCTATTTTTCATTGTATACTATTCTGTAATTATTAATATTTTAAGCATGCAAATATTAAGTAGTTTCATTCAACTTAAAGAAACTAGCTAGTAGAAAAATAGTAAATAAAAATGAGTTTGTTCATTCAAGATTTGTTCTGGTTAACCAAGAGTAACCTAACCAAAATACTACCCTGTTTTTGCGGCTGAACTGTGAAAATACTTGGCTGTATCTAATAAGATAATATAGAGTTAAGAAAAGTGTGTTTTAACTGATTTTTAAAAAACGGTGGGCAAATATTGCACATTTTTAGCTAAAGGGAAGGAGCCTGTAAAGATGAGGAAGGGACATATAATTAATGAAAGAAAGTCTCTAACAACAAAAGGGGAATTGATTCAAGAGCACAGAGGAGGATTAGCCTTTTATATTTGTGCTCATGATTGATGCCATGGCTGTTTTTGTTACCATCGTAACAGCTGACGTTTATTGAAGATTTACTATTGCCAGGGGCTCTGTTATATGCTCTACATGCATTCTTTTCATTTACTTTTTCAAATATGTCATTAAGAAATTTTCATTGAGCACCTACTATATGCCAGATGTGGTTCTAGGCTTATGAGGCACAGAGTGAATAGACTAGAAAAGTACCTGCTTTCGTAGAGCTATTATTCTCTATGAAACGTTCTTGTGGGAAGAAGCAAACAATGCATAATAAATGTGTAAGTAACTTATGAGGAGAGCATGGGCCACTGTAGGTAGGGTGCTCAAGAAAGGCCTAGGGGGGATGGTTGAGGCCTTGTATGTTAAGAATTAGCCAGACTTGGGAGGGTGGGAGAGAGGGCTTACCAGATGGAGTGACAAGTAAGTCAAAGGACCCAAGGCTTGTGTAAGTTTGTCATGTGTCTGAGGCACAGAGGGAAGGCCCCCATGGCTTGAGCATTTGGGGCAATGGAGAAAGGTCCTGTGGGATCTTGTCATGTTAAAATGTTACTCTAATGGTGAGGGGAAGCCTATAGAAGGTTTTATGCAAGGGAGTGAAAAGGGATTCACTAATTCCTTCAAACAAGATTTTCTTTTCTATTTCATTATGAAAATAGAAGCAGCCAGAAGAAACCTTGCACTGATTCCTGCCAACCTGTCTACCCACGTAACGTCTGTGCCCATTTACGTCGTCTTCCAGATTTTAAATAGATGAAGAACTGTCTGTCCTCCACTCTGGAAGTCTCTCCACATGTGCACTAGATCCTACCCCTTCCCTCTTACTCTTGTCTGTCTCGCATAGTCATTTCCCCCGCTTTAATAAACCGGTCCCATCAGCAAACACATGCCTTTATTTCTCCCATCTTGGATATTTAATAAATACTACAAACTTTCTAATATCAAAACCTGCTAATATCAGAACTTTCTCATATCAAAATTTCCCCTCAAAACCTGCTTGCTCCACAGTTTTCTCTGTAGGTTAGTTTGCGGCAAATCCACTCTTTCAGTTACCCAGGTCATAAACTATGGACTCATCATGCTTGACTTCTTTTCTCTCAGAGTTTACATTCAATGTGTCTGAATGTCTGTTGGGGCTACCTAGAGAATATTCCAGAATGTGAGCATTTATCACAACTTCTGCTATCTGCCTGGCCCAAAATACCATCTCTTCCTGGTCTTCACGTTCTACGTTTGTGTTGCCCCCTGCTACCCCCCAACGCTGGTTTATTCTCAACCTAGCAAATCGAGTGATCTTTTAAAAATGTAAGTTAGGTCATGTTAATCCTCTCTCAAGACCCCCAGTGCCACCCCACCCGGATTTTTTTCAGAATAAAACCTATAGTCTCAGCTGTCTCCTAAGCCTTTCGTGATCTTGCCCCTTGTTGCCCCTCTGGCCTTCCCTGCTGCCACTCTCCCTTTTGCTCTCTCCCCTCTAGCCACAGCAGCCTCTTTGTAGTTTATTGGACACTGGACTGGCTCGTCTTAAGGCCTTTGCACTGGCTACTCTGCCTGGTGGGCTCTTACCCCAGATTTCCATGTTTTCTTCTTCCATTTAATTCTGGCATCTGCTCAGATGTCACCTTCTCAGAACTCTGTCTGTATAAAATAACAACTCTCTTGTCTACTACTTCTGTTTCTTTACTCTTCTTTTAAAATATTCCTTATGTCTTTCTGATATAATATATATGTATTAATTTATGTCTTCTCCCACCAGAGTGTCATCTCTGTGAGGTTAGCAACTTAGTTTTTTTGTTTTCTTTAATAAATTTATTTTATTTATTTATTTTTGGCTGCGTTGGGTCTTCATTGCTGTGCGCGGGCTTTCTCTAGTTGGGGTGAGCGGGGGGGCTACTCTTCATTGCGGTGCGTGGGCTTCTCATTGCGGTGGCTTCGGACTCTAGAGCACAGGCTCAGTAGTTGTGGCTCACGGGTTTAGTTGCTCCGCGGCATGTGGGATCTTCCCGCACCAGGGCTCGAACCCGTGTCCTCAGCACTGGCAGCTGGATTCTTAACCACTGCGCCACCAGGGAAGCCTAGCAACTTTGTTTTTATTTACTCCTTATACCCTGACCTAGAAAGATACTTGCAGTTTAGTAAACATTCAATTTAAAAAATTGCTTATTCAATTACTCAATAAATTCATATATTTATTACTCAATAATATTGCTTATAAATTAAAATATTCAATTGCTCAATAATATTGACATAATTTCTGAAAAGATACATGGAATACACTTAATTTCCTTTGGAGGGGAGCACTGAGTTAGAAAACAAACTTACCTTTCATTGTATACTATTTCATAATTATTAATATCTTAGTGAATATTGATTACTTTCTCCCAAATTTAAGAGATTAGTTAGTAGATAAAAACCGTAAATAAAATAGTCTACTCTTTTGTAGTCTATTCAATATTGCTTTGGTTAAGCAAATGTGAGCTAGTATAGACTACTTTTCTCACAGCTAAATTGTGAAGATGCTGGGTATATCTAATAAGATAACACAGAGTTAAAGAAGCTAAGTTTTCATTTAAATTAAGTGGTTAGGGAGGGCAAAGAAATTTGTTGAAGATAAACAAGGGCATATTAAAAATTTTAAGAGTCTATTTGATCAAAAGCTGATTTGAATCAGGCAGCATCCAGTCTAACAGAAAGCGGCTCCAAGGACCAGTATAAAATGAAAGACTTTTATAGGCACAAGGGCACAGGAAGTTATACTGGGCAAAAAAGGGGGTTGGTAATTGAAAAGTTACTTTCCTTTAGGGGATGGCCAGGTTCTATCGTCAGATTACCTGATTAGTCCATTCCTGATTGACTGGCTTACGATTCCATTTCTGGGTGAGCTAAAACTGTAATTAAGTTCAATCTCACTTGGTGGATATGGGGCTTAGCATAAGTGACTCCATTTTGGGCATGTTGTTTTGTTTTTAACAGATTAAAGAACTTGTCTGAAGTTAAGGAACTTCTGGAGAGAGAGGCTTAAAGTTTGGATGCATACCGTTTCTTTAAAAGGTAATCAAAATTTTTATTGATTAGCTTTTCTTCTTACCTGAAAGATTAATACATACATGTGATGAAAAATTTAAGTAGTACCAGAAGAGTCACAGTGAAAAGAAATCTTCTTCCCACATATGATTCCCCAGGGTGCTAGTTTATCTCCCCAAAGGCAACTGTGCCATGTTCTAGAGTATTATCCTCAAATTAATCTATAGATACACACATATATGTATCTTCTTCTATATTGCATATCTTTTACACAAATAGATACCTGCTATACATGCTGTAGTGCATTTTGCTTAAAATGTGATCTTTACATATGTATTTTAACTCAGTTTAAAAGTAAAGTGAATTTCTGAGGCGTGTTAACTGCATACACTTCCATGTTGACATTTAAATTACTGGGTTGTTTTTTTTGTTTGTTTGTTTTGTTTTGTTTTGTCTTTAAATCAAATTTGGGCTTATTTATGCTGAAGCTGCAGAGGGCACTGTAATCCTTCCAAAAGCATGAAGTAGCCTTGGATAATGCTTTGCAGTTCTTGAATGTGGTGTAAATTTTAGGATTTGGAGAAGATCCTGCATCATTTCAAATTACTTACTTGTACTCAGTTCTTTTATGCATCTCATATAAAATTAATTGCAGTATATTTGTATTATGCCATCACCTTCAACAGGAGTAATTTTTGTTTAATAGATACTATGTTTAATTTCCAAAGCACAAGCCTTGTTTTAGTTTTGTGAGAACTATTTGTGATGATCGCAGACATAGTATCATTTTCTTTTTAATCATGGTTACACAGGGTTTGTGTGGCATTTTGGAAACTGCCCTGACCTGGGTCAGTCTAATTCCACCATTTATAAACTATTGCCTCACTAGAAAATCATTTATCTCTGTGATTCGCCATTTTCTCATCCACAAAATGGGGAAATTGGTATTTCTAAGGTTCCTTTCAGCTTCAGTAAGTGTATAATGTCTTCATAAAAAAAGAAACTTGTTAAAATCGAGTATGGATGAATGTCAGGTAGAATATGGACGTGTGAGGGGGTGGGAAAAGCGATCTAGGTTACAGACAAAATCTAAGGTAGTCATAGTGCCACAGAGACTGATGGCAGTCCGCCAAAATCCATTCCCCTCTTCCTGTCCGGAAAGTAAGACTACCTTCCCAGCCTGTCTTACACCTTGTCTGCTACTTCTAGGACTAGATAATAAAAACTTCACAGGTGCACTTTTCCTCCCTTGTCCTTGGTGAATAAATCTCCTCTTTCCCTCATTGACTGTTCCAAACCTTGACCACTGTCCTCAACCCTGGGTCCCATCCTCAACCTTACTGAGAAATCACAGCTGTCAGGCAAGCCATGTCTCATCTCCCAGCCCTCCCACCCCTACAGCCTGGACTCCAACTGATCTATATCTCCACCAATTCTTGCCACTTTTCATGCCCTTCCTGAGAATGAGGTGTCTGCCATTTCTGAGATGGATCCTTCCATTTATGCCCTCAATTCTTTCCTCTCAGTCTCCCAGGACTTTGCTTCAGCAATTATTCTTTATTTCAGAAAAATGCTAGAAAACAACAAAAATAAGAATCATCTGTAATTCCAGTACTCTAAAAAATTATCTAGGGCTGTCAAGTGAATATTCCTTACCACCCACCCATCAAATTTCATCTTCCCTAAAGTGACTTATGTTAATTAAGTTCCTTTCCAATCTTATTTTGAATAGATGCAAGAAATCTATATAGAGAAGCAGCCACATTTATATTTTCAAGAATGGAATCATTCTCTACTTATTGGTGTGCAGTTTGCTTTTTACACTAACAAACCAGCATGTAGATCTTCCTTACTTTTGTCTGCCTAATATTCAATTGTATGGTTACATTGTAGTTTATTTAGCCAATCTTTTATGGAAATTTAGATTGTTGCCAATTTTTTCATTATAGCTTATAATACAAAATCCATCTATGTATTGATACATCTTTACACTTTCATGATTTTATTTTCATAGAATAGATCGCTAGAAGTTGAAATATTGACCCAAATGATATGCTTGTTTTGAATTATAATAAGTACTACCAAATTGCTTCCTAAATAATTTATATTACAGCCAAGAGTATGTGAGTGTTCATTTCTCCATTCCTTCACCATCACTTGATATTATCAGTATTTCTGATACTGATAAAATTTTTTCAATTTTATGGGGAAAAAGGATATTTTATTGTTTTAATTTGTAGTTCCCTGACTGCAAATAGGATTGAATGTTCTTTTATTGCTTATTAGTAATATTTAAATCTTACTTTTTAAATTCTCTATTTGGATTAAATAGTCCTTTGCTTCTGTGCCCATTTTTTAAAAATATGGATTGTATATCTGTTCAGATACTTTGCTTACTTTTTAAAATTTGGCTGTTTGTTTTCTTACGTTTGAGTCTTAGGAGTTATTTATATATCCTAGATACAAGTCCTTTACCAGATGTTATTTACATATATATGCTCCCAGTTTATGATTTGTCTTAACAATGTCTTTCACACAACAAATGTTTGTAATTTTTATGAAGCCCAATTTATCATTTTTTTCTTTTATGTATTGCACTTTTGATGTCATATCTAGGAACTGTTGGCCTAACCCAGGGTCACAAAGGTTTTCTCCTATGTTTACTTTTAAAGTTTTACAGGTTTAGATTTTAAATTATGTCTATGGTCTATTTTGAGTTAATTTTTATATAAGATGTGAGGTATGGATTTATGTTCATTTTTGGCATATGCATAGTCATTTGTGCCAGCACCATTCATTGAAAATATTCTCTATACTACATTGAATTGCCATTGTACCTTTCTAAAAAAATCATTTGATCTTTTTGTTTATGTCTATTCCCGGACTCTCTATTTCATTCCATTGATATATATGTCTATCTTTAATTGTTATTGTTTTAAGCTACTAAATTTTAGGGCAGTTTGTTATACAGCAATATATACCTGACAGAGTCACTGTCGAGAACGGTGAAATGTCTGAGATTTTACCCTTCTTGTAAGCTAACAAGTTAGCCTGCCACAATTTCATGGACGCTGGTAGAAGACCCAAGACTTCTGGGTCAGGGATGAGGAAAAGTTTATTACTTGTAAAAATCAAAAATTTATTACTTATTACTGCAATAACAGTAGCCAGAATATCAGCATTTTTGTAGTTTTTAAAAAATTTTTATTTATCTTATTTATTTATTTTTGGCTGCATTGGGTCTTCGTTGCTGCGCTTGGGCTTTCTCTAGTTGTGGCGAGCGGGGGTCACTCTCCGTTACAGTGTGTGGGATTCTCGTTGTGGTGGCTTCTTTTGTTGCAGAGCACGGGCTCTAGGTGCAAGGGCTTCAGTAGTTGTGGTGCACGGGCTCTAAGCACGCAGGCTTCAGTAGTTGTGGCACGCGGGCTCAGTAGTTGTGGCTCACAGGCTTAGTTGCTCCGTGGCATGTGGTATCTTCCTGGACCAGGGCTCGAACCCGTGTCCCCTGCATTGGCAGGCAGATTCTTAAGCACTGCGCCACCAGGGAAGCCCCTGTACTGTTTTTTTAAACCCCAGTTCCCACAAGACATTGCAAAGAGGGTCAAGTGACACTTGCACACACAGTGGATTTAATCACAAAAGAGGAACCCTGAGCTTAAGAAATCTATATCTTTTATAATGGGTAGTAAGTAAGCGTGCCTTTTCTTTGTTCTGCAGTGAGACATCTTCATTTTCCAAGGCTTTTTCTTATACAAATATCCTTGAAAAGATATGTTGGAATAAAGGGTACACAGTGCTTTACTTACAAGATCTACAGAAACATGAGATCTATGTAGAATTGTCTCCCTACATTCATGGTTTCTTCTTTCCTGAAATATTGTATGTCCAATAGAAACAAAATGAAAGCCATGATGCCTACTAGCCACTTTCAAAAGTTAAAAAGAAAATCAAGTGAAATTAACTTGAATAACATTTTAGTTAACCAAATATATCCAAAATATTATCGTTTCAACATGTAATCAGTATACAAAAGCTTTAATGAAATATTTTTACACTTTGTTCTTCATACAAAAATCTTCAAAATGAGTGTATTTTATATTCACTGTATGTCAAAATTCTGATGCTAAATTTTGATCAGAACACTTAATCTTGTTGAGAGTTTATAAAACTTATCATTAAAAAATAGATTCACATACTCAAGTTATCTTAAACATAAAGTTTTTAAAAAACTGAATCAATTATCAGTTTTTAAATTAAATTAAAAATTTAATTCCTCAGGTGCACTAGGAAATTTCAAGCCCTCAGTAGCCACATGGGACTGGTGGATACTCTGTTGGACAGTATAGCTCTGATCCCTTCGAGTCTAACATATGTCCCTTCCCTGGTTCCCTTCTTTCTGGCCAATGCTCTTTGGTCTCCTTGGTAAGCTCCTTATCTTTGCCTTATTCTTAGATGTTACGGTTCCCTGTGGCTTCATTCAAAGTCCTCTGCTGTTTTTATTCTCTGTCCCCATCATTGTTTTAGTTACCATTTGTAGGCAGATAACTCCCAAATCTATATGTCTAAACCAAAATCTTTTCTAAGCTTTAGAAATATACATCTGACTCTTTACTGGACATCACATGAACGTCTCAAAATTTCCCAAACTAGCCTCATACTTTTCATTAAACTAGCTCTGTCACCTTTGTTGTAATTTTCAATTGGTTTACAACAACCCAGTTATCTAAGAGAAAAAAATTGAAAGTCACTTTTAACTCCTACTCTTGCTTAGAGCCCACAGCTAACAAATCAACAAGTCCTATGGGTTTTTTTCCTAAGTATTTTTTGAACCCTTGCCTTCTTGTGCATCACTAATACCACTGATATATTTCAGCATCCCCTTCCTTTTGTGACTAACTCCTATTTTTTTTTCCAGAATCAGTTCAAACACCGTTTTCTAAGAAGCCTCTGGTTTCTTATCCTCTGTGTTCCTGTAGTACCATAGGTATTACTTATAACTTGGAGCATCATATGACTTCCCAACAAGCAGTAAGCTCTTTGAGAGTTGGGCTCAGTCTCATTTTCCTTATATCCTAGTTTTTAAATTATTTAAATGCTTGATGTATATTTTTTTGAAGCATCAGTTGATGACAGTTATTACGCCCTCAACATCTTCATGATATTATAAGAAGTGGAATACAGATACTTTAATACTTGTAAAAAATGATTGCCCCCAAAGAAGTTATTTCTGTTCTGAGAGAAGCATGAAAATACCCATGAAGTAAGTTTCTTCCTAAAAATGTTAATTGATACACTACAACTAGAATGGGCCATAATACATAATTTTTTTAAAGATTTTTTTGATGTGGACCATTTTTAAAGCCTTTTATTGAATTTGTTACAATATTGCTTCTGTTTTATGTTTTGTTTTTTTGGCTGCGAGGCATGTGGGATCTTAGCTCCCTGACCAGGGATCGAACCTGCACCTGCTGCATTGGAAGGCAAAGTCTCAACCAGTGGATCGCCAGGGAAGTCCCGTAATACATAATTTTTTAACACTTAGAGCCATCTCTGAAATGCAATCTCTGAAATGAGTATATATCAGTGATATTGAGAACCACATCATTTTATTCCAGAATCTATGAAGGGCATTGCATATGTAATTAGCAGAACAAATTGACAAGTGGGGCATATACATTAACATTTGCACGGTGGGTAAGCGTGATTGTTTTGATTATGATTTCCATGTATCTGTTTTTTTGCTTCTTTGACTTTTACAATCATTAACGTATACATCCCAGTACAAGAGGATACACTGAATTTTTATAATAAAACACTTATTTAATTTGGTGAAGTGTAAGATCTGCTCAACAGTAAAACGCCCTGGTTTCGCTTTATTGTTCATATGTTTCTCTAAGTATTTTGAGAAAAACTGTTTAGTTTGGTTTTTGAAAATTTATTTTTGAAGTTCTTTTGCAAATGTATGTGTGAGAACAGCCTGAATTTTCTTAGTGCACAGAATAGTAATGTTTATTTGAAAACCTAATAGTAGTGCTCATTACAGCAAAACACTGACCTCTTTGCTAGAGTGTACCCTTGATTGTTTATTTTTCAATTTCTTCTAAACAAGTTTGTAATTAGAATTTTCTGTTTGTGAGATAACCTGTCATCTTGTGAGAAACTACTGGAGAGTTAACTGAAAGTGTAAGCAAATCACAAGGAATCCCTAAAAAATAGCTCACCCCCTTTACCTGCCTTCTTCAGACTGAAAAAAACCCCCAAATAAACCCACTGATAACAACCCAATCCTGTAGGAATTTATGCATCTATTATTTGGAAACAGAGTTCAATGCCCACATTACCTAGGTAAGATATTTGAAAGCAGCTGCCTCAGAGGAACAGGAGTGGGTAATAGATAAGGAGTAGAAACTGCTGTTTCTGTTTTAAGCTTTTTCACACAATTTGATTTGTAAACTCGGTGCACACAGTATTTCAATAAAAATAAAACTTAATGTAGAACAAGAAAATTTATAAAAAGAAATTATCAACCCCAAACCTGGGCATTAGTTCCTGTGTTTTCTTATACACTAGATGTACACCCATTGAAACAAAGCTGGAGTGGTTCTCCTTGAGTGGGGCTTCTCTCAAAGCCCCTCCTGGATATCAGTGGCTGGGGCAGGAGTCAGTCATGAGCAAACAGCTGGGGGGAGTCATTACTTGTATCAAGGGAACCACAGGTGAGAGATTCCTCAAACACCCACAAAGAGAAAGAGTTCTTCCCAATGTAGTCCTTTCCACTCTGCTTCCAAAAGCCAGTATGATGGACTGATGTTTCCTGTCTAAAAGGGGAACGAAACTAGAAAACCACTATTTCTGGGATTTTCAGACATGTGTATCCTTCATAAAACCCTGTCTCTACTCTGAGAAACATTAGAGCAGAATCCACTTGCATCATCCATGTCCTTGATCTCCTTTGCTTGATAATTGAAGAAATAGTAAAATAAAATGAAAATAACTCTAGCTGGGTCAAATTACCATTCTTACTAATCTTTGCCCCTTGACCAGATTTTGTCATTCAGCTTAGCATGATTGATGCTGGGGACAAAGTTGCCAGAATGAATTCATGATTTATGACAAGAGCCGGGAAAAATGTAGACAAGGATAAAATTCCCCCTCCTTTGCCTACCTTCTGGGTGTGGCGTGCTATGAGCCCACTGCCTTTGGAGGCATTGAGCTCTGGGTTCTCATCAGTGAGATCCATTTGGGTAGCCAGACAACTCAGAGGAAGTCTCCAGGTAGAGTAAAAGGGAAAAGAAAGAGAACTTTTGCTGGCTTCTCTGGATTATGTGGGGAGCAAGCTGTTAAGACAGAAGGCAACTCATGGATCTAATGACCCTCTGTTAGAGCAGGTGCCTCTAGATGGGTTATATCACCTTTTCCAGATGATGACTGTGGATAGTATTCTCTGGAATTAGATTGTCTGAAGCTATTTTATTTTCATTTTCATTCAGGATGACTTCAACCTACTAATAAGTGAATATTGAGAAAGATCAGGAGCTAATGATTAATTTACCTAATTGTACTTGTTATTCAGTTTTATTTCTTTAATCGTTCCCAAAGTAACACGAGCCTTGTCAACTGTATTTTTTTTTAAGTGACATTATTCTGTTTTACTGTCAAAGAGTATCAAGCTTTAAAAATAAATGTCAAGAGCCTAATCAAATTTAATCAGAAAGTCTTTTTACCAAATGTATAAATATATATTGTACATTGTATACAATGCTCACAAGTGTACATTATATATAATGCTCACATTGACATAAGATTACCAGCTCTATCTCAATACACCATGTCAAAATGGACATTGACTAATTTTCCTCTTCATGAATAGGTACATACATAGTGATCATTATGGACATTGACTAATTTTCCTCTTCATGAATAGGTACATACATAGTGATCATTATGGACATTGACTAATTTTCCTCTTCATGAATAGGTACATACGTAGTGATCATTATCTCGAAAGAAATATCAGTGAATTCTATCTTTGGGCTTCCTTCAGCAAAGAGCTCACAAAGCAAGAATTAGAGCCAAGCTTACCAAGTGTGCTACAAATTCAAACTGGTCAGAAACCATTGTCAGAAAACTCTTCCTTCCTTTTTGCCATTTTAAATGGTTCAGAGTACATACCAGCTGATTCCTGATTGAGCTTTCCTGACACCATTGAATATCCTCACTTCCTCTTTTCGTATACAAAATTGAGGGCAATAAAGTTGAGGATCTTTTTCCAAAATGACTCTTCCTGCTCTAATATGCTCCTCCTTTGATTTCCATGAGAATATTTCATTCTCTTCCAAAATTCTTTTTAAAAATGTATTTTAATTTTTATTTTTTAAAGTATAGTTGATTTACAGTGTTGTGTTAATTACTGCTGTACAGCAAAGTGATTCAGTTATACATATATATATATTCTTTTTTAAATATTCTTTCCTGTTATGGTTTATTATAGGATATTGAATATTGTTCTCTCTGCTATACAGTAGAACCTTGTTGTTTATCTATTCTATATATAAAAGCTTACATCTGCTAACCCCAACTTTCCACTCCACCCTTCCCCCAAACTCCTCCCCCTTGGCAACCACCAGTCTGTTCTCTATGTCTGTGATTATGTTTCTGTTTCATAGATAGGTTCATTTGTCTCATATTTTAGATTCCACATATAAGTGATATCACATGGTATTTGTCTTTTTCTGACTTACTTCACTTAGTATGATAATTTCTAGTTGCATCCATGTTGCTGCAAATGGCATTATTTCATTCTTTTTTATGGCTGAGTGGTATTCCATTGTATATGTGTACCACATCTTCTTTATCCATTCATCTGTCGATGGACATTTAGATTGTTTCCATGTCGTAGAAATTGTGAATAGTGCTGCTATGAACATAGGGGTACATGTATCTTTTTGAATTATAGTTTTGTCCAGGTGTATGCCCAGGATTGGGATTGCTGGATCATATGGTAATTCTGTTTTTAGTTTTCTGAGGAACCTCAGTTTTCCACAGTGGCTGTACCAACTTACATTCCCTCCAACAGTGCAAGAGGGTTCCCTTTCCTCCACACTGTCTCCAGCATTTGTTATTTGTAGGTTTTTTAATGACGGCCATTCTGACTGGTGTGAGGTGGTGCTGCATTGTAGCTTTGATTTGCATTTCTCTGATGATTAGCGATGTTGTGCATCTTTTCATGTGCTTTTTGGCCATCTGTAGGTCTTCTTTGGAGAAATGTCTGTTTAGGTCTTCTGCCCATTTTTGGATTGGGCTTTTTTTGTTATTGTGTTGTATGAGCTGTTTGTATATTTTGGAAATTAAGCCTTTGCCTGCTGCATTGTTTGCAAATATTTTCTCCCATTCTGTAGGCTGTCTTTTCGTTTTGTTTGTGGTTTCCTTTGCTGTGCAAAAGCTTGTAAACTTGATTAGGTCCCATTTGTTTATTTTTGTTTTTATTTCTATTGCCTTGGGAGACTGCTTGTCAACTGTACTGATGAGGTCAAGAAACATTATATCAATCACATATTCCAGACTGATCCTCGGTAATTGAGTATCTCTTTATGCCAGGAACTAAGAATTTAGGATACATCTTGATCAAAATAGATAAAAATAGATTTGAAATTCAAGAGATTTGAAATTCCAACTACATTTGCATTGCCTGTAGACCTATTTTTCTTCTCCCTGCCCCCCACATGCACACACTATTTAAAATTTAAACTATTTCATGGTAAATGTTGAAATACAAATATATTTTTAATTTGATTGTTTCCTATCACTCCTACATTTTCTGGTAAAGGCCATCAAGTATATTCTTTTTGAATTTTTGTTAGGTTTGTTTATCATTTTTATTTGAGCTAAGATGTTATATTCTAGGAGATGTTCTTAGCCACTAGATAGCAAAAATTAAATGATCATTTATAAGATTTTGATTTTAGGTCTCTTAAGCAAGATGTTTTTGCTTTTGAAGCATTATGTACACTCCATTTTATTTCTTTTAGTAGTGATTAATAAAGATGGATTTTCTCTTATATAGTAACGAAGATGGTTCCCTTATTCTATAAGAAGTATTATCTAATAAATATAAATAGAGGGACAAGGATTATAAATTCATGCTTTTGGGCATTCCCTTACTTCACTCCACTGCATCCAAGCATATTATTCGTGATGAATACACCATAAGAGAAAATTATAATAAGAATTTCTATAAACTAGAAGTGACACAGCAGTATACACGAATGAAGAGAATGAAGCCAAGGATCTGCTGGGAGTTCAACTCTTACGAGGTAAAGGGAAGAGAGCAAAAAACCAAGCCAGGTTTGGTTTCAATCCAGGGACTAAAACAGCAGCAGAGGAAACTGAATATTTACTAGGATTCCTGCCTGAGGTTGTGACTTATGCAAAGCCTGAGTCTGAGGAGGTTTCTGGGTACATGTTTTTTTGTTGTTGTTGTTTGTTTGTTTGTAATCTCATGCTAAATTGTTTATTGGCATTGTTATATACAGAATCCTGAAAGAGGTGTTGTTCACTTAAAGGGAATGTATTAAATTGGGAACTCTGCAATCATGTTTTCTATGAAGGAGCCGAGTAAATTTGGAGGCTCCGATATCGTATTCTTTAGGGTTCGCATGACTTGATTTAAAGACTATTGTTTCTAAAAATTTTTTCTGATAGAAAACTAAGAGACTAATAAATATGAGTGAATTTAGTTTCACTCCCTCTAGTGAAGCTGTTACTAAAATAACTTAATCAAATTCTGAATTGTTTTGTTATTTGCACCAGGCATATGAGTGGCAGAGTTAGCTATCTTCCTTCTGTGATGTTTATTAACGTCTGGAGCCAAGCTTCCCTCTTATGCAGCAAATTGATTTTTAGTATGCCCAATATTATTAGGTGGCAGGAGCTCTGAGCAGCCAGTATGCTCTTTGGTTCCAGACTGCCAAACTATTGGGCAAAAGAGAGGTGAGCAGAGAAAACAGAGTGTCAACAAGAACCTCCAACTAGAGAAAAATCTCCAAAATCCAAATTACAAAACATTTGGAAAATTAATTTTAGGAAACACATCTATCAAAATCAATAAGTGGAAGATGAATTCATCCTAGATGCATGAAAATAAAAGAATAACCCAATGGGCTTCCCTGGTGGCGCAGTGGTTGAGAGTCCGCCTGCCGATGCAGGGGACACGGGTTTGTGCCCCGGTCCGGGAAGATCCCACATGCCACGGAGCGGCTGGGCCCGTGAGCCATGGCCGCTGAGCCTGCGCGTCCGGAGCCTGTGCTCCGCAACGGGAGAGGCCACAACAGTGAGAGGCCCGCGTACCGCAAAAAAAACCGAATAATCCAAAAAGTCACTCAAAATAAGTATGTTTACGATCCTCAAAGATACAAATAAAGGAATAATGCAGAACAAGAAAAAGGAAAAATACAGGAAGAAATGAAGAATATGTGGATATGAAAAAAAAATAGAAATTTTGGAAATGGAAAACACAGTAATCGAATTAAAAAAAATTTAGTCTTGGGGAAAAAGGAAAAGAACTATAGGAACTGGTGGAAGGCCTATATGGTGGAAGTATAGTGGAAATGGGGATAGGCTGGTGATGTAGAAGGAGGAAAGGATTATGTTCAATCCTATGTATGTCAAGTTATATGAGTATATGAAAAATCAAAATAAATGAAATAAAACCCTTATGAGCACATAGGATAAACCCTAGACAGGTCAAAGTCAAAGAGAGGATCATTGAACTGCAAGATCATACTCAGGAATTTTCTCAGAATTCAGTCTAGATAGATAAAGTAATTTAAAAAATATGATTAATTAAAGGAAGTGGAGGAAATGGAGCTAAAGAGGCTCCAACATTCATACTGAAATCTAACAAGAATTCCAGAAGAAGTGAGTAGAGGAAATAAGAAGAAATACCCAAAGAGGCAATGGCTGAGGAATTTTCAAAAATTGAAAAAGGTGGAATTCATTAGATTGAAAATATACCCCATCAGGTGGGAGGGAGGGATAAATTGGAAGATTGGGATTGATATATACACACTACTATATATAAAATAGATAACTAATTAGGACCTACTGTATAGCACAGGGAACTCTACTCAATACTCTGTAATGGCCTATATGGGAAAAGAATCTAAAAAAGAGTGGGTATATGTATATATATATAAGAGATTCACTTTGCTGTACACCTGAAACTAATACAACGTTGTAAATCAACTATACTCTGATAAAAATTTAAAAAAAAGAAAAAATACCCCAAAGGGCGAGTAAAGTAATTAAAAGTAACTCTGTACCTAGCCATAAATTGTGAAATGGGGGAATATCATGAATAAAGAGAAAAGTCTTAGAATCTTCCAGAAAGGAAGAAGAGGATTAACAATTAGACTGAGAACAGACTTCTCACTAGCAATAGTATATGACTGAAGATAATAGAGTATCCTCAAAATGCTGGGGTAAAATAGCTACCATGTAGAATTTCATACCTAGTTAATCTATGACAAGATTAAGGGTAAAAATATAGATATCTGCAGATACAGAGATAATAAGAGAATTTATATACCTACAGATATTCACTGAGAAAACTACTAGAGCATGTGTTCTAGAGGGAAGAAGTGGAATGGAAGAAATGACAAGTGTGTGAAGGGGCAAATAGTAAAATATTGTTCTGTTCTTCTGAATGAGAAAATATATATCAGGCATATGCTTTACATACAGTAAGTGCTGAATTAACATTAGCCGTTAGCACTTACTGTATGTAAAGAAGCATGTGCTTAATATACATTTTCTCACTTAAAACAATATTTTGTATATGCATGGTTTCTAATTCAAGGGACAAAACATTTTCTATTATTTAGGTTATAAAGACTATTCTATCATTGTTAATGTTTTAGCTATCAGAGGTAATGAGTGGTATTTTTTAAAAAAACTATGTGCCTCAAAGCGGTATATACATTTACCAGAATGGCTAAAGTTAAAAATAATGATAACAGCAAATGTTGGTGAGGATCAAAGAAACTGAATCACTCATACATAGCTGGTGGGAATGTAAAATGGTTCACGAACTCTGGACAATAGTTGGGCAGTTCCTTAAAAAAATTAAATGTGTACTTACCATATGTCTCAGCAATTGCACTTTTGAGCATTTATCACAGGGAGATGAAAACAAGTTCACACAAACTCCTGTACATGAATGTTCTTAGCAGCTTTGTTCATAATAGCCAAAAGCTGGGAATAACTCAAAGGTCCTTCAACAGGTAAATGAATAAACAAATTGTGATACAGTCATACCATTCGGTACTATTCAGCAATAAAAAGGAACCAGTGATACATGCAATCATTTGAATGGATCTCAGAGTAATTATGCTGAGTTAAAAAAAGCCAATCTCAAAAGGTTACATACCTTATGATTCCATTTATGTATAATTCTCTTTATAGTGGAATACAATTATAGAGACAAAAAACAGATTGGTGGTTGCCAGGTGTTAGAAATGGGAGGTAGGAGTAGAGTGGGTGTGCTATACACAGAGGTGAGGGGGAGACTTGTGGTGATGGAACAGTTCTGCATCTTGATGGTGGTGACCATACAAATCTACACACATGATAAAATTGCATGGAACTCCATCCACGTATGAGTACATATAAACTAGTGAAATCTGAATGAGCTCTTTAGATTGTACCAATGTAATTTTCCTGGTTTTGGTACTGTACTATAAGTTATGAAAGATGTTATCATTGGGAGAAACTGGATAAAGGGCACAGTACAAGGTAGCTCCCTTTACATTTTTTTTTTTTTTTTACAATTTCAGGTGAATCTACAATTATTTCAAAATTAAAAGTTAAAAAAGCGATTTACTCAATGTTTAGCAGTTTCACAATGATTATCCTAACCTTTGTGCTAAAAATTTTGAAAGCAGCCCTGAATCAATATTTAACAAGATAAGTTTTCATAAATGTAGACGGTGGACTCTTCATGCTCTAGGTAACACAGTCATAAATGATTTTCTTAAAAAAAGGTGGTTTTTTTGCTCGTTTAAATAAAGCCACATTGCTTTAGGAAAAATAATTTATTTAATTTTTAAAGATTGCCAGTTATGCTTCCACAGGCAGTAACAAACAAAACACATTAATCATTTCAGATAATCAACATATTTGCTGATTTCTTAATTTTGCTGCCCTGTTCTGCACTGTATTACTCCAGATGTATAACAACTCCCCTCTTCCTTGATGTTCATGAAGAAACAATTTGACCAATTTACTATCAAAGGCATTTGTGTGGGCAACTAATTTTTTAGGTGGGAATAAATGAAGATGGTTTACATGACATATGCAACTTAATATTGAATATTTAAAATTTCTCTTTTTAAAAGTTCTTTGGTGACTTCTCTCATAGGCCAGTTATTTTTGTAGTCTTTAGCCTTCTTCCATGTTATCTTATCCCTTTCTCTTCATACTGTTTACTCTTCTCTCTTTTATATTCCTTCTTGCCCATAAATTTCTGCATTAAAAAAATGCAGAGCCATTTCTTGATTTCATTGTCTTTCTCCAACTTATCCGTCCACAGTTTCACCTTTCATTTCTAACAGAGCTGATTCCTCCATCAGTGGAGCTTGAGTGCCGCCTATTATAATACTTCCAGCCTGACTACTGGAATTTTAAAAACTTTTGGAAACAGTTTGGGGTACAAATAAATAAATTAGACAAAGTTATGTATATACCACACAGAAATGTGTACATGTGTGCATCAAAAGAGACATATAAAAATGTTCATAGCAGAAGTATTTTCAATGGCCAAAAAAGTAGAAACAACCAAATGCTTACCACCAGTAGAATGAATAAATAAATTATTTTATTTTCATACAGTGAAATACCTAATGAAAATGAATGAGGTACTGCTACTTACAGTGAGGTGGGTAAAACAAATTCGATGATGAACACAAAAAGCTGGACACAAAAGAATACACACTGTTTGATCTATTTTAAATAAAATTCAGAAATAGGTAAAACAAATCAATAGTGTTAGAAATCAGGACAGTTTTTTCTTTTGGGGAAGAGGCGCATTAAAATTGGAAGGGGGCTTGATGGGGACTTCCAGAGTGCTGGTAATATTCTTTTTCTTGATATTTGTGGAGATTGCAAAATCTCAATGTACATTCACTCTGTGAATGTGCACTGAGCTGACCCTTGTAGTTTGTATATTATGTATATTATACTTCAGTTACATAGTTTATTTTTAAAAAGGTGAGTTAAATATTCTCATTTGTTTCACAGTTGACCAAGCTAAACTTAAAATATTGTGTTATTTGCCATTGAACCAGAAGTGGAATGCAGGTCCAGTGCTTCTGTACCACTAGTACTGTTTTAAACTTTTTTTTTGACACTCTTTACCCTTTACTTTTTCTCTGAAAGACGATGGCCATATAATTTAGGCTTTGTGGGCCATATGGCCTCTGTTGCAATTACTCAACTCTGCCATCAGTGTGAAAGCAGTTATAGACAATTTGTAAATGAATAGGTGTGGTGGTATTCTAATAAAACTTTATTTATAGACAATAAAACAAATTCATTTAATTTTTATGTATCATAAAATATTATTCCTATTTTGGTTTTAACCATTCAAAAATGTAAAAACCATTCTTAGTTCCTGGGCCATACAAAAATGGGTGGCAGGCTGGATTTGGCCTGTGGGCCTCAGTTTGACAGCCCCTGTTGAAGGAGGTCTGTTTGCAGTGTTGATATGAATTGCAATTTATGTCCATAACTTATGTATTTCTTTATATACATGGGCATGCTACACTGTGAGGCTCTTTAAATTGTAAAATTTCCAGTTTATTTAGCACAGTCACTAATTTCATGGCTCATAGGTTAAGCTAGAAAGTTTTCTGAAGAACAGTTTTGTCCAAGGTCTCTCTCTTGTGTTTTCTTTCATTTCTTCCTTTTGCATTTAATGTGAATAAACAAAATGTTCTAGGATAAGAACAAAAGGATTTATCAAATGTCAACAGCTGTTGAGCCATCTGTTATTGAAAAAGAGTTTGATTAGCACCCTGGGGCAATCAAGCCATTTTAGCTCTGGATGTACTAGAAGAAAGAGGAAATAGAAGGTATAGCTAACCAATGATAAGTATCACTATTGACAGCATCTTATTTGGAAAAAAGATTTAGATAACAAAAGAAGTAGTAATTTGAAGACTTCTGATAAATTATCATTCTTATGAATTTTTTAATTCATTTTGGTAAAATGAAAGGAAGTCATGGCATATGAAAAGAAAGAGCTGAGAAAATTACTTATAAATTTGTAAAAAAAATTTGATGGTCTATACGCCATTGATTCTCAGTTGGTTTCCTGGGGGGGGCATACATGCTATAAATCTTCTACAAACATGGTCCCGGATTTTGCTCATTGAATTTTGGTTACAACTGAGAATAGAAACTATTTCACCAAATGTCTGGCAGACTGAACCTGCAGCTGTATGATAAGATGTGGTGAGGAGTGGGGTACAACTTGCCGCAAGGAACATATGAGAGGTGGTGTATATTACCAAGTTGACACAGATGATACATTTTTTTTGTACTCTTTTGTCTTTCTTTCACATGTCAGCCCTTCAGACATGTGAAATATTTAATTATGGCTTCCACAGGTAAATCACTTTTAGTTATTTAGTTCGCATGAACTAATACCTTATGTAAAGTAGTTTCCATACACTTCATTGTCCTTGTCACTGTTATTTGTCAATAGCCTTGCTAAAGTCTGGTGCCCAGAATTAAACCAATCAATGTGGCTGTTCATTGTTAGGTTACAGTGAGTATTGAGCACTGTGACCCTCTTTGATCTGGACGTTAACTTCCTGTCAATGCAAATGAAGAATTGTATTTTAGATATCATGAGTTATTATTTCTTAGTGTTGTAGTTTTGGTAATTTAAAACTTTTTTGGTTGTTTTTATGGGAATTAGTTACTCTTTTTCATCTTGTACCTGAGTTATTAAGGTTTTATTCTTATGTTTCAGACTTTATGTTTTCCTTTCATATTTTTTCATGTTGATTTTTAACTTACTTAAATTTATGAGGAATAGTTTGAATCCTCATTATGTCACCCATTATGTTAACAATCTCTTTTATAGTCATGTCAAACACAGTTTTGAGAAGCATACTTTTATGTCTTTATTCAAATTATCAATAAAAATGTTGGACAGGGTAGAGCCAATAATAGAGTTCTCCAGCAAATCAATAGACAACACTCTCCAGGTTGACACTACTCAGCAAAGTAGTTATTATTCTCAATAAGCAAAGTGTTAACAGTGATTTCCTCTGAAGAGTAGGGTTTGGGAGGAGGTGGAAAATTTTAACTGTCCATATTTATTGGTTTGATGTTTTTCAGTGGCTGTTTATTTATTTAGAATAAAAAAATAGGGCTTCCCTGGTGGCGCAGTGGTTGAGAGTCCACCTGACGATACAGGGGACACGGGTTCGTGCCCCGGTTGGGGAAGATCCCACATGCCGCGGAGCGGCTGGGTCCATGAGCCATGGCCGCTGAGCCTGCGCGTCCGGAGCCTGTGCTCCGCAACGGGAGAGGTCACAACAGTGAGAGGCCCGCGTACAGACAAAAAAAAAAAAAAAAAAAGAGAAATTAGAAAAGAACCTAGACACTGTTTTTTTTTTTTAACAGATTATGAGATAAAATTTATATGCAGTGACATGCAAAAATATTAAGTTCAGAATTCCATGGATCTTGACAAATGTATGTCACTTGCATAAACACAAATCTACCAAGACAGAGCATTTCCATCACTTCAGAAAACTGGCTCCCCTAGGTATGCTTTTACTATCTCCTTTTCTGACAGGGCTTCAATTCTTTCTTTTTCTTCTTCTTTTTTTTTTTTTAGTGGGTTCAGTTCTTTCTTGATGGTGTTTGTTTTACTCTTCTGATTCACAGTAATCTATGTTTCCCTAGTCTACATCAATCTAAGCTAAAAATAGGAATTCTCAAACATAATAAAGGAGTGTTCCAACCATTATAAGCGAAAGCTACAACAACTCAAATTCATCTGATATTTAGTAAAATAGTAGGTTATGTAATCAACAGGCAAAATCAACAGCATTCATATTTACACATAATAACCTATTAGAGGACATAATAGGAGAGGAAGAAGATCCTGTTTATGATGAAAAATGGAATGAGTTTAAGTAGAATATCTAGGCATGAACTTAACAAGAAATATTCAGACCTGTATGAGGAAAACTATGCAACATCTCCAAAATGCACAAAATTAGATTTGAACAAATGGAAAGACACACCATATTCTTGTCTAGAAAGACTGAATATCATATATATGACACTTTTTCCTAAGTTAATTTATAAATTTAATGTTATCCAGATGAAAACTGGAGCTATACTAGTTGATTAAAAATTTTATTTGGAAGATCACTAAGCAAAAATAGCCAGGAAAACCCTAAGAAAGAAGAGAAATGACTGGAAAGCTAGTCCCAGCTGATATTATTGCTGCATGAATTCCACAGGCTAATGTAATAGACAAACTAATGTAATTGGACTAATAGAATAGAATAAAAAATCCAGAAATAGTCCCAAATGCATACAGAAATTGATATAGGATAAAGATAATATATCTAAAGCAGTGCTGTAAGGTGGATATTTTAATAAATGATATTCGCATAGCTGAATAGCTACATGGAAAATGATAAAATTTGATCCTTCCTTAAAGCATACACCAGGATGAATTCCAAATGTATCAGAGAAATCATACTACTAATATGGGAGAATTCCTTTATAATTCGTAAATGGGAAGACTTTCTTGGTTAAGATTTTAAAAATCTAGAAGAAATAGGGTAATGACAGATAAGTTTGCACCAAAATAAAAAAGAATTCTTGCACGAAAAAAGCTATAAGAAAATTAAAATAAAAAACAAACTGGGAAAAGTATTTATGAATTATATTACAGATAAAGGGTTGATATCTCTAATATAAAAAGAGCTTCTAAACATACAGTAGAAGACCAGTAACCCTAAGAAAAATTGGCAGAAGTTAACTAATAAAAGTAATAATAAATGCTAATTGTCCTAAATAAAATTAAAAGATATTCAACCTCACCTATAATGAGAAATGCAAATTAAAATTACACTGACATACAATTTCTCAACCATCAGAAAAACAATAGTAAAAATTTTGGCAATATACTCTATTGGCTGGTAGAAATGCAGAAAGATACAAACTCTATGGAGGGGAATTGACAATATGTAGCAAAGTTGTATTTGTATCTCTTCTTTGACCCAGCAACACCAGTTCTCGGAATTCATCTCTAATGTATGGACATTGCAAAAGTAAAAAAGAACACATACACAGAGCTTTTCATTGTAGAACTATTTTCAATAGAAAAAGATTCAAACAAGTCAAGTATCCATGAATGAGAAATAGTTGAATAAACTATTATGCATCCACATAATAAAGTACTATGCTCCTGTAAAGAAGAATAAAGAATATATTTATACACTGCTTTGAAATGAGCTCCAGGGCAGATAATTAAGTCAAAAAATCAAGGAGAAAACTGTGTATATTATGCTTACTGTTTATCTAAGGAAGTAAATTTTTTTTTTGGCTTTTATTAGAAAAATGAAAGAGCAACCCAAAACTAAAAGGAAAAAGTGTTATATAGAATAGGATTTCTCAACGGCAACACTACTGAAACTTTGGACTTAATAATTCTTTGTTGTAAGATTGTCTGGTGCGTTGTAGGACGGTTAGCAGTATCCCTGGCCTCTACCTGCTGATGCCAGCAGCTCCTACCTAGTTGTGACAATCAGACATTGCCAAATGTTCCCTAACGGACACTATTTTCTCACTTGAGAACTTCACTGATTGTGGAAGAGACAAAGTGGAAGGGTAGAAATGGAAGCTGGTCTTCTCAGAATATATCCTTCTTTTTTTTTAAGATTTGACTTTGGAACCATGTATGTGTTTTATAATAACTATATAGTAAATTAGTCCAAAATAAAAAGCAGTTCCTAAAAATTGGGAGCAAAATGAAACAAATTGAGTTGCTAGGTTAACCACACAGAGAGTAGATATTTCAAGTGACTTTAAAACATAATAATTTTACTGTACAACTCCAATGAATATACTGTAAAGAGAAAAAGAACTGCAAAGAAACATTAATTTTTCTTTTTTTAGTAATCAGTGTTAGCCATAATATTGATACTGCTGTTCAAAAGTAATTAATAACTAATTATGTTAATGCTGTTAGGAACCAAATATTTTTAGCAAAAGAGAAGAGACATATAAAAGTACAAACAAAAAATTAAGTAAAAGCATCTTATCCTAAATTTATGTTGGAGATATTAAGATGAGCTCATGATATATTTTCTCTTGAAACAAGTGTTTCCTAGCCCTGTCTACTGAAAAAGTCCTGAGACATTACTTTATAGTACCCAAGCTGTGGTCTTTAAATAATTCTTTCCTCATAAAAAGGAACCAGAGTTTCTTGCAGAAATGAGTGTTTCCAGGTACAGGGCAGAAAAATGTACAAAGAGAGTCTGAAAGATTTTGCATACCAGAAACTGAGGAAGCACCAAATCCTACTATGAACAATGATAAAAATGACAGAGAAGCCAAAATAAAGAGGCTTCACCAGACAAGGAATAATAACTGTGTTAGATTAAAGCACAACAGATATGTTAAACTTCATGACTTCATAATGATGCTCAAATTAAAAGCTTCATTGGTTACTTTTGGAGAATGTTACAGAGCCAACTCATTAGTCTGAAACTTGGTAAATAAAGGGAAAAGGTTCAAACATGCATCTGTCTTTGCTGTATGAAGTACCTCAGAGTATTAGCCATATAGTTAATATGGGAATGTTTTTCTTTATTGAAGCATTCTAAATAATAAATTAAAAAAATCAAATAATTAGAATATTCTCATTTTCTAATCTCTAATGAGAAATAGATCTAGGCAAAGACCAGCAGTAGATGCAAAAAATATTTTAATGAAAGAATCAGGCCAGCAACACCAAAACTCACAAAAAGAGGGACAAGCAAATATTATATACTTCCTAGTAGATGTACATAACACCAACTATGATATTTTCTTGAAAACATATCGACCTGAATGTGAACAGTCTTCTATATCTAACTACCCATTTACAGGAAGTATAGGAGACAGAATGGCATACTACTAACACATCATGGGGGTACAATCAGCAAAATCTAGAATGTGGAAAACTCTATAGGAGTAGCAGTCTTGTTTCTTAAAAAAAAAAAAAATTGCAAGGAGTAAATGAGGGAGAAGGAACGTATGAATTAAAGAGATTTAAGAAAGTCAACCAAATGCAACATTGAACCTAGCTTGGTTCTTGATTGAGACAAATCAACTCTAAATAAAACACTAATAAAGCAATTGGAGACATTTTAACATTGACTAAACATTTGATAATATTAAAAATATTATTGTTAATTTTTTTGGAGGGGGTACCTGGATTATTGTTAATTTAAAGAGAGTTATAATGGTATTTAAAAAATATTTTAAAATTATTTTTAAAAATTTATTTATTTTTGGCTGCATTGGGTCTTCATTGCTGCACGCAGGCTTTATCTAGTTATGGAGAGTGGGGGCTACTCTTCGTTGTGGTGCACAGGCTTCTCATTGCAGTGGCTTCTCCTGTTGCGGAGCGCAGGCTCTAGGTGTGCGGGTTCAGCAGTTGTGGCTCACAGGCTCTAGAGCACAGGCTCAGTAGTTGTGGCGCATGGGCTTAGTTGCTACACGGCATGTAGGATCTTCCCATACCAGGAATCAAACCCGTGTCCCCGGCATTGGCAGGCAGATTCTTAACCACTGCACCACCAGGGAAGTCCCAGTGGTATTTTTAATAAAAAATAATCCTTTTCTTGTAGACACATATATTAAAATATTTATGGGTGAAATGAAATGTCTGATATTTGCTCTCCATTGGAAAGGACGACTTAGTCCTGCCTTATTGCCCCCCCAGGATTTGTTTAGAATTTGTAGTTGGTATCTGAACAGCTCAGGCAAGTCGGGGTAACATATTCATAAAGATCGTACTCCTTGGAGAAGATAAAAATGAAACCATTTAATGGATCTTTCTGCCTTTCCTTATTATCCATTAACATTCTGTTATCTATCTCCAGCAGGGAAATAGACATTCCTTATTTATCACTCCCCTGGAATTAGGTAAAAACATCCAACTTGTTTTCATGTTTCCCAAAATTTCAGGACATTTTGGGGTTAAACCTTTCTGGAGCTATTTAAAGGTTTTATGTCACTTCTGTAATGTTTGTGTTTGAAACTTTGAGATCCTTTCATTTCTCAATAGATTTAAAAACCTGCAGTTTGACTGTATTTGACTATGTCCAGTATGTCCAGGATTTCCTTCCTTTGCTATTATTTATTCCAAAATGAAGAGGTTATTTCCTACCTAAATTTCTATCTTGTATATATAACAAACTAGTTTAAAATAAAATGTTGATAGCAGTTTAGCATATGTTTTCAATTTTGTGCATGAGGATATTATCAGAAAGGCAAGAAATGGGAGAGAGAAAGAGAGAGAGAGAGAGAGAATTTCTGATGCAGACTATTTTTTTTTAAAGAAGGATTTGACGTTAGCAGATATCCAGATTACTGAAACACCCTGTCACTACTGTCTTTTGCCTTTGTGCTGGATCTGTAACCTGTGTTAGGGACCTGTCACTCCTTTCTTCCATGTGAGAATCTGTAATGACATTATTTCTTTTTCTCCTTCATCTAAATGCCCTCAACTAGACTGGCATAGTAGGGCTTATGAATTAGCAAACGCTATTCTTGTACGACATCTGGGTAGCTGCTGTTCAGTTTTCATTTCCAGAATCATGATCTTCAATAGAAGCAGAAGGAGCAGTACCACCTGTGCCCCCAAACCCTCCATTTTCTAAGTAGAGTTTCAAGGTTGCTCAAGCTGAATTCCACTACCTTCTGACCATGTTGTTTTTCACAGTGAATCAGCAGAAATGAGTCTACATCCAACATGGGTTTTATATTTTGCCCGACTTACTTTAGAACTATTTCTTCTCTATTAGATTTAAAAAAATAATTATTGTATCTCTATCATGAACATTATTTTGTAATAGTTCAGTGATCTAACTAATGGAGGCCCTTTAATTCCTTGTGTCAAAAGTTTGAATTGATTTAAAAATTTTAATAGCCTTTATTCCATATACGATTATGGAGAGGCAGCACATTTTAATAGAAAGAGCACCAAAAAGAAAAAAAAAGGAAAGAACACCAAAATGCATGTCAAAAATAAATGCTGACATTCTGGCTCCAGAATTTACCAGCAGTGTGACTTGCTAGTACACCATTAAGCTTCTCTAACACTGTAAAGTAGGAATGATATTTGAGAGTTTTATTATATCAAATAAAAAAATAAATGCAGAAGTAATTTGCAGACATTTTATGTACATATGCAACTATAAGTTGGTGTTATGACTATTGACGTATCAGTCCTTGAGGCCATGGTTAATTTTTCGTTGTTGTTCTTTTATTGTTTCCTTCCTGCTCACGATTAAGCACCATCTCCATCAGGACCTTTCATTATTGGTCAGACTTCTGCCTTAGAGGCAGGGTGCTGAGACAGTCTCCTAAAGTTGGGTTTTCATTTTGTTCTATAATTTACTGATTATTTCCTCATTTGTCAGGTTCTCATGGGGTGTCATGAAGATTAATAGAAAGGTGATAAAGCAATCTAGATTTTTTGTATTGGAATCTCTCCTGAACCCATGTATCGGCTCTCTATGTCCATGGGCTCCATGTCCACAGATTTAACCAACTGTGGATGGAAAATATTAGAAAAAAATTCCAGAAAGTTCGAAAAAGCAAAACTTGAATTTGCCATACATTGACAACTATTTACATAGTATTTACATTGTATTTACAACTATTTACATGGCATTTATCTTGTATTAGGTATTATAAGTAATCTAGAGATGACTTAAAGTATATGGGAGGATGTATGTAGGTTTATGCAAATACTACACCATTTTACATAAGGGACTGGAGGATCCTCAGATTTTGGTACCCTTGAGGGACCTGGGGATGACTGTAGTCCCTCTTTGGTTTTCAGTATTTCCTCTAACTCAAGTTCTTTAAAATTGAAGTCATTTTCTTACATAGATGTCCCACTGTGTCCTCTGTCTTGATGAATAACATGTGATGCACCAACTAGCCCAAGCCAAAAATCTAAGATTCATCTGTATATTTCATCAATGATTAAATCTTATTAGGTTGATTTCCTTAATTTTTTTTAAAGCTTGTGATTCTCTATTCCTCTTATCACTGCCTTGGTTCAGGCACTTTCCCTTTTATTCTTGAATTATTGCAACAGCCTTTTTACTCTTTTTTTGTTCTATAGAATCCTTTGTCCTGCCACCAATTCATTCTCCTCATCGGTGCCCGTAGGTGCTTTTTGGAATGCATATCTGATCATCTAACTCCCTTGAAATGTTAAATAGTAATGATGATGAGCAAGTGGCCTTATTCCTGACTTGTGCAGAAATTCATCTAATGTTCTCCCATTAAGAATCAGGACAGATTAAAGAAGCATCCAATGAGTCCTGTTTTTTTTTTCTTGGCTGTGCCGCGCTGCACACGGGATCTTAGTTCCCTGACCAGGGATTGAGCCCCTGCCCCTTGCAGTGGAAGCACGGAGTCCTAACCACTGGACTGCCAGGGAAGTCCCAAGTCCTGTTTTATTAATTATTTTCTTCTTTTTAAAAATCCCGAATTGCTATTAAATTTTGCTAAATGCCTTTTCAGCACCTATGGAGATATTTGTATGATTTTTCTCTCCTCTAAGCTATTAGTGGATTTCCTAATACTGAACGATTTTTGCATTCCGGGAATAAAACTTACTTGGTCATCCTGTGTTTTCCTTTTAGTGTACTAATAGATTCCATTAACTAATACATTATTTAAAAATTTTTACATTGATAATCATAAATGGGATTAGTCTGTAGTTTTTTTTCCTGTATAAACTTTGTAAATTTAGGTATCAATATTATCCCTAATTTTTAAATTTGAAATTTAGTTTTTCTCTCTTTTATATGCTTTGAAACAGTTTAAATAGCATTGGAATTGTATGATCTTAAACTATCTAGTAGAATTCTCTTCAGAAACATTTGGGTCTGGTGCTCTTTATTGGGGTAGCTCTTTTATATTTTTTTCTTATTTCTGATGAAAATTGACTTTTTTTTTTTTTTTTTTTTTTTTTTTGCGGTATGCGGGCCTCTCCCTTTGCGGAGCACAGGCTCCGGACGCGCAGGCTCAGCGGCCACGGCTCACGGGCCCAGCCGCTCTGCGGCATGTGGGATCTTCCCGGACCGGGGCACGAACCCGTGTCCCCTGCATCGGCAGGCGGACTCTCAACCACTGTGCCACCACACCAGGGACATATTTCCAGATGATATGATTAAAGTTTAATGGTATTGGTGGTTTCTCCATAGATATTTTATTTTTATAAATTTATTTATTTATTTGGCTGCATTGGGTCTTCATTGCTGCACGTGGGCTTCTCGTTGTGGTGGCTTCTCTTGTTGTGGAGCATGGGCTCTAGGCGCTCGGGCTTCAGTAGTTGTGGCTCACTGGCTTCACTAGTTGTGGCTCATGGGTTCTAGAGTGCAGGCTCAGTAGTTGTGGTGCACTGGGCTTAGTTGCTCCGTGGCATGTGGGATGTTCCTGGACCAGGGCTCGAACCTGTGTCCCCGGCTTTGGCAGGTGGATTCTTAACCACTGTGCCACCAGGGAAGCCCTCCATAGATATTTTAAATCTTTTGGTTTAATATAGGAAGAATCACTATGAAGTAATTGATCAAGTAATGTTTTATGTGGCTTATAGCAAATGTGCTACTGTACTCAGAAATGATTCTAAGAATAAAGAACCCATGATGAGAGTACACCAAGAGGTATACAGAGAAGCATTGTAGCTGATAGAAAGAGAATTGTAATAAGGGCAACAGGAGGTGGGTATAAGCGCTGACTCTGCTAACTGCTGGCTGTGTGAATGTGCACTAATCACTTGGCATCTTTTACCTGTAAAATCAATGGATTGTCCTAGTTGATCCCTAAGACTCTGTTTTATGTATTATGATTTTAGGTTTTAAACAATTTTCATGAGTAATAAAAATGTTGAAATGATAATCATTCAAATAGCTAGCTAATCAGCTCAGAATGATTGATGTCTGAAAGGTTAAGTATAGATAAAGGTTGTGTTTATGTGTGTGTGTGTGTGTGTGTGTGTGTGTGTGAGAGAGAGAGAGAGAGAGGGAGGGAGGGAGAAGGAAACTTGAAAAGGATGACTATTTCTGTAAAATGCAAAATGGAAGTAAAATTATGCCATAATCTAATATGAATTTTATAATTGAGTTACTTTGCAAGTTTCACTGAAATTGAAAAATATTTGGATCAAATCTAAAATATGAGCATCTCCAAATTCTTTTTACATATATATATATATACATATATTCTTTTTAATATTCTTTTCCATTATGGTTTATCTCAGGACATTGAATATAATTCCCTGTGCTATACAGTAAGACATTGTTGTCCATCCAGTCTATATGTAATGTTTGCATCTACTACTAGTAGAACTAATAGAACTAATCAAATACTAATCAGATACTTTTTTATTAGGTTAATTTTTATTGGGTTAAAATTCAGGTGGAATGAGATGGGAAAAGGAGAGTGTGGAAAAAAACACTGGAAGAAAGCTGAAGCTAGAGGACTTAGAAGCACCATTTAATTTGTTAATTCATCTCTCTTGCCCAGTATGTCACAATGCCTGGCTCATGATGGGTGCTCAATAAATTTCTGTTGGATTAAATTGTGTTGATAAATGTAAGTAAAAATAAAATACAGAATATGTCAGCCACTGTTTAAATGTGATATCTATTCTCAGATATTTATGTTTCTGTAGTACACATAGTTAAATTTTGCTTTGCAGTACTAACATTTAAAGTTTTTAAGGGTTTTCTAAAGTGAAGCATGTTGTTTTAAGTTGGTGGTTGGTACTTTAGTCTAATTCATTCAGTGTTTTACGTAAAATGCAGATTAATTTTTCTTTTTATCTAAAAATGTAAAACACCATGGTACATAGCAAAATTAAATAGTAAGGGAAATAGTTTTTACAGTGTTTTTAACAGGATAAACACAAACTTCTATAATTTTTGGCACTCTCCTCCCTAATTCTTATTGTTATTCACTTATTCCAACTACAATTTCATCCACAGACTCTAATTGGCCTGCATTTAGTAATACATTTGAAATACTTGGAGTGGTAAGCCCCTCTTGGATGTCTGCAGTCCTCTGGACTGTCAGTCACTCTGGGTAAATGCTTCTGTACGTCTTCCTGGCTACCACCTGTGGGTAGTAATCAAATCAGTCCTCTGACTCTATCTTCTGCTGAAGTAATTCCTCACAGATTTCTACCTCTCTCTCTTTCAGAATTCTTTCAGCTTTTGTGTATCATAAACCAAAATTCTCTACTTTTCAAGAGGAGTGGAAGCTAGTAACCTGTTTTGTTCATTGACCTCTGCTTAGAGTCATTGACCCAATATTTACGTTTAATATAATTGCATGCCCATATTGCTCACTCATTTTTTATGTTTTTAAAAATTTATCTAAAATTCAAAATTGTTGAGTAGAGAGGTTATGTGTCGCATGAAGTTTTTGTATTCTCAACAGCATTTATTGAGATTTACTCAATTTATAACTGATATTTGTTGATTTACAAGTGAAGATGGTTTCAGGTTTTCCTTACTTTTCTTTGTGAACCTGTTCAGCAGCCTGTAATGAATATTTATTAATGGCTTTCAATACTGCTGATTTGACAGATTTAGAGATAGTACATAATCTCTCATCCAGTTTCTCTTTGACTGCAGAATGGATGAACAAAGCAAATTCTTTATTGTGCTTGGGTGACTCATTAAAATATTTTATAAATATAATACCAGAAATAATAAAATCATAAAAACATAAGCCTGGCTATTATTTTGAAGAGCTTAACATTTTTTTCTATACTTGGCTATGTCAGAATGTCATTCCATAGAGAAAACTTCTATTTCTTTCTTCATAGTTTATAGAGGATGAGTCTTGTCTACAATAAAAATATTATTTTCTTGTTAAAACTCTATTACTGGCAGAGAGTATCTGGTCTCAGTTATACATATGGAAAAAACTAATCTTTTAGAAAATTTATATTTTACCCAACCTGATTTCTACTTAGTTTTTTGTGTACCACATAGTTTACCCAAATATAGCCACTGGTTTCTCTGAAATGTTTGAAAGGCTCAATATTGTATGTGGTTTGTGGTGTATATTAGTTAAGAAGCTTGCAAGTATAAGAAAGTATATCATACTTATTAATTATATATCCTCTTTACTTGCTCCAGTTTTGCTATGGAAGACATGGAATGTTGAGAGTAATTGGAATACTAATATAACATATTTTCATATTTTTTGCATATCCATTACAACTTAAGTAATTTTCAGTTGACATTGCCAACAATTCTCCCATTATGGATTGTATTTATCCATAATCACGCATACAAATGACAACTATTGGACGCTGATGCTCTCTGTATTAGGTGCTAGATCCTTAAAAACTCATGGCCTGCCAAGTTTTGAGATATAGCTGGGAATCTGATTTGAGGATGTCTGATGAGAAAGTTATGCTGGGGATGATGATGGTTATTACTATTTTTATTATTGCCGGGATAAACTGTGCTGTGGCTGAATCTCAGGTGATTTTTGCTGCCTCTCAGCTTTTTTTTTAAAGATGTGTTTTTTTCCAGCTTTATTGAGATATAGTTGACAAATAACATGTTCCAAGTGATGATTTGATACATGTGTACATTGAGAAATGATTATTGCATTTTATAAGGTTAGTTAACACCTCCATCACCTCATATAATTTTCTTTTTTGGGGGGGCAGAGAGGTGAGGACATTTAATATCTACTCTCTTAGCAACTTTCAAGTATATAATAGTCTTGTAAACTATAGTCACCACGCTGTACATGACATCCCTAGGAAGCATTCATTTTGTAACTGGAAGTTTGTACAGTTTGATCAACATCTCCCTGTTTCCCCCACTCTCCTAGCCCCTGGTAACCTCTAGGTTGGGTTTAGTTTCTACCCTGCTACTTACTAACTCTGTGACCTTGAGCAAATTACTTAAGCCGTGCCAGTTCTCTGTGTGTGTTTTTTCACTTACAGAACTCTGGAGTGGATATTAAGAGAATTTTGGGAAAGTCCTTGCCATACAACAGACATTGACTAAATGTTATTTGTTTCCTTCCTAGTCTATACTACTTCTTGTAGTCAAACTATTTTTGTTCCTTGGATGATGCCACAAATTAATAATTCACCTCAAACACAGTGTGTATATGACACTGCGTTAGTGCTGAATGTCTGATGTGAAAATGAAGCCCTTTCTTAGAATCACAGTGGGTTGTTTTTACGTATCTTAGGCTCTTTGTTTTACCTATTGACTACTAGACAATTAGGATCATTTACAATTCAGTCTTGAACAAGTTCAAGTCACTGAACTTAAGCTGAAAGACGAATGAGCTTAATGAGTCTGTTAAGGATTTGTGAAGTTAGAACATTTTATCCTGTAGAAATTTTGTGTCCCAATTATTGGGGTTATAATAGAGCCAACATATTTAACTTGGATTGGAAAATGAATTGTTTTCAGCCATTTTGAGGACACTGAATTCCAAAGATATATCAGACTCTTCAGAACACTTATGTTCATAATAAATTAATGATTGAGAGGGAGTTAAGGGAGGAGGTTCACCAAAGAGTAGAAATCTTTTTCAGTTCTTTTACTCCTCCCCTTACCTAGTTCCTTCCCACCCAGCCTCTCAGCCCACTGTCTTTTATGGACATACATTCTTTTGTTCAGTGAGACATATCTCAATAGATGTTGCCAGGAGCAGAGAAATCACTATAGGGGATAGTACCACTACCAAACAGATACTTACATCCAGATGATTTTCTAATTATTCAGGGTAGATATTTTTGAGTAAAGAGCTCTCTAGTATTTCTAGTCATATCCAGATTACAACCTCCGCACTGTAATAGTCCAGTAGACCAGGTAGTTTTCATTCAGTTCCCCAAAGTGAAGGCACATACCACTTGTAAAAGAGATAATTTTAGATAGTATACCTGAGGGACATGGCATTAAGAAAACATCAAAATCACAGATTTTTGAACTTTAACAATTCCTCGAATTAGTGAAGAAAGAACCTCAGTTTGATGGCAGCATATATTTAATAACTAGTACTACATAATGTAGCTTTTTTTTTTTTTTTTTTTTTTGCGGTACGTGGGCCTCTCACTGTTGTGGCCTCTCCCTTTGCGGAGCACAGGCTCCGGACGCGCAGGCTCAGCGGCCACGGCTCACGGGCCCAGCCGCTCCGCGGCATGTGGGATCCTCCCGGACGGGGGCACGAACTCGTGTCCCCTGCATCGGCAGGCGGACTCTCAACCACTGCGCCACCAGGGAAGCCCTTTCATTCCTTTTTTAATGGTTACTTTTTGGTTTGGCGAAGTGATGCTGTATTTCCTTTTATGGCAGTGATATAAAGTTTCTGTTTAAAATACATTTAAGTTAAATGCTGATTTAGTTGATTTAAGCATAAGTGTTAAGAAAATAATTGTATAGATCATTTAAAGCACAAACTGTGAAGGTACTGTTGACAGCAATTTAGCTTTAACCTGTATTAGTGCTTTCCTTTACAATTAATGTATCTTGTCACCTGAAACCCAGAACTGGACACAATGCTTCTTGAGTGAAGACTATGACGGTACTATTAGCAACTCGGTTCTGCGAAATATACTTCTATTAATACCATCTAAGCTTGCATTAGCTCTTTTGCAAAGTTCATTATGCTTTTGTCTCATATGAACTTGAAGCCAACTAAAATCCTTAGGTACTTTTCATAAGAACTGCTGCCAAGCTGCGTTTTCTCCTCAAGATACCAATACAATTCATTTTTTGAAAAAAGCTTTAAAATGTACCTTACTTTAGTATTACTTTATAGAGAATGACAAATGAAAGCCAGTAATATTTAACACAATAGAGGTTTATAGCAAAAGACCACCTCTTAGAGCTTGTTATGATGAAGTTATCACCACAGTAATAAAAGAGACCCTTCCTGAGTACCTGCTGTGTGACAGAGAGTTCATATACATTACTTTTAATCATTATAACACCCATGCAAATTTCATATCTTGATTTTACAAATGAGGAAACCAAAGATTGGAGAGGTTTACTGGCTTGTCCAGTACCTCACATGTGATGAGAGCTGGGATTCAGACACAGTTGTGTCTGATTCTGAAACCTGTGCTCTTTTCAGTACATCAGGCTGACTGAAAGCCCACACCAAAGTGAAGCAGTCTGTGATGTCTATTTCTATTCCCAGACTTGTACCATGGTGAGAAGTTACAGATTTCAGGAAAAAAATCTCTCTCATTGTCTAAGAGGTGTGTCTTTTCTGTTGAATAAAGTAAAGGAAAAGGAGAGAAAAGGCAATGAGCTAGAAATTTTATATCATGAATGTCCTAAGTGTCTCTTTCCTGATATATAAAATCAAGGTGGTATGTGTCTGGAACACTAGGTTAGAAATTGTAGTTGCTGTTGTTAGATTAGTTGTGTTTTGTTGTTTTGTCTTTCTATCTGAAATAGTTTTTGACTTTATGTGTCTTGATAAGACCAAGAATTCTGACATTTCTTTTTGTCATATTTTGCTTTGTCTTATATAATTTCTAATGACTCAGGCTCTTTGAAAATCTTTATAGAAAAACACTTTGGATTATTTAACTGCAGTAAAAATTGGGCTTTGGAATCTCAAAAATATCTTTATTCATTCAGTAAATATTTCTTGAGTGTATAGTATGTGATAGGCTCTATTCTAGGTGTTACGATTATAGTAATAAAAAAATTAGAGAATACAATTAGAAGAAAAATCCCTGCCCTCATGAAACATATATTCTAGTAGGTAGATAATGATAGCAAACAAATAAGTAAAATATACTGTATATCAGATGGAAATAAGTACTGTGATGAAGAACAGACAAGGACAATAAAGAGTGCCAGGATATCCTGGGAGTAAGTAGTATTTATAATTTTAAATTGAGTCCTCAATAAATGTCTAATTACAAGAGGATTCTTGACAAGGACTAGAAAAAGGGAAGGTAGACATCTGGGTAAAAAGCTTCCCAGATAGAACAACCATACCTTTGAACTTCTTATAATGAAATTTAATTTCCATGTTAGTAAGAGCTATCTCTAGTATGTACCAGGTGGTTTATATACATTACCTTTAATTCTTACAACATCCAACGAAGGTGAATATTATTTTAATTTTATAGAACAGAAAGACATAGTTAATGCATAGCCCCAGAGATAGAAAAATATTTGATATATTAAAGAACATTAAAGAACATCAAAGAGATCTTTATGGGTAGAGCAAAAGTGAGCAAGAAATAGAGGAGAAAGAGATTAGATTAGAAAGGTGTGAGAAAAGCAGATCCTTTTGGTCTAATAGGTGACTCTAAAGAATCAAATTTACCCTGTCATAGTTGAATTTTGAGCAGAAGCATGGCATGATAAGATTTTTGTTTTAACTGTCACCCTGGCTGCTCTGTAGAGAATCCTCTGTGGAAGCAGGGAGACCAGCAGGAGGTTCCAGCAGTAATCCAGATGAGAGATTAGGGTGACTTGAACCATAGCAGTGTCAGAGGAGGTAGTTAGATGTGGTTGGGTTCTTGATAAAATCTGAAGGTTGAACATAAAATTTCCTGACAGGTTGATTGTAAGGTATGAGAGAAAGAGAGGAGTCAAGGAATGGCTTTAAAGTTTTTGGTCTGAGCAACTGGAACAATGAATTTGCCCCTGACTGAACTGGAGAAGAATATGGAAGAAGCAAGTTGTGGAAGTCCAAGAGATCTGTTTTGAATATGTTAAGTTTGAGATGTGATTAGGTATCAGGAGAAAGTTCTGGGCAGGAGACATACATGTGGGTACCATCAACATATATTTAATATTGAATACAATACTGAATTATATTACTAAACAATAAGTATAGATTAAAAAGGGAAGGATCCTGAGGAATAAAACCTGGAGAATTCCAATGTAGAAAGATGGAGAGATGAGGAGTAATTACCAAAGGAAATGGATTCTGAGCGTCCAGTGAAGTAGGAGAAATACCAGGAGAGTGTAATGTGTTAGAAGTTGTATTAGTCTGCTTAGGCTGCCATGATAGACTACCACAAACTGGGCAGCATAAACAACAGAAACTTGTTTTCTTACAGCTCTAGAGGCTAGAAATCCATGCTGAAGGTGCTGGAAAATTTGGTTTCTGGTGAGGATTCTCTTCCTGGCTTATAGATAGCTGCTTTCTTGCTATGTCTTCCCATGGCCTTTCCTCTGTGTATACACAGAAAGAGATACAGCACATTAACAAGCTGAAGAATAAAAATCACATGATCATCTCCAATGATGCCGAAAAAGCTTGTGACAAAATTCAACATCCATTTATGATAAAATCTCTCCACACAGTGGGTATAGAGGAAACATATCTCAACATAAAAAAGGCCATAAATGAGAAGCCCATAGCTAACATCATACTCAATGATGAAAAGCTGAAAACATTTCCTCTAAGATCAGGAACAAGGCAAGGATGCGCACTCTCCCACTTTTATTCAACATAGTATTAGAAGTCCTAGCCACATAAAAATAAATTAACATAGTATTGGAAGTCCTAGCCACAGAAGGAGAAATTAAGAAAACTATTTTATTTATAATTGCATCAAAAAGAATAAAATACCCAGGAATAACTCTAACTAAGGAGGTAAAAGACCTGTACTCAGAAAGCTATAAGATACTGATTAAAAAAAAATTAAAGATAACACAAACAAATGGCAAGATATACTGTTTTCATGGATTGAAAGAATTACTATTGTTAAAATGACCAAGCTATCCAAGGCAATCTACAGATTCAGTGCAATCCCTATCAAAATATTAAGGGCATTTTTTCACAGAACTAGAACAAATAATTTTAAAATTTGCATGGAAACACAAAAAACCCTGAATAGCCAACGCAATCTTGAGAAAGAAGAACAGAGCTGGAGTTATTATGCTCCCTGATTTCAAACTATACTACAAAGCTAGAGTAATCAAAATAATATGGTAGTGTCATAAAAACAGACATATAGATCAATGGAACAGAATAGAGAGCCCAGAAATGAATCCATACTTATATGGGCAATTAATCTATGATACAGGAGGCAAGAATAAACAATGGGGAAAAGGCAGCCTCTTCAATAAATGGTGTTGGGAAACTGGACAGCTACATGCAAAAGAATCACACTGGACCACTTTCTCACACCATGTACAAAAATAAACTCAAAATGGATTAAAGACTTAAATGTAAGGCCTGAAACCATAAAACTTCTAGAAGAAAACATAGGGATTATGTACTTTGACATCAGATTTAGTAGTGCTTTTTCAGGATATGTCTCCTTGGCTAAGGGAAACAAAATAAAAAATAAACAAATGGGACTAAAGCAAACTAAAAAGCTCTTGCACAGCAAAGGAAATTATCAACAAAATGAAAAGGTTGCCTACTGAATGAGAGAAGATATTTGCAAACAATATATCCAATAAGGGGTTAATATCCAAAATATACAAAGAACTCATACAACTCAACATCAAAAAACAAAAAATCTGATTAAAAAATGGGCAGAGAGGGCTTCCCTGGTGGCACAGTGGTTGAGAGTCCGCCTGCCAATGCAGGGGACACGGGTTCGTGCCCCGGTCCGGGAAGATCCCACATGCCGCGGAGTGGCTGGGCCCGTGAGCCATGGCCCCTGAGCCTGCGCGTCCGGAGCCTGTGCTCCGCAACGGGAGAGGCCACAACAGTGAGAGGCCCACGGACCGCAAAAAAAAAAAAAAAAAAATCTTCTTTATAATAAAGTGACACGCATTAGACATATTAGGATTTATAGAAATACAACCACCTATGTATAAACGTAAATCTTTGTCCTTAAACTATTCCCTATCACTTTTAATCCTGTTTTTTTAATAGGAATATCTTTTTTAGTAGATGTCAGATATTTCTCAGAGTACTGTATCATTCTAGCTTATTCTTCATATGGCTCCATTGGTAAGAAGGCAAATATTTTGAGTGTAAGTCTCCTGCTCTGATGGCCTCTTTCTAATATGGTGGTGTTTACTCAGAGAACAAGGCAATCATCACTCAATACTAAACAAGTCATGGGTGACATGTTACCATGGCAATAATTCCCTTAATTGAAGCAATTTTTCTTTAAGTTCTCAAATCCTACTTTAAGTCTTTTGTTTCAAGTTTGTTTTTTCTTAAAAATTTTCTTTCTGAACATATAAAGGCACAACTGAACAAGAGTCACAGTATAAATGTTACAAGTAGACAAATTTTGGTTCAGCATAAACAAAAATTCTCTGATAATCAGACATATTCAAAGATGAGGTATGCTGTTTTGGAAAGAAGCAGTTAAACTAGAGAAACTTTCAAATCCCTTACAACTTCAAGGTGCTATAAATAAAGAAAAGCTAAAGTTTATACAGTGATTTCCTCAAGAGAGAAATTTTTTAAATGGCAAGAATTCCTTTTCAAAGAGAAATTATACTAGCTGAAATCACATAGAGAAGATGCCATAAATGATTAAAATTATACCTGTTGTTAATGAATCCATTTATCCATTAATTCAACAGATATTTTTTGAGATGCTACTATGTTCTAGGCATGATTTTAGGTTCAAGTTTAGAGGATTTAGGATAAAGCAAGTATCTACTTTTATGGGGTTAATATTATAATGGAGGGAGAGAGACATATACATACAAATAATAAGGCATGTGGTAATTAGTGCATAGAGAAGCAAAAATCAGGATAAAGGGAATAAGAAATACTGGGGGGTGGGGTGACTTGCCATTATTTAAAGGATGTTTATAAAGACAGCCTCTTTGATTAGTTGATATTTTAATCGAGACTTAAAGGAAGTGAGGATGAGTGAGTCATGACAGTATCTGGGGAAATTAAATTGTAGTAGGGACAGCAACTGCTGCAAATGCTCTTGGGTAGCATGATGGTTAACTTTATGTGTCAACTTGTCTGGGCTAACAAATGCCCAGATAGTTGGTAAAACATTATTTCTGGGTGTGTCTATGAGGGTATTTTTGGAAGAGATTAGTATTTGAATCAACAGACTGAGCAAAGATGTTTGCCCTTAGCAATGCCAGTGGGCATCACCTAATCTGTTAAGGGCCTGAATAGGACAGAAAGACAGAGGGAAGGGCAAATTTGTTCTCTTTGCTTGAGGTTGGGTGCCCATCTTTGCCTGACCTTGGACATCAGTGTTCCTGGTTATCAGACCTTCAGACTCTGACAGAGATTTATATCATTGACTCCCCTTCTCAGGCCTTTGGACTCAGACTGAATTACATCACTGACTTTCCTGGTTCTTCAGTCTGCAGACAGCAGATCGTGAGACTTCATGACCTCCATAATCACATGAGCCAATTACTATAATCTCTTTTATATATCTGTATATATCCTATTGGTTCCATTATCTGGAGAATCCTGACTAAAGGATGGAAAGCAGTTTGATATATTGGGGAAATAGCAAGGAGGCCAGTGTGGCTGGATGGAGTAGGAGAGTAGTATAAGAGGTTGGAGAAGTGTGGTAGAGCAGAGGGTAGAAGAATTATGTAGGAGACTGTGGATCATGGTAAGTCTTGTGGCTGTTACTATGAATGGGGTGGGAAGCTGTTTAAGTTATGAACAGAAAGGGATATCATCTTTCCTATGTTTAAAAGGATTGTTCTGATTGCTGGGTTGAGAACAGATTATAAGGTATAAGAGTAGAAGCAGAGAGAGAGTATTTAGGAAGGAGGTTCTTGCAATAATCTAGGATGGAGATGGGTAGTGGTGCAGGTAAGAAGTGGATTCAGCATGTAATTTGAAAATGGAGACCGGAGGTTTTACTGGTGAATTGGATGTGGAGTCTGAGAAAAAGAGATAAATCAAAGATAGAAGTCTCAAATTTGGGGGCTGAGCAATTGGAAGATCATAACACTATATTTGATAAAATACATGACTGAAAGGTTCACAGGTGTTGAATATGTCTTTGTGTTCGGTGAGCTTCAACATATGGCTGTTGCTGCTGTTTGGCTCAGATTTGTAGACTTGATGAATATATTTACCTTTTCCTTCTTGCCAGTTGCCACCATATATGGGCCTGGGTTTCCCCATAATTTATGGAGGGTGAATATTAGCCACAGCTTGCATAAGTCATACCAATGACATGAATTTAAATATTATGAGTGCAACCAAAAGCACTCAGGCAGGATAATTTAGAACACCTGTCATTTTGTAATTGGGTTTTATATCATTGTGTGAAAAATCTCATATGACTGATTAACTTGGCCCATTATTCTTTTTGTTCCCCTTTTGTCTCTGTCACATTCCTGCCTACCTCTACCTCCAAGGCTAGGTTATCAAAGATTTTCTTTCCTTAAAATACACCTTCCAAACCAACAGAAAAAGGTTGGAGGCTTCCTTTTAGAAAAGCTAGCATATGTCATCTTTCAACGTGTCCAATAAAACGTTATTGTCTAGGGTAGATGACAGTATCAATTTTTTACACAGAAGGACTTTAGCTGTTTTCTCTGAATGATGTTTTTGGGTTTCTCTAGGGCATATTCTGAGTTTTCTGGATATTTTAATTTTAGTTTGCACAAGAGTTTAACAGTTTTTTGCATGCTTGTTTATATGGGTTAGTTCTACTAGAAAATCTGTATAGGAAAAACACTTGTTCCTAATCTCATAAGAATTGGAGTATAGTATTGGACTTTAGGATACAGTGAGAAAGAATATGAGTATGGGTCCAGGGGAACAAGAGAAAAAAAGAACCCAGAAATAATTAGAAGGAATCAAGTTAAACATACAGTTATATATCAAGACCATAATAATCTATAATGCAGGGTTGAAGTAGATTTTTAGATTGGTCCTCAAAACCATTAGGAATAGGGTTGAAAGCAGAACTCCAACATAGAAACATATGTAAATGTTTCAATGAATGAATGAAATAAGATCAAAATATGTACAAAATATTGGGTTGGGTCCATGCTAATGACCTCATATTAATTAATTACCTCTCTAAAGACTCCATCTCCAAATACAGTCACTTTCTGAGACATTGGGCATTAGCACTTCAATATATAAATTTTTTGGAGGAGGGAGGACGCAGTTCAGCCCGTAACAGAGCACTAGTTTGAAAATTAAAAAGTGAAAACTGCATTCAATTTGTTCTAAAACAAATTTTCCCTAGACATAATCTACTTGCACAGTTCCTATTAGCCTGCAACTGGACAAAATTTCTTTTTCAAATTGATGGCTTCTGTGTGAGCTCTCTGGACCACTGGAGCCTGAATCAATCAGTCAGCAATATTTATTTAGTACCCACTGTGTGCAGAAAGCTGTACCAAGCGTTATAAAGTCTGCAATATTGATTGTGCCTGCCAGCCATGGTCAGTTTATATTGTGAAGTAACTCTAACATTTGCTTTGTGCTGTGAAAGGGAGCAGAAATATGGAGGTATGAATTGGGTATTTTAAGCCCTGAAATTTAAAGGTCCTTATTGCAGGAAGGAAGTCTCCAAAGATGTCTTTCATCCATCTTTTCTTTAAACCTATGGTTTAGACACTGATGGTGTCTGTAAGGAAAAAGGGATTAGAAGTTCTTTGTGAAATATGCACATTAAAATCCATTCCATTTACAAAGCATGTTCACAGTGTAGTAAAGAGAAAATACTGTATATATTACTTTCTAAGCTAATTCAGAGTGTTTATCTCAAGGAGAGAACTGTCTTTATTTGGAGATCTACATTAGTGGGTCTCCTACATAACCAGGATGAAGCCTTCTGGAGTACAGTAAAACAGAGGTTGATAAACTGCTCTGGCTAAGAAAGACAAGAAACTTGGGGGGTTTGGAGCAGAGGGATCCAGGGAGGAGAGAGGAAGAGAGAAAAGGTGGGAGGAAGGTGGAGAATCTGTAGAATGATTGGGAGACTGGAGCCTGGGAAGACGCAAGTATTGAAAAATGCCTCTGAGGTGGAAGTGGCAGAAGGGAGGTCTAATCCTTAATTGTAAATTGTTGGCAGTTCTGTACGGTGCTGTGAGACTGATCTTCTCTTTCCAGATTCTGTGGAGTCTCCTGCAGGCCCAGCTTTGAGTCTTTGATTGCCGAAAGATAAAGGGTGAGGCCAGATGGAGTGAGAAAAAGGAAAAAAAAAAAAAAAAGCAAATAAACACATGAATCTACCTAAACTAAGGGATAGTATTACCAATAATGTTGAGGCTGCCTTTGCAACATTTTACTAAAGCAAGCAGCAAATTTCCCCAAATTGAGAAGGCTACTTTATTTTGTTTTTATTATAGCCTAAACTGCTGTTTGGTCTTTGGAGGCTTCCTCTGGGAAAGTGGGCAGCAGGGAGCCAGCAGGGTATGTGGTCGGGGCAGCGGCAGTGGTTATGGGGTTATATTTCTTAGGCTTGGGTGAGTGAAGATTCCTAATTTGTCTTCAGCTTGGCTTAAGAGTGCAAAGTGAGGGGCTGTTTATCTTATTGAGGTAGTCATTTTCATCCGTCTTTCTGATTATGAATGTGCACACGTGAAGTTAATAATGATGTGGGAAAGGGCAAGCCCTTGTGCCTGCTTCTGCTGATTCTCTTTCCTAAGAGTCTTTATGCAGTCAGACTGGGGTCTTGAATCGCTCATTTTCCATAGGCAAAGACTTGTATTTCAAGGCTTGATAAGAGCCTTCAGCTTAACGATATGAATATGACATCCCAAAGGGGACTGTATGTGCCAGGGTCTTGCCAGGAAAGAGATGGCACACTCAAACTGGGTAACTGACCAAAGTTGAATAAAAGAACAATTTATAAAGGTGTGGGCAGGGCTTAATGAAGACCAGAGAGGGTAGTGCAGCTCCTCTGGGAGCTACACTATACTACACTAGAGTATTTGCTGGGAGCCTTTGCCCTACTAGGCTGAAAGGGGCAAGGAAAGAGGGTGAACCCTGAACCTGGTGAGAGAGCTGTGTGGAGATGGTCCTAGGACAGGAGCTGGCTGTTGCGAGACAGACACAGATAATCTGGGTGGCCAGCAGGGTGGAAGCTGGACACGAAAGACTCTGACCTCCTTCTCCTCCTGCCTTCAGCGGTCCTGCTGGTGCCTCAGGTTGACTGAACCCAACTGGAAGCTTGCTGCAGTCGACACAGGCCAGTCTCCCAGGGAAGAGACCAGGGTGGAGAGGGTGGAAGAGGATCTGGAGAGAAAATCAGAAGAGATCAACCTATGGCCACATTAGTTTTCTGTGTTTTGAGGGTTCAAGTAGTAGGCTGTCTCATATCCAAGGAAAGCCTGCGTTACTAACTTTAGCCCTGCTAAGTGCCATTTCCTCCAAGAAGGCTTCTTCCTAAGCCCAGGCAGAGAGAGCCTTGCTATCTTTTGAACATCTCTAGTACTGTGTTTGTCCTAGTCGTTAAACACTAACAGATACTGCTTTGGATTCAATGTGAATGAAAACCTCTCTATTAAATTTTTAGCTCCTAAGGCAGAGTTGGTATCTTGTTCATATTTGTTTCCTCCAAAATGCCTCTCACTATGCCTTGTTTCAACTTTTTTCATTAAAAGTTTTCTGTTTTTGGTTTTGAAGAGGCCAACCAGACAGCAGCAGGAAGAAAAATTATGCCATTTCAGATATAACCAGTGTTTGCCTCCTGTTTTCACTGTCACTGAGATGGTCCAGTCTCTACCTGGATGGAAATGACAGCATTTTTTTTTTAACATCTTTATCAGACTATAATTGCTTCACAATGGTGTGTTAGTTTCTGCTTTACAACAAAGTGAATCAGCTATACGTATACTATATATCCCCATATCTCCTCCTTCTTGCATCTCCCTCCCACCCTCCCTATCCCACCCTTCTAGGTGGTCACAAAGCACTGAGCTGATCTCCCTGCGCTATGCGGAATCTAAAAAAAAAAAAAAAAGGCTATGAAGAACCTAGGGCAGGACGGGAATAACGACATAAAGACGCAGACATAGAGAATGGACGTGAGGACACGGGGAGGGAGAGGGGGAAGGGTAAGCTAGGATGAAGTGAGAGTGGCATGGACTTATATACTACGAAATGACAGCATTTTTAACATGATTCATGCCACCATCCTTCCATGCAATCTCTAAAACATACAGCAGCAAGAGGAATCATAAACTTGGAATGGTATTCAGGCGATTATCTCCCTAAATGGTATTGATATAATTGTTTCCCTTGTTCTGAAGTCTCTTGCTGTTTACCTGCTTCCTGCCTTAACTGTTACTCCCAGATTATTCTCATCAGTTCTTTCCTCCAGCCAAATTCCTCTTTCCTCATTTCTCATTACCTCAGGCTTTTTGCTCCAGTTCAACAAAGTTGCTTGCTGGCTCCTCAGCAGGAAGAGCGTAATTTGCTCTGGTCCTTCATATGCATCTTGTTAAAGGTCTAGCACACTCTCTTTTTACCTCCCTGGGTAAAATGGAAGTTGGTGTTACCCTGAGGAGGTGGGCAAGAATCTCAGCAGAATTGTAAAAAATGACTTAGTTTCCCTAATTTTGCACTTATGTTTTTGAATGTTGGAATCTGTAGGTAGTATTTTAGACTTTTCCTTAAAAATTTAAAAAATCTTCCTAACAGGATTATTAGTGTAGGCTGTCGCATATTTTGGATCGTGACTGTGCTCTCAAACATATTACTTCTCCAATTCTGTTTATTTGTAAATTTTATAAACAGATAGTTAAATTTTCCATCCAAATATTGGTGAAAGCATCAAAATAGACAATTTATTATAGATTGAATTTGATCAATTAACCAACACTCTGTTATCATTATTCATCTAGCTACTAAATTCACTCACTTGTAATATTATCCATATCACATTTCTCCGTGGAATTAGTAAGTACATAATTAAAAGTTTCAAAGGTCTTGCTGCAACCCCAATATAACATTTTATGCTGGCCTGGTAATTAGGAAAGGATATTAGGTTAACTTGCGTGGGTTTTTCTTCCTAAGGCCCAGCTGGCTCCTAGTCATTAACACTTACAAATTTCACACACCCTATTAATGATTTGTTCAAGTTTATTTTTTGCCAGTGGTTGAAATAAACTTTCTAAATCTGTAGCTTCCAGAAAATATATTTGGAAAACAGAACGTTGGCTTGATAATCTTGTCTTTTGCCATTCTCTTTTTTTTTTTTTTTTTTTTTGCGGTACGCGGGCCTCTCACTGTTGTGGTTTCTCCCGTTGCGGAGCACAGGCTCTGGGTGCGCAGGTTCAGCGGCTATGGCTCACGGGCCCAGCTGCTGCGCGGCACGTGGGATCCTGCCGGACCGGGGCACTAACCCGGTCCCCTGCATCGGCGAGCGGATTCTCAACCACTGCGCCACCAGGGAAGCCCTGCCATTTTCTTTTATTAACTACAGTGTCTCAAATGCTGATGTTTATCTTGCATTGAACTTGAAAATTCTTTTAGTATTCAGGGATAAAATTCATCCTGGTTAGATCCACTTGAACTGAAAGCGAGCAAGCTCTCCCCGCCCCCCCGCCACACACACACACACACACACACACACACACACACACACACAACTAAAAAACTAACTAACCTGATGGAAGCTCTTCAACTCTCATGTCACCAATTTTTGATTTCAATTCTTTTTTTTTTTAATCATGTAAGCATTAAACTTACTCTCTGTTAGACTCGACAGTAGTCTGTCTGTAAGTTAAGATGAAAAATTGGATGCTATCTAACATCCACTGTGAGGGAAGAGTAGCTATCAAATTCAGGCACTATGTTTAAGTCTAGCTCTGAATTTGAAATTCGAATTATTTAAAGACCCTTTTACTTACAAGGATACTGAAAACACAGAAATGAATTTGTTTTTAACAGAGGCTCCTTATTAAAACCCATACTTCTATAAAATGATGTCTTAGATTTGTTGAAGAGGTAAAGGAGCTTCATGGTCTTCATGGTGATGTATTCCCACTCTCATCTTAGACCTGAGAAAACAATGAGTGAAGGGGAGTGGCAGTCTAAACCCCACCTGACACCAGCTCACTCTCTTTGCTACAGTGTGCTTGTGACCTTATGTGAGGAATTAATAAGTGGACAGAAATAATAGCAAGCTAGCTATCACATATCTGTTATATTCCTCAAACAGATTTGAAATAAACTTTGGAACTCTTGCATTTTTTATTATTTAAAAAATTATTTACATATTTATCTTACCTTTTGACCCCTTTCACCCATTTCTCTCACCCCATCCCCCCCACTTCGGGCAACCGTCAATCTGTTCTCTCCATCTATGAGGTTTTTTTAAAAATGATTTTACATATGAGAGATTGTACCATATTTGTCTTTTTCTGACTTATTTCACTCACCATAATGCCCTTGAGGTCTCCCCATATTGTCACAAATGACAAGATTTCATTCTTTTTTTATGGCTGAATAATATTTCATATATATATATATATATATACACACACGTACATACACCACATCTTCTTTATTCATCTGTTGATGGACACATAGGTTACTTCCATATCTTGGCTATTGTAAATAATGCTGCAATGAACATAAAGGTTTGTATATCTTTTCCAGTTAGTGTTTTCGTTTTCTTCAGATAAATACCCAGAAGTGGAATTGCTGGATCGTATGGCAGCTCTATTTTTAATTTTTTGAGGACACTCCATACTGCTTTCCACAGTGGCTGTACCAATTTACATTCCCAGCAAAATCAAACCAAAAGTGTTCCCTTTTCTCCATATCTCGCCAACATTTGTTATTTCTTGTCTTTTTGATAATTCTAACAGGTGTGAAATGTTGTCTCATTGTGTTTTGATTTGCATTTCCCTGATCACTAATGATGTTGAGAACCTTTCATGTACCTGTTGGCCATCTGTATGTCTTCTTTGGAGAAATGTCTGTTCAGATCCTCTGACCATTTTTTAATTGGATTGTTTTTTTGTTTTGTTTTGTTTTGTTTTTTGCTGTTGAGTTATATGAGTTCTTTATGTATTTTGGATGTTAACCCCTTTTCAGATATATGATTTTCAAATATTTCCTCCTACTCAGTAAGTTGCCTTTTCATTTTTTTGGTGGTTTCCTTTGGTGTGCAGAAGCTTTTTAGTTTGAAGTAGTCCCACTTGTTTATTTTTGCTTCTGTTGTCTTTACTTTTGGTGTCAGATCCAAAAAATCATCACCAAGACCTATGTCAAGGAGGTTACCACCTATATTTTCTTCTAGGGGTTTTATTGGTGTCAGGTGTTACATTGAAGTCTTTAATCCATTTTGGGTTAATTTTTGTTACTGTTGTAAGTTAGTGGTCCAGTTTCATTCTTTTGCATGTGGCTGTCCAGTTTTCCCAACACCATTTATTAAAAAGATTGTCCTTTCCCTATTGTATATTCTTGACTCCTTTGTTGTAAATTAATTGATCATATTTGTGTGGGTTTATTTCTGGGCTCTCTATTCCATTGATCTATGTGTCTGTTTTTATGCCAATACCATACTGTTTTAATTACTATAGCTTTGTAATAGAGTTTAAACTCAAGGAGTATGATGCTTCCAGCTTTCTTTCTCAAAATTCCTTTTTCTATTTTGGGGCCTTTGTGTGTTTTTGAAAAGTTTATCCTATCCATTTTTGTTTAAAGATTATTATCCTTAAAGCAAAGATGAAAGCAAAATGAGAGACCTAGTTCTCTCTATTCTGTTATTTGTTAGTAATGTATTCTAGTGTAATAAATGGTTCCAAGTAGTGAGCTTCTTGCTTTTTTTCTTTGTTGTGTCTATATTGTTTATAATCTCCTCACCCCTCAAACAATGACAACAAACCAAAAATTCCTACAATAAACCAAGCCAAAATAAAAATTAATAATAAAAAGAAAAAAGTAAAAACAATCTTCTTCAAGGTTTGGTTTGGTTTGGTTTGGAAGGTTTGGTTCTGGGTAGTGAAGGCCCAGAGAGCAGGGCTTCTTCTAACCTGACTCTGGAGTTCACATGACATTCAGCTATTTTTGTAGTGTTTATTCTGCTCTTTTTATGCACCTTTAAAATGTATTTAGATGACTTTTAAGTGTACTAATAATATTCTTCTTTTGTGGGTTAAGAATAAAATTGTAGTTGTCCCAAGAGCCCAGACATGTAGTAATAATAGCAGAGAGGTGTTCTCTTGACTCTATTTACCCAATATCAGTTTGATTAGATAATATCACCATAGCATCATTTACAGGTCATAGTATTAGTTACTTCCTTTTTAATTTTACCTCTCAAAATTTGACTCTTTTGCTTTCCTCTCAGTTCAAGACAATAAAATTCCAAGTCCTATTTTAAAAGAGTCTTTCAACTATGACATCTAAGGAATTTAGCATAAAGAAAAAAGTATGTGCACAGAAAGGTTATATTATGCTATGCACCTTCATTTGTGTTATGTTTATTGGTGTGTGTGTTCTAAGTTTGTATCTTTGATCCAGTTTGTTGATTTTTGTAAACAATGACCTTGATATGGTAAACCAGTAGAGTTGTGCATTCATTAAAGATACTAAAACACAGCTGCTGAATAGGAGTACTTGGTCTTCTCAGTGATTCTACCTCCTGATACACAATTACTGGAAACTACATTTTTTCTTATCAAACTGAACACTGAGGAACAATTTAATAATGTTTTCAACTGTAAGAAAATCTTCTCAGCAGAGTGTGGTGTTTCTTTATCGTCCATTTTCTGCTGAAGAAAGACAGAAGAATTGATGTTGAATTACACCTGAAGGACTGAAATATATTTTAAGGAATAAGCCTCAACAATGAGTGTAATTCAATATTAGAAGGATATTAGAAGGAAATTCTATCTGCTTTTGGGGAAGTCAGGTGAGGAGAGAGAAGGTAGAAGTGGGGTCATTGAGAGATAGTATTTGGGGTGAGAAATTATATCCTATAATTTTCAGAGGGGCTTTCCCAATAGGCTATATTGAAAGAAGTTTAAACTCTCTCTGGGAATTCAAGGAGGATATTGGAGAGAGACTGGATAACAGCATTTTAAGATCTTGGTTAATATTACAATTTTATGATTAACTAATCCTTTTAATAATTCAGTTGCCAGTCTATTTTACAGAAATCACATTTTCTGTTCAACCAAAGCATCACTTAGGTGTTGAACACTGTTATGCAGGAGGCTCTTTTGGGTTCATATATTGGTAAATTCAGGCATTGGTGTTTAACAAGTGAAACTGGCTTGAATATGATTTTCCAAGGTTGAAGGTGATTCAACTTTTTCTTTTGTTTTTCATATTTAGTGTATCTGTCCTGTATGTTAATTCCATAGATGGCTAGTGGTAAAGATGACTGCTTTCAATACTCAGGGTGGGTTTACTTGTGGAACTTCTTCCACTCCACCCAAACTCCCAACTTCCTGTCTTATTTTGTAGAAGTTTAAGATGACTACATGGGGGCTAGTCTCCATGTATAGTGTTTAAGGCAGTCTCACACACAGCAACTATTCTATGTTGATCATGTACTATCTGAAATCCTCCAGGCTATATAGTAATATCTAGTACCACCCTTAAACTCAGACAAGAGAGACCCCTTCTTTGGGTTTTGTTATGGGCTGAATTGTGTCTCCCCAACTCCCAAATTCATATGTTGAAGTCCTGATCCCTAATACCTTGGAATGTGACTGTATTTGGAGATAGGGCCTTTAAAGAGGTAATTAAGGTAAAATAGGGTTAGGGCAGGCCTGAATCTAATATGACTGGTGTTCTTATAAGAAGAGATTAGGACACAGAGAACATAGATAGAGGGACAGTGAAAATGTGTTCATCTGCAAGCTAAGGAGAGAGAACGCAGAAGAAACCAACCCTGTGACACCTTGATTTTGGACTTATAGCCTCTAGAATTGTGAAAAAATAAATTTTTGTTGTTTAAGCCACACAGTTTGTGACATTTTGTAATGAGAGCCCTAGCAGAATAATATCAGTATTATGATTCAGAGTGACTCATTCTGGCTCTTCTCCTGCCATTTATCTTTGTAAGGGACTAGAGGTCTGCAGGACCGAGGGGACATGCCCACTTGAGAGATGGGACCATCCGGTACCTATGCCTGCCTTCTAAACTACGTATGTGGACCTAGACCCTGAAATTTTATAAATAAATGGCCTGGGTCCCCTTTCAGGGCTTGAGTGGGCCTCTTACCCTTGTCTGTTCTCATGAAGGCAGATCTGTCCACTAGAAGTTGTAACCTTAGACCCAGGCTATAGCTATGTAAGAGGATTCTGGGGGAGCTTGAACAAGTGGGCTGGGGTATCCACACACAGATGTGCAAGATCCTTTATTCCAAATGTGCAGGAATGGGCTAGGGATGGAAAAGGAAGGGGTGGGGGGAAGCCCTGTATGGGATGGAGGCAGAGAAAAGGGAACAGTTCTCTTAGAGTCTTTGTGTTCTGATGTGGAACTTTGGGGACTGTGAGAATTATAAATTTGAACCTGTCTTTCCAGGTTTTGGTAAAGGTATATTTTTCAAGTAGCAGGATATATTTTATTTAGAGGTTTGTAAGCTTCATGTATAATTTTAAATATTTAATTGTATGTTTTGCAGATCTCCATTTGTACTCTTATCCAGCCTCCACAGTATGTTAGGCGTGGGTCTGGTATCACCAATTCTTCTATTGTAATTTTCTTCTCTCCATGTTAGAAACAATGTAAGGAAACTGGATTTGTGGTTGATATGAAGAGTATAATCAAATAATATATTTGAACTTAGTTTATGCCAAGTTTGAGGAGAGATGTGAAGACTTTAGTCACTGAAGTCAGAGATACGGGCAGAAGGAATCCAGAGTGTTGGCACCTGGAGAAAGGAGGCACCGTTTATATGTCCAGATTTCTGGGTTCAGATTACCTTTGATGACTTTTAACTTCCGTATTTTTGGACCATGATTGTGTCAGCTCAGGTCCTCTAGGAAACATATGTTAAGATGAAGTTAGAAGTTTCAGAAATTTATTGGAGAAATAGCCTGGGGAAGAACAGGGGCAGAGTAAGCAGGTGCACGTGGGGAAACACTTCAGAAAATGCTATTGCTCTGAGACTGTGAAGGGAGAACGGGAGGAAAGAGAAGAGGGTAAAAAGTGCTTCAAATTATAGAGCAGTTCTGAGAAACCTCAGCCAGCCCTATGAGGAGCTCCAGTGCACAGGATCCATAAAGGAGTCCTGATTTGGGAAGAAAGGGACAGGCCCTAGTACCCCAGCCAGGCCCAGTCATTGGCTGGGAACTGCTGGGGAGGGCATTGCTTCAGCTCAAATAGTGTAACGATTCCTGAAGGTGTTATAGCTGTTATCAGCAGAATGCACTCCTCACGACAGGTTCTCACTTGGAACAAGACCTGAGGGGTACACTACATGGCTGTTACATTTATCATTTTTTTCTGATTGCAAGTATAATTTCATATTTATCATGAAAACTTTCTAAAACTAAAATAAAAACCAAAAAGTTTCAGAGCAAGTAAAAATGACCCATGATTCCATCCTGCATGGATAACCATGAACATTTTGGTAAATGTATTAGTCAGGGTTTGCCAGAGGAACCGAGAAAACAGGTTATATATATGTGTGTGTGTGTGTGTGTGTGCATGTGTGCTTTTTGTATGTTTATCATAAGGAACTGGTTCATGTGGTTGTGTAGGCTGAGGAGTCCCACTGACTACCATCCACAAGGGAATGCAGGAGAGCTGGAGGTACAGCTCCAGTCCAAGTTGGAATGCCTGGGAACCAGGGGAGCCAATGGTGTCATCCCAGTCTGAAATCTGAGTACAGAAGAATAATGTTGCAGCTCAAGCATTCAGGAAGAGAGAGAATTCCCTCTTTCTCCATTTTTTTGTTCTATTTGGGCCCTCAACAGATTGGATGATGTCCACCCACATTGGGGAGGGCAATCTACCTTACTCACTCCACTGATTAAAATGCTAACCTCATCCAGAAACACCACCATTATTATAAAGAAATAATGTTTAATCTGGGCATCTCATGTCTCACTAGAGTTGACACATAAAATTAATCATCATGGTAAATATCTTTAATTATAAAGATGCTTAAAAATTAAATTCATATTGTATATATTATTTGGCAAACAAGAATTTTCATTTAGGCATTCTATATTTTCCATGTTTCCACATGTCACTAAATATTCTTCTCCAGCACAATTTACTGATTACATAGTAAAGCATTTTATGACCATGCCAGAATTTATTAACCAATTTATTTCTTATTTTTGAACATTTAGTTTTCTAGTTTTTCCCTATTTCTATTAAAAATAACATGATGGGGACTTCCCTGGTGGCGCAGTGGTTGAGAGTCCGCCTGCCGATGCAGGGGACACGGGTTTGTGCCCCGGTCCGGGAAGATCCCACATGCCGCGGAGCGGCTGGGCCCGTGAGCCGTGGCCGCTGAGCCTGCGCGTCCGGAGCCTGTGCTCCGCAAAGGGAGAGGCCACAACAGTGAGAGGCCCGCGTACCGCATAAAAAAAAATAAAAGAAAAAATAACATGATGAGTATCCTAGTCTACAGTGATAATAAAATAATTTACAAAGATGGAATTTTTTGGTCAAAGGAAGTTTCATGTTTAAGGACTTTTGCTGAGTGTTGCCTGAATGCCTTCCGGAAGGGTTGCAGCCATTTATGCTTCTTTCTGAGTCATGTGAGAGCTACCTGTTGCCACTCATCCTAGCTCACCTGTGGTCTTTTTTTTTTTTTACATTATATTTTAACTCAGAAAAATTAAAAACTCCATTTGCATCTTCAACTTAAACCTCTTTCTGTGCTTCTCGACACTCTCTATGTCCTTTATACTCTTAACCCATTTGCAGTCTGAGAGGATAGTCATGTTAGTGACTGCTCAATCCCAAACAACTGAGTATTGGACTGAGAACAGAAGAGTAGACTGGGGCCTACCACAATGAAGTGATTTGCTCAAGATCACTGAGCTTGTTGGTGACAGCTTGGGTATCAGAACCCAGGTTTCTCAACTCTTGTCAGTGTGTTTTCTCTGTACTGGAAACTAATGGATAAACTTTAAGGAAAACTTGGAACTTGGACAAGTTTTATTTATTGAACACAGTTTTACATAGTATTTCTTATGTGCCAGACACCACTCTAAGTGCCTTAGAAATATTTGACTCATTCAGTCCTTATAACAACCCTATGAGGTGTAGTATTAAGAATTCTACTTTGTATATGAGAAAACAGGCACAGAGAGGTTTAGTAATTGCTCAAGATCACACAAGGTAAATGGTAGAGAATTTGAACCCAGGCAGTATGGCTTCAGAGATTATTCTCCATTCTTTAAATTACAGGATATAGAAAAGAGAGCTAACTTACTAGCATGTTTTATCTTTTATCTGAAAATGTATGTTTTCAGAATGTCCCATGTGCAATGTTGTTACAGAAAGCGATTTCTATTAGTTTTGTTGGAAGGGACTAATGGTGTTTATGTTCTACTCAGACACTGCCTAGTATTTCTTTGTTTATTGTGGATCTGTCCCATCATTCATCAGTAAGGGAACTAGCCTGTCTTATTCACTGCTGAGCCCCAGGTACCTGGCCCTCAATACCTGGTACAGGACATAACAGGTGCCCCAAAGCATTATGTGATTTAATGTTCAGGGAAATCTCTCTCATGAAGCTTTGATTGAGGCCTAAATGCACAAAGGAACCAGACATACAGCTATGTCAGGATAGAGTTAGCTGGAAGAAGGAAGATCAGGTATAAATACCCTGAGCAGGAACATGCTTGACATGTTTGGTGGACATAAAGAAGTTTCTGTGGCTGCAGCACAGGAAGTGGTGGGAGATGAGTTCAGAGCAGTGGGTGGGATCCAGTTCTTGTTGTGCCTCATGGGCCGACACAGTTAGGAGTTTAGATATGTGTTACAAGTGGAATGAGTAAATTTTGCGTGGTTCTAAGCAGGAGGGCAGTACCATCTGAGGTGGGCTATCAAGTGATTTCACTGGCTCTGGTGCAGTGAAAGGATTTCCTTCAAGGGTAGCAAGCAGTAGGGACGTTTCTAATCCAATCTACTTCATTAATGTTAATTAAAAATCTGCCGTCAGATCGTGTTATGATGTTTTATTTACATAAAATCGAGTTCAGAATGATTTCTAAACTTATTTTGAAAGCGCAAAATAAAGTGTCCCTAAGAAATTAACTCCCAGTCCCTCCATCTCCTTAGAAAGGCAATTGTTTATCAAAGCTTTACTGAGATTAGCAAATGATCTTAAAATTCGATTTCACTGATGAACCTAGTGGCAGGACAGGAATAAAAAGACACAGATGTAGAGAATGGACTTGAGGACACGGGGAGGGGTAAGGGTAAGCTGGGACGAAGTGAGAGAGTGGCATGGACATACATACACTACCAAATGTAAAATAGATAGCTAGTGGGAAGCAGCTGCATCAAGCGGGGAGATCAGCTCGGTGCTTTGTGACCACCTAGAGAGGTGGGATAGGGAGAGGGGGAGGGAGATGCAAGAGGGGGGGATATGTGGGGACATATGTATATGTATAACTGATTCACTTTGTTATACAGCAGAAACTAACACACCATTGTAAAGCAGTTATATTCCAATAAAGATGTTAAAAAAATTCGATTTCAGTCTTTATTTTTCCAAGTATACTAGAATCAACAGTTTTATTTGCCCCCCAATACTCTTTTTAATATTATTTTATTGGAAACATTAGCATTAGTTACTGTGTTTTTATTAAAACATGAAGTATAGTGTGTAGCCCTCCTTTAATTTTCTGTAGGTGGCATATCTATTTAAAATATATTGGGAAATTTATTAATACAGTTGAATAATTCTGAATTGAATATATCAAATATGAATACATTTAATAAACAGATTTATTGCCTTAAGTATAAAGATATTGTATGCTAAGGCTTTTTTCATTTTGGAAAAGATGTTTATTTAATAAAGAAATATGTGTTCATAATCATCACCTCTCAGAATTTAGTGTTCCCCGTAAAAGTAAGATAAACCTATTTAGTCTGGTTGTGCTTCTTTTTTGTCATGTTCTTTTACTTTCTTTTTCTATTTTTTCTCATTGGTTATGTAGGCAAATATTATATAAATCATATTTTACTTACATTTTCCCAAGCAGCACTTTGGTATAAAGTGCCAATAATACTCTTATTTAGCAAGGTATTTCCATGTAATTATAGTGTTAATTATGTGATCAAGAACACAATAAACTGACCTATGGTATTACACACACACACACACACACACACACACACACACACATCTCTTATGCTTTACTTTAAATGGATAATTCCCGTTTGTGGTGTTGAACTTACTTTTGAAGGTCAATTCAAGAAATTGTTTCTCAGACTTCTCTGAGTTAAGGATATTTAGGGATATTTTTGACATTTTGGCAACAATACTTTTATAGAGACGGTAATATAAAAATCAAGATGAAATAATAGCAGTCATAAACAAAAATATGTGGAAGTTGTGGCCTTGAGAAATCTACTTGGGGACCGGAACATGCTTTGAAAACAAAACAGGCTACCATACATTTAGATGTTACAAGGGAGAGAAATAGCAAAAACAGTCTGCATCTTTGGGTGTCAAATTGATATGCTGTGTCTAATTGTTTTCTAATTGATTGTAAAAGGATTTTTTTCAGAAAGAAATACTGTACAGATTTTTCAAAAATAAGTCTGAGAAAGATTCTCTTTTGTTTTTATATTTGCTATGAGTTTAGAATAGCTGGAGGTGGCAAAGTGACCAAAGAACGCCTTAGGATTTACACAAAATTTAATAGCTGTTTGACTCATAACTGCATGGTGCGGTAAACCTGTGCCTAGCTCATAATATAACAGTATCTGAGCTAACTTTCTGGCGTATATTACACAGAATTATTTCTTGTCTTTTGCTCTCCCTAGGTGGGAGAAGGCACACAGTAAGAATTAATGATTTCCACTTTTCCAGTGTGGGGGAATTGAGGCTGAGAGAGGTTGATGTAATTTGCTAGGGATCACAAATACCATATGCAGTTATGCCTGGTATATTACCCACCTTCTCATGAATGTTTCTGACTGTATTGAGTATGAAAATGTCTTGTTCAAAACAAATCACCATAAAAACATTACATGATGTAAAAAGTCAACCTATATATTAATGTACAGTGTATCATTAATTTAGTTAGCAAATATTTGTTGAGTGCCTCCTATATTTCAGGCACTGTTCTGATTCTGTATATTAATCAGTGAACACAGCCAGCAAAAATTCCTATCTTTATAAAGCTTACATTGTAATTGGAGGAGATAGATAATAAACCATAAAATAGTAAATAAATCAATTATATAAGATGTTTGGATGGATAAATGTTTTGGAAAAAAATAGAAGAAACTAAGGGGAATTGGGAATCAAATGCAGGTTGGTCCAGTGTTACCCCATTGATGAAGTGACATGTGAGCCAAGACTTAAAAGAGATATGAAGATGACTCATGTGTCTATCAGGGAGAAGAGCAGAGATAATGGCTAGGGCAAAACATATGAGGAGGCAGATACTGGTGGGAAATGCAAGAGGAGCGAATGAGAAGAGAGAATGGAAGATAAAGTAGAGGAGAGGAAGTGACAGCAGGAATGAGAGAGGAAGGTGGTGGATAGCCTTGGGGGTCCTTACAGTGTCCAAGACTTTTTATTCTGAGAGAAACATGGAGCCGTTGGAGGGTTTGAGCAGGTATGTGCTGTGTTCTGACTTAAGTATTGAAAGGAGTACTCTGGTTATGCTGAGAACAGAGTGTAGAGAGCACAGGTGGAAGCAGAAGGGGTGGTTAGAATATTACTGCTAAAATCCAGGTAAGAGATGCTAGTGGCCAGAACCAGGGCGGTAAGAGTGAGGGTGGTGAGAAGTGTCTGGATTTGGAATCTTCCAGTGTTTTGAAGAGACGACCAATAGGATTTCTGGGTAGGTTAGATGTGAGATGTGAGAGAAAGTGAGGTGTCAAGCATGACTAACATTTTTGGCAGAAGTACAGAGCTGCCATTAACTGCAGTGAGGAAGATGCAAGTCAAACTGGTTTTAGGGGAAAGATCAGGAATTTCAGCCTGAGATGCTCATTTGCTATCCAGATGGATAGAGTGAGTATTGTTTAAATATAGGAGTCTTAGCCTGGAGATGTAAAATTGGCATTGTATTCAAAGCCATGACACTGGCTAAGATGATCTAGGGAGTAAGTGTAGACTGAGAAGAGAATAGGAGCAAGGACTGAGCATTCCAAGCATTGGAATTCCAAGCATTCCAAGCTTTGGAAATGGATTCAAGAGGTTGCTGAAGAAGAAGGAGCAAAGGAGACTGAGAAGGAGTTGGCCAGTGAGGGAGAAGGAAAATCTAGGGTGATGTCTTGAAAGTCAAGTGAAAAAAGTGTTTCCAGGAGGAGAGAATGGCCTAAGACAAATGCTGCTGACAGGTCAGGTCGCATGAGGACTGAACATTGACCTCTGGATTTAGTAACGTGGAGGTCATTTGTAACTTAACAAAAGCAGTTTTAATGGAGTGATATGGGCAGTACCCTGATTGCAGTGGATTTGATAGAGCATAGGAAGAGATTCATTGGAAACAGTAACTATGGTCAACTCCAAGGAGATTTGCTATAAAGGAACATAGGGAAATGCATAGTTGCTGAAGGGAAAAGAGGGCACACAAGAGTTTTTCTTAATGTTTGTTTTAAGATAGGAGAAATAACAGCATTTTGTATGTTAATAAGAAGGATCCAAAATAGACAGAAAAATTAGTGATATAGGAGCAAGAAGGGAAATTTTATGTGTTTTAACAAGTGAAAGGGGATGGCGTCTGGTGCACAAGTAGGAGGGTTGCTAATGGAAGGAGCACAGATGTTTCATGTACATTCAGGAAGAAAGGCAGACATAAGGATGCAGGTGCTCGCAGGATGCAGTGGTAAAAGGAAAAGCCCTCAGATGCCAACTCTCCGAAACCCTACTCCCATAACCTATTTGGTATGTATTCTTGAAGATCCTTCTGGGAGGGGATTGATATTTTCACACCAGAACTCAGATGTGTGAAGAAATTGAAAAGCATTTATTTTATTTTACTTTTATTTTTTGGCCATGCCAGGTACCTTGCAGGCTCTCAGTTCCTGGACCAGGGATTGAACCCAGGCCATGGCAGTGGAAGCCCACTAAGCCCACCAGGAAACTCCCGAAAACTATTTATTTTAAAATGAATCTTCATGAGCCTCTGTCAGACTGGAAGTGGGGGACATGACTCAAGCACAGACTCTATCTGTGGTTCCATGTTCCTGTGGTCTATACTATGTGGTCTTTTTGTGTAAATCACAAATGGCTCTTTTGTGCCCCTACTTCTATCATGTTCTCAGTACCACTGCATCCCAACAGTGTTATATGGGAACTTCTGGTTCCCCATATGTTCTCAGTACAGACTACTGGGTTTCTGGAGCTTGGACTCAGGCAAAATCTAGTGCCCTGAATAGCTTGTGTCGTACTGTTAGAATGAGCTGCTGAACTGACTACAGGATTTTTCCTAACAGGGTGGTTGTGAATATTGAGTAGAATTGTGTAATTTAGAGTCAATGTCAAAAGATACTGGGCAGATGCTAGGAGGTAGGCCAGGGCATCAGTATCTTAAAAATCTCTTTAGGCATTTCTAAAGTATGACCAGAACTGAGAATCACTGTCTTCAAGACCTGCAGAATTGCTAAGGCTTAGCCAGAGACGACTTCTTAACTCCTGCTGTTTTTAAGGTCATCCACATCTACATATATCTGTGCTTCCTACTCCAAGGTGTGGCCCTGAGGGTGAGTATAAACAGGGGCCCAAGCAACTGACCTTTTATTTCAACCCTTCATTTCCAGGGCTAGGAGGGATGGGATTTCCATGTACTCTTCTATGGAGGGGATCCCTTTTAGGTCATATTTGTGATCTGGGGGCACAGAGCTTCACAGTTCATCTATAATGACAGAAGGAGTAACCCTGCAACACTGAAGATCTAAGTGTCCTCTGTGTACACATGTACACACACATATACAGGCCCAGACTTTCCAGTTTCAAATATTGACTCCATCACCACTAGTTGTGTAATCTTGGTCAAATTAACTTAAGCTTTGTACTTTATTGGGATAAACTCAGGGTTGTTTTGAAGGTTAATATGAAAATACAATAAAACTCTTAAAATAATACTTTGGAACACTAGAATTAGTCCCTGATATATAGTAGACATTGACTAAATGTAACAATTATTTTTATATTTGCCTATAAATATCTATGTAGATATCTAAGGAAGGTAGATTCCAAGAACAGGATCATTTATTCGCTAAGTGGGAGTTCAGTGTATGAGGTTCTAGGAGTGAAGTACAATGTTGGAGACCTGCTTAAGGAAAAGGAAATACATAGAGAGATTGGGAAAGACACAGAAAAATAGGAAAAACCGAAACTAGACAGAAAAGAGGGCTTCTGTGGGGGGATGTTTGAAAGAATGATGAGGTGAATGGTATACAAAGAGTAGTTGTATTAGTTAGGAATTTTATTCAACTACTGATAAAAAATTCAATAATGGGGACCTATGCAAGACAAGGGTTTTATATTTTTATTATATAACGAAGAGTCCAGGTATAGGTAGTCATTGGAAGTGGTCGTGGGGTTCAAGGTGTCAAGGATGAAGTCTCTGTGACTTTCTTGGCTTTCTGTGGTTGCCTTGAATACAAGATGACTGATCAGCTCAGAGCATTGCAGATTTATAGGCATCCTCTTGGTCTGCCCGTCCTTTAAGCCGTCTGTCACAAAGACCTATCCTACAACTTCTGCTTATATATCATCACCCAGAATAGTGCCACATGGTCTCTAGATGCAACGGTGGTTGCATAATTTAACTTTTAAAAATCTGGGTTTGCTAATAATGGAAATGTTGAGAATTGACATCAGGTAGTCTAGACTCCTTCAGCTACTTAATATTCATCCTTGTACACTCTTCCTGTCATATATGGAACACTCATCCTTCTTAAGGGAGACAACTCCACGATCTTATTCAGCCCCTGCCTCCAGCTTAAAGTTCATAGTCCTCTCCACTGGATCCAAAAGTGGCTTTAACATTTAAGGGATGTTCATTGTTCTATAAACCAAAGGGCAAGTTATCTGGCCCCAGTACCCTCATATTATATTGGTGAGAAATAACAAAACCACATAAAATCACTCGTAAAAGGGGAGAATGGGAAATACATAGTAGTCACTGCCTGTAACAGTGACCAAATGACATTGGGCAGGAATATCAAGGACTTCTTGCCTTAGCTGAGGGTTAAGATCCTTGGTTAGGTCCTCTGGCAGACCCCAGTTCATATAGCTGGGAGAACTTCTCTAGTCCACTATCCTTCCTTACCTTCTAATGGATTTTAACCATTTTCTTGACTTGTATTATTACAAAGAATTTTCAGTGAACATTCATGTTTACTAGTTCAAGTGTACATATCTGAAGAATAAGTTCCTAGAAGTGAAAAATCTGAAAGTTAATACATTGAAAGTTTAATAGATATTTCTAAATTTTCCTATAAAATAATTTATATTCAATGTTAGAGACCTCCTGTTTTGAAGGATCTCTTCTTAGTATAAAGAATTTCATGGTCCCATATATGACATGACTATACTTACAGTTTTTGTTGCTTGTCATGTAGCGATATCACTGCATTTAAAAAGTTGGAATTTTAGTTCTCAAAATAGCAGCATCCCATATTTGAAAAAAAGTGTTTGTGCATATATGTACAAGATGACTTAGTTGACTCATTATGAGTTAGTTGATTAATTATTAGTTGGCAGATATGAGTTAGTTGACTGCCAAAGTTTGGTTTATGTACCTCAGTGGTCTCTGTTCATAGTTTGGGAATCATGACACTAGACCATGAGCTTATCTAGCTTCAGGCTTATGCTTTGGCCTCCTGTAGTATTTGGCACTAAATTTTGCACATGGTTGATCTTCTGGAAATATTAGTTGATTTGTGTACTTTTCACGTTCACTATTAGTTGTTTCAAATTAAGACTTTTCTCTTTTCAAACTCACCACGGGGGAGCAAAGCAGATTCTCACAGCTTTCCTCTTACATCCCTTCCTTAAAATGAGACTTTTTGAGGTTTTCTAAGGATTATTTTTGTTCCTTTTGTTTTGGTGTCAACCATTGGGAAATAAAATAGGGAAAAATCCTCCCACTTTCTGGTTGCCTCCAGTTAATTGACATCGGGTTTGGGAGTAGCAGTGAGTCTAAAAGGGCTAGGACAGGAAGTGTTGGAGACTGGAGTGAATTGCATGCCAACTGTCATGTGAAAATGTAAACCTGTTTTTTGCCATATTTTGCAGTTATTTATGAGTAGCCAGAAATCTGGATTTTATGTTCCATTATTTTAAAACTAAGTAAAAATAAAATATGTCATGGACCAAACAAAGCAAGTCTATGGGCTGTATTTGGTGTGTAGCTTACAGGTTTATAACTTCTGTGCAAGGAGATCTTTAGGCTCAGGCTTATATTTAATGCCATTTGACTTCTCTTTATTGTAAATAGCAATCCAAATCTCACTACCACTCTTTAGTAATATCGTGTCATACACATGAAGGCTTATTTCTGACAGCTATATTCTATATTCTATTAGGGAAGAGACTGAGACCACTTGGCTTATTACTGTGTCTGGTCCTATTATAGTCAGTACTCAATATTTGTTGACTATATTACTGTCAGACAGAAAATTGGATTTCCAAATTTATTGGGTAAATACTGAGATGGGTGGCAATCATAATGTCTAGTAGCAGGTGATATACAAAATATAAAATCTTCCCCCAAAGTTGATATTATTTCTTCATTTTATGCATTATTTGAATTTCTTCATTTCTGTTTTTTCCTTTGTATCTTATTTTGTTTGTGTTTCTTTATTTCTTTTAGTTTTTATAGGAGAGAAAAATATTGGATATAGGTTGCTTAGGGCCTTTCAGAACAATTATTTTTAAAAAAGGTTTTCTTTATGCTCACAAAATATAGGTGTCTTTAAAAAATATGAACCTAAAATGTTCTGCTCCATTTATTATAAACTAAATGTCTTGGCAATTCTAACATTTTGGTATCCAGACTGCTTCTTGCTTCCAGAAATCACACAAAAGAAATCTTTGGTCAAAGTATCTTCAATCTTAGTTTTGAAAATGTGGTCACCATTTGTTTTCCTACCAAATCATGCCACTTTCATGCTTTCTTATTTTCCTTTTTCGAAACCCAATTCAACTATTTGGTTGAAGGCACTAATTATACCTTCCTCATTATCATTCATTTTCTTTCCAGGAAACTGGCTCTCAAAGTGTGGTCCACAGACCCTCAAAGGTACCTGAGCCCTGATTCAGGAGGTCTGTGAGATAAATTATTTTCATAATACTAGTAAGCCTTTTTGCCTCTTTTATTGTGTTAACATTTGCACCAATAGTGCAAAAGCAAGGGTAAATGAAACTCTTGGAATTTAGCAGGAATTAAGACACCACACACTTGCAGTAAGAATTTAAGACAACACTAAAATAGAGAATGTCCTTCTACTACATATCAAAGTACAATGGTTGTCTAAAGAAAAACACTTTTTTTGACTCACAAACTGAATTGCCCTTTGCTTAGGGGGAAGAGGGTGTTTACTAGAGAAGCAGAGAAGCAGTAGAATGGATAGGCAGTGCTTGGTTCAAGGGCTCACTAAAGATTAGGGTTTAGTGCAAGGAAAACAATGTGCATTTCAATTATTTTTAGTAAATTTATATATTTGTGTAGACATCACCACAATCCATTTTTAGAACACTTCCATTACTCCACAAATTTCCCTCACCTTTCTTGCAGTTAAGCCTAATTCCAGCCCCCTCAGTCACAGGCAGTTACTGATCTGCTTTTTGCCTGTTTAAATTTGTCTTTTCAGAATATTTCATATAAATGGAATTATATAACATGTAGTCTTTTATGTCTAGCTTCTATCACTTAGCATGTTTTTGAAGTTCATCTGTGTTATAGCATATATTGGTATTTCATTCCCTCATTCCTCTTTATTGTGAAATAATAGTCTTTTGTGTGTATATGCCACATTTTATTTATTCATTTATCAGTTAATGGGTATTTGGATTGCTTCCAGATTTTGGTGCTTATGAGTAAGGAGACTATAAATATTCACAAGGTACTATTTTAGTTCCTTTGTTGATTTTTAAAATTCTATTTTAAAATATAATTTTCAGTTATTATACTTTCCATCTCCAGAATTTCCATTTAATTTCTAGTTCTATATAATTTCTTGGTCTTTGTTGAGATTCTTTATTCATTATAATCTCAAACTATCCTGAAGTGGGGTTGTGATACAAGGCCTCTTTCAAGAGAAGTACTGTCTTATAAGGGACAGAAAAAGTTAAAGGTTACTTTTTAGATAACTTCTGATTTCCTGATACCCTCTGTCCAAATACTGTGTAGTTTGGGATAGGGTGTTTTTAAAATCTGTATTATTTCAAAGTTATTGTATCATGAATGTTATGCCCTGAATCCATCACAGTTTGGGATTCTGATATCCAAAAAATTTCAATTTTTGAAACTCAGAAACCCTTTTCTCCCCAAGCTATTTTTTCTGCATGAGTTTCAGAAAGTTATTTCAAAACTCCAAAGCTATGATTCCATTTCTTTTTATTGTTTTCTGTGATGAAATACTTGCCTTGAAGTAATAGGAATTCTGCTTGAGTGAGGAGGAGGAACATGGGGTAAAATGAATAACCAGGACTGAAAATATAGCAATTAATATAGGAAAACATTATTTCACCATACATATGTTCCAAAACTCCGAAGAGGTCATGGTTGAAAAATATGGGAGTCTTCTGTTTTGTGACATGGATCGTGGATGACAATAAAAAATTACGAAGTAGTTGAAATGTTTAAACTATAAGAATAGTTGTTCTTTACCCTATACACCTTCTTATAACTCCCTTTATCCAATTTAGGGCACCAAACCTACTTCTCCTCACCTCTGTCTGACACGCCAGGTAGATTTACTGAGTATATTTTCCTTGTTTGACACTTCATATTTTCTTTTCTTTTTTAATTGATGAGCTTACACTGACACATTATAATCACCCAAAGTTCATAGTTTACATTATGATTCACTCTTAGTGTTGTACATTCTATGGATTTGGACAACTGTATAATGACGTGTATCCATCATTATAATACCATACGTAGCATTTTCACTGCCCTAAAAATCCTCTATGCTCTGCTATTCATCCACCCACTGTACTCCTGGTAGCTACTAATATTTTTTACTGTCTCTATAGATTTTCCTTTTCCAGAATGTTATATAGTTGTAATCATGCAGTATATAGCCTTTTCAGATTGGCTTCTTTCGCTTAGGAATATGCACTTAAAGCTCTTTCATGTCTTTTCATGGATTTATAGCTCATTTATTTTTAGCACTCAATAATATTCCATTGGATGGATCATAGTCTATTTATGCATTCACCTACTGAAGGACGTCTTGGTTGGTTCCAAGTTTTGCATTTATGAATAAACCTGCTATAAACATCTGTGTGCAGATTTTTGTATGCACCTAAGTTTTCATCTCATTTGGGTAAATACCAAGGAGTACAATTGCTGGATCAGATGATAAGAGTATATTTAGTTTTACAAGAAACTGCCAGACTGTCTTCCAAAGTGGCTGTACCGCTTTATATTCCCACCAGTGATGAACGAGAGTTCTTGTTGCTCCACAGCCTCACCAGTATTTGGGACTGTCAGTGTTCTGGATTTTGGCGTTCTAATAGGTGTGTTGTGGTATCTCATTGCTGTTTTAATTTACATTTCCCTGATGACATATGATGTGGAGCATCTTTTTGTATGCTTATTTGCCATCTGCATATCTTCTTTGGTGAGGTTTCTTTAACACCTATGACCCATTTTAAAATCAGGTTATTTGTTTTCTTATTGTTGAGTTTTAAGGGTTTTTTGTATACGTCGGGTAACAGTCATTTATCAGATGTGTCTTTTGCAAGTATTTTCTTCCAGTTTATGGCTTGACACTGTCTTTCACAGAGCAGAAGTTTAATTTTAATGCAGTCCAGTCTATCAATTATTTCTTTCATGGATTATGCCTATGACATTATAACAAAGAAGTCATCACCATACCCAAGATCATCTATGTATACCCCTATTTTATCTTCCAGGAGTTTTCGTTTTGCATTTTACATTTAAGTCTGTGATCCATTTTGAGTTAATTTTTGTGAAGGGTGTAATGTCTGTGTTTAGATTTATTTTTTTTAATATATTATTTTAAATTGAAGTATGGTTGATTTACAATGTTGAGTTATCAAAGTGATTCAGTTATATATGTGTGTGTATATATATATATATTTCTTTTTCAGATTCTTTTCCATCATAGTTATTACAAGACATTGAATATAGTTCCCTGTGCTATACAGTAGGTCCTTGTTGGTTATCTATTTTATGTATAATAGTGTGTATCTGTTAATTCCAAACCCCTAATTTATCCCTCCCCCCCACTTTCCCCTTTGGTGACCATAAATTTGTTTTCTATGTCTGTGAGTCTATTTCTGTTTTGTAAGTAAGTTCATTTTGTGTCATTTTTTAATTTTATTAACTTATTTGGTTGCGCCGGGTCTTAGTTGCAGTTATGGCATGCGTGTGGGATCTAGGTCCCTGACCAGGGATTGAACCAGGGCCCCTTGCATTGGGAGAGTGGAGTCCTATCCACTGTGCTACCAGGGAAGTCCCCCTGTATCATTCTTTTAGATTCCACATATAAGTGATATAATGTATTTGTGTTTCTCTGTCTGACTTACTTCACTTAGTATGATAATCTCTAGGTCAACCCATGTCGCTGCAAATGGCATTATTTCATTCTTTTTAATGACTAATATTCCATTGTATATATACATCACATCTTCTTTATCCATTCATCTGTCCATGGACATTTAGGTTGCTTCCATGTCTTGGTTGTTGTAAATAGTGCTCTATGAACACTGGGATGCATGTATTTTTTTCAAATTAAAGTTTTTGCCTTTTCTGGATATATGCCCAGGAGCAGGATTTCAGGATCATATGGTAACTCTATTTTTAGTTTTTTAAGGAACCTCTATACTGTTCTCCATAGGGGCTGCACCAATTTACATTCCCACCAACAGTGGAGGAGAGTTCCCTTTTCTCCACACTTTCCCCAGAATTATTTGTATAGATTTATTGTTTTGCATGTGGATGTTCAGTTGTTCCAGGACCATTTGTTGAAAATACTATCTTTGCTCCATTACATTGCCTTTGCTCCTTTATTGAAGATTGGTTAGCTATATTTATTTGGGTCTATTTCTGGGCTGTCTTTTCTGTTCCATTGATCTTTTGGTCTGTTCTTTTGTCGATACCATGCTGTCTTGGTTACTGTAGTTTTATAGTAATTCTTGAAGTTGAGTAGCCTAAGTCCTCCAACTTTGTTCTTCTCCTTCAATAATGTATTGACTACTCTGAGACTTTTGCCTATTGATATAAACTTTAGAATCAGTTTGTCAATATCCACAAAATAATTTGCTGGGATTTTGATTGGGATTGCATTGAATCCATAGATCAAGCTGAGAAAATTGTCTGACATCTTGACAATATTGAGTTTTCCTATCCATGAATATGAAATATCTCACCATTTGTTTAGTTCTTTGATTTTGTTCATCAGAATTTTATCTTTCTTCTCATATAGATCCTTTGCACATTTTGTTAGATTTGTACCTAAGATTTTGTACTTTTGAGTGCTAATGTAAATAGTATTGTGTTTTTAACTTCAAATTCCACTTATTTATTGCTGGTATATAGACAGGTGATTAACTTTTGTATATTAATCTTATATCCTCAAACTTTGTTATAATTGCTATTAGTTCCAGGAGTTTTTTATCAATTACTTCAGATTTTCTACATAGACAATCATGTCTTCTGTGAACAAAGATAGTTTTATTACTTCTTTCCCAATCTGTATACCTTTTATTTCCTTTTCTTGCCTTATTGCATTAGCAAGGGCTAAGAAGTAGTGAGAGGGGACATCCTTGTCTTGTACCTGATCTTAGTGAGAAAACTTAGTGAAAATGTTTTTCACCATTAAGTATGATGTTACCTGTAGGATTTTTGTGAATAGTTTTTATCAAGTTGAAAAAGTTCTTCTTTATTCCTAATTTACTGAGAGTTTTTATCATAAATGCGAGCTGGATTTTGTCAGATGCTTTTTCTGCATCTACTGATATGGTCATGTGATTTTTCTTTTTTAGTCTGTTGGTGTGATAGATTACAATTAATTGATAATTAATAGATGAACCAGTCTTGCATACTTAGGATAAATTTCACTTTGTCATGGTGTATAATTCTTTTTATACCTTGTTGGATTTGATTTGGTGATTTTGTTGTTGTTGAGGAATTTTACATCTATGTTCACGGGAGATATTGGTCTGTCATTTTCCTCTCTTGCAGTGTTTTTCTCTGGTTTTGGTATTAGGGTAGTAGTGGCCTTATAGAATGAATTAGGAAGTACTCCCTCCACTTCCATCCTCTGAAAGAGATTGTATAGAATTGGTACCTCATATTTTCAACCTTCAGTTTTCTTCTTTTCTTGTTTTTAATTTCCAAGGTATCAAAGAAGTAAATCCATGCTAGTTAATGAATGTTGATAATTAAAAGTGTGCTGTATCCCTTCCCAGATAATTTGTACAGATTACAAAAGTCTTTTGTATATAATGCTGACATAATCCAGGTTTGGGGTTAAGAGAGATCAGAGAGAGAGAGGAGGGAGAACTATGGCAGCCAGCAGAAGAAATTTTGGTGCAGGATTTCTTTTGTGATACCCACATTCTATCCCAGCATGATACCTGACTCTTATTCTGCTGGCTTGGAGCCTGCTTTATGGACACCTCTGAAGCCTTTTGCATTTGTTATGTTCTGAATGTACTTCTTAATCTGTGCTTCAAAGGTATTTACTTATATTTTTTTCTTTCTTTACAAACTTCACTTCTCTTTTGCTGTCTTAGCCTGTAATCAAGCCTTACAGTGGGAGAGATGGAAAAACTCTGTCAACCCAAAAGCCATAATTTCCATTTATAGAAACAGAGCCAGTTTTTTGAAGGTATGTAATTCCTATGTGGAAGGAAACAGGCTTGTTTCCTCTCTTTTTGGTATTTAAAAATATTATTTGTATATTTATTATTTTTTGCAGGATCAATTATATAACCATTCAGATAATTTAGATCTTTTCAAACTTGACTTCTGAATATGCTAGTTGTTTGAGATAAAGACTTCCCCCATCAGTTTATCTAAACAACAGCTTTAGTTCTATTTTGTATGATACGTATGTCTCACATGGAACAGGTATTCAATAAACATTTGCTGAGTTGATGAATAAATACCTGTTCTTGCCAAATGTTTACAGGGTAGAAATGATAAGTGAACATGAATATTGTTACTTTCATTGAATGAAATCTCTCCGCAGATCCTGTGGTTCAATGTTTTCTTTGACTTAGGAGAGAAATTAAAGAATGACATTTTAAAAGTCTCTGGATTAGAGCGCTACCAGTGCAAGATTTGGGAGGTCACCTTCATATGTATCTTACTTCTTACAGGGCAGCTCTGTTCTGTGAGGTGGCCCAGGGATGTTAAGTACCCTTATCTTGTTGCTACCGTCCCTTAAAGCAGTGCTTCTTAAACTTCATGTGTATATACACCACATAAAAATCTTATTTAAATGCAAATTATGTCATTTATTAACCAACTATAGGCCTGGTATTCATTGTTTTGTCAGGTACTTTATGCTTTGTCTTAATGCAGAATGAGAGCCTGCTGAAGCTTGTTATTTCAATTTATTTTCTTAAAATACGAATAATCAATAGCATAAATAGCTACATTTATTTCTCCCAGAGGCACAGTTCAATCTTTGGGTTGATTATGAAGCACTAAATCTTCTCGTTTTGATACTGTGGGAATAATTGAATGCCATTAATGATCAGTGAATCTAGTCCGTGTGCTGTCCTTTAGGGCCTGTTAGAATAGGCTTGTATACTAGTTCAAATCTCCCTTTGTGATTTATTTATTAAACTGAACTGTATTCTTCCATAGTTCAAGGCCTTGGTATTTTGTGGATATCTTTGCCTCCATAATAATCTTCTTCCATACTCTAACTGCTGCATTCGTTATTTCATTTCCGCTGACTTTAAATTGTTGATGTCTGCCAAATTTTATAACTTCCCAGAGAAGAAAGGGAAATTAAACATGAACCATAGTGCATTTGAACAAAATACATGCTACTGTTAGAGGTTGAGTGAATAAATATATACTGAGAAGTCTCTAGGTATGGTCTCTTATTAAGAGTCTTTGGTTTATTTGATTCCACATATTCTTATTTTAACATACCAGATTCTTTAAAAGGGTGGAATTTTTTACTATCACAGGCATTTTTACCCAGATGAGTATTTTATAGTAGAAAAGTGACCACTTGTACAGAGAGTTTAGCAGTTGGCCATGTAGATAATAGGATGACAATTGCTTCTAGTTAAACAACTGACTATAATACAGTAGACTTACTTGTGAAGGTAAACTTGTAATTGGTCTCAATCGTGGGGAACTCAATTACTACATTTAGGGAGGTGTTCTTTAGTCGTCTGTTACATTTCTTCTGCTGTGAAACGGACTCCATGAGAGTTTATTACTGGAATCTCCGACACTAGAACTGAAGTGAGACCATTCTGGGAATATGATGAAATCCATAGCACTTTTTCAAGAAAAGTGTGCACATATAGATACATTCAAATTTCTAAATATAATTTTAGGGAATTTGTAGAACTCAAAAGTAAGATTAAAATTAACTGAAGCTAGGAAGAGAAAGGGGTATAAAAATCAGGTTGAGTTAAAAAGGGAAGGTATCCCTGGTGAGATAAAAGAAAACAAGGAAAGAAAAAGAAATGATAAATAAGTTTAATGTACAGACTGTGCTCTTCAGATTATTAGCTTCTAGCCATGCATGCTCTACAGATTAACAGTTCTCTGGCACTTCTAAGAAATTACTTACCTCTTAAAGATCAGTGGCAAAAATGAGAAAATGAAGGGAAATTGCTAATATATGCCAAGATAAATGTCAATATACAAATGCAGCAGTTATATGTTAAAAATTTATCTCAAAGAACTAAAAAGGGGTGGGGGGAAATATGTATGTATATGAATATTAGTTTTAGTGTTAAAACAGCAAAAATGCAAGCATCCTGTGTTCAACGATAGAGCACAGATCAATTAAATATGGAATGTTTTTGTCAGTACACTAGTATGCAACCATGAAAAATAATGTTGTAGAACAAAGCCTCTCAAATTTTTATGTACGTGTGAATCAGTGTTGTGCTGGTAAATGCTTAACAACTGGCTTTCTGATACAAATTTTGGCTTGAGGTGTTTGATGATTTCCCTGCTACAAATATTCCACCAAGGCTGATTTCAAGTTACCAAAGTGATGCCACTGAATGCAGAGTTGGGAAGAAATGTACACAATTGGCTCTCTTAAGATGCAAGCCACCTCCAGCGTACCACTGAATTATGAATCACTTGTGGTCTCATTTTAATGCAGATCCTGATTCACTAGGGCTAGGATAAAGCCTGGGAATTTTCATGTCTAAGAAGTTCTTAGGTCATGCTGCAGCTGCTGTTCTGGTGACAGTTGGAGCAGGGAGGTTGTTGAATAATATCTGTTGACAAGGGAAAAAATGTTCCCAATATATTCCTATATGAAATTAAAACAGGAGACAAAATTGTGTAGATTGTTATACTATATTCTAAAGATATATATATATTATATATAATATAAACATATTGTGTCACATAATATATTCACATATGTCTATATAACATGTATATGCCCAATAAGTTGATAAAAGCATAACTTGTAGGAATGGAATCAAAATGAAATTTCATTTTTGTCTCCTTCAGCCCCTTTAAAATTAATTTAGTGGAGAGAGTTTCTCCCCCTGAATGTTAACTTAAAAATGAACTGTCAGGCTTCCCTGGTGGCGCAGTGGTTGAGAGTCCGCCTGCCGATGCAGGGGACACGGGTTCGTGCCCCAGTCCAGGAAGATCCCACATGCCGCGGAGCGTCTGGGCCCGTAAGCCATGGCCGCTGAGCCTGCGCGTCCGGAGCCTGTGCTCCGCAATGGGAGAGGCCACAACAGTGAGAGGCCTGCGTACCGCAAAAAAAAAAAAAAAAAAAAAGAAAATAGGATGTGAAGTTTTAACGATCAAAACTCCAAACATTAAGATCAAATCTTCTCTCCGCTTTCAGCCAGCACAGTGTTCAGGTGGGCTACCTGCATTTGGGAAGGGTGTATGGATAGCTTCTCCTCCTCCTGCTCTTGATCTGAAGTTTTCCCACTTGATGTCAGGCCCTTTCGTGACTGGTGCACATGGGAGAAAGGAAAGAAAGGGGGATAAGAAAGTTCTCAGTGGAACCCTTAGTGTTGTAAGCTGGCTTTGGCTCTCTGGACAGGCAGATGGTTGACGTGTGACTCTTCCATGGAGCACTTTGGTGGATTCCTCAGATCCTCGTATCTGGGACTTCTTGATGCCATGCCTCAGCATGCAAATTGCTATTCTGTGTGATCTTCCAAGATGTTTTCTGCAATCCCTAGGAATTCTGAGTCCACCTTCAATTTTTCATGGCTCAATTTTTCATTGAGTCTCTTCACCCTTCTAGAGACCCAAGGCAATTCTAATCCCTGCACTTTTTCACATGGGAAATTTTCACTTATCTTTAAACCTGAGCAACTCAGAAAAGTCGAGGCCAAGTCTCATGCAGCAGTGGCTCACCCGGCTCCTCCATCAGAGCAGTCAGCCTTTTCACCCTCTAGATTTTCCCAGGGGAATGTCAGACTCCAGCCCACCACACCCCCACTTTGGGGTAACATATTAAACTCTCCCATTAGTTCTATTGAAGCTGGGGTTCCCTCCTTCATCATGGAGCTTTAGGCATGGGACAGGCATTCCCAGGGCTCCCCCTTGGGTATCAGTAGGATGCCCAGCATTTCAGTATCTCTCTCCCCAGATCTTCTCTTGAAACTCTTCCTCTCCCCTGTTTGGGTTTCATTTTGCATCCCTGATTTGGTGAAAAATTCTAAAAGGCTTGAAAGAATCCTCTCCCTTCGACTTTTTAAAAATTAATAAACTATACATTTGAGCCTGGCCCTTCTCTCTGGTATGCAAGATCAATCATGTTTTGGTCTTGATTGAAATTCAGCTTTAGTAAACATAACACAAAACAGAAGGATGTGCCTCAAAATACTAACATTGGCTATGAAGAGGTGGTGAGGTTATGGGTGTTTTCTTTTGAACTTGTATTTACTTTCCCATTTTTTGTGACTATATCACTTTTATAACTTAAAATATATTATTGAAAAGCAACGCATTTTTTCTTTTTTGGCTTTTTAAATATAGCAGTACATTAGTTGTTTTTATAGCTAGTTTGGTTCTTATTTCTTAGTTCATTCTCTAAATGCTGGCCTAATTTGTACAACTGTTAGGAATATATGTATAAATGTCGTGTTTTTAAAGAGCCAGTTTAATATATAAAAGAGACAGTGAAAAGCTTAGAATTTTATATTATGCATGTATAAAAATGACTTTTCTTGTTGAAGGCAAACATTGACTGATTTAATGAAAGTTCTAAAAGCTCTGTGTAACCCTAGGTTTGTCTCTGTCTAGAATTCCCTTGTCTTTCTGTGTGCCACCTTCTCTAATTTATAAAAAATGTGAAAGAAATAATACATTTCCTCCTAGTTAGTAGCAACACACCAAATTTCCCCATGGTTAGGGGAGATGATGGAGAACAGGGCCAGAGTAGGGTATATACACAATGAATGAATGAATGAATGAATGAATAATGTCATCTTAGCTGACAGGTGGAGCAAAGCTTGGAAATCTGGAAGCAAGTGACACTTGGAAATACAGGCAAGGAGATATTGGTGTCAAAACTCATTTGGTACCATGTATTCTCTAACCTCTGGGCTAGAGGTTAGGATCAGAATTCTAGTCCATAGGGCCTTGGAAAGAATATAGTATTCAAGGCCTGTTTTTGGAAATGTTGTTCTGGGCATTTTATAGAATCAAGATTCTAATTCACTTATATATAGACCTTCAAACAAGGGGAGTCTTTTCAGTATTTAGTACCAGTGAAAAGACTGGTATGAAGCAGTTACGAGGACCAAAAAGGGAGTAAGAGAATACTTTCGTTATTTGACTTCAAATACAAGATCAGAGTTGGACCAGAAGTGAGGATAGTAGATGCTGAATCCTGATAATTAGAATCCTTAGATTCTACCTGCAGGAGGTTAGATTTAGCTTGGAATGAGGATGGTGGTGAGAGGTTTGAGCTTACAGAAAGGAGGAAGAGTGAAGATAGATGCTGGGGCTTAAAGTCAATTAGGTTCGTGTTTCTCAGTATGATCCTGAAATTACTTACATTTGAACCATTTTGAAGCCTTTCTGAATGTGGATTTTCAGACTCTCCGAACTCTCTCTCTGAGTGTATGTCTATGCTACATGGCTGTGAAGCATCTCAAGTGTGATTCTTATGTGCTCTGGAGTCTAAGAACCATTAAAACAGGGCATGCCAGTCTCCTCACGATGAGCCTTTGGCTTGGACTGTCTTTTGCTTTCAGCTCTGCTGATACTCCCGCCTTTAATATTCAGCTCAGATATTATCTTTGGTAAAGCTGTTCTTAATTTTTCTAGATGAAATGAACTACATACAAAGCCTGATGCTTTTATGGCACTTTCCCTTATTGTGTTTTGGGGTAATATCTTATTGTATAGTTTGTTGTATGTATGGTTCTACCTCTCTTCAGGAAGGGCAGTGTGGTCAAGAGTCAGTCAGCCTGGATTTAAGACTCAACTCCACCTCTCACCAGCTGTGTAATTTTAACCAGTTGCTTACTATTTTTTTTTTTTTAAAGCTTCACTTTCCTTCTCTGTAAAATGTTTGTGAGAATTGGATGAGTTAATGTAAGTAAAGCACTTAATAGTGTGTGGCATACCCTGTATGCTCCAGGAACTTTTGCCATTATTATTTTCTGGGGGCAGATAGCATGTCGTATTAATCTCTGTCAGGCACCCATGCAGAAGTAGGCGCTCAAGAAAACTGTTGAAATTGAATTGCATTCATTTCACAAAGCAGTTATAAGGTTAGACAGGACAATATCCAAGTGGGAAAGACTTACTTGGTTCTCTGGAAAAAATGCCTGAAAACATGCAATGCAATATTTATGCTTTTGGATTTGAGAGCATGAAGGGATTTAATTGAAGATACCAGAAAGAAAGCAGGGCAAAAGAATGTCAGAGTTTTCAAAACTAACTCTAAAGTGTGTTCAATATGCTTGTAGAGTACGTCTTGTAGACTGCACCTGCTACCTGCTAAATGATCTGTGCGTTCCCTGATTTTTCAGAAAGAGAATACTTACTTAGAAGTATACCACATTAGTGAATTCATAACTACTAAGCAATGCCCTATTTCCCATTTGACTTCTAGGATACTTGTGTATGAAACCTCAGTTTTCAAGTAACAGACATTAAGTGAAAAATAATAAAAATACATACAAAAATGTATAAGATGTGTGGGCTATGCCTGATCATCAGATTTAAGAGTAAACAAATACCAAAAGTTTAAAGTTTTATCTTCTATTCATTTACTTACTTATATTCCTTATTTTTTCTACAAAGGATTTGTAGTCACTAAATAGATATTTTGATAAAAAGCAGTCTTTTTCCAAAGTCCTAAAATTCAGCTTCAGAAAAACATTCTTATAAATGAATCCATTTATATTTTCCACAATCTAGTCAAAGCTTAGTATGCAAAATTCTTTGCTTTTTAGGTTTATGTTTATTGTGACTTGTCAAAAAGCTGAAAACAAAATAAATCTTATGTAATTATATGCATAATTATATAAAATATATAAATATATTATTAAATAAAAGGCCAAGACTGTTATTTTCAACAATAAAAGTACTTATGGCTTTTTCAATCAAGAATAATTGAGTGATCAGTTTCAGGAGATCAGTGGATAATTTTGTTTGTTGATAAGTGATTCAGTTGGCAGTAACTGTTCCTTTCAAAATTTGTAAAAGATTTTATATTATTTAAAATATTCTCTTTGTGTCATGGATGATATACATTGTTTGACAAGCATTGTGAGTGAAAGCACTGGAATTCTTACAATAAAATGTTCTTTTCAGATTAAATTTTAAGACTTCAGGACACAAATCTAGTAAAGTATACTAATGAAACTATATTAACGTTTTAGCCTGTGCTGCAGTATGCAGGTCTAGGTGGTTCTGGCTTGTAGCAGAGGATTTGCCTTCTCAGGATTTTTCTTTTTTCCCACAACAATCCTAAAAGAGAATTGATTCTCTCCAGAGAAATATCAAAACCATGTCTCAGTGTAAAATACCAGTATTCCCACTTCTAGCTTCTAGTCATAATGGAGTAACAGGGATTTACTCTCCTTCCTCTAACAATTTTAAAAAATGGACAAAACATACAGAACAACAATTTTCAAAGTGGCCAATAGTCAGCAAAAGGCTAATCTTTGAGGGAAGGAAAAAAAATTAGATAAGCCTTTGATTCCTCATATTATTGCCTAGAGAGAGCTTACAGTCTGTGGAGCAGTAAAGGTTAACCCACACAGAACCTGGAGACATCTCTGAGTTGAGGAAACAACGTTGAGAAATTGCAGAATATCAGCTCAGCTAGAGTTCACATGATGGAATACCAGGATAGAGAGAGTTGCTTAGTTATATATTCTAAAGATTTATTCTCTAGAGGATTTGTTCTCCTTGAGTGTTCAGCTGAGTATTGAGTATTACATATGTGTGAAGAAATTACCAACCACTGGAAAGGAGCTAGTAGAGCAATCCTTGGAGGTCCCAGAGAGATGGGATAGTTTGTGTTTCCACCTGCCAGAGTAAAAAAATACATAGTTAGAGTACTCAAAAGGGTAATGCGTCAATAGTGGGGCACAATTAGTCTTGGACTAAAGGCTGTATTTTTCTTACCTACTAAAGCCTAAAATCAAGCCTCAAAGGGATAAACTTTTCCAAATAACTTTTCTTAGAATAAAACTTAAGAATATTCAGTACTTAACAAGGTAAAATTCATAATGTCTGGCTTGCAAAAGAAGCAGAAAAATAGGACACACAATGAAGAGAAAAATCAATCAATAGAAACAGACCCAAGTTACCATATGATCCTGCAATTCTACTCCTGGGCATATATCCAGAGAAAACTCTAATTCAAAAAGATACATGTACCCCAGTGTTCATAGCAGCACTATTTACAATAGCCAAGGCCTAAATGTCCATCAAGAGATGACTGGATAGGGCTTCCCTGGTGGCGCAGTGGTTGAGAGTCCGCCTGCCGATGCAGGGGACACGGGTTCGTGCCCTGGCCCAGGAAGATCCCACATGCCACAGAGTGGCTGGGCCCGTGAGCCATGGTCGCTGAGCCTACGCGTCCGGAACCTGTGCTCCGCAACGGGAGAGGTCACAACAGTGAGAGGCCCGCGTACCGCAAAAAAAAAAAAAAAAAAAAGGGGGGTCTTACTTTAATCAGGGAGAAACATAATTCCATAAATCTCCCATACTTTCTTGGTCAGAACTAGATATTTGGCTCATTTGCTATAAAGAAGGCTGAGAAAATGTTTATCTGGCAGAGGGTCATGGAATTGAATGGATATTTTCACCCACTTATGATTTTTCTTGGGTCTAGGAAAGTTGTTTCTACAACAGAATTATAATTCTTTTTTTTTCTTTTTTTTTTTAAAGAAACAAGAAGAGAAAGGCTATTGAATAGGTCACTAGCAGTAGCTTCTCTACACATTGTATCAATGTGTTTATATAGGATTGGTTTGCCTGTAAGTAATACAGACCCCTGATAACTCTGGTTTAAACAAGAGGGAAATTTACTTTTCTCCTGTGAAAGTTCAGAGCAGGTAGTACAAGGAATGAGATTCCTTTCAGACTTTACTTTGCCATCTGTAGAGGATGGGCCTTACTCCCATGGTTTGAAACATTAATTCTATTTCAAGCAGTTGCATGAAAAAAGGATAAAGTCAAAAGGAGCCAAAAGGGCATGCACTGGCCATCATTAAGGTTAGGTTCCTCGAAGCTGCTCTGAAACTTTTGGCTTCTATTGCATTATCTTATTCTTAGTCATCAGACCACACCCAGCTATTAGGGGAGGCTGAGAAATTCACCTTTTATGATGGGTGGCTATGTACGTAGGTAAAAGTTAGTGCCTATTAAAAGAGAAGACTTAAAGAAAGAGTGGAATGAATATAGGAGATTGCTGGCAGCCTCTGCCATGTTTAGGCATAAAGGAATATTCAATATTACCATTGTTGTAAAAATGGCATCATTCTGAACATATTTATTAGTCTTTTCTGTTTATTTAAGGGAATTGTTTTAAGATAAGGCATGTGTAAGCTCTGCAAAGTCATACCTTTAATTGTTTTATTTATGCCTAAGTTTTTTCCAATTTAGTATTATATTTTGATCAGGACTAAATAAAACATTTCAGAAAGACACTGAGTTGTCCTAGTACAGACATTTAAAGAAAATTTTTGGAGCTTATATTTTGGCCATGGCTTGAAATATTAATCATTTCCACAAAGGATATGGAGAGAAGGACTGAAAGATTTCTCAAAGGCCTTAACACTATTCAGGTCTTTTAAATCTATGAAAGCTGTGTGTGTAATCCTGTCACCACAGTGTAAACTGTTGGACAGAGAAAGTCTTCCTTTTTCAAAATTTTCTTTCTTCTTTCTGAATGATTACACTCCATATATTAAGATTTTATTGAACAGTTTTGTGTGTGAAAAGAAAAGCCATGGTAATCTCTTTTATGTGTATTTGTTTTTGAAATTGCTTCTGCATAGATTAAATTTCATATCTAAGCTTAGAGGTTAAAAGCAAGATAGTAATGTAATTGTCCTTTGTCTAGCCTGGTCACAGCCTACTGCAAAAAGCTCATTCAAATATGGATATTTCAACATTTCTGTCAGAAAATAAAATCTTGTTCACATAAATAATGCCATGCCAGTGAATCTTTATTAATCCTGGCTTTGTGAAATGAAGTTTTAAAATCTACTAAGTATCCTCTAGTTCAAAGAATTGCTTTAGAAGAAAGAGATAACTGTTTTATTACTCAAAGACCATGTGTCTATATACCATGTGTTTTCGGTCTCTCTGTCATTGCTTCCTTGGTGGAATGCTTGCTTTCAAAAATAAACGAGTTCACTTTTATAACTTGTCCACCAGGCATTCCTCTGAATGATGTTGGTGACCAGCTGTCTGAGAATCTTACTGAGGGTTGGCTTCTGCATGGCACATGACGTCTTCTTCCTAATACTGTGTAAATCTACAATATTCTTTATGGATTCCCTTAATCACTTCATTATTCCATGTTGCTAAGCAGTCAGCACCTGCTGGGCTGCTTAAAGGAGAATTTGCTTCACATATTTTGCACTATAGTTAACTAGGCTTAGATTTTTGTAATATCACATATGTTGTGGAATAAATAAGAAGGTCACATAGACTGTGGTAAAATTTGGACTCTGCTTTCAAATGGGATTTTTGAAGCCCCTCTCAGTGTCATTGTTTGATGTGAGTATATTTGCTGTTTTTTCCTGAAAGTCGGTTACTGTATTAAAATATTAATCATTTACATTCTACTGTATGCAGTACATTGTTCTGGGCACTTTGAGAGGTACCATTGAACAATAAGATAGGATTTTGTCCCCATTCATTCAAGCTAACTCATGAAATAATTGTGTGGGATATAGTAAACATTTCTCTTTTTTGTCCCAAAGCCACCTCCAGTAGTTGAAGCCTCTTCTACCTCATGAGATTGTATGTGTCTCCTACTGGAGAACCTCCCTTCCCAGCCTCCCTTACATCTGGCCCAGCTCTGACAAGCAGACACACCTCGCCAGATGTAAGATGGACCACTCAGAATGCATTTTGGTGAGGTGAGGCAGTGGCCTCCACTGCATCCTCTCTCCAGAAGCAACTGACAACGGTTATGGAGGGATAGTAGGAGTACCTGATGGCTAGCACTGCTGGGGTTGGTGGAAAAACCTAAGATGTCTGCATCCATGGGTAGTAGCTGTGATGTCTCTATGAAAACACTTTTATGATATTAGTTTGGGTATTTTCTTTGTTAGGAAATCTCCATGACTAGTTGCTGGACTCTTTCAGATTCTGTGAGTTACTCAAAATATTTAATATAATGAGAATCACTTTCTATTGCTTGTAACTCAGGACATTGATTGACATAAGAGGCTAAAAACTATCCACCTTTAATGAATAACAAAAGAGTAAAACCCCAAATTTTGGGTTGACATATTAATTTAATATGATGGATATGGACAGAGCTGAAAAAAATAGGAAAGATCCACAGAAAAGGTAGATGTTGAGTTTTGGGGTCTTAATCCACTCAACAAATATCAATACTATGAGCTGTTGATATATACCAGATATGGTACTAAGTGCTTGGGATAATAAAGTGAGCAAGAATGACACAGTTCCTGCCTACATGAAGCTTATGGTCGAATACAGAAAATCAATCATCATTACAACAGCTCTGGCGACAGCTCCATTGGGAGAATAAGAGGATACAACATGAACTTTTATCAGGAACAGTCAGGTGAGGCTTCCCAAAGGAAAGAGAAACAACCTGAATGATGTGCAAATTAAAATGAACTGTTGGAGGAAGGTTTTTGGGTAATTAGTGTCCTGTTAAAGACATTAGCATTTGTAAAAAGATTTACAGTGAGACACAATATAGAACATTTGAAAAATTTTCTGTGTGGTTGAAATATAGAATATGGAAATGAAAGCAGCTGAGATAATCTGGAGAAGAACCAAATATTTTTCTTCTATATTTAACTGTGATCGTTAGAGAGAGTTTACTGTTGTTAGTGCTTATGAAAGATAAGATCGAGCCTGAGAATAATATACAATGTTACGGTGTTAGTATTATTCTTCATAAATAAAGATGATTGCTGATTCTTCAATACACCCTATTAAGTCCTGATATTCTATATAAACTTGAAATACAGCTTTATATGGGTTTATGCCTGGATAAAAATGGATATGATTATCTGAAGACGATGAATCATTCTAAACAACTCTGAGTCAAGCTATTACAGAGTTGTGCAATCAAGAGATTCTTAACACTTGCTTTTAAAATAGATGCAGAACTGACTAGCAAAGTTTGGGAAGGTAGATTTTCTTATCTTAAAATAGTTGGTTATATGTGCAATTTGTGTGATGATGTACTGGACCAGAATCCAGTATACTGCTTCCAGGCCAGTAGCAGCGTTCAAATGCATGAAGAGAAACAGACATATTTAAGATATATTTAGGAGGATTTGGTCATTGATTAAAAAGATAAGTGAAGAAGGGGATGCAATCAAGATGTGGCTCCTTCATGGAGGAATTAAGATTCTGTTATTTTAAGTACTTATACTATCTATGAAGCGCTATACAGTTGTTTAAATGTAAATTTGGATTACTTGTAACTGTATATTGAAAACCCTAGGGCAACCACTTAAAGAAGTAAAAAGAAAAGTATAACTAATATCCTAAGAAAGGAAAAAATGTGTCAGTGTAGGTTCAATTGTAACAAAGGTACCACTCTGATGGGTGATGTTGATAATAGGGGAGGCTATGCATGTGTAGGTTTAGGGGGGTTTATGGGAAATCTGTGTACCTTCCTCTCAAGTTTGCTGTTAACCTAAAACTGGTCTAAAAAATAAAGTCTTAAAAAAAAAAAAGATGTGGCTTCTTCATTTGAAAGGCACAGACTTCTGGTTCCTAAATTATCTTTCTGTCCACCTGTGATTGATTGCCCAGCTGGTATTAAATAAACCTCATAATATTTATATTTAAACATATTTCAATTTAATTTTAAAAGTTCAACTATCTTTGAAAACATAATAGTAATATGTCTGAATCTGTTCTTCTTCTCTGTTGTCTAGGAAAACTTTAGGAAAAGACCCAGGAAGCATTTATTTTCCTCTAGTGTCTGTGGCAAAATTTGACATTTGCTTTAGATAATACTGGATTTGAATAACATTTAGGCATGTATTTGAAGAGTTGTATGTGATTTATTCATGGCATGTAACTATGAAAAATATTCAATAATAATTTACACTGATATAGCACTTTGTATTTCTTTTCAAGGATTTTCTTCATTCATTATTTAACTTTATGCTCACCAAAACTCTGTGAAAGGCAAAATTATCCCCATTGTGCAGATGAGAACACACTGGCTTTTAAAGATTTAATAACTAAGTTCATCCAGGCTACAGGTAGTAGACTTAGACAGAATCTTGGCTTTTCAGGCCCTCATTCAGGGACAAGGAGAAGTGTTAAGCATTATTTTTACATGGTGATAGCTTTCAGAAGGCCAGGGATACATGCTACTTAAATGAAGACTCCAGGATTTAGAAAGGAGAGAAGACATATGAACTGCTATCTAGGTATCAGATCACTTAGTTATAATTTGGTAGGTCATTTCTTTAATGTATGTACAAGCTTTATCTAGTCAAGCAAAGTGAGATAGGTGGTTGATCAATTGTCTTCTGAATGTTATTAAGTAAGGGACAATTAAGGTCATCTGGGCAATATTCCTTATGTTATTGCTTAGGGTTATTTTTTGCTCTGTTTTTTATTTGAACCCACATTGCTCCCTTAGGCTAGGCTAGGGTTATTCTTTGTGCTTGAAGGTGAAGACATTATTTTCTACTATTTTGCATTTGCCTGAAGAGCTTGTACAATACCTAGTTGACTGCACTCAAAACTATGAGGAGTCCAGGAGCTCAAAGATGTTAAATGAGAGCATAAGAAATGCCTTTCAAACACCAGCTAAGCTTCAAAAGGTAACTTGCTGGGAAACTGCTTATAGCAATGGAATGACATTTTTCAGCTCTGTGAGGTGCTCACTGAAAAGCTACAATGTCATTGCTTGAAGGACTGTGGTTTTTAATGATGGACAATTACAACTAGTTTGGAGGGCTGAAATTTTGTGAAAATATCCACTTATGTAGGTTTCCTGGTTGGCCTACTTGTGTACGTACAAACAGGTTTGCTTGGCATACAGGCCAGAGGACTGGTGATAAAGTTGTGACAGTTAGACAAGATATATGATTACTAATGACCACAGTTGGCTTTTGTCAGGTCTAATCAGTTTGAAAAATAGATTAGAGGAGACCTTCAATATGGTGGAGGAGTAAGATGTGCAGATAACCTTCTTCCCCACAAATAATCAGAAATGAAACTACATGTGGAACAACTCCTACAGAACACCTACTGAACGCTGGCAGAAGACCTCAGACTTCCCAAAAGCTGTGTGACTGACAGGGTCTTGGGTGCTCCGGCCAGGTGTCAGGCCTGTGCCTCTGAGGTGGGAGAGCCAAGTTCAGGACATTGGACCACCAGAGACCCCCCGGCCCCATGTAATATCAATCGGCAAAAGCTCTCCCAGAGATCTCTGTTTCAATGCTTAGACCCAGCTCCACTCAACAACCAGCAAGCTACAGTGCTGGGCACCCTATGCCAAACAGCTAGCAAGACAGGAACACAATACCACCCATTAGCAGAGAGGCTGCCTAAAATCATACTAAGTTCACAGACACCCCAAAACCACCACCGGATGTAGTCCTGCCCACCAGAAAGACAAGGTCCAGCCTCATCTACCAAAACACAGGCACGAGTCCCCTCCACCAGGAAGCCTATACAACCCACTGAACCAACCTTACCCACTGGGGGCAGACACCAAAAACAATAGGAACTACGAACCTGCAGCCTGCAAAAAGGAGGCCCCAAACACAGCAAGTTAAGCAAAATGAGAAGACAGAGAAACAGAGCAGATGAAGGAGCAAGGTAAAAACCCACCAGACCAAACAAACGAAGAGGAAATAGGCAGTCCACCTGAAAAAGAATTCAAAGTAATGATAGTAAAGAGGATCCAAAATCTTGGAAATACAATGGAGAAAATACAAGAAACATTTAACAAGGACCTAGAAGAAATAAAGAGCAATGAAACAATGATGAACAACACAATAAATGAAATTTAAAATTCTCTAGAAGGAATCAATAGCAGAATAACTGAGGCAGAAGAATGGATAAGTGACCTGGAAGATAAAATAGTGGAAATAATTACTGCAGAGTAGAATAAAGAAAAAAGAATGACAAGAATTGAGGACAGTCTCACAGACCTCTGAGACAACATTAAATGCACCAACATTCAAATTATAGGGGTCCCAGAAGAAGAGAAAAAGAAAGGACTGAGAAAATATTTGAAGAGATTATAGTTGAAAACTTCCCTAATATGGGAAAGGAAATAGCCAATCAAGTCCAGGAAGCACAGAGTCCCATACAGGATAAATCCAAGGAGAAACACACCAAGACACATATTAATCAAACTATCAAAAATTAAATACAAAGAAAAAATATTAAAAGCAGCAAGGGGAAAACAACAACATACAGGGGAATCCGCATAAGGTTAACAGCTGATCTTTCAGCAGAAGCTCTGGAAGCCAGAAGGGAGTGGCAGGACATACTGAAAGTGATGAAGGAGAAAAACCTGCAACCAAGATTACTCTACCCAGCAAGGATCGCATTCAGATTCGATGGAGAAATTAAAACCTTTACAGACAAGCAAAAGCTAAGAGAATTCAACACCCCAATCCAGCTTTACAACAAATGCTAAAGGAACTTCTCTAGGCAGGAAACAGAAGAGAAGGAAAAGACCTACAATAACAAACCCCAAATAATTAAGAAAATGGTTATAGGAACATACATATCGATAATTACCTTAAATGTAAATGGATTAAATGCTCCAACCAAAAGACATAGACTGACAGAACGGATACAAAGACAATACCCATTTATATGCTGTCTACAAGAGACCCACTTCACACCTAGGGACACATACAGACTGAAAGTGAGGGGATGGAAAAAGATATTCCATGCAAATGGAAATCAAAAGAAAACAGGAATAGCAATTCTCATATCAGACAAAATAGACTTTAAAATAAAGACTATTACAAGGGACAAAGAAGGACACTACATATGATCAAGGGATCAATCCAAGAAGAAGATATAACAATTGTAAATATTTATGCACCCAACACGGGAGGAGCTCAGTACATAAGGCAAATGCTAACAGCCATAAAAGGGGAAATTGACAGTAACACAATCATAGTAGGGGACCCCTTTCACCAATGGACAGATCATGCAAAATGAAAATAAATAAGGAAACACAAGCTTTAAATGACACATTAAACAAGATGGACTTAATTGATATTTATAGGACATTCCATCCAAAAACAACAGAATACACTTTCTTCTCAAGTGCTCATGGAACATTCTCCAGTATAGATCGTATCTTGGGTCACAAATCAAGCCTTGGTAAATTTAAGAAAATTGAAGTTGTATCAAGTATCTTTTCAGACCACAACGCTATGAGACTAGATATCAATTACAGGAAAAAAATCTGTAAAAATACAAACACATGGAGGCTAAACAATACACTACTTATTAACCAAGAGATTACTGAAGAAATCTAAGAGGAAATAAAAAAATACCTAGAAAAAATCACAGTGAAAACACGATGACCCAAAACCTATGGGATGCAGCAAAGCAGTTCTAGGAGAGAAGTTTATAACAATACAATCCTACCTCAAGAAACAAGAAACCTCTCAAATAAACAACCTAACCTTACACGTAAAGCAATTGGAGAAAGAAGAACAAAAATACCCCCAATGTTAGCAGAAGGAAAGAAGCCATAAAGATCAGATCAGAAATAAATGAAAAAGAAATGAAGGAAAGGATAGCAAATATCAATAAAACTAAAAGCTGGTTCTTTGAGAAGATAAACAAAATTGATAAACCATTAGCCAGACTCATCAAGAAAAAAGGGAGAAGACTCAAATCAATAGAGTTAGAAATGAAAAAGGAGAAGTAACAGCTGACACTGCAGAAATACAAAGGATCATGAGAGATTACTACAAGAAACTCTGTGCCAATAAAATGGACAATCTGGAAGAAATGGACAAATTCTTAGAAAAGCACAACTTCCGAGACTGAACCACGAAGAAATAGAAAATATAAACAGACCAATCACAAGCACTGAAACTGAGACTGTGATTAAAAATCTTCCAACAAACAAAAGCCCAGGACCAGATGGCTTCACAGGCGAATTCTATCAAACATTTAGAGAAGAGCGAACACCCATCCTTCTCAAACTCTTCCAAAGTATAGCAGAGGGAGGAACACTCCCAAACTCATTCTGTGAGGCCACCATCACCCTGATACCAAAACGAGACAAAGATGTCACAATGAAAGAAAACTACAGGCCAATGTCACTGATAAACATATATGCAAAAATCCTCAAGAAAATAGTAGCAAACAGAATCCAACAGCACATTAAAAGGATCATACACCATGATCAATTGGGGTTTATCCCAGGAATGCAAGGATTCTTCAATATACACAAATCAGTCAATGTGATAAGCCATATTAATAGATAGAATAGAAATAGAAGGAGAAAAACCATATGATCATCTCAATAGATGCAGAGAAAGCTTTTGACAAAATTCAACAATTTATGATAAAACCCCTCCAGAAAGTAGGCATAGAGGGAACTTACCTCAACATAATAAAGACCATATGTGACAAACCCACAGCCAACATCGTTCTCAATGGTGAAAAACTGAAACCATTTCCACTAAGATCAGGAACAAGACAAGGTTGTCCATGCTCACCACTCTTATTCAACATAGTTTTGGAAGTTTTAGCCACAGCAATCAGGGAAGAAAAAGAAATAAAAGGAATCCAAATTGGAAAAGAAGAAGTAAAGCTGTCACTGTTTGCAGATGACATGATACTACATAGAGAATCCTAAAGATGCTACTGGAAAACTACTAGAGCTAATCAACGATTTTGGTAAACTAGCAGGATACAAAGTTAATGCACAGAAATCTCTTGCATTCCTATACACTAATGATGAAAAATCTGAAAGAGAAATTAAGGAAACACTCCCATTTACCATTGCAACAAAAAGAATAAAATACCTAGGAATAAACCTACCTAAGGAGACAAAAGACCTGTATGCAGAAAACTGTAAGACACTGATGAAAGAAACATATACCATGTTCTTGGATTGGAAGAATCAACATTGTGAAAATGACTATACTACACAAAGCAATCTACAGATTCAGTGCAGTCCCTATCAAACTACCAATGACATTTTTCATAGAACTAGAACAAAAAATTTCACAATTTGTATGGAAACACAAAAGACCCCGAGTAGCCAAAGCAATTTTGAGAAAGAAAAATGGAGCTAGAGGAATCAGCCTCCTGGACTTTAGACTACACTACAAAGCTACAGTATTCAAGAGAGTATGGTACTGGCACAAAAACAGAAGTATAGATCAATGGAACAAGAAAGAAAGCCCAGAGATAAACCCATGCACATATGGTCACCTTATCTTTGATAAAGGAGGCTAGGATATACAATGGAGAAAAGACAGCCTCTTCAATAAGTGTTGCTGGGAAAACTGGACAGCTACATGTAAAAGAATGAAATTAGAACACTCCCTAACACCATACTCAAAAGTAAACTCAAAATGGATTAAAGACCTAAATGTAAGTCCAGACACTATCAAACTCTTAGTGGAAAACATATGCAGAACACTCTATGACATAAATCACAGCAAGTTCCTTTTTGACCCACCTCCTAGAGTAATGGAAATAAAAACAAAAATAAACAAATGGGACCTAGTGAAACTTCAAAGCTTTTGCACAGCAAAGGAAACCATAAACAAGATGAAAAGACAGCCCTCAGAATGGGAGAAAATATTTGCAAAGGAAGCAACTGACAAAGAACTAACCTCCAAAATTTACAAACCGCTCATGCAACTCAATACCAAAAAAAAACAACCCAATCCAAAAATGGGCAGAAGACCTAAATAGACATTTCTCCAAAGAAGATATACAGACTGTCAACAAACACATGAAAGAATGCTCAACATCATTTATCATTAGAGAAATGCAAATCAAAACTATAGTGAGGTATCACCTCATACCATTCAGAATGGCCATTATCAAAAAATCTACAAACAATAAATGCTAGAGAGGGTGTGGAGAAAAGAAAACCCTCTTTCACTTTTGGTGGGAATGTAAATTGATACAGCCACTGTGGAGAACCGTATGGAGGTTTCTTAAGAAACTAAAAATAGAACTACCATATGACCCAGCAATCCCACTACTGGGCATATTCCCTGAGAAAACCATAATTCAAAAAGAGTCATGTACTACAATTTTCTTTGTAGCTCTATTTACAATAGCCAGGACATGGAAGCAACCTAAGTGTCCATAGACAGTTGAATGGATGAAGAAGATGTGGCACATATATACAATGGAATGTTACTCAGCCATAAAAAGAAATGAAATTGAGTTATTTGTAGTGAGGTGGATGGACCTAGAGTCTGTCTTACAGAGTGAAGTAAGTCAGAAAGAGAAAATCAAATATCGTATGCTAACACGTATATATGGAATGTAAAAAAAAAAGAAAATCGTTCTGAAGAACCTAGGGGCAGGACAGGAATAAAGAAGCAGATGTAGAGAATGGACTTGAGGACACAGGGAGGGGGAAGGGTAAGCCGGGACGAAGTGAGAGAGTGGCATGAACTTTTATATACTACCAAATGTAATATAGATAACTAGTGGGAAGAAGCCACATAGCCCAAGGAGATCAGTTCGGTGCTTTGTGACCCCTAGAGGGGTTGGATAGGGAGGGTGGGAGGGAGATGCAAGAGGGAGGAGATATGGGGAGATATGTGTATGTATAGCTGATTTACTTTGTTATAAAGCAGAAACTAACACACCATTGTAAAGCAATTATACTCCAATAAGTATGTTAAAAAGGAAAAAGAAGAATAAATTAGAGGTGCTTTGAAAATCTTATGACATATAATTTCTTGTATAGAAGCCAATTAATTTTTATTGTTTAAAGAACAGAATTAAATGATAGCCAATAAAATACAGAATTTAAATATCATTATATGTTAAAAAACACAACCATACACATATACACAAACAGATAGCATTCGTGTGTATATGTTTATTATGTAGTGTTTAAATGATCTCTAGGGAGCCAAAGCCTGTTCTACATATGTCAACAAGATGAGAACCCTAACTTGATCGGTAGTCTATTTGTAAATTTGAAAAATGGGTTTAGAAGGATGTGATGGTGGGAAGAATAATGAAGTGCCTGACCTTAGTGTATAAGAACATCTTGCTATATTATTTAATTAGATTAGAGATGTTGAAGACTTTGAGACAGAATTTAGTTAGGGGAAGCAAGTCTTGTTTTCCTGAATAGGAAGTTTTAGAGACAGCATGTGTTATGACTATGTTAATAAAAGTGTCATATTAAGTACTGTAGGCTTTCTTGCATCACTGAGATTCAAGGAAAAATTCCGTAACTAGTGAGTCAGAAAGCTTGGCTTTTACTAAAAAATGATTAAATAAGAGGGAGAAGACTGCCAGCTAATTAGTTGGCTGGACTTACATGGACATTATCTTGAAAGGCCATGATAGGAAACCTGAACTGCATGATCAGACCTTAAAACTGTTTTGATCTAAAACTAATTTCCTAGAGTGAATAGTAAGAAATTGCTTTCTTGTAACAATTTCAAAAGGAATGAAGTAAAGAAGTGGGTTCATCAAATGAAGGGCAAATGGTCTGATTTTAAAAAAAAAGCCACACACACACAAGGCATTAGTCCCTCCATAGAGGTTAGGAGAGGCTAAGGGAAGAGAATAAGAAAGAAAAACATTAGTGATCTTCATTTTTACTTTTCAATATTTATTTTTAAATTACCCCAGAAAAATTGTTATCTTTATTCAGATTTAAATGGATTAAATTGATATTTAGTGGTATATGAGCTATTTTAAAAACATTATAGAATAATCACCAATGAAGACATAGTTTGGAGACTTTTGTTTGTTCATGAGGCATTTTCTTCCTAATAAAAAATGTTGGTGCTTCTTTGGTCCATTCAAGAAGCTCTGATATGTTTGCACCATCCAACCTAAGATTTAAAAAATGCCTTTTAACTGTGTATCTATTGAACAACATAAGGGAACTCAAAGGAGTTAGAATGTCAAGACTTATTTGCAGTGATAACCATCATTACTATTTATTTAAAATTTTTTGTTGTTGTTGGACCATTTTTAAAGTCTTTATTGAATTTGTTACAATATTGCTTCTGTTTTAAGTTTTGTTTTTTTGGCAGCCAGGCATGTGGGATCTTAGCTCCCCAACCAGGGATTGAACCCACACCCCCTGCTTTGGAAGGCAAGTCTTAATCACTGGACCGCCAGGGAAGTCCCCTATCATTACTATTTAGAGCCTTTGTTGAGAAGATGAAGCTACCATCCTTTTCTTGAGAGAAAATTGACTTAGTTTAAGTGCTCTCTGAATATTCTGTAGAGCCTCCTGTTTCTGTCCTATTTCCTAACTCTGCTCCCTGCAGTGGTGACAGTTGTATTGAAATTCAGTGCCCAGGATTTCAATTGCTGTATCCAGATTCTTGAACAGTCTCTTAATTGCCTGCTCTGCTTGAGTACTTTGCCGAGATACAGGAGGGCAGCATCAGTCTGAGAGAGGATGTTTTTCCATGGATTTGGCTTTAGCTTGTCCAGGCTCATGAGCTCTTAGGCTTGTTTCTTTTGTGACTGCTTTCCCCAGGAGGCCTCCATGCAACATAGTCATGAAAGTATCAAGAAGTACCAGAGTAAAGATAAGATTTCCTCATAAGAATGACTTTTTTTCTGAAAATAGATACTAGTCTGTGTGAGATATTATTTAAGAATCTTATTAAAAGTAAAAGGTTGTATAAACCCACTTCCTTTTAATAGGTGGTACCTTTCTACTAAATCTGAAATTAAAATTTACAGCTCAGAATGTTCTAAATTTGGAAGATAAATATGAAAGATACTAGGTATAGAAGATACTTTTATTATTCTTCCCTTGGACAAAATTTCTCACCTTTAAAAGACATTTAAAATTACATAGTTTAAAATATTAATGAAGTAATGTATGAAGACATATTAAATCATCTTTCTAATATGTGAGTTTGAATGATGAGAAGGAAACAAGATGATGTCCATATGCTAAGGAGCTCTAGCTGCTAAGTATTTACTGTTAGCAAAACTGGGGTGGGCTTCCATGGTGGCGCAGTGGTTGGGAGTCCGCCTGCCGATGCAGGGGACACGGGTTCGTGCCCCGGTCCGGGAAGATCCCATATGCTGCGGAGCGGCTGGGCCCGTGAACCATGGCCGCTGGGCCTGCGGGTCCGGAGCCTGTGCTCCGCAGCGGGAGAGGCCACAGCGGTGAGAGGCCCGCGTACCACAAAAAAAAAAAAAAAAAACCTGGGGTATATGGTAATTGTTACTGTGGGTGTTAGAGACTTAGTCAAAAGACCTACTATAAGAACCCTGATTCTGGTCTCAGGCTGCAAGGAAGCAGAGGGCTTGGAGAACTTGACTTTCATCTGGCCTGCATTCCATGCTGAGGTATATGGCTCCTTCTTCAGGTAGATTTGAAAATCTCTTAGCCTGAAGAAAACAGTTTCTACTTCCATTCAGGCCAGACACTCTAGTCAGCATCTAACAAAAAGATCCTGATTTTGTGAGCATCTGACAAAAGCCTCTATTAGTATAATTCATCTGGCTCTGGCTGATACTTCTGAATTTGCTTTAAACACATTTCATTGAATCTAAGACCCCAGTGGTTCTAAGATTATGCATTATTTAATGTATATAATAGAAAAAAAGATGACAATGCTAAGACCCAAGGATCCTAAGACCCTAAAATGCATCTCTATTTCAGAGATGTGCATCTTAGAATAGAAAAAACACAGTATTGCTCCCCTCCTCCTCTGCACCTGAATCCAAGTCTTTCCGAGTTGGGGAGGCCTAAACCTCAGTGAAGCCTCCGTGAGTTATAAACTTGTTATGAATGTAGCCATTCTGGAAAGGTAGAATTTCTAGAATGTTTAACAGAAAACAAGGTTTCAGGCAGCATAGTGGGTTCTGAGTAGCATATGCATATGTGGATTTAAGGGAGAAATATTTCATTGCTTGAATTTTTCAAACTGAATGTATTGTCTTGTGCTTTACACTAGACATTTTAGAGATCTTAATCTCTCTCCCCATGTTAGCCTGTAGGAATTAGGTAACACAGGAGGTTGTAATGTAATGGGAACCTCAGCTTCCCATGTGGGGGCAGATCGTGGCAATGTTTTCCCCCTTGCATACTTTGTTTGATAATAAAAATTGTCCTTTTTGGTAAGATATAATTGATCTTACCAATTCTTTCCTTAGCCCCTCTCTAAGAGTTCTTCATGGCAGAGAGTACCTAGTTTCCTAGGTTTCTGACTTGGCATCTACACGGGGTTGCAGTCTTCCTTGATGACGTCTTTTGTTTCTGAACAGTTGATATAAAGCTACTTCCTCCCTCCTGACCAATATCATTCATTCATTTAACAATTATGTTTGGGGTGCCTTCTATGTTCTAGGCGCTGTTATATTATGGAACATAACACATAGAACATTACTACTGTGAGTAACAGGAATTGAGTGTATTTGAGCAAGGACATGAAGAAATTGTCAGAGTGAGCCATGTGGGTAACTGATGGAAGAGCGTCCCTAGGAGGGAATAGCAAAAGCATAGGCCTTGCAGCAGGAACATGCATGGCCTGCTTGAGGAACAAACCAGTGAGGAATAGCTGGTGTGGCTGGAGTAGAGTGAACAGGAGGAGAGTGGTAGGAGATAATAGCAGAGAGCTTGAGAAGAGGGTAGGCCAGTGTAAAAGACTTTGGTATTTACTTTTAGTGAGATGGAAAGGCACTGAAGGAATTTGTACAAAGGAGTAACATACTCTCACCTTATTTTAAAGGGATCTCTTAATCCTATGTGGAGAAAAATACCTGTAGCATGGAAGCGTAGAAGCAATGAGACCAGTCAGAAGGCTAGTGCAATAATCAAAGAGAGAGGACCTTGGTGGCTTGTGCTAGGGTTCTGGTGGTAGAGGTGGTAAGAGGTGGCCCGGTCCAGGACATGTTTTTGTAGGGAAAGCTGCCAGGTTTAGATTGACTAAGGGATGGAGAATGGAGAAGGATGACTCAAAGATTTTTGGCCTGAGCAGCCTGAATAATGAAGTTGCCATTGACTGAGAGGGGGAAGCAGTGTAGGGAGAGCAGTTTGAGGTGGTAATTAGGAGTTCAGTTTTGGACATGTTAAATTTGAGATGCTTATTAGGTATTCAAGTGAAGCTCTCTGCTGTGTAATGCTGTATGAAAATCTTGCAGAATGGCTAACATAGAAAGTGAGGTTTATTGCTTTAATTAGGCTTCCATATGTCATATTGCACATGTTTAGGAGTGAAGGAGGGTTAACTTGACATTAGATACTTCCCACTGTGTAAACAGGTGTTGTGTAAACATCACCTCTGGTGATGGCTTTGTGAACTGGAATAGGTCATGAATACGGATTATACAAATCTTTTATTTCATTTTGTTGGCCACGGTATCAGTTTCCATGAAACACACCCACATAATAATTATACATTACTTCCAATTAGTAGTAGTTGCTTGTATGTCTAATCTTGTTAGCACTCTTTTCTAGTATTGCCACTCTTTTCTTTGTCGATTATTCTAAATTATGACGAGTTGTTATTTAATCCTTTTTAGGTATTTGGTGTCTTTAAATCTTGTTCTACATTTAAATATGTGAAGGCATGTTAACGATTTGTTCATCTTTTTAATGTTACTTGAATTGCTCTATTAAAAAAATAGAATGTTTGGATCATATGCTGTGATCTGACCCTCCATTATCCAGGCCCAAAGAAAGTCTTGGACCATTCAGCTGTTTCCCCACAACATACTTAGTGACACAATCCAACTTGTATATATAGTACCAAGGGGACAATAGGTGACTAGTAAAGGCCTTTTAGAAAAAGCAAATATTCTTCAGCAGACATAAAAATAATGAAACATTACCTTTATAATCAGGTAAAAATTTGAGCAAAAATGTTAGACCTCATTCACATTTATGACTGTTCAATACAAGGATGAGCAAGGAGAAATTTTATTAGTGACATAGAAAATTTTAAAGCCCTAATTTTGTATTCGGTAGAAGTTCCAGCTAGGGCTCAAGCTGTGTCCACCAATGAGCCTGAATATGTCTGGAAAACAGAGAGTAGGTCCACCGTGCACCTGGGGAACGAGGGCTGACATGCCTGACTCAGTAACAGGCTTTGTGGTAGGAGGAGAAGTGTGATTCTAGGAATGAAAGGGTAGTTTTCTCCAGATATATTATTTTTCTCAGACCCCTTTCAGTTTATACTTGGGTTCGATATCAAAGGCCCCTTTCAATTTATACTTGCAGGGACAGCTGCAAGTAAAAGTCAAGAGTGCATCAGAAAAATCTTGTAAATCAATCGTGTGCAAGTTCATCTAATCCTTGCAGCAATCTTGTGAAGTAGGTACTATTACTACCCCCCATTTTACAGAGTTTTTAGAAGTTCCAAAGGTATGAAACTTCTCCTACAATGCTATTTCAGTATCAGGGTAGATCCTTGAGGTTATGGCAGCCATTATCAAGATCACATTTTTTTAACTTAGTTTTAGAGTCTTAAATTTCATAGAACAGCTATTGCCAGATATTGGGAACTGGTAGGTCTATTTGTGTTTATTTATTTATTTTTGGGTCTATCCTTATTTTCCACAAAGAACTTAATTAAACCTTGCTTTTGATATTTATAAACAGAGAAACTCAAGGTTATTAGGAGTCAAGGAAGAGATGACAAGAATGGTATGACAGATACAATATTTCTTCAGAATACCTCTGCAATATAGAGAAAGTGAAATCAAACATTTCAGGCTTTGGAACTTCCATCCCATCAGGGGAGAATGGCTAATGTGAAGGAGTAATTGTGGAAGAGGATAGGTCCTAGCACGCTCTGATGGCTTCTGCTGAGTCCTGAAGTGGAATTTTTGGAGTAGGTTAGAACTCCTGAACCCAGCATAGGGGTTTGGGTGTGGGAAAGAATACTCTATGGAGCTAAGTATGTTAAATACAGGTCAAAGGTTTTTTTTTTTTTTAATTGCAGTTTGCTCTGTATACCTTTGCTGAACATAAGAGATAATAGAAGCTACTGTGTTCATCTCTACTTCACGTCTGCTGCTCTTTTATTCATTTGTTCTGTATTGGATCTGTAGATTTACTCGGTTCTGTTACTCTCTTGCCCTTTTGCTTGCAGCTGCGATAGCAGCATCTGCATCTCTTGTACTAAAGCCTCACCGACTACGCTTGTGGAGGCTCTGGCTCCTTACACACCCAGGCCCAGATGAAGCACTGAACCAAGGGCCTGAGATCTGGCTTCTCCAGCATCTGACTGGAGGCACCGGGCAAGGATCAACACTCTGGAATAAGTTTTGACCAATGAGATACAAGAGATGGAAAACTGGCAGATAAATTTCTTTCCCTTCCTCTATCTGAAGGACTTTTCCAAGGCACAGTGATTCTATGGAGGCTATCTGGACAAGCCCTTCATGATAAAAAAACCGACCTTTATTTTCTTTAAAGCTATGGCCAACTCAGTAATTCATCCCTTGCATTTGTTTTGCTGTTTCACTTCCTTTTCTTCCACATATTCTGGATTGAATGACCCCGTAAAATATTAGTAGATAAGCTTTAACTCATGGTTTGTTTTCTGGGAAACTCAGGTTAAGTTTCATTCATTCACTCAGCAAATATTTATTGAATGAACATTTTCCTAGGTGAATATTATCATTAGGTGTCTACTATGTGCCAGGCAGTATTTAACGTGCTTAGGATGCACCCATGACAAAAGTAGACAAAAATCCTTGCCTTTGCAGAGTTGCTTTCTCCTGGAGAGAAGAAATCAATAGTAAACATAGTAAGCATGTAGATTTTAGCATATGATAGAAAGCGATAAGAAAGAACTAGCTTCACTTTCTAGTTTTTCTTCTCTCAATCTTTTCCTCTGCCCTACGTTCCATCTTCTACACCGCTGCCAATAATGTTTCCAAAATATAAACTTGAAGTCTCCTCTCTCACCATTTCCTTTCTTTTCCTTTACACTCCAGCAATGTTGAATTACCTGTAGTTCCCTCTCCCACTGAGGCATCCCTCATGACTGTTTTTCATGTCTATGCCTTTGTTTAGTCTGTGGCTTGGACTGGAATGCCCTCCACGTTTTCTTTATCGACATAGCTGATCTGAGATTCAGCTGAAAATCATCTTTTCAGGAAATCTTATCTGACCTCTTCCCTCTGCTTTTCCCAATCTATTTAGGGGTCATTCTGAGCTTCTGTTATTCCTTTCTAAATATCTCTGTCATTACACACCCATATTATTTTCTAAGTGTAATTATTTCTGTGTGTCTTCCATTACTCTGAGAGTTCATTGAGGACAGAGACTGTGCCATGCTTACTGCTGTGCTCCTGACACTTAGCATAGTGCTCAGTAATTTTGTTGTAAATAAATAACTAAACTAAAATACATAGAAATCAGGTTCAAGGATTGTGAGGCATAGACATCTCACAATTAAGGTCCCACTGGAAGGGCTAGAGAAGCAGGATATTTGGAGACATGAAGTAAGTAACATCAAAGAGAAGTAGGAGTAGGTTTGGGGTTGGTTCAGTGAATAGTTGGCTTCAATTTCTAGGCTCTGAACAAGACCTTGTGTAGATTAATCGCCAAAAAGGGCCCCAACTCTCTACCCCCTTATCCTGTTACAATGCTTGCATCTCTTCCGTTCAACGAGTGGTGTCTTTTTCCTCACCTCTTGAATCTGGGCTGTACTTTTGACTTGCTTTGGCTAAAAGAATTCAGTGGAAGTGACTGTTTTGAGCCCAAACCACAAGAGGCTTTGCCTCTTTTAGACTTTTTCTTTTGTCATGAGAGCAAGCCTGGGATGGCTTGTGGCAGTGGAGGTGGGGCCAGGTCATCCCAGCTCTGACCAGTCCCCAGCTGACCCACCAGCTGATTAAAGAAGCACGAGCAAGCCCAGTCAAGATCAGCTGGACCTGTTCAGACTAGCAGAAGTACCCACCTGACCCATTGACTCATGAAGCAATAATAAATGGCTGCTATTTAAAGCTACCAGACAGTAAAATCAAGAGAGTATGGTACGGGCACAAAAACAGAAACATAGATCAATGGAACAGGATAGAAAGCCCAGAGATAAACCCACGCACCTTTGGTCACCTAATCTATGACAAAGGAGGCAAGGATATACAATGGAGAAAAGACAGTCTCTTCAATAAGTGGTGCTGGGAAAACTGGACAGCTACATGTAAAAGAATCAAATTAGAACACTCCCTAACACCATACACAAAAATAACTCAAAATGGATTAAAGACCTAAATGTAAGACCAGACACTGTAAAACTCTTAGGAGAAAACATAGGAAAAAAACTCTTTGACATAAATCACAGCAAGATCTTTTTTGACCCAGCTTCTAGAGTAATGAAAATTTAAAAAAATAAACAAATGGGACCTAATTAAACTTAAAAGCTTTTGCACAGCAAAAGAATTTTTGCTTCTAGTCATGAAATATACGTTTTATTCTTACTCTTATTTTCACCTTCTTTCTAACAGAGGCAATCTAAAGTCCTGTCAAAGCTAAAAATCCACTTCCTTGTTCTGTCTTCTTCACAAGGCTATGTCTTAAAGGGCTTTGGTTCTTCAACAACCTTCTCTATGTTATGTCTTACTATTTGGTTTCTGGAAGTGATCAGATTTTCCAATTTTTCAAGGCTCCAAATTGTTGACTCTATTTCCTTGCAAGTCAGCAAATTCTCTCCTAGGCTTATCTATTTCTTGTGATAGTTAGCTGCCCTCATATAATTGTAGCCAACACACTACTTCTTTATTCTAACTACTTTCCATTATGTATAAGGCTCATTGTTTTTAACCTCTGATATCAGTGACCTCACCACTCAACATCTAACTGCTCAGCTAATGACGTATATTTAAGGATTTGTCAAGGCAATGGCTCATTTCAAAGTACCAATTACTGTATTAGTCAGAGTAAGCTAATTGTTGCCAAATAAATCAATGTGAAAATCTCACATTGTTTAACATGCTTATTTTATTTTTATTAACGTGCTTATTTTTTACTCACATATCAGTCTAATTGGATGTTTGGTGGTAACCTTCCTTGTGGTAATGGAAGAGCTCAGCTTCTTACTTCTGTGGCACTGCCATCTTCAATATGTGGCATGTGTAGAATGGGAAAAGAATATGGAAGATTGCATGTGGCCAATGGATCATTTTTATCCACAATGCCTCTATATTATAAAAGGTCTAAAATGATAAATATTGAGTATTTCTCTCTGGGGGGGTGGCTTTATGAGTATTTAAAATTTTCTTTCTTTTTTGCTTCTTTAATTGTTCCAAGATTCTTGGAGGAAAGATTATGTCCCTTTTGTATCAAGGAAAAATTATAATTGGGGAACTTGCCTCAGAAATAAAGGAGTAAATTTTACCCTGTGAGCTAAGTGTCAAATACTAAACTGGTTAGAAAGGTACATTTGGAAAAAGCTTTTGCCTACTTGGATATTTTAGGTAAAAAGTTGTTCATGTAGTTCTTCACTACTGCAGACATTACCTCATTGATTTCAGACTTCAAAAAGGGACACTGGAAAGTATTAACAGAATTAATGCCTTTTGTTTTCGTCCTTGTGTGCCTTTGTAGATCACATGCTTAACTACTTATCTGCCAGGTACATTCTTGAATCCTTTGTTTCTACATTTCTTAGAGAAACTTCCCCCTTCAGTAAAAGAATTACTTAATGCCCATTGTAAGCTTATTACAGTGAGAGTTAAAGTAGAAACTTAGGATGTGTGTCTTCTCCTGAAGTCCCCCACAAAATGAATGCTGTTATATGTGGGGTGTGAAGAAGGAAAGCACCAAGTGTGAAAATTATAATGGGCAAATTAGCATTTAAATGGAAAGTTACAGGTGTGGAAGAATTCTTCTGTTTTAGGATTTTAAAACGTGTCCTTGATTCCCCTTTTTCACTTGGCCTTACATCTTTCGAAAATTTTATTTTTGCAGTCAACATGCTAAAAAGTGTAACCACATTCAGTGACATCATGAGTTAGTTTACACTTTGGCAGGTATCAAGCAAATTTTGTTGTTCTTGGTATTGATCAGGGTGGACCTGCAGTTCCTCTCTAGGAATATATTGTCCTTTGTGACTTGTTTCTTATCACAGAGTGTAGCAGAAGCAGGAAATGATCTGAGGTATTTATTATGTTTTGTGTAGTAATGTGGGAGGATGTGAGAGACCTTGAAAGTATGATTGGAGCTGCCCCCAATTTCTTGTTTCATTTCTCCTGAGGGAGCTAGCAGTGCTTATCCTGTTATATTGAGGGGACCAGAAGAACCCAGATCTAAACTCAGAAAAGAAAAGCCAGCTACAAGGAATGGGAGGAAGTCTCAAAGGAAAAAATCTCCAGGATGGTGGACATATTATACTTAATAAATATTTTTTGTTTCATATACTTATTAAAAGTGTTTAGTAGGGGATTTTGCATATATATGGATTTTAAGTAGAGATGGATGCATACTCTTTATAATGTCAATTATATCTGAATACAAATAAGGATGAGACTATTAAGATAAAGGAACAAATGTGGGAAAAAATCATGAGTAGTTCCACAGTAAGGTATCTGGTTGTAAAATTAATTTAGCTATTTGCTGGTTGAATCAAGCCTCTTGTATTTGCAGTTACATGTAGTATAAATTTCTCACCATGAGACTGGAAACATTTGACAGGTAACTCTGGTCCTGACAGCAGTTTTACAATGGGCTGCCCATCTATTAAGAATATAATGCTACAGAGTACGACTTGAACACTGGCTGTTTCAGCTAGCTGCGCAGATATCTATTTCATAGCTTTATAGCTTTTTTCTTGAGCAATAAAAAATGTTTTCAATGCATACATTATATGTTTCTCTTTGATTTGTATTACTGAAGCCTATGAATCAGTAGTTCTAAACTTGTTTTTAGATCAAGAACCTTTTGAGAATCTGATGAAAGTTATGCAGTTCCTCTCTAGGAACATATGTAAATTTTTATAGCAAATTTCTTATAGACTATTCCCAGGAGCCCCTTTCAGACTTTAAATTAGGAAACTCTACTCTCGATCCATGATTTTTCATGCTGATTTTGAAAGGTCTGGGGAAAACTACAGCCTTCAGTGTTGCCCCTCCTCACCCATGGCATTCCTTGTTCCTCTCTTAGTGCTGTCTACAGCAAACAATGTGGAGGTAGAAGGGAAGTATTTAATTTGAGGCTGCATTTCTCTCTGGAATGAGAATAGAAAATCATTTACTTATTTATCCATCTGTTAAACAAACATTTAGTGGATAGTTATTATACAAAAAACACTTTTGTTGGCACTGGGGGACATGTGATATATAAGATAAGCAAACCACAAGAAGAAGCCCAGAAGTATTATCCATACTATTAGTTTATTTAAAAACCAGAGATTCCTAGTGTTATAAAGGTGGAATTATATTAGGTACATTTACTTATACTGATGGCATGTTGTATGCAGAAATGCTTCATACATTTTAAAATGTCCTTCAAATATTTTAATTGTTATCTTGATGCTGGGAAACTGAAGCCAATGAAGATCATAGTGAGTAAAGGAGCTGAGAGATTTTCATATACGAAATAGGATTTACGAACTCACAGGGACCCCAAAACAAACCTGAGCTAAGGCAGAAAAATAAATTGATTATGGAATTGTTAACTACAAGACTTAAAAAATACTTTCTGAATGAGAGTATAAATTAATATTTAGCAGACATCTTATTCAAATATAAAGCTTAAGAAAGCCAGTTACAGAAATACAGTTGAAAAATGCAGTTTAGCTGCAGAATATAGGTGGGTCTATACTCTTTTATTTCATAAAAATAATCATCCAGGGAAAAATAGGTCAAAACTCCCAGAAAATTTCACACATGGCAAAATGTGTTATGGTAGATTTTCTTAGTGTTAAAACCCTAATCTTGAGAGGCACCAGGAAACCAGCAGAAAGAACACTCAAATTAATTATAGGAAATATGCATTACTATATGATGTTTCCTTGGGCTGCCATAACAAATTACCATAAACTTGTTGATTTAAAACAACAGAAATTTATTCTTTCACAGTTCTGGAAGCTAGAAACCCAAAATCAAGATGTTGGCAAAGCCGTGCTCCCTCCAAGGGCTCTGGGGGCGAATTCTTACTTGCCTCTTCCTAGCTTTTGGTGTCTCCTAGCAATTGTTGGTGGTCCTAGTCTTCTAGCTGCATCACTTCAGTCTTTGCCTCCATCTTCACATAGCCTTCTTCTTTGTGTCTCTCTGTGTCTTCTCCTTTTCTGTTTTTTTTTTTTATCAGAGACCCACAGTAATCTGGGATGATTTCATCTTAAGATCCTACTTTAATTGTATTGCAAAGATCCTTATTCCAAATAAGGTCACATTCTGAGGTTCCATGTGGACATAACTTTTGGGGAGCACTATTCAACTCATTATGCTCTAACCACTGATAAACAAACAAAAACATTTTTATACTGATTGCCTGACTTCTGGAAAGAGAGGACAAATATTTTATTATTTTAAAACTCAGAAGTTATTCCTACAAATTGGCCCACCTGAGGAGTATGTGAAGGTGAAATGACACACGTTTCTATCCTGCAAAAGTTGCAAAGTCTTGTCATATAAATTCATGCATATGATTCATGCACAAAGGCAAGGGCTATCTGGATAGATTTTGGCACTGATAAAATGTGTGCTTATGATCACTGCAATGGAACTTTCCAGTTGAACTCTACTGTGCTGTAAATAAAGAGCTTATCTAAATCCATTTATGTTATTAAGAATATCATGTGGCAATAGTGATTGAATCTTCAAAGCAGTATTTAAGACTTGCTTTACTATAAAATGTGAATCCTCTTTTGTTTAGGTGGGCTAAATAGTATGATCAAGATATTATTATATTGCAGTGACAGAAACCCAAATAAACTAGTTTTAACATGAGATTTTATTGAATCATGCATGTAACCAAGAATTCCAAGAGGGTAATATTGTCTTTAAGAACACTGTGGATTCAAAGAATGATACTTTCTCTTGGTCTGTCTCTCTGGCCCATCTCTTCTCCATTACTTGTTTCTGTTTCTATTGGTGTGTTGGCTTCCTACAATAGACTGGCTTTCTCCATGTGGTGAGGGAAATGATGGCATAGCCACAGAGAGCTTCAAAATTATGTCATTCCAGTTTAGTGACCCATGACTGAGAAAAGAGATGGCGCCCATTTATACAATTTCACAGAATAATTCTGATTGGCCTGGGTTATGTCACCTTCTAATTTTCAGGTCAGTTATGTGGTCAAGAGAGCCTAGTCTACTTTGTTAGACTAGGCTTACAACATCTATTACTATGGATGAGGGTCGTCTTAGTCAGTTTGGGCTTCTATAACAAAGTACCATAGACTGGTGGCTTATAAACAACAGAAACGTTTCTCACAGTTCTGGATCCTGCAAGTCAACGATCAGGGTGCCAGTATGGACAAGTTCTGGTGAGGGCCCTCTTCTGAGTTGCAGTTTGCTAACTTCTCTATTTTCACATGGTAAAGAGCAGGGAGTGGAAGCAAGCTCTCTGTTGACTCTCATAAAACCATTAATCCCATTCATGGGGGCTCCACCCTCATGGTCATATTTAATCCTAACTAGCACCCAAGGGCCCCACCTTCTAATACAATCACATTGAGGGATAGGGCTTCAACATATGAATTTTGGTGGGATACAAACATTTGCTCCATAAGAAGGGTTTAGTGAAATGTCATGGCTGGAAATATATAGGCATAGCATAGAGTAAAACTAAGTCAGCCATATAGAGATTCAACATATGAAAGTGTCACCTTCTCACTAATAACGTTAAACATTTTCTATGTTGAACTTTGTGAAGATTCTCAACTACTGATAATGAACTTTCCAAATGCATGTCTAAATAGCTCGGCTATTTTTTTTTTTTTTTTTTGAGAGACCCTGAGCTAAAATCACTAAGCTTCCTCTAGCTTAGACATGAATTTTGGAAGTCTTCCTTTGAAAACATTTAAAAATATAACTGTTAAGAGTGGGTTAACTATGACATTTGGAAATGTCAGAGGTAATTTTGGCTATGGCAATACTGACCAAAGCATCTCACCTTTACAAAATATAATTTTGAGGGCCTGGGTGCTCACAACATTGCTAGACATCTTCTCTTTGTCTGTCCTGTTTCAGCAAATAGGTTTTAACACTGAAGCAGTCCACTCCTTACAAAGCAATTATCATTAGAAAATGTCACTGCATAAATTGTAGGATAGAAGAGGCAAAGAGATCTGATTAGTGGCTGACTCAGAAGAGGAGAGTTCATCCTAGTAAAGCAGAGTGCCAGGAATCAAGAACTCATATCCTGTTTTTCGTTTCTGTTGAACTAACCTTGTTAGAGGGACAGATTTGAACAATGGAATGATTGGTAGGGTTTTCCAAAATTCTCTTCCTACTCAATAGGAAGAGAAACACTTATAAAATTTGTTTAAAAATAATCATAACTGGTATGTTTTGTTTTATGCAATTGATGCATTCTGGAACATAGATATGGATTGAATGAACTAGTAACTAATATTTATTGACTACTTCTAAAGACCAGGTTCTGTGCCAAGTCCTTTATAAATCTATTATTATTAAATCCTCATAGAATGATTATATGTAATGATTTATATATATATATATATGTGTGTGTGTGTGTGTGTGTGTATATATATATATATAAAATTCTCATTGTACAAATGTGGAACTCTGAGGCAAGTTTTGTAAGTTTTCCAAACTGACCCTGATAAAGTGGAAATGAGATTCATACCCAGGTTTATTTGACTCTGTTATATATTAGGCAAGCTTGCTAAATTTTACATATCTGTATATTGGACTCTTTTGTAAAGCAGGCATGTCATTATTCATGTGCAGGTTTGATACTCAAAATTAAATTGCATTTAAACCAATTGTTGATATAGATCATACTTGTAAATTTTGCCTCTAAATATAATCCAAGAGATGCAGTGATAGTTGGTTGTTGGCTTCTTCCTCTTTTTTCAAGGTCAACAGTTCTTTGGCCCAAGCCTGCACACTTAAATAAGATGGAAGATGAATTTTGAATGCTGCTCTAGAGAGGTATTAAAATTCCACTGGAGGTAGGGTGAGCAGATCTAGCAAATAAAAATATAATTACATTTGAACTGTTGTTTATCTGAAATTCAAATTTAGTTATATATCTTTTATCTGGAAACACTAATTTGAGTTCCTCCAACTTGAATATCTTTGCTTATGTTCTGCTTGAATTCCTCTTTTTTTTTTTTAATGTACAATTGACCCTTTTATTTATTATTTATGTTTGGTTGCATTGGGTCTTCTTTGCTGTGTGCGGGCTTTCTCTAGTTGCATTGAGTGGGGGCTACTCTTCATTGCGGTGCGCGGGCTTCTCATCGCAGTAGCTTCTATTGTTGTGGAGCACGGGCTCTAGAGCGCAGGCTCAGTAGTTGTGGCACACAGGCTTAGTTAATCCGCGGCATGTGGGATCTTCCCGGACCAGGGATCAAACCCACATGCCCTGCATCGTCAGGCAGATTCTTAACCACTGCAACACCAGGGGAGTCCCTTAAATTCCTGTTTGAGATTTTAATCCTCAGTAGTTTAAATTCATCATCAGTCAGCATCTACCAACCTAATTTCTTACTTCAAGCTTTATTTTCTGGCTCGGACTCTGAATCAAAAATTCCCATGTAAGGCATGTAGTGTTTTATTGCACTTTGGCTATTATCCACTGAAATCTAAAGCAAAAGAAGGAAGACAAAACAGGAAAGAATAAGGCAAATTGAAAAGAATAAAGCTAAGAGCTTCTTACTAGCGTAAGTAGCTTGTTGGAGAAAATGGGATTAGGTACTAGGACTAGCAGATGAAGGGCAGATGGTTGAGAAGCCTGGCTGCTCTTGAAAAACTGAGAGGTAGATGATACAGAAAATGAGCTGGTCATGTACAATAGCTGAGTGATTCTCCTGGGCCAGAGGTTTGGATAGCCAGAGATAGATGTGAGAGGTCAGGACTTTCAGGAGCTGCTTTATCCAGGAATGGCCCTCTTAATTTTAAAGGTGCAACAACCCCTAGGAAGATGCAGGGTTCTGCTAGAATACTGTACCAACAATTTAGAGAAAAGCTCTTCACTTCCATCCACATTCCGATAAAAATGGCTCTTGCTAAAGACGAGTCTGTTGACTTATTTGGAGAAATAAATATTCATTGAAGATACTTAGACCATAATTTAGTTTGATATATGCCCACCTACAAGCCCATCCAAGGAAGAAAGAGGCTCCAGAGGAAACTTAGTGTAACATGATCTCACCTGTAAGAGCTAGTGTGGCACAGACCCGTGAGCAGCAACATAGGGAGAATATAGTGCTTATCTTACCTTTATGTCTTTATGTGAGTTACACACAGACACAGACATAAACACACTCAGTTTTCATCCAAAAACATCAATATTAAAAACAAATGTGAATTTTTTTAGGTTCTCCTCATTCACTGCTAGCCAGCTTCCACATTCATCCAGTTTCCACGTTGGCACTGACTCTTGGTCCTTCTCTTATTTGCATCATCCTCATTCTGCTTTCTTGGACGGACGTATGCTTTTGGTCTCTCTGACTCTAGACTTTCATTTCTTCTCAAGAAATTTCAGACCCTCAGTAGTCATGAATTAAGCTGTGGTAGATAATTTGGGGATATTATACGTAACAGAAAAGACCATAAAATTAGAGTTTTTAAGTCAGATTGCAGAGAGTCACCTATAATATATCACTGCATGGGAATTCTGAGAATAACAATAAAGGTTTATTTTTAGAAAATCACCAAATCATCAATATCCTACCTTCTCACCAAACACATTGCTGGTTAAATAATCTTTGTTACTAGGTCTTAATTTTTTTACATGAGCATTCTGCAAATTGCTTTAAGAATAAGCAAACATTGCACAATGCACTTTGAAAATCAACCTGTAGAAAGTTAAATAGAGCTTAGCATAGCTTATTCACTATGACAGAATTTAAGACATTTCTGGGTGTGAATCATAAGGAGATTTTTATAGAGGGATGATGTTGGAGTACAAATACTCATGGTCCTGTTACCTGCAGTTAGAGCAGGTAGAATAGCAAGTGTCAAGCCAAGATCCCCAATGCTATGGAAAATATTGTAAATCGTGACTCCTCCATATAAAACACTGAATTGCTTTTAGGGTAAAGTCCAAAATTCCTAACCTGAGTTTTAATGTCAGTCATAATATGGTCCCTGTTTATCTCTGTATCTATATCTCTCTTCACTTCCTACTTCTACTTTGTATCTCAGTCACACTCATCTACTTTAGATCTACTTGCTGATTCTCAAATTTGAAGTATTCTTCTTCCATCTTGGCCTTACTGTAATGTATTTTTCTGACAGAATACCATATCCCATCCCACTCAACACCTCCTTAACTTTCAGGAGTCAGCCCGTTTTGTGCCCCCCTCTGTTCTTATCCCTACATTAATTTATTCTGTATTTCTATATTAATATCTTATAATAATTATGCTATTATTATAATAATGTCTTCTATATTAATCTTTGAGTGTTTTTTGGAAGTAAGTACCTCTTAGTCTTTATTGTGTATCTAGGGCTTATGAAGTTTCCCAGGCCACAGCAGGAACTCAAAAACATATTTGTTGAATTAATGGGGCAAGCAAAGATGGACAGACCCAGCTGCAACTGTGTGGAGGATATAGTTTGTAGAAAGACCATGATATTCCAAGCATACACTAATGTAATTCAGGTATAACAGTGCCAGTGGGCAGCCTCTGATCTTACTCTACAATCTTAAAACAAGACTAAGTACTTTGTTATATTTTATACACACACAAACAATACACCCACACCCTCCCACCAACCCTCCCACATACATCCTTTTGTCTCCTGCAGGTGTTTGGGGAGGGGAGATTATATGACTGTGTGAAATAGAAGGCGTGAATGAGAAATACAGACTTCTAACTGCTCCTCTACAGATAGTTAAGTTCTATTTTTCCATTCTGCTAATAAAGCAGTTGGCTTTCCTGTCTGTACTTCCAGGCTTCTAAAATTTGAGTTACATATATTTTTTGTATGTGGTATCCTGTCCTCTCCCATTCTCTTTGTCCTTGTGTATTTTAATTTTTTTTATTACTTCATGGGCACTTTAGTTGATCTTGGGGACAGATAGAAAAAACATGTGTATTAATTCCCTGATGCTTAAACAGATATTTTCTGTTTTAGTATCTTACCTAATTTTTAACTTGACAAACATCTTCCTAATATTTAGGTGGTTTTGAAATAAGTGTTGACGTTAATAAACTCTGAATCTAGTTGCCAGGGATGAGGATATCATGTGTGGTGTAGGGAAGTCAGCTTACAAGAGCTGATTATTAATTAAATGGTTAATTTTCATGAATTTTGTAAACCAGTTATATGCACAGCCATTGTTAAAGTTATATAACCTTATTGTTAAATAAAATATACTAAAGCAAAGTTAATAAAAACTCAAATTTCATCACTTCTTCATTACTTTACTGTATTTTCCTATTATCTGTGTTCTTGAAGTTATTCATATCCATTTTATTTGTAAGGTAGAAATGCTGCACAATGATGTACTACTGTGTGTCTCTGCACAGTGACATCACATTGGTAGCTTGAAATGGGTTATGGTGGGAGTATCTATGCCACAGGAATCTGCAGATGCTAAAAATAAAGCTATTTTTTCCCCTCCAGAAACCTGATTGTTAAACATTTACCAGCAAGTCACTGTTACATATCTTTCAAAGTCAAGGAGTCAAAATACTCCTCACTTGCACCTATCACCTTTTATTTAGAACTTCCCCACTTCCTTTCCTTTTCTCCTTCTTTTCTCCTCCCTTTTTTCTCAGTCCTACTTTCCTTCCTCCTTTCCTTCCTTCCTTTTTTCAGAAGCAGAACTCTTTATAATGAAGTTAACCATCCATTAGCTAAGGTATAGCTAGAAATGGCCAGGTGGCCTGGAACCAGAGCATCACGAGGCCTTTCTCTACTGCTGCTTCCACGTGCTTAGAATCAAGGGAGATCACCATGACCTTTGCACACTCTCCCCTGGATATTCTGGTTTTGTTCTCAGAGGTCACCCAATATGTTTGTATTAGGTTTCATATCCTCACCCCTCCTCACTGGCTTATATTTTTGGGCCTGAACCTTCTCCCATCAGGACACAGAAAAATGAGTAAGCATTTCATGCATTTTAAGACAAATCTTGCTTCAATCACAGGTCTGGATGGAAATAATGCTATATGTCTTTGAAAAGAGCCTTTCTCTGCCAAGATGCAAATGATTAATTTGTAATTTTCATTTTATAAAATAGACACCTGGCTCATTGTTCTGGGTGATTTACCCCAAAACCTGATTTGTTATTGATATCATTAATAATAATTTCATTTTGTCTTGGTAAAAGAATTTTTCTTGGAAAAGGCAATGCTACAGGTGGATTGTAGATTAGTCTTTAAATTTACATGAAGAGAAATTGAAACTAGTAAAATGAAACAAGGCAGATATTTTCAGGTTATATATGTATGTGTGTGTTCTTGTGAAATGAGTATTGAAAAAACCTTTTCTTGAAAAGATCTATTACTTTCTTTTTCTCAAGTATCAATTATGCATTAGAGTTGAGAGTAGTATAATTCTAAAGTATTTTCTTTCTCTTTAAGATGCAAAGCAATTCAGTAAAATATACAGACTCTTAATAATTCATAAGTTAAATAATAATGATATCCATGAGATTAATAGAAACATAAACCCTGAGAGTTGGAAAGAGCCGTAGTTATTAACTAGTTGTAGTAGACATTTTTGATTGTTTATCACTAGTTCTTTTCCCCACTCCCCACTTCCAAATAGGACACTGAATTTCTTGGGCAAGATTTGCTGTAAATAACCATCTGTAAGTTGTTGCGCTGTAAGCTGTCTAAACCAAACACCTTAACTCTTTCTTCCCTGCTGAGTGCTTGACTTGTTAACTAAGTTAATGGTTGGGAAAAGACAAGCTCACCTACTCTCTGGAAGTTGAGCTATTCAGATGTGGTGCCCGGAATTCTTGAAACCATTTTCTACCGTGAAGGGGCCAACCTGAATATACAGCTGACACAGAGAAGAAGGAAGTGATAAGTAGAGCCAGGGTTCTGATCAATTATTCCTGAGGACTGCCTCACATTTGGGATTTACAGTCATGGGAGTCAGTGCATTCCTAAGTTGTAAATTTTAATCCATTTTATTTCAGTTCTGTGTTACCTACAAGTTGAAAAAAAAAATCCTAAATAATACTGGCTCCTAATGCTCTTTTTCCCTAAATGAAAAATGTTTGATTCAGAACAATTTAGTATCTATTGCTAAAGGTTTGGATCCATGATTTTAACATTCTTTTGTTGAGTTCCTACTATGTGCCTGATGTTGTGGCTGGTTTCGTTTTTATAAAGATGCATAAGACATGCTCCTGCTCTTGAGGAACTCAGGTCCCATTGGGAGAATATACGTGCATTGATTATGTTATAAGCCAAAAAGTACTTAATGATAGAGGCACAGAGTGATGTGGATGCATCAAGGAAGACAACAACTGTTCTGCTTGGGGAGGTGGGAGGAGTAGGAATGTCTCAGATGAGAAGAAGGGATAGGACCTTCCAGAAAGAGAGAACTTTCTTGACAAATTGAAAAGCTATAAAAATGCACAGTGTATGTGAAGATACCTTAATATATGGCCTGAGTGTACATTGGATGTATGGTGGAGGAAGGAATAGGGAATGAGTTGAACATATTACATGCTATATGCTAGAAAATGCTGGAGATTTTAGCAAAGTTCAAGTTGTATTTTTGTCAAAAGTCTTCAGTGTAGATGTTTATGTAGATCAAAATACATCTACTCCAAGGGAGCTAGCTGTTCTCCATGTATATGAAGAATCAATGCCATATTCTCTCTTTTCAGCAACAAATTAAGAATAATTTTGAAGAAAAAGAATAAAAAGAAGATGTTTTTCATTTTAGCCTGGCATTTGGTACTACTGCAAATAAGTTAACAGTATCAGTAAAGTAGGTTAGTGATATAATGAAGCAAGAACTGAATGAGGAACTGTGAGTTCACCCTTTCGGTCTGTTTTAATTTAACATTCAAAAGACATTTATCTTCTCCATTTATCTTCTCTGGATATTGGTTCATTCATCTATAGAAAGAAGGAGGTTGTTCTCTATTTTTGAGATACCATTTCTACTTCTGGAAATGTATCATTTTATGTATTATAACCTCATGCTTTTTTTTTAACCTCAAATGTGGTTCCTGTTGGCTCTTTGAATCATTTTTATACTTGTTTGATTATGAATTCTTATGTAAGTGTTCAGGTGGAAGATGTATAGAGTGAAAGAAGATGCTTAAAGCATTGCTAGACCCTCAATTTATTGTTCTTATTAATATTTGCCCTTATGTCTTGTATAAGAAAGATGCCACTAACTCCCCCCCAATGCAGAACATATACTTTGACATATTTTAGGGATTTATTTAAGCTGAGTGCTCATTGGGCCCTATCGAGTTTCTTTTACATGGCAGTCAGTGACCATGGGACAGAATGAAACCAACTTACTGCTTTGCTTAGAATTACTGTAGAAGGACTCCTCGGGTGGGGACAAACTTAATATCCATTCTTCTCTTCCTCTCTATTAACAGATCTCTAATTTTATTTGAAACTGCAGTGAATCCAGTTAAAACCCAACATTTCCCAGGTTGTTTGCAGATAGATGTGGCCACATGATTAAGTTTTAGCTAGTGAAATATAAGTAGAAATATTATATGAGATTTCTCAGAAGTCCTAACAGGAGGTTGCAAACTTTACTTTCCTCTCACCCTCCTTCCTGCTACCTGTAATGTGGTCAGAGCTTGAGTCACCATCTTGAGTGAAGAATAACCAGCTAAGAATATTAAAGGAGCAATAGAAGAAACTTGCATCGCTGTATTACTTATCTGTAGATTTAATTTATATGAAATAGAAACAATTGGGAGGTTGGGATTAATGTGTACTCAGGGCTATATTTAAAACAGGTAACCAACAAGGACCTACTGTATAGCACAGGGATATCTGCTCAGATCTGCTCAATATCTACTCAGTATTCTGTAATAACCTAAATGGGAAAAGAATTTGAAAAAGAATAGATACTTGCATATATATAACTGAATCACTTTGCTGTACACCTGAAACTAACAACAGTGTTAATCAACTATACTCCAATATAAAATAAAAATAAAAAAAATACTTTATTGCTAAAAAAAAAATGAAATAGAAACAAACATCTATATTGTTCAAGCCATTTTGGGTTTTCTGCCAAATGTACCTGAATCTAAATCTTAACCAATACCGTGCAAAATTCAGCACCAAACTCTATCATGTTTTCTTTTTATATTTCTTAACTCTGTTCTTTTTTCTCTCTTCTCTAATTTCCTATTCCTCACCACCACCACTGCCAGCTCCATTCTTAGCCTGCCACCTTTGCTGATCACCTAGATTGTTGCAGTGGCTTCCTAAACAGTCTACACACCCCAATCTACACCTCTCCAATCTGCTTTCCACACTGTGGCCTAATCAGTATTTTCAGAAAATAAATTAGGTCAGATTATTACTCCTCTTCTAGGCTGCAATTCTTCAGAGGTCCTATGGTCTAAATAGTTTGTCTTCCCACAAATTTCATATGTTGAAATTCTGATCCCCCAGGTGAAGGTATTAGGAGGTGGGGCCTTTAGGAGATGATTAGGCTATGAGGGCAGAGCCCTGTAGGTCTGTTTTAGTTCAATATTCAAAAGACATTTATCTTCCTTGGATAAAAATGAGGGTAGAGCCCTCAAGATTGGGATTAGTGCCCTTGTAAAAGACACCCCAGGGAGCTAGCTCCTCCCTTCTGCCATGTGAGGTTACACTGAGAAGATGGCTGTCTAGGAAATAGGCTCTCACCGCTGACTCTGGTGGTGCCATGATCCTGAACTTCCCAGTCTCCAGAACTGTGAGAAATAAACGTTTGTTGTTTATAAGCCACCCAGTTTGTGGTAGTTTTGTTATAGCAGCATGAATGGACTAAGGTAAGAGGTTTTCCAATTACAGTTAGGCTAGAGGCCAAAATCCTTAACATGGTTGTATTAGTTTTCTGGGGCTGCCACAACAAAGCACCACAAACTAGGTGGCTTAAATAACAGAAATATATTTTCTCACAATTCTGGAGGCTAGAATTTTGAGATTAAAATGTTAGTGCAGTTAATGTCTTCTAAGGCCTCTCTACTTGGCTTGTAGATGGCTGTCTTCTCCCTGTCTTCACATGGTCTTCCTAGTGTGCATGTTTTTATTCTAATCTCCTTTTCTTATAAGGACACCAGTCACATTGGATTAGGGCCCACCCCAATTACATATTAATTTAATTACCTCTCTAAAGACCCTGTCTCCAAATACAGTTACATCCTGAGGTACTAGGGGGTTAGGACTTCACAATATGAATTTTGGAAGATACAATTCAGCCCATAACAATGCCCTGTAATGTCTGAATCCTGTTCCTATGTGCTTGTACGCCTTTGAAGCCCCCATGCAAAGAACACCAGGAAAACTTGCTTATTATACAAACTTTCTGGGCAAGGGAGCCTCAGTAGTGTCTTAAAAGGGAAAAGTTTGAAGAGTGCTTATAAAGGTGGTCTGGTAGGAGTTGGTTAATAAATTTGTAAACTAGGCATATAGCTGGAACAACCAATATTTCTTTTGTTATAACACAGGAGTCCATTATGGGTTGGTATTAAAAATGTTAAAGTATTTGAACTTAAAAGTATTGTTATGTTGCACGTGGTTAAGTACAATTTAAATGTTTTCATAGTCATAATAAAGTTTTACTATGTTCGGTTTCCGTGTTTTTCTATTTTATTTCTCAGTGTCCCTCTCCACTTCTGGTCCTTCTTTAGCCTAAGCTGAAGAAAAAGTCATTGCTCTCTGGACATGTGATTGATACAGATCTGTATTGCTATTCAATGGGTTGTGAGTCATTTCGATATCTTCTAGTGTCAGAGTTTCTTGCCCTTTTTGGTATCATGATCATCTGGCATGACAGTGGTGGCAGTTGCTTGGTGCAACACAAACAAACACCAAGACAAAGATTCCTATTAGAGTTTGTGAAGCACTATGAAGCTATGAATATAGACTTACCGATACAGGTCATGAAAATATTCCCCATCATTTATTTAGCTCTTCCTTATATAAGCCAGTAGCTTTCCCCTTTAATTTGGATGTTGATTTTTAAGCTTTGCCAGTGTCTGAAGATTTTGTCCCAAATCTGGTGTTTGTCAAGGATAAGGGTCTTGGCAGTAGCACGGCTAAAGAATGGAGGTGGTTCCTGGCAATTCAGAACCTTGAAATAACAGAGAGGGAAGAATGTAGCAAAGATGATAGGTCTAACTTTATCATTCACATGGGTACAAGCTGGGCAAGTCACCGAGCTTCTCTTATGGAGGAATATAATATTCTTTCCAAAAATGAGATTTGCAGGAATCTGAAAAATGTTTTGTAAAAACGCACTCCATCTCTAAAGCCACTATGATAGTTTAAGTTAACATTGCTACTCATGCCCAAAGTGAGAATAAGAAGCACTAAGTATCCAACATTCTGATAAAAGCAGCTCTCAAGTCACTAAAAATTGGCACCAGGTACCATCTCCCTGAGATTTATCAGGGACAAGGCCTAACTAGAGTCAATCACCCTGCACCCATCCTCCATTCAGCCCCCAAAACATTTAAGGAAAAGTGTGTGTAGGAGAAAGGGAGGATGCCAGAATACGCACTTCAGTAGGGAGTGTAGTACTTGTGGCGAGAGGTTGTTCCCTTCCATTTTGGAAGCAAAGAGCATGGGCTGAGGGTCCAAGAGAAATCACTGATTGTGACTGGAGATGCCTGCATGAAAAAGAATTCGGTAGATCATCTCCTGCCTGTGGCTCATCTGCTCAGGGAATGGCCTGGTTGATCTGCGCTTGTATCTATCTGATCAGAAAAGAAGAGTGTTGAAGAGAGAAGAGAAGGGTCAGAACTGGATTGGCAAAATGTGTGCGTTTCTTATAAATATAATGGATTGTGCAGATAATAGTCAGGCTCAAGCCCTCATACCAGAAGTGCACCAAAGAGGGCAGAGGTGGGTAGCTGGGTGCAGGACTAGAGCTGATGGAGGAAGGTGATCCAGAATCAGATCTTATTTTAGGGAATTCTGCAGTGGGGAGTCCCTGCAGAGCTCTTTTGAAGTATTCATGTGCAGCCCATGTGAAGGTCAGAGTATGGACACTTGTAATACAGGGAGGAGAAATAACAGCTGTCAGTGCCAGCCTACAGCATCAATGACCTGTAGGCAGAGTTATATGATCTCATCCAGGTAAGTACATGACATATGTAATTTCCCAGAATTCTTCTACCTGTCCCAATAATGACTTCGTTCAGACTTCAAGTTGAAGAGGAGGGTAAGGAGTGTTAAGACTAGACCACCCCCTCCTTTCCATATAGCTCATAAGGCCCAGACCTATTCTCATTGGAGGAAAGGGAAAACTTGGAATTGGATATGATTTTGGAGTTGTTTTTTTTTTGCAGTATGCGGGCCTCTCACTGTTGTGGCCTCTCCCTTTGTGGAGCACAGGCTCCTGGCGCGCAGGTTCAGCGGCCATGGCTCACGGGCCCAGCCGCTCCGCGGCATGTGGGATCTTCCCAGACCGGGGCACGAACCTGTGTCCCCTGCATCGGCAGGCGGACTCTCAACCACTGCGCCACCAGGGAAGCCCTGATTTTGGAGTTTTTAAAGTGGACTAGACTAAGTCTAGATAACCAGAAGTGCCTGGAGAAAAATGAAATACTTAAAACATTGTTAATGAACAAGAAAGAGGGATTTGTCAATGGATTTTTTAAATCAGAAATTGGAAAAAACTGTTTTATTTTTATACCTCCAAGAGTTGAATCAACATACTAGTTGCATAATGCCCTTCTTGCCTTGGTTTGTAGAAGTCAACACATCCTTCCTTATCTCAGAACCCTGTGCTACAGACCCTCCTCACAGTAAAAGTTGCCATGGGAGTTATGTTTCTTTTTGCACTTCATGGTCCCAAGTGGTGGTACAGTTTTTAGCTGAACAATTTCTGATTGAGTTTAGGAATAATTTTCTACCTCTATTCTACCTGACTTCTTTTCAGAAACTCATCTCAACAGTATCTCTCCCAGAGGAGTAATGAGAAAAGGTTGCAGATGTATTTTATCTAACAACTGTGAATGATTTATCATTATATTCTACATTCCCCTCTATGCTTTGTCTTGCAGCCACAATAAATCCGTAAGCAAACCATTTCTTCTCAGTCACACATGAGGTATGTTATATGCTAAGATAAGAGAAAGATTTCATGATATTGTCTCAAAGTCCTGAAATGTAATTTGCCTAACCAGAAGCCTGACACTTATTTTAGGGAGCTAAATGCTGTCTTGCATTTTTTCCTTGGGCTTTGATTTCTGTATACTGGCAGGTTTTATATCTTCAGTTTTGTAATCTTTATTATTGACAGAGAAAATAGGATAAAGTGTTGCTTTCCCATTGCCAACCATCAGGACACTATTTGTCCTCAAAGCAGATCTTTTCTCCCCCTTGTTCTTTTCCTGTTTCTGAGCATGTTAAAAAGCCTTGTTTTTGCGGCCTTGAGCTGTCTTCCCGATCAGCTCATTATGGCTTTAGCCTTTCTGTGACAATTTTTACAGAATGATACCATACTTTAATATTTATCCTTTGATGTGTACCTTGTTTATTTGTATTCTTTGGTATTCTGAAGATGTTGGATTGCTTCTAGTAAACTACTACCTCTAAACTACATTGTTTTTGCTTTTCTCATATGCCTAATTAGCCATTTTATAGTTAAGATTTCTCATTTAGGTGCCTAATCCCCTTAGGCTGTATTATTTTTTTCAGTCTCAGATACTGAGCAAATTTTCCTCCTTATCTATCATGAGCCTTAAGATGCTGCCATTACTTTCTGGCAAATTAAGATTGCTTTATTGAGGGCTTCCCTGGTGACGCAGTGGTTGAGAGTCCACCTGCCGATGCAGGGGACATGGGTTCGTGCCCCTGTCCGGGAAGATCCCACATGCCGCGGAGCGGCTGGGCCCGTGAGCCATGGCCGCTGAGCCTGTGCGTCCGGAGCCTGTGCTCCGCAACGGGAGAGGCCTCGACAGTGAGAGGCCCGCGTACCGCAAAAAAAAAAAAAAAAAAAAAAAAATGCTATGTCCACTTTCATCAGCAAGTCCCATATTAAGTGATTAAGAACACTCCTGGACAAAGAGAACCGGAAAGATTTCAGGACAGTTGTTTGATTCTGACTTCATCACAGTTGCCTGGAATGCTTATTAAATAAGCAGATGACTGGATGCTACCCAGATCCATTGAATTAAAATTTGGATTTTAAGTCTAAGAATCTGCATCTTTAATAACTGCTTTAGACAATTCTTATGCTCCCTTACGTTTGAGAACCTTTGTTTCAGAAATCATAATATCTAATGTGAGCGATGATTAACATACTTGAACAGGACATAAAATAGTGAATAAAATCATTTTTAGACAATAACTCTTTTTAATTACATTCATGGCTTAGCCCATGAGTGAACTCATAGTAGATGCTTAACATTTGTACGATATCAGTTAGTCTGTTTATGTGTTAGAGTACTTAATCACCATGGTGACCTAAGTACTTGCAGTTTTTAAAGAAATATCTTGAATTATTTTTGAATACAAAGAAAGGAACTTCTCTTTACTTTTTAGTTTTGCAATGTGACATAAACAAGTTTGTTTTTCATGATTTTAAAGCAATGAAAATCTTTGAAAGGTCTTGTGGGAGAATAAATACGTATAGGTCCTAAAATATGCTTAAAGACTGAGTTAAAAAAATGAAGACAATCCATAATCTACCCAAAGTTCCTTCTGCGTTCCCTGTCATTATCTTTAATCTCACAAAGTGCTCTACCCACTGGAAAAGGGAGGGCAGCCGATGTAATAAACATTTCACTAATCATTTAGTTGAAACTCCTAAAATCCAACGGAGGCTGATTCTACTCTGACAAAATGAAATAAAGGTTGATGCAATTTGTTAAGGTCTTAAGCCTGTTAGGAATGAATTCAGCTATATTAATCAAATAGGGTTTATTTTTCTCACGTGACAAATCTCTAGGTGGGTAAGGGCTGGTGTTGGGTCCGCTGCTCCATAGTGTCCCTATCTTTTCTATCTGTCTGCTCCACCATTTCAGCATTCTTTTTTTGACTTCAGCACTTAAGGTGTCTGCTGCAATTCCTGGCTTTATGCCGATAGCCAAGGCAGAAAGAAGGGAGGAAAGTGTGGTACTATCTATTGCTTTAAAAAAAAAAATGTTAGCAAATGAAACCTTTTCCAAAAACTTTCTACTAGATTTCCCTTTTTAACTGATGGCTTTTTGACCAGAACTCTGTCACATGCAACCTATTGTGAGCCTGGGGAAATGAGTATCTAGTTTCTGAATTCTCTAATAGACAGCAATGGAAAGGAGGGTTGGGAAATGACTTTTGAGTTGGCCAAAGAACAGCATCTGCCACAATGTCTTCTCATTCCTGGTGTCCCTGGGGCTGGACACTTTGAGAACAAGATTGCTGGGAGCTTTAAGATTGAAAAGGCATCTTAACTACCACGTAGGGCTTCCTGAAGTTCTTTCCGAACCTTGCTTCTGTATCACTTGCTGTTTATTTTGGCCCTGCACATGATGTTTCCTAAACTATTTCTTATTCTGTCTCTTTTCTGACCGTATGGTTTAGTAGTGGGGAGTATAGGATCTGGAGGTGGATGGCTCAGGTTTGAATCCCAGCTGGGCTTCTTTCTAGCTGTTGTAATGTTGAGCTGGTTATTTAACCTCTGTGGGGCTTCCTATCTTCATTTGTCAAGTGTGAATAATAATGGAACCTATCCCATAGAGTTGCTGTAAAAATTAAATGACATAACCCCATGCTCAGCATATGCTAAATGCTTGATAAATGTTAGTTTTTATTGTTAATTGGTTATTATTTTGACTTCTCTCTACATCTTACCAATATATGTAATTACAATACTTGACATATAGACGAGCTCAGCTAAGAATTCCCTTACAGTTTCTTTGTGCATAAATGACATACTTTAATGTAACTGTGTGTGTGTATTATGTTTGTGTGATTTGTGGAGGTGGAGTGCAGCTAGAATCTTTTCAGGGAAATGTCCTGGGCCCCAGGATTTCTGCCTCTTTGAAAAAAATTACTTAAGTATATTTGCAAAGACGAATTTCTAAAAAAAAAACCCCAATTTGCAAAAACAAATTTCTAACATCTTTGTGTTGTCTTTCATCAAAATGTCTGCTTCAGCAGAAAATGATGAAACATCTACGTCAAGAGGTAGTAGGATATAGCACAGGGAGATGAGCTCAGTGCTTTGTGACCGCCTGGGGGGGGGATAGGGAGGGTGGGAGGGAGGGAGACGCTAGAGGGAAGAGATATGGGAACATATGTACATGTATAACTGATTCACTTTGTTATAAAGCAGAAACTAACACACCATTGTAAACCAATTATACTCCAATAAAGATGTTAAAAAAAATCCATTAAAAAAAAAAAAAAAGAGGTAGTTGGAGAAGCTAGTAAAGGAAGGGACGTACACACCTCTGCCTCAGCCCTGGGGGAAGGCGGAACCTAGGCCCTAAGCAGAGCCGCTGCTGATAGCTGCAGGCTGATCTTCATGTTCTCTCTTCTCCCCTGGAAAGAGAAGGTTTTACTTTGAAACCTCTTTGTGAAAGTGTCTAAAAATAAAGACTTACTCCATCCTAAAAAAAAAAATTTTTTTACCTGGCATTATTTCTCCTGACATATAACCTTCAGGGACATTGGGATTGAGAGGAGGTAGTGGCAGATACTGTTCTCTGGCCAACTCAAAAGTCATCTCCCAACTGTCCTTTCCATTGCTGTCTATTAGAGAATCAAAAAACTGGATACTCATGTTACCAGGCTCACATTATTTCTCCTGACATATAGCATAATACTCTCCATCATTTTGTTAGTGCTTTCCCAATTGTTTATTTTTATGGAGTAGGTATTGATAGAAGATAAAATTGTATCCCCAGAATATTGTTTTTCAAGAACAAAATACATGGTTTAGGGGGAAGAATAATCCAGCTGAAGAACGGTTGGTAGGAAGGTGAATGTGCCTCAGTGGAGAGGAGGATGCTGATTAGAAATGTGGAGGCAACTCTGAGGCAAACTGTTAACTTTACAATTTTACTCCTGCTCAGCTCTGGTTTCATCTTTTGATTAAGAGGTACTCGCTTTATGATTTACAGAACATTCTTTCTGCCCTTTGGTATTTAAGTAATTGAAGTTAATCTCTTTGAAAAAGATCTCAGTTGAATTAATGTAAGATTGAAAAAATCATTAAGAGAAAATTGATAAGAGAAAACACTTTAGGGTGAGTAACACAGATATTACAGTCTTAGCACCTGTAATCTGACCCAATAGACAGAATAAGCTCTAGCAAAGTAGGGAGTATGGGCCAAATGTTCAGCTTCTCTCATTAAAAAACAGGATTATGCAACAGTATAGATTTTGCAAGGCTATCGTTTTAAGAAGGAATTAAGCAGAATTTGTTTATCTGCCTTATCATCATACCACAAATTCAGCCTGGAGGACTCAGCTCCTAGATGTCTTCTGAAATGTGGAAGAAATATCCGTGCTCCTTATAAAAGCTTAGCCAGAGATTGGAGTCTGAAAGATGGAGAGGAGAAAAGAAAGAAAAGAGACGGAATGACTCGGGGAGGAAAGTAAAGCCATAGGGCTTTTGCATCCTGATTTTCTGTCTTTAGTTTTTGGTTTCCAAGGGGATGATGCAAGGCACAGAGAAAGAGCAGCACCTTTTTACCTGTTCCTCCATTTGTAGAGTGACAGTCCAATTAATCATCCAGAGTGCAACATTTTTTAGAGTGAAACAAATCCCACTGAGACAATTGGCAAAATTGATGATTTTTTCGGACAACTAGTACATGTGGTTAACCTACTCTGTACCAAGAAGGTGTGCATAACCAACCTACTTTAGAGAATATGGTGCCTCCTGATAGAGTGAGTGCCCAGATGGCCCTCTTGTGTGTCTCTCTTCTGTGTGGTTTTATTTTTTTAACTTTTTTAAAATTGAGGTATAGTTAATGTACGACATTGTGTTAGTTTTAAGCAATTCAGTTATACGTATATATATGTATGTCTGTTTCTGTTTCGTAAATAAGTTCATTTGTGTTATATTTTAAATTCCACATATTAGTGATATCATGTATTTGTCTTTCTCTGACTTACTTCACTTAATATAATCTCTATGCCAAGAATGTTTATGGTAGAGTCTTGTTAAAGTATATTAATTACAACTTTTAACAAAAGTGATTTCTATTTCACAGAGAAAATTCAGGGGCTGGATTATTATCACTGTCACAGACTAGCATTTTATTTTTTACAATTTTATTTATTTTATTCTTGCAGTTTTTTCTTCTTTTTCTTTTTTTTATTGGAGTATAGTTGCTTTACACTGCTGTGTCATTTTCTGCTGTACAGCAAAGTGTATCAGCCATACGTATACATATATCCCCTCTTTTTTTGGATTTCCTTCCCATTTAGGTCACCACAGAGCACGGAGTAGAGTGCCCTGTGCTATAAAGTAGGTTCTCATTCATTATCTATTTTATACACAATAGTGTATATATGTCAAGCAGAGCTTATAAACACATTAAACAACGTTCTACAGACACAGATAGCCCTTATATAACTTCTCAAAATAGACTAGAAAATATAGCCTCTCTGTTTATAGTGATAAACATAAGCAAAAGTACATGAACCTAAAACTCTATTTAGTAATCATCTACTGTTCTGTCTTGCTTAGAAATCATCTTGGCATCAAGTTAATAACCATTAATTAACTCAGCTTCATAGTAGTCCTAAATAAAGATCTTGCACATTAATCTTCTAGCTTACATAATATAAAATATAATTACTGTTGAAACAAAAGTTTCAGAATAATGAATCAATTTGGTTAAATGCCAATTTACATTTTTCAAAGCTTTACACAGTAAGTAGATGTAGCAGCAGCTTATTTCATCAGTAATCCTGTGTAAGTTTAGGAAGAACATGCTCAAATAAATGGAAAATGTAAGCTCATATTATACTTAAGAAGACATAGCTATTTTTATTAAATAGAAATAATAGACATCTTTTTAAAATTTTATTTATTTATTTTTGGGTGCACTGGGTCTTCGTTGCTGCGCGCAGGGTTCCTCTAGTTGCGGTGAGCGGGGGCTACTCTTCATTGTGGTGCACCAGCTTCTCATTGCCGTGGCTTCTCTTGTTGCAGAGCATGGGCTCTAGGCACATGGGCTTCAGTAGTTGTGGCATGTGGGCTCAGTAGTTGTGGCTCGCGGGCTGTACAGCGCAGGCTCAGTAGTTGTGGCACGTGGGCTTAATTGCTGTGTGGCATGTGGGATCTTCCCTGACCTGGGGCTCGAACCCGTGTCCCCTGCATTGGCAGGCAGATTCTTAACCACTGCGCCACCAGGGAAGTCCCTAGACTTCTTACTTGCAAAATTTTACCTAAAGTATGGGAACTTGGATTCTTAAAACATTTGAGTCAACTTTCTATGAGAATACTCTTTTTTTTTTTTTTTTTAGCGTTTTGCAAGTAATAGCTTAATGACCTTACTTTCTAGGAATTTTTAGGAAGATTCAGTATATACGCACTCATTTATCTCCATAAGCCACTAAGAAGTGCTCCTTAATCTTTAGAGACTTTTCTTTGAGTGTTCCTTCTGAGCACCTCATTGATTAATCATTTCATTTTTAACATATTTTCTCTATTTTCTTAGTCAACAGAGAAAAAATTACCGCCATGTTCTTTCTGTTTAGAGTATCTACAGGTATCTTTATTAAGAGACTCCCCTTCTTTAGGGTTGAATGACTGATTTGGAGCATGTAGTTATTTTATCTGTAAGGGCATACATTCATTCAGGATTCTATATTTTTTATTGATATAACTGACATATATTGGTTTCAAGTGTACAATATAATGATTTGATATTTGTCTATATTGTGAAACAATCACCACAATAAGTCTAGTTAACATCTGTCATCATAGTTATAAAAAATATTTTTTTCTTGTGATGAGGACTTTTAATATCTACTCTCTTAGCAAATTTCAAATATGTGATACAGTATTATTAACTATAGTCACCATGCTCTACATTACATCCCCATGACTTATTTATTTTATAACTGGAAGTTTGTACCTTTTTGAGCCCCTTCACACATTTTGCCCAACCCTCATCCTCACTTCTGGCAACCAGCAATCCGTTCTCTGTATCTGTGAGCATGATTTTGTTTGTTTGCTTGTTTGATGTAGATCCCACATGTAAGTGAGATCATACTGTATTTGTCTTTCTCTGTCTGACTTATCTCACTTAGAATAATGGCCTTAAGGTCCATCCATGTTGTTGTAAATGGCAAGATTTCCTTCTTTTTTATGGCTGAATAATATTGTATATACTATACATGCGTATATATAGTATATACATATACTAGTATATGTATACACATAGTATATACATATTGTGTGTGTGTGTGTGTGTGTGTGTGTGTGTAAAACATTTGCTTTATCCATTTATGCATTGATGGACATTGTTTCTGTAGCTTGGCTATTGTAAATAATGCTGCAATGAACATGGGGTTGCATGTATCTTTTTGAATTAGTCTTTTTATTTTCTTCAGATAAATTCCCAGATGTGGAATTACTGGATCATATGGTAGTTATATTTTTAGTTTTTTGAGGAAACTCCATGCTATTTTCCATAATGACTGCGCCATTTACATTCTCACCAACATTGCACAAGGGTTCCATTTTCTCCACATTCTCACCAAGACTTGTTATTTCTTGTCTTTTTGGTAATACCCATTTTGGCAGGTGTGAGGTGATATCTCATTGTGGTTTTGGTTTGCATTTCCCTGATGATTAGTGATGCTGAGCATTTTTTCATGTGCCTAGTGGCGATCTGTATGTCTTCTTTGGAAAAATGTCTATTCAGATATTCTGTACATTTTGTAATTGGATTTTTTTTTTGCTATTGAGTTGTATGAGTTCTTTATATAATTTAGATATTAACCTCTTATCAGATATATGATTTGCAGAATTTTTCTCCCATTCAATAGGTTGCTTTTCATGTTTCCTTAGCTGTGCAAAGCTTTTCAGTTTGATATAGTCCCACTTGTTTATTTTTGCTTTTGTTGCCTTTGCTTTTGGAGTCAAATCCAAAAAATAATTGCTAAGACTGATGTCAAGGAGCTTACCACCTATGTGTTCTTCTAGGAGTTCTATGGTTTCAGGTCTTACATTCAAGTCTTTAATCCATTTGGAGTTAATTTTTGTGTATGTTATAAGACAGTGGTCTAGTTTCATTCTTTTGCATGCAGCTGTCCAGTTTTCCAAACACCACTTATTGGAAAGACTGTCCTTTCCACACTGTATATTCTTTACTCTTTTGTTGTAAATTAATTGACTATACATTTGTGGGTTTATTTCCGGACTCTCTATTCTGTTCCGTTGATCTTTGTTTTTGCTTTTATGCTAGCACCATACTGTTTTGTAATGTAGTTTGAAATCAGGGAGCATGGATTCTACTTTTTTTTCAGCATAAGGTGTTTTCAAAATGCTCATTTCAAAATTCTCTCCTTCCATCTTTTTCCATATGAATTTTCCTCTTACTAATGAACAATAGGAATGACAAGAAGAAGCATAGACAAATAATCCTAGTAACAAAGCAAATTTCTACTAAGGATAAGCATTTTTTTCAAAACTGGTCAGACACCCTTTCTTCAGGTAGAATTCGTGCTTCTTACATGCACTCCATGCACCTGGAATGGGAGTAGAAGGCATGGATAAGTGAAAGAGCATGACGTGTTAGTGAATGAGTGGCAGTTTGTATGTCCAGAGTGGCAGGTTTAAGGAGAATGTGAAAGATTAGCCTAGAGAGTAAGCTGGGAGCAAATCATGAAGGTTAAGGGTTTTGACTCATCACAAAGGCAGTTGAGAACAGTAGAAGAATTTTGTGTTAGAATAATGAAATTGGAAAATAGTTTGTAGGCAGATATCTGGATGAGACACAATAAAGGAAGAAACCAAGGTAATGATAGTGGGGAGTCTGAGCTTGAGTCAGATATGAGAAAGATGGAGACTGACTTCTTGATTGATTGGACTTATGAGGTTAGGGAAAGGCAGAAGTTTAGGATAATTCCTAGGTTCCTGACTTTAACAACTAGGTGAGTAGTGAGATAAGGCATACAAGAGAAGAAATATAGAACCAAGGCAAGTTCAGTTTTCAACATACTGAGTTTAAGTTGCCTATGTATCATCCAGGTGGAGATGTTTGATAGAGAAATCATATATATCACACCTATTTGAGAATAGACAAAGAACCCTTGGAAAATTCTCCTCTAAGCCTAGGCTTCTTTTGACATGCCATGTAATAATCTTCACCTGTAAAAATTGAGAAGGGAGTCTTTCCAGGCTTGTATTATTTTGTTACCCCCAAACAGTTTATATGTTACAATAAGGCAGGGAGAACAAAGGCCTGGAATATTCTGCAAAGTCTTTATATCTGGCCCTTTGTTAGAATTCCTGCATGATTTCTTTATTTCTATTACTGACTGGAGAAAGTTTGCCTCTCAGTGCCCAAAATGAAAAAAGAAAAGTAATTAAATGTCATCACTGTCAGTCATCTCAAAGGTGAAAGAGGAAGGCGGGTCTGGCCTATGGAGTTTGACTTCAGCTGATGTTTTTTTTTTACTCCTCCTAAGGCTTGATGGGGTAGGAGAGAAGGGGGTATTATAAACACTTTGTAAATAATAATTTTGAATTTACAGAAAAGTTACAAATGATAATACACAGGGTTCTTTTGTACCCCTGAGCCGGTTTTCCCTATTGTTAACATTACATTACTATGGTATATTTGTCACATATGAGGAACCAACATTGAAATATTACTAGTAACTAAATCTACACTTTTTTTTTCAGATTTCACTAGTTGTTCCTTTATGTTCTTTTTATGTTCCATGATCCCATCTAGGATGCCACATTGCATTTAATTGTCATGTCTCCTTAGCATTCTGAGGAGTACTGGTTAGGTATTTTGTAGAATATCCCTCAGTTTGGGTTTGTCTGATGTTTTTTCCTTTTATTAGAATGAGTTTACAGGTTTAAGGAAGGTAGATCACAGAGGTGAATTGCATTCTCATCACATCCTATCAAGAGTATGTTAACCTTGATAAGTGGGCGGAAGTAGTCAGGGTTTTTTGTTTTTTTTTTCTGTCAGGATTCTCTACTGCAAAGTTTTACTTTTAGTACTCTACTTCTTGGAAGCAAGTCACTAAGCACAGAAAACACTCAAGCGTGGCGGGGAAGGGAAGGCTAAGCTTTACTTCCTGGAGTGGAGAAAGTATCTATATAACTTGAAATTCATCTGTACTGGAGATTTGTCTCTTTTCTTTTCCTTCCTTCTTTTATCCCTTCCCCGCCCCCTCCATGGTGAGATGGAACAAATGTAGAAGATAGTTTCAAGAAGCAGAGTAGAGAACAAATATAAATTGTTTGTTGATAGCTTCAAGAAGGCTTCATAAAATTCTGGGAAAATATGAATCAGTGATACATAAATAAGTTTATGGTAAGGCAGGGGAATTTTGGTTTCCAATGACACTGCAGTTATCATCAGAGGGTCATAAAAGTTGAAAGCAATTTGATTGCCTTTATGTTCAAGAAGAAATATTGAGGAGTTGACTACTTAAAAATGAAGACCATGAAACAGAAAATAATTAAATGCAAAAATAAACAATGGTATACATAAATTCTTTTTATGGTCAAGGGAGAGAATGTCTTAAGAAAAAGGATTGGGAAGAAAAATATTCTTGACAGGTGATGGAGATGAAGGTGTGGTTGGGGATGCTGGTAACTGGATTGCAGAGCTTGTCCCTGTCTCCATGACTTAACTTCTGGGATTTCTCACCAATTTTACCACATTCCTACCTTCGAGCAGTTGCGTTTCCACTTTAAAATATACCTAAGTGTAGAAAAATTGCTTTCGTTTCATGATTTAAATTACTTGCTTTAATATCTTGGAACACATGGTACTTATGTGGAAGACTACAGAGAATACCAGGGACCTAGGCAACCTGGCCTTGAAGATCCTGCTCTCTTACCTTTAGATTATAGTTCACAACTTCATGAGTTGCTAGCCTCTCTCCAAAGAGCTATGCCTTTTTTAATGCTGTCCAAGATGCCACTCATAGCACTGTGTACGAAGTGTCTAGAATCATATCTAGAGCATATTAAATAGTCAAGAGATATTTGTTGAATGAACGAACGTATGAATAAGTGAATTATTCCTATGTCATCTTTTAGTACTTTAGAAAGATGCTGTCCCATAGTATTAGCATCCTTGAATATCACATTATAGCTCTTGGGATTTTAGATTTTGGATCTATCCTTTTCCAAACTTTTACTCTTTTACTCTTTCTCTTCCTTTATTTTCTCCTTATGTGTATGTCTCTCTTGCTCTCCATATTGTCCTGTGTTTCTTTATAAAGTGTTTGACAAAATTGTTTACTTTGCTTCTTGCCTATCTTCAACTTAAAAAATTCTACTTTCAGATTTTTCTATATTTCTTCCCAGTCTGTTTTCTAAAATAGATCTGTGTGATAAATATTTTGGAGGAGGTATTCTTTTCCACCATAACAAGGAATAGGAGAATTTAAGTGTTACAATTATAATTTCTATGGAATATGTTTTACTTATTAGTACTCCATTAAAAACCAAACAGTTGTTCCTATTAACTTGATGCTACTTGTTAGTTTAAATGAGGAAATTGACTCTGGATATTGGGAAAATCCATGGTAAATCTGTAATGCTACTTGCCTGTGCTTCGCCAAAGATTTACTAGGGAACACTTGTTACAGATTGGGCTTCACATGTTTTTCCTTGAGTCCCATAAACATCTTCCTTCTTTCTGAATGTATTTAGATTAGCAAAACACTTGGTGGATGTCCACCATATAGATCAATGTCAGTACCAAACACATAAGATTTTCATTTAATCGAGGAGAAAGATGCAAAGTGATCCAGTGATTTATCTCTGTTTCCATAGTTAGTGACAAAAATAGGGTTAGAATCTGTCTCTTTGGACTCCGAGTACTTTTCCCCACTGTATACATGGAAGAAGCTGGTTTTTTTGTAATTGGAGAATATTTGCTCTCCTTTGGCATCCTCGTGGCTTGAACAATAATTCATGGTTCTTTTTCTGTTTTCTTTCTCTCAGTCTGGAATCCCTAAGATCCCAAAAGATACACTTCGGTCATGATGACCTCCAAACCCGAAACTGTGTTTCTCTGAGCTCCGAGTTTTGGGGTAAAAATCTCTATGTATGTTAAGGGTAAATTATTTAAAAATTCTCCTTAGTATTTGCAATAAGAATTAAAGTTAAGGAAGTTAGGCCTAACGACATTTGAAGTGAGCTTTAAATTGGATTTTTAATATTTAGAAATATTTTAATTATTTAACCACTGGCTACTAATTTAAAATAAAGTATACATGAATAAATACAACATTAGACCATCAAAAGCCAAGGAACCTAACCATTAAGACAAACCTGGGAGAATCGTGGGAAGTTTTGCAGGTACTGAAGATTTTGAATTGAAAAAAAGAAATTAGAATGTGTGGTATTTGAGTAGATTCTTAGATGTAAGAGAAAATAGTTTTTGCAGATCTTTCAAATTCCAGAAAAAAATTCATACCTGTGTATGAGAGAAAACCTTTTCTAAAAGATCTTTTAAATTGATTTCCCCATTGAGAGAATAACTTTTCTAATAATATCTGACTTTGAATAGATTGTGAGTGTAAGGTGACTTCTGAAAAGTCTACCAAGATTGTATTGTACAAGAGATTTATTTATAGGGTTAAATTTGTGTAAAAATTTTTCTGTCATCTCATATAAATTAATTTTATAAATGGAAATTAAAGTTTTAGTGTTTACTATTGAATAATGATATAACTATTAGAATGGCTAAAGTTAAAAAAAAAAACCCTGACAACAATAAATATTGTCAATGATGTGGAGGAACTGGAAGCCTCATACATTGAAAACGTTGCAACTATTGTACTTTGGAAAACACTTTGGTAACTAAGAAGTTAAATGGAGTATTTACTATGCCATTTTATTTAAAGGACTTGAGCATCTGTGGATTTTGGTATCCTCGGGGGTCCTGGAACCAACCCCCCATGGATACCAAGGGACAACTGTACTTGAATGAAACAACTTTTGAGGAGAGCAGTATCTAATAAACAATTTTAGGATTTTTATTGAGACCTCATTCTGACCCTTTTATATTTATTAAAGTTCATTTCATATATATATGTGATTGTGTGAGGTTTTTTTCTATCTTGCATAGGTATGTGTGTACATATACATGTATGTGTGCTTCTGGGCACGCATATGTGTATGCTCACAAATGTGTGTGTGTGTGCATGCACGTGTGCACGGGTGTGTAATCCAGTAAAGATCAATGCTCTTGATTAGATAATCTCTTTGAGGGCTAAAGACAACAAAAGCATAGCCATGAGAACTTGTATCCCAGCAATCTATATACATTTTGGTGATATTTGACTTCCTTAGGATGTAAAATATAGTTTCTAGTCCATAATATTTATTAAATATCTTATAAGGATAGTCAGTCTTAGCTGACATCCAGGTTATTATAGCATTAGCATTCTTCAAGGAGACACAACTAGAAACATCTTCATCATCAATTATTCATTTTATCATTTAAAAATATTTATTGTGTGATCTGTTTCCTAGTACTGTGTTATTTGTTGAAGATACAGTGGAGAACAAAACAGATATATGTTATTTATTATGCTGTAACAAATCATCCTGAAACTTTGTGGTTTAACAAACAACCATTTCATTTACTCACGATTCTGTGGGTCAGCAGTTTGGCTTTGGGAACTAAGCTCAGCTGAATGGTTTTTCTGTTGGTTTCATCGGGGGTTCTTCATGTAACTGTAGTCAGCAGGTGGCTAAGTTGGGAGCTGGTTGATCTAAGGGGTCTCAGGGGAGATAGCTTGTCTCTTCTCCACATGGTCTCATTGTTAAAGAGGCTAGCCTGGCTTCTTTATATGGTGCCAGAAGGATTCCCAATGAACAGCAAGGCAGCCAAGCTGGAGAATGAAAAATATCTTTAAATCCTCTGCTTGTATTACATTTGCTGGTGTCTCATCAGCCAAAACATGTCACACTGCCAATGGCTGAGCTCAGGGTTAATGTGGAGGGGACTTCACAAGAACATGGATACAAGGAGGTGTCATTCATTAAAGGCCATTACTATAATAATCTACCATAATCAGCAGCTCTTTTCCCCACATTAAATGTATAGACCTCAATTCCATCATTCAGCTGTTTAATTTTTTCTTTAAAATTATTTATTCCCTTCTTTCCATTCCATATGCCTCTGCCTTAGTTCACATTATTAGTTGACATTTTTACTTTCCTGGACTCTTAGAAACGCCTCTGAATTCATTTCTCTATGTTTATTCTTTTTCCTTTCTAAGCCCACTCCACCTTCATTCCACCACTGGAGTTATTTACTTAAAACTGGATTTATTTTAGCATTATGGGTGGTTTGTGCTTTGGACTCAGACTGACTGTGATAGGAATCTCTCCTTGGTCACATCGCTGCTTGATCTTGTATGAATCATTTAAACAAGTTTACTTGTGTTTAAAATAGGTATATAATTAGGAATTAATACATAATTAAACAATGAAATGATATATGAAATATCTTAGCACAGTACCTGATGTGTAACAGTCAAGGTATTAATTTTAGAAAAATTACAGGGCCAGTTCAGTGAAATTAGATCAAGGCTGAATTCTTCTTTCAAGGAATGAGATGGTTTCCATTTCCTTTTTGAGGATATAAGACACTTGGTATGGAATGGGGAGGTCAGAAAAGAAGAAGCAATTGGTATTGTATTGCTGATTTAAGGCACATGAAGCTGTCAAAGTGATGAGGAAGTTAGAGTAACACAGTCATCTCATACACAGATATACTTTCTGGCTCCCGACTCAAATGTACATTATTTAGGCATATTGACAGAGAGAAACAAAACCCAAAGAAATGTAGTATGGGACCAACTCATGAATAAAATGTATATGATATACCTTTTATGAATTCATTTGATGTAACAAAAGATTCAGCTTGTTTTTTTTTTTTAATAAAGTTATTTATTTTATTTATTTATTTTTGGCTGTGTTGGGTCTTCGTTGTGGTGAGTGGGCTTCTCATGTGGTGGCATCTCTTGTTGCAGAGCACGGGCTCTAGGCATGTGGGCTTCAGTAGTTGTGTCATGCAGGCTCAGTAGTTGTGGCTCGCAGGCTTAGTAGTTGTGGCTCGCTGGCTCTAGAGCACAGGCTCAGTAATTGTGGTGCATGGGCTTAGTTGCTCTGTGGCATGTGGGATCTTCCCGGACCAGGGATCGAACCCATGTCCCCTGCATTGGTAGGCAGATTCTCAACCACTGTGCCACCAGGGAAGCCCAAGATTCAGCTTTTTAAAATAGCAAAACAAAAGCAAAACTAGCAAAACAAAAGCAAAACAAACAAAACCCCAAACACTCAGTATTTAATTCCAAGAGAGTTTTAAAATAGATAACCCAAGATGTGGCACATATATACAATGGAATATTAGCCATAAAAAGAAATGAAACGGTTATTTGTAGTGAGGTGGATGGACCTAGAGTCTGTCATACAGAGTGAAGGAAGTCAGAAAGAGTAAAACAAATACTGTATGCTAACACATATATATGGAATCAAAAAAAAAAAAAAAAGGTTCTGAAGAACCTAGGAGCAGGACAGGAATAAAGATGCAGACGTAGAGAATGGACTTGAGGACATGGGGAGGGGGAAGGGTAAGCTGGGACAAAGTGAGAGAGTAGCATTGACGTATGTACACTACCAAATGTAAAATAGATAGCTAGTGGGAAGCAGCTCCCATGTTTGTCATATTATAAGCAAATGCAAATGACTCTCTCCTTGTCCATCCAACTTAATGATTTCAAAATATCAGTTTCAGAACTGTTCCTTCTAATACTTAAGGCTAATCTAATAGATTCTAAACAGAGGTTACAAACTCAAATGCCCCAGGTGCCAGCAGGAGACATTAGAAAGCCACCCCATTGGAGTGGGCACTCTGTCTAGACTGAGTTCATGCCCTGTTTATAGAAGGCAAATGCTTGCTGTTGTCTGGGAATGGCAATAAGTGAATCTCCAATATTATTAAGTAGTCTGATTTTGAAAGAAAAGACAGAAATGTTGATGTCTTTATTTCTACATTGTTAAATTTCAACTACTTACAATTTATAAAGGTGCCTTGTAAATTAAATTAAACTGATTGGTAGGCCAGAGTCAGCTGTTGGTCTGCCACTTTGCAACTATAGTAAAATAGGGCAGCTATAACTATTTTTCTGATTGAGTGCAGTCTCTTCTTCCCCTGCCCTGGATTCACTTATTTTTTCAACCACATATTTTGCTCAGGTCTGGGCTTCCTGTCTGAGAAGCCCTCTGTGACCTTGCCTGACTCTGCCATCCTAGCTTAGCCTGCTTCTCCCATTAAAGTGGCTTTCTTGCAGTCCACTGAACAGCTTTGGCAATGTTTTGCCGTACAGTTTTGCTCCTGAAGTTGCGTCTACAACTGTGTCACATAGTGCAAAGAGACCGGATTTGGATTTAGATAAACTTGTGTTTTCATCCTAGCTCAGCTACATTCTCTTTTTGAGCTTCTAGTTGTTTCTTTACCCCTCTGAATCTTAGAATCCTGACTCTACAATAGTATTAACATTCTGAAGTCTAAATAAAATAATGTAATGAAATACCTAACATAGTGCTTGACACATAATATGTGGGCAATAAAATATGCTCCTGCAATTATAGATCCAAGCTCTCATTTTTAATTATCTCACTCACATTCTATATTCATCTTAATGTCTTCTCTGTCAAGCCACTCCCTCCTCTCTGAACTGTTGTAGACCTTATTTTCTCCATGGTATATTTGCCATCTTGAACAATTATGTAACTTCTGTGCCAACTTTTCCCATACTTGTCATCACTCTAACCACAATGTAAACTTCTGAAGACAGAAATAGCAATAAACCATTTTGAGTTTCTTGGAATACCTTATAGTCTTTTATACATTCTCTATATCTAGGTATATGCCAACTAGTTTCTCTAGGTCTTAGAGCCTCCAAATTGTAGGATAGAAAGAAATCTTAGAGATTATTACTCCAACTGATCATTTTATAGCTGAGGAAATTAAGTCCTCCTATCAAGGTGCCATGGATGGGGAGGGACAGCACTGTAGAACTGGAGTTAAACATTAAAACATTTCAATCTGTTCACTCTTAGAATAATCTTAGTGTAATGATTCATAGCATTGGCTCTGGAGTGAAATATTCCATTTTAACTCCTCCCCTTACCAGCTGTGTGAACTTGGGCAAGTTATATAATATTTATGAGCTTCAGTTTCTTAATTTCTCAAGAGGGGTTATTAAAACCTAAGGGTTTTTTTGAGCATAAATGAGGTAAAATATGTAAAGCATTCAGCACAGTGCTGGTATATACTAAACATTTCAGTACATTCTTCAATGATGATAAAAATGAGAATGATACCAGTTCTGCTGATGTATTTATGTTTGCTGACTCTGTCATTTAGGGAATTAGAAAATGATTGTTGCTATCCTTTGTTTTAAAGACTCTGCACCTTTACAACATAATAAATTATTTTTCAACCTTTGGTTCTTCAGGTTGAAAAGTTTCGGCTCACATAATCTTTCCCAAGATATAAGATTTTCAAACCCGTAATATTTTTATAGCTCTCCTATAAACTTTCTTTACAACTTTTTCTCATTCTTTAGAATAAAGTACATTGTATTTTAAAGCAGGGTTATTGCACTCATTGTTGGTATGTTCTAACTCATTGTTTATAATGATTGTTTTAACTATCTTTGAATCAGAGTTTTTGGTTTGTATTTATTTTGATTTGCTATTATTATGACCTTTTGATGGTTGTAATACCAACTTGCTGAATACTTCTGCTGAAGAAGTATTAAGTAACCACTAGTCTGTATTCCCATTTTAAAGTGTTACTGGTATAAACATTTCTTGATACTCTGGAATACTGAAGATTCTTTCTGCCAAACATAAATAGATTTTCAGAAAGCTAGACCCTGAGCTCTGCAAGAAGACACAGTAGGCCATTCAGAATAGAGAGATCCATTTAGTTCAGAAGTAGCTTTCATTGTCACGTAAATATTGTCAAGTAAACAGTACATCAGTAGCCTCAAGCATGTACTTCCTGTGTGAAAGGCTGAGACTTTGGAAGTTTGAGGGAATAGATTAGATTTCTCAACCTCTTCCTTTCCAGTGTGATTTCCTTACACTTTTTTTCTACTCTTCCCATTAATAATCCATAACAGTTAGCTCTGTCTATTAAAATACTCAATAAATATTTTTTTAATAAATGAATCAATAAATAAATGTATAATATCCTAACAATTTCTTCACTTCTGTCACAATTCTGTCTATTCCCATTTTAGACATCAAGGATATTTACACATGCTACTAATGTACAAAATACTATATTTTTCTGTTAAATGAACACATACTCTAATTCTTTAGTCTATTGAGATGCTTGAAAAAATATGACCTTTCTGGTCTAGACTTTTGTGAAAAATGTGTATTAGCTGGATCCCCCCAAATCTGGCATATTTTGAAAATAATGAGCTCAAAGGGAAGAAATGCCTCAAATCCCCAAAACACAACTTGAAGTACTGTCATTAAATTGTGATTTGCTGGCAGAGGAAGGCAGAGGGAACAGCAGTGTGCCATACAGAAAATATAAATGGAACGGACTATTTTCATAGAAAATAGAGATGGAGTGGACCAGCAAAGTCAAGGCAAGTCATCAAAGCGATCAAATGGATGGATCTAGAGGGTAATTTAAGAGCACAGGCTTTGGAATCAGAATGCCTGAATTTGAACTCTCTTTTATACCACTTGCTAGCAATATACTAGCTATGCGCAAACTTCTCCTGTTTTAGTTTCTGATCAGTATGGTGGGAATAATAGTACTTACCTCATATGGTGGTTGTAAGGATTAAGAAGGCACATAAAGTACATAATAGAATACCTGGCACATACTAAGAATTGTTCTTTTTATAGAGGCTATAAATCAGAGGATTCTCACACTTGAGATTTGTAAGGCTTCTCTGGTGAACTCACGTATATAGAGCAAGATCATTGGAAGCATCTTTGCATATAATTTTGTGAGATGAATATATTATTGATTATAGCTTTCAAGATCACATAGCTATTAAGCCTTAACTAAATTATTCTTACTTTCTCTCCTTTCTCCTCCCCTCCCTTCCTTCTTTCCTTCCTTCCTCCCTTCTTCCCTCCTTCCCACCTTTTCTTCCTGCCTTCCTTCTTCCTTTTTCCCTGTCTTCCTTTCTCCCTTCATTTTTACCAGCATTTACTACTTAACGAATATGTTCCAGATTATCCTAGGTACTGAGAATACTTGCTTTCTTTCTGTCATTAATCTCTCTCTTTTTCTATTTGTCATCAGCCTAAATATATGTATGAAAAGGGAGTGGCTAATTCTAATTGAGTCATTAAAAGGCTTCATAAAAGAAATAATGCTTAAATTAAGCCTTGATTTTTGTGTTCTCCAGTTGGCTGGTAGACTGAGGAATGGAATGGGGAAACATGAAACGGTAGAAGGTGCAGAATTACAAGGGACAGAGGCGTGAAATAACACGGTGGTATTTAGTGGTATGGATAGAAAAAAATGACTTCATTGAAGATTTTGGACATTATCTTGAAGATCATAGTGTTTTCAGTGGGAGAGTGACATGATCAGGTTCACCTTCTGGCAACAGTATAGAAGATGGATTAGAAGCAGGAGGAAGATTTAAGCATATTACGGTAATAGTTCCAATGAAATACTCTCTAGTCAGAAGTAGTCAGGATGAAGAGAGTAAATAGGTGCTGGAAAGGGAAAATAGGCAGGATTTGATAACCACTTAAACGTACAATAATTATATGCCATCTATCAGACTATGTTTGCCTGTGGGAAGCCAAGAGCTGATTCCCATGTACACATGCTTGACTCTCCTTGACACAGGGGTGATTCAAGGTCTCTGCCTCCACCTGGTACTGAATAACCTCCTTCCCCCACTGTTGTTCTAATAAATATCACCAACATTGCTGGGGTCTCATTTGTGGCTTTAGCTGTTCTTGCCCCTTCCCTTGGTCTAATTTTTGTGGCTGTTTCTGCTGGTTCTAGTTCAACACCATTATTACTGTTGCTGCTTTTGCTGGCTCCACTGCCACCATGGTCACGGGCAGTCCCCAGATTTTCCAGGACTGTTGTGCTGATCATATTTGAAGTCTCCAGCTCATCTGCAGTAGCTGGCCCTGATCTTGTTTTACTATGAACATGGAATGTAGAAAAATAATGGGCTTTTCAACCAATAAAATTGAGATTTCATTCTTAACTCTACCACCTACTAATTTTGTGACACTTTGGATAAGTTACTCAAACTCTGAGTCTTATTTTCTTTATCCTTAAAATTAGGATCCTATCATATAGGATTGTTCTGAGGATTCAATGACTTCATGTAATTAAAATTCCTGACATACTGTTTATATATAGCGTGGCATAGGGTAACTACTTTTTATTACTTACTTAATACTTACCACGGGCCTACTTGAGTTCTATCACCACTTTTACTCTGTTCTACCTACCAAAGCTGGCTGCAATTTTGTTTCCCCAAGGCTCTTGCTTCCCCAAAGTTCTTCTTGTGGATAACAGGTTAAAGAGATCATTTACATAACTCCAACTTGAACAATATCTGTAATATATGGTTGCCTGATACATGTTAATATCTCTCCCATCCCTGTTGTGGCATACTCTCATTGGGTTGCTTTGCCTTAGGGTGGTTTTCCGCAGATTCTGTCCTTTGGTACTGTAATCATCTATTTGCATTCTCTTGTGGAGGTCTGAATCTCAATGTACACTGTACCGTAAATATAACATTTACAGTGCTTTGTATCATATGAGACAATATTGATGTAGATACTGACAGGAGGACTATTCATCTTGTAAACAGATGATGTAAACTTATGGTACTGATAAATACAATACGGTACTGTAAAGGTATTTTCTTTTCCTTATGACTTTCTTAATAACATTTCTTTTCTCTAGCTTACTTTATTATAGAATACAGCATAAAATACATATAACAAACAAAATATGTGTTAATCAACTCTTCGTTATTGGTAAGGCTCCTGGTCAACAGTAGGCTATTATAGTTAAGTTTGGGGGAGTCAAAAGTTATACATGGATTTCCGACTGTGCAGGGTTTGGTACTCCTGATGCCTGTACTCAGATTCACAGTATTTTGTTTCTTGGGAGTATTTTTGGACTGAGCAACAAGTAAACTTTATGTTCTACATAAAAGGGTAATGCTAAATAGTCTAAATTAAGCAATGCAAAGTAAACAGCTTTAGTACAGTCTCAATACAGAAATAATATGTAAAGTTCCAATATTTTTTATTATTATAAATATATTTAAGATTCTAGAGTTTATAAACTACCATTTGATGATATCATTAAGGTACAACATTGCTTTCTCAAGTGGTTTGACTATTCAAAAGTGTTTAAGTTAGATTATAAGTTGGCAAATGTTATCATACACATTGTTAAAAATGTTTAATATTTTCAAATGTCACAAGAGAACCTGGAACTGTAATATCAAGCATTGCACGTTTGGGATTTAATTTTGTAGTTCTTTGTAACATTTACCTTGCTAATCTTTGGTATTAATCTCCTTCTTTTTGGTTTGATTTGCTTTGGGTAAAACTTTTAAAAATCTTTTATTTTGTATAAAATCTATAGTTTATATTTGAAACATAAAATTTCTACTTTGGTTTCCCGGTTGTATATGTATATCAGATCACTGAGGTTTTCAAGCCTGAATTATACATAGAATAAATTTATCTGAAATAAATTTATTGGATAAAGCCAGCTGATATGGTCCAACGATGTGATCTACACTTTCACATACACATTACTGTATTTTTAATTATTTTCTGAATGTTTAACACAGTTACCTAATAGAGTATAAAGAAAATTTTAGTAGTTTTCTTACTAATTTTGCTTTCTTGTACTGTGTGCCCACGCTCCAACACAAGTTGTGTTTATTTTTTCAGGGAAATTTTAAGATAGAAACTTGAATATTTTGGGCTACCAATTTTTTTTTTTTTTTTTTTGCGGTACGCGGGCCTCTCACTGTTGTGGCCTCTCCCGTTGTGGAGCACAGGCTCCGGACGCGCAGACTCAGCGGCCATGGCTCACGGGCCCAGCCGCTCCGCGGCATGTGGGATCTTCCCAGACCGGGGCACGAACCCGTGTCCCCTGCATCGGCAGGCGGACTCTTAACCACTGCGCCACCAGGGAATGGGCTACCAATTTTAATTTCCTCAGGAAGTACTATCCTCACAGGCATCTCAAATATTTTCAGTTTACGACTATAATATTGATTTATAGTATTTAAGCAATGCTAAAATATTTTCAAATCCCTATGTTGGCATTTTGAAAATTATTTTATTCTTTAGTACCTATACGTAGATTTTTCTTGGGAAATATTTTATTGAAAAAATTTTCACTTTCAAAAAATCTACAAACAATAAATGCTGGAGAGGTTATGAAGAAGAGGGAACCCCCTTATACTGTTGGTGGGAATGTAAATTGATACAGCCACTATGGAGAACAGTATGGAGGTTCCTTAAAAAACTAAAAATAGAACTACCATATGACCCAGCAATCCCACTACTGGGCATATACCCAGAGAAAACACAAATTCGAAAAGACACACACACCCCAATATTCATTGCAGCACTATTTACAATAGCCACATCATGGAAGCAACCTAAATGTCCATCAACAGAGGAGTGGATAAAGAAGATGTGGTGTATATACAATGGAATATTACTCAGCCATAAAAAGGAACAAAATTGGGTCCTTTGTAGAGATGTGGATGGACCTAGAGAGTGTCATATAGAGTGAAGTAAGTCAGAAAGAAAAACAAATATCATATATTAATGCATATATGTGGACTCTAGAAAAATGGTATAGATGATCTTATTTGCAAAGCAGAAATAGATACACAGATGTAGAACGAACAAATGTACAGATACCAAGGGGGAAAGGGGGGAGTGGGAGGAACTGGGAGATTGGAATTGACATATATACACTATTGATACTATGTATAAAATAGATAACTAATGAGAACATACTGTATAGCACAGGGAACTCTACTTGATGCTCTGTGGTGACCTAAATGGGAAAGAAATCCAAAGAAGACTGTATATATATATATATATATATATATATATATATCTGATTCATCTTGCTGTGCAGTAGAAACTAACACAACACTGTAAAGCAACTATACTACAATAAAAATTAATTTAAAAAATAAAGTTCACAATATTGTTACATAATAATACATTTGCATATCTCAGTATTTGGAACCACAATGCCTAGGTTAGAATTTGAGCTCCACTACTGATGTGCTCCATCTTGGGATTGTTACTTCATCTTTCTAAACTTCAGTTTTACATTATAAAGTGAGGAAAATAATAGTACTTATTTCACAATATTGTTATAAAGATTATATGATTTAATATATGTAAGACAATTAGAAGAGTGCCTGGAACACAGTAAGGGCTATAGAATTGTTTGCTTTGTTACTGTTATTTTAATTATTTGGGAAAGCTTAGGAAAAAAGGATATGGATTATAAACCTGAAGAACAAATTTCCTACAGAGCAGTATTACAATAATCTCCCCCGGAAAAGGGCACTAAGATTCTCACTAATCAAGATTAGATTTAACATTGATGTACAATGAATCAGAGAAAATTTTGCATTGATCAGTATGAGATGGTTAGAAGAATCTTTTAATACCTAAGTAATAACTGTTCTACTGAATTCTGCCCCTTAATAAGGCAAAATATTGGAGAAGTTATAATTCTTTGCTATCCTCATTAGTATCAATAGGTCTTAGGTGAAATAAACCAATAAGAGCTGAGCTGCTAATTCTGCTGCAGCAGAGGGAGATCGATGGCTTACTCAGGAAAGGGCCTGTTCGTGATGGTCACAGGCCAGGAATGTGGCAGAAATATAAGATGCCAGGCTCTCTCAAGGCTGGGACTCCTGCAGTACACAGCACTGTTGTGCTTTGAGATCTAGCTTGCCTTTGATTGCTTACTCTATGAGAAACAGATGTGGGTCCAGGAAAAGTGACTCAGGGTCCAAAAGGGGGTGTTAACATTATAAACATGTCTAGTTATTTCCATCCCAAGGAAGACGCAGAGTTGTAATCGTCTCTTATCTTGGGGTCAGGGATGGAAGAAGAGAGGGACGATTTACCCCACTTTTCTTTTTTCTTTTAAAAATGTACTGTACCCAATGTGCTGCGCTTCAAGTGTATTAACTGGGTTGTGCCATGCTGGTGGACTAAGGAGAGTTAGACAAACTAGTTTAGAAGTCATTTCTATAGGTGCTATTTTAATTTTATAAAGCATGTCCTAATGGGATACCCATTTGTTTCAAACAGGTATCTCAGACCTCACTCATATTCCCCACCCTGCCCCAAAATTGTTTCCTTCGTATCATTCTTGATTAATATTATCACTATCCATCCACTTTCAAGGCTATAAATCTTTGTAATTGTATTCAAATTCACTCTTTTCCTCATTCTCTATATCAAATTCGTAGTTCACTCTACCATGTGCCAGACACTGTTCTGGGAACTAAGAGTTACATCAGTGAAAAGAAATCAATAACAACAACAACAAAAAGAGTATCTGTCCTCATAGTGTTTATTTCTAGTGGGAGGAGACACATAAATTTACAAATAAATACATAATTTAACCTAGTGGAATATTATTGTTTTGTTATATTATTATGATTTGTCTCAAATTATTGTTGTGAATAACTCTTTAGAAGTAAAAGTAAAAGAAATCTGGAATTGAAAATGAAAAGTATTAAAAATGAGTAGTATCATCAGAAAACATTACAATGGACCAGAAAAAAACAAAAACATGTTTTTGTTTTAGAAAACAAACATAGAAAAATTATCTTGAGCTTTGGGAAATTTAATCAAGAAACATTTATTAGAAGCTTACTATTTATGTACTTATTCATTCCACAAATATTTCTTGAGAATATCCTAGGCACTGGGACAAAATAGTAAACAAAATAAAATCCCTGCTCTTATGGAGTTTGCTTTCTAGTGGAGACAGGTAAATACCCACCCCACCCCCTGCCACCCTGCCATGCACTATTTTCTAACTATTCTATTTTCTAGCTCTTCAACCTGCTCTCCACGCCCCCCTAATAAAATCTTTGCTACCAGGACCTTAGTGTGGGGCACTTTTCAGCCAAGGATTATTGTGTTTTAACTGGTCTCAACTCCATCATTCACATTGCCACAGTCATCTTTCTAAAACATAGAGTTAATAATTGCATTCCTCTGCTTATAAATATTTTGACTCCCTATCATCTGCCTTATGATTTTATTCACATTCTGGCCTATATATTTTCCAGCCTTATAACCTGTGTAACATTTCCTTTCAGCTGACCCTCCAGCTTTTAGCTGAAGAGCTGCTCTTACTCTACTGGGAAAATAGAAACAACCACACAGGAGTGCTTTCATCTTCTTAGCTCGATAGCTGTAACCCCATCTCCATAAGAGAATATGAGTCATATTCTTTATCTTCCTTTAAAGCCTATCATGGCCAATACTTCTGCTTGTGGTGCAAATCCCAGCTTCTCTCAATTTTTCAAGATCTTTTGAAGTAATTGTATCATAATAGGCTTCCTTTCTAGTGGTTTATTTTCACCTTTATTTGATATGCTCTTATGTCATTCATTAAAAAGTCTATTCCTTCATTTCATTTTCCCCTAAATATTTTCCTCTAGTTTTCAAAACACTGTTGTCTTAACTTGTTCTCTCTATTCTTCACCTACTGTTTGCTCATCAAACTCTAGTGAACCTTTTCTGTACTCATCTTGCTGTATCACGCAGCAACATTCAATATGATTCACCTTTCATTCCTTAAAAACTAGACTCTCTAGGCTAGTTCCTCTTTTTTGGTCTCCTTGCACTGCTGGTCCTTCTCTTCTACCTGAAATCACCGTATCCATACCTTCTAGCTAGGTGATTTCATTTAGACACAATGTTTTAAATGCTAATAATTATGAAATTAAATATATCTATCCCTGTCTATACTCTGAGCTCCAGATTTATACAGCCAAATGCTTATAGGGCATGTCCATTTGAATGCTTAATAGGCACCACAAACTTAAAATTTCCAAACCAAAACCCTTAATTGTTCCCCACTCCTCAAGTCTTCTTCAGGCTGTCTCCCCCATCCCAGTAAGTGATACCACCATCCACCCAATTACACAAGTCCCAAACCTAAAAGTCATATATTATTTCTCCATTTTTTTTCTAGTCCCTCTTCACAGAATCCATCAGCATGTTCAGAATATATTTTAAATCTGTCTACTTCCCATCTTTACTACCATCACCTTGGACTAAGCCACAATCATATCTTGCCAGGACAATTGGAGTAGCTTCTTAACTACTGTCTTTGCTTCCTCTCTTGATTCATGCCCACGTAGTTGCCAGATTAATTTTTATTAACATATCATCAGATCCTGACACTTCCTTGCTTAAAGCCCTTCAGTGGTTTCCCATGTCATTTAGAATAAAGTCCAGGATCTTTACTGCCAAGGCGGCTCAGTATGATTTGGCCCCGGGATACCTCTTTGAGATCACATGTTAACCTTTTACCCTCTAGCTTATTCTACTCTAGCCATTCTGTCCTTTTCTCTGTTCCTTGAGTAAGCCAAACTCTTTTCCGCCTCAGAACATCGGCACTTGATATTCTCAACATTTAGGATACTCTTTCTCCGGCTTTTTGCATGGAAGTTTATTTTTCTTGAATCTTAGCTCAACTATCGCCTCCTCAGAGAAGCCTTCTTTACCCTTTATTCAAAATAGCACACTAGTCTTGTGGGGAGTTCTATGACAAACATTTGCTAGATACAAATACATTTAAGACATGTTCATATATTACATTGCTTTTTTGGAATTCATATGCACAGTAGCACATTATAACTTCATTCATTTGTTTATTAATTCATTCAGCTAATATTTATTGAGCACCTTCTGTGTGCCAAGAATTATTCTAAGTGCTTGAGATACATCAAAAAGTAAAACAGATGTAACTCCCTAACTTCTAGCGAGTGAGACAAATAAATAATAAATATAATGAAAAGTAAATTAGATAGTGTAAGGAAGGCCATATATGCTATAAAAAAAAAGGAGAGCAGGGTAAGGAGGATTGAGAGTGCTGTGGAGGTGAGGGGTGCTCTGAGAATTGTGTTATAAAGTAACCAGCATTTCCCCAACTTACTTGACTATAGAAATTGTATTATGAGCTTATGAAACTAATCTTTTAAAGAACACAACTTTACCTACTTTCTGTCTCTTCCCTCCTGCCTGTTAGGCACACACATCATTTTATGGAGTAGAAACCTGCATTCTAGAGATGCTATCTAATTTTCCTTAAGTCACAAATCCTTCCTAGAATTTTAAGATATGATCTATGTGTTACAAAGTTGATTATGGGGATTATGATAACAGAAACAATGTTTTATACCTAGCATATCTGACACTTCAAACAGCTTATTTATAAGACAAAATTACTTCCAGTAATAGTCTTGTAATAAAGCAAAAATAATGGTTAGGAAAAAGGGGAGATCATGAAAATTTTCTTTTCATAAATTGTGTATATATAATCATACCAATGAAAAATAATAATAAATAAAATTAATATTATAGTACAAGAATGGAAAACAATAATGGATTAATGTTTTAAAACTACATTAATGTATTTTTTTAAAAAAGAAAAGGTTATATATGCTGATTGTTATGGATTGAATGTTTGTGTCCTCAAGTTCATATGTTGAAACCCTAACTCCCAGTGTGGCTGTATGTGGGGTACGAAAGTAATTAAGGTTAAATGAGACCATAAGGATGGGACCCTGATCCAATAAGATTAGTGTCCTTATAAGAGGAGATTTCAGAGCGCTTACTCTCTCTCTTTTTCTATGAGCGCACACTGAGGAAGGACCATGTGAAGGCAGCATGAGAAGTCAGCCATCTACAAGCCAGGAAGAGAATACAGAAACTGAATCAGCCAGAACCTTGATCTTAGATTTCTACTTTCCAAAACTGTGAGACAATAAATTTCTGGTGCTTAAGCCACCCAGTCTATGGTATTTTGTTATGGCAGCCAGAGCAGACTAATACACCACTATATCGGTCTGCTACAGTAATTAACATATAATAATACAGTTTTTGTTATTGAAACTTAACTTCTAAAAATTTGTCAATAGCTTTATGAAAGTTGATTTTCTTTACATGGTCCTACTTAATAGATTGTGTAGCCAGATTTGTCTATCTATCTTTACTCATAATAACTGGAGAACACTTTTTATTCACTTTTTTTTTAACTTTAATTTAAAAGTTTTGTCACAAAAAGCAACAAATATAAAACTAGAAAATATTCTGTCCAGGATTTTCTTTCTGGTCTAGAGGACTTGGGGCTGGCTGTTTGATTTCTTTAAAAATATTGGCTGAACACCTTGAGTTGGGATTGTATGTGATGGAGGGGAAGAAAGCATGGGGGTAAAGGGAAGTCTTTCTAGCTTATTTCTATTTATTTAAATCATGCGATCATGAAGCTCCATTTCACTCTCTTCATAATGGTTTACCTCAATGTTGGTTGATAACATCAAAATATATAATACTGGTAAAAGTAATCATATTGTTTTCCTATATTCTTTAAGTTATTATTATGGAATCACACAATGTACCTTTGTTTCTCTACATTAATCATCTTGGAGAACTTTCCTGCTGTGAATATAATTATAAAATTTATTTTACTTCTTATTTAGATGCTAGAGGGAAATTGTTTTAATTTTTTTCTTTTTCAACCTTATTTTTATTATGAAAAGAGAAGATATTTAAATTTTTTTCTTTATTTTATGTTATTTTATTTGTTAAATATGTAACCTTGGTAAACATTTGGTAATTCTGTTGTTTCCCATATCATATTACTCAAAAAAATCCTGCCTGCGAGCATGCAAGAACACCAGTATCAGCCTGTATTTTTCTAGCTTATTAACTTGTCTGCTCTACTCAGCCTCCTCTATCCTACAGGGCCCCATCTGTACTTTAACAGTATTGATGATTAATTCTACAAAGGGTTGTTTAAACTGCAAAGCAGAACCTGGAACTAAGCCAGAGAGTGGCCATATGCGCTGAGACATCTCTACAGCATAGAAAAGAATGTTTTCTGAAGAACATTTCTGTTATCTTGCTGAAAGACAGTCTAGAAGCTCCTGCCCCAAGTGGTTCTGGAGGGCCATAGTAATAAGTTAGATGATTGTAAACTTGCAGTAAAAACGACCCAGTTTAGGCCCTCATAGTGACTGCATGTTAGATTTCAGGAAAGTGGAGTATTTCTCATACTCAAAAAAGGAGACCATTTTGCCTTCCATATAATTTGTTAAATTTTTCTTCTGGAACTCCTTTTTCCCCTTAATATTTGCTGTTACCATATCACTGTGCATGGCAATATGAGTATTTTCAATGATATCTCAGCAATATAGAATGATACCAGACTTGAAATTATTATTTCTACCACTTATGATTCATGTGATCTGGAAAACACCTTATTTTTTAGAAATTTCAGTTTCTTCTTTTGTAAAATCCTCCTTCTCCGGATGGTTGTAGAGCTTAAACAAGACAGTGCATATGAAAGTATCTGGCACAAAGCATCAGATCAGGGTGGAATTGGAAAGGCAACGTAAGGTTATAAGAATTCCCTGAGTCTGTAGAACATCTATATTCATAGCTGTCTGATGTGTTATTACTGAATTATTTGGCGTTTAAAAGTCAAAGGGGAGGGTTTCCCTGGTGGTGCAGTGGTTGAGAGTCCGCCTACCTATACAGGGGACACGGGTTCATGCCCCGGTCCGGGAAGATCCCACATGCCGCGGAGCGGCTGGGCCCGTGAGCCATGGCCGCTGAGCCTGCGTGAAAAGTCAAAGGGGAAAAACTTACATCTTTGATAAAATAAGGAGTAGCATGTGTATTTTAAACTTTAAAAGACAAATTTGCTTAAATTAGCTAAAACAAGGTAATTATAATTTAGGTGTGTCTTTAACGTGGACAAAGTTGTTTATTTAGTATTAAATTTATTGAAGACATTTAGAGATGATTTGTCTTAATGATGGTTTTTATTGCTAATGAATTATTTGTAAAATACAGGAGGAAAAGAGAGGCTTGATTTGATTATGTAGAATAATTAAAAACAGGGTCAATATCAGCATTGGTGATTATATTCTTAATTCTCCCCAAAATAGCTATTTCTTACCTGAAATCATCTTTATTTTACTCTTGGTTTTATTTATTCTCTATTGTCATGAATTGTGGAAATAAAGAAGGCATTACTAAAACCCCCCATTAAATCCATTAATATGATTTTCATATTTTTAAATTTAAAATATTTGTATAATTATAATAGTTACTGGTATATGATTATAAAATGGTTAATAAAGTAGTTTTAATTCAATGGGATTAAGAAGTCCTTTTAATCCCAGTTTTACTAGTTTTACGTTGGGAATTAAGAAAAAATTTGCCAATATTCCCAAATTCCAAACATTTAATCATGCAGTTTTGTTTACTGTGCCTTTTAGGCATTTCTCAACTCTAATTCTACAGCTACCATTGTTGTTTGGTCTTCTTATTGGTCCTTTACCTTGACTGTGTAAATTGTAACTTTCTTATACTATCTTCCTACAGTATGTTCCACTCCAATTCTTGCTCCAAAATATAACCAGTCATTTTAAAAATAAGATCATATAAATTCTTTCTTTAATACCATTATATGGCTTCTAATATCTAGAAGGAAAAGCCTGAACTTCTTAGCACTGTATAAAAAAGCCTTTATAATGTCCCCAACTTTCATTGTTGATGGGTCCCCAGCACCCAGGGCCTGCGTTTAAGCTGCTCAGTGCATTTTTGATGAATGAATGAATGAACCTCCCATTTTAGGCTTCTCCTGCTTCCATACCCTCTACCCCATTCCCACACTCAAATCTTGCTTTGCTTTGAATAATGCTGTTTCCTTCCCTGTTCCAAGTACATTTAAGCCTACAGAAAAGGCTTAAGTAAAATGGACTAAAGGGGTTTTGTCTGTGAGGCTCATAGGAATGAGTTCAGGCCATAATCAAGTGCAGAAGATGGTTGGCATAGTTACGTATTATAAAACAAAGGACTCGTGTAGGCACTGATGAAAGCATCACAGTGTTTATAAATGGAGCTTTGTTTTAATCCTGTCCTTATTGTCATTTAATTTTATGATTCTAGGAAAGCAAAACCGGTAAATGAAATAATACTGCTTCATAATGATGAAATGAAATTATTTCTCTCTCAGGAGAAATCCCACAGTGTTTCAGAAGAAATTATTTGGAGAGAAGAGGAATGTGAAGATATGGAATAGTTTTGAGAGACAAGAGAGTTCTGAGAAAGAGCTGTAAGAAGAAATGATAGCTTTTTTACCTTCTAGAATGAATAAGAATAAGAACCTGGGGGGAGCAGGATAACAGCGGAAGGCATGACTGGATCCTGAAGTGTAGGAAGGAACCATTGAGAGTGGAAATTAAAAAGGAAGGGAAGAAGGAACAATTAAGAGCTTCTGGAACAGGGATGGCTCTTCAGGGCAGTCTGCTGTGTGTGCGGCATTTTGGTGTGACTTGTTTTATTTTCTTGCATAGTAATAGTCATAGGATCAAAGTAATTATATGGAATAAAAGTAAAGGAGAGGTGAAAATAATGATTCCGAAGGGTATTTTTGAATAACATTTATGTTTAATGAATGAATTCCTCTTGGAAGATAATTTGGAAAATTTTAGTTATCTATTAAGAAATGAACAAGATCAAAATAGAATTTGAAGAAGAGAAACTAGGGAAAGCAGAATGCACCCATACATCCATAGCACCACAAAAATAAAAACAAAACTAATTCACATAGGAAGGAGTGATAAAAATAAAACAAAGGAAAAGTAACAGATTTTATGAATGGAACTTGATAAGAACAATGTGGGACAAAATGGAGAAAGATATACCAGTTATGACTGGTTGTGAAGTTGCAATGACAGGCCAAAAGCTTTATGTACAGAGAAAGAGGACATACAAGAATATGACATATCAAGGGCTTGGATTACCACTTTACTAATAAATATCAGTAAAAGGTAAATACCAAGTGCATATACTGCTTAGTAGAGGGAACAAGGTCTACTTATCTAAAGAATTTAGAGGAAGCTTATCCAAAATACGTGGCACAGGAATGGATCAGAAACATTTTCTTTGGCAGAGGGAGGTACAGGATCCCTGGTCTTAAACTTCACCAGGAGATACATAATTGCACATAGTAAGGTCTAAGTGACTGAGGATCCCATCTAGAAGCATAATTTTCTCTATTTAGGTCTGCACAGTGGAGTAGTCCTGCATGTAACCTAGTCTAATACTTGCCAGATACCACCTCAAGGGCCAGCTTAATGATCATGGAGTATACACAACACAGTAGAATTACAGGATAGAGTATATTCAGAAATCAGGAATGCCCTCATCGACGATAGACTTTCCAGGCTATGATAGACCTTTCCTGGTTCCAAGTACATTCCTAAACTTAGTGCTGCAGTCTCAGATCCATTCCCCCATAAGTGCCTTAGAGACCAGAGAAAAAAACCTAGACCAGTCACGGGTTCTTCTGCAATTCCTTAGTAGATTATTTTTAAAAGGAACTTTAAGAATTGGGAAGAATTTCAGGTTTAGCAGTAACAGTTACAGAAAGCACTTACATGCACTTACTATGTGCCAGGCACTGTTTGGTGTGCTTTGCATATGCTAATTTGCTTAATGGTGCTGCAACCTTGTTCCATTACTATCCCATTTTCCAAATGGAGAACTGGAATCCACAGAGGTTGAGTGATTTAAACCAAGGTCACACAGCTAGTGACTGATGGGACTATGATTTGAACTCAGGCAGACTGGCGCTAAAGACTGTCCCTAACCATTCGGCTACACCACCTCTCTATGGCAACTAACTGCTTAGCACTTTATTCTTACCTACTTACTTGTGTCCTTTACTGTTTTTTACATATAAAGAAACGAAGAGATGGAGTGGTTAAATCCAAAGTCACATAATAAGTTTGGATTTTTGAACTCAGGTTTGTCAGATTCTGTTGACTGCTATATTTCATTCTGATCTTTGGAGTACAACCCATTGCTGGATTTTGCTGCAGGTCAGAAAAATCAGTTGTGTGACCCTGAGCAAGTTACTCAATTTCTTTGTGCCTCATGTTCTCCATATGTAAAATGGATGTAGAAATCGAGCCTACAGTGTAAGGTTGTCTTATTGGGTGAAGTTTGGAATGGTTAAAGTATATGAAATGCTGAGACTAGGTCCTTGTCCTCAGGGACAGAAGGATCTGTGGGATTAGAAAAGATTGAACAAGAAGCAGAGCAGTATTCATGGGCAGGAGCCAGATTATGTACCTCATTCCCAAAGATTGATGATTCTCACCTGGGAGCAATTATGAGTCCCTCCCCCCACCCAACCTAGGACATTTGTCAAAGTCTGGAGACATTTTTGGTTGTAACAACTGAAAAAGGGTGCTACTTAGCATCTAGGGGCCAGGGATGCTGCTAATCATTCAATAACTCCCAGGAAAGTCCCCCATAAAAATGAATTGAGTCCATACACCAAGGCTGAAAAACTGTGGATAGACCACAGTGAAATGTTATATTGGCCTTAGTCAACATATGAGATATCAGACGTGTTTAATTTTTAGTCTACGCACAATACTCCAATACAAATTGAAAAATGATACAATACGTACTTTAAAAAAATTGGTTTGGTAACTTTATTTTTGGACTTTTATTTTTTAAGTTTAGAGAAAATATTTTTATAAACTACAGCCTGAATTATTGCCTGAATTACCCACCCATCCTTCAGTGACTCTATCATATACTGCTTTAAATTATCCATATAATGGGATACTGTTTTCTATTTCTTTTCTAAGAAGGAGCTAGTTTAGTTGGTTTGATTCTCTGAGCTATAATCCAACAGGTATGAAAAACTTTCAACTTATATTTAACACTATAGAATAGCATTTTCAATATATCCTGTGTCACTGACAGTCGCTCAGTATTTTGGCAGGACAGCTAAGTATTCAGACTTTTAATTACTTTTGAAGTATAATAGTATGAATTGATTTTTTTCAAGTAGTTTAATGGGTGAAGTACAGAATTGGGTATTGGGAATTAAACAATATAGAAGAGTGTTTGGAGAATGGGCACTGTTACCAGACAAATCTGTGTTTGATTCACAGCTCTCTATACCACTATCGGTCTGACTTTGGTTACTTTAAACAGCTTTACTGAGCATTAGTTTTTTGAGCTCTAGTAGTTTCCTGGTAGCGTCCTTAGGATTTTCTATGTATAGTATCATGTCATCTACGAACAGTGACAGTTTTATTTCTTCTTTTCCAATTTGGATCCCTTTTATTTCTTTTTCTTTTCTGATTTTTGTGGCTAGGACTTCTAAAACTATGTTAAATAAAAGTGGTGAGAGTGGACATCCTTGTCTTTTTCCTGATCTTAGAGGAAATGCTTTCAGCTTTTCACTGTTGAGTATGATGTTAGCTGTGGGTTTGTCATATTTGGCCTTTATTATCTTGAGGTAGGTTCCCTCCATGCCCAGTTTCTGGAAAGATTTTATAACTGGTATTTTTGCTTTCTGTACTAATATAAAAAACTTGCTTGTATTATGTAAAGCTCTACCCTCTGCCCCATTAATTTTTAAAAAAAAATTTTAAAAAAATTAAATTTTAAAAAAAATTAAAATTGGTACTCAGGAGTTCTTTTTTTTTTTTTCCCCTTCAGCTGTGAACAGAAAGTCTTGCATTTGGATTGCTCTTTATTCCATCTCCCCCTCATACTTCCATTTCTACTTAGCAAAGCTTTTGCTCTAGTAATGAAATCCAACTAAGAAGTACTGCCTCCTTTAAAATTTTTTAAGATTGTGGTAAAATATACATAAAATTTACCATTTACCCATTTTTGAGTGTTAAAATACAGTTGATGGTGGTAACTACATCTATGTTGTTGTTCAACCTATTTCCAAAACTCTTTTCATCTTTTGAAATTGAAACTGTACCCATTAAACCCTCCTTTCCCCTCCTCCAACCACTGGCAGCCACCATTCTATTTTCTGTCTCTAGAGTACTGCCTCGTTTTTGAAATATTCCCTGATTACTCCAATTTGAAGTGATTTCTTCCTGGTGTGCAATTCCAGCAGTGTGCTTAGTTTCACTAGGGTCCCTATGTTGCCACACAGTGGTATTTTGATACACCTTGTATTGTTTTTCTCCTGTTCAGTGCACCAGATACACTCTCCCTTCTCTATCTCTGTCTGCACTCTAGGCAGGTGACTTGTGTGGACTGCTTCTATGGGCTCCTTTGCTCTCTGGCCTCCAGAGCATGAGTAGGAGATTAGGAGAAGGGAAAGTGAGTGAGGCATTGGCTTGGGAGAACCCTTGCTCAGTCACAGTGGGCTGGCTGCTTGTCTCCACCACAGCTCCTGTCAGGCAGCCTGGGGCATACACTGTCTTCTCTGATCCCTCCCTCTGCCTCTTAGGACTGAGGGCAAAGTGGTAATAGCTGTCTGCTTTTACCATCCCTGGAGGTACTGCCTCATTTGTTCTGATTTCCCTACACCGTATACAAACCTTTGTAAGTAGTCCTTTATTACCTGGCTGTGGGGAGCTGTCTGTTTTCTGCTGGGACTATGACTTTTTAAGCTTTCAGAGAAGGTCTATATCATACTTGCTTTGTTCCATCTCTGCTCCTGTCCTTGGTCTACTGCCCCTGTTTTGAGTCAAGAAGACTTGCCAATAGAGAAAGGAAAAGGTATTGAAAAAGGCCAAAAAATAGACTTTTTTCTTGGGTATAACACCAAATTAAAAAGATAAACAGCACACAGGCAGGACTATGCCATATGTAATGGCATTTCATCTTACCCCTCAAAGTCTTTAGAAGAATTTATTAAATTCTTTCTATAAGAAAATATCCAACTCCTTACCTTGCCCCATATATATATATATATATATATATATATATATATATATATATATTTATTTATTTATTTATTTATTTATTTATTTATTTTTGTGAGTTAAGTTTTATTTGGGGCAAAATGAGAACTATAGCCTGGGAGACAGCCTCTCAGATAGCTCTGAGGGACTGCTCTGAAGAAGTAGGGAGGAGTATACATCGAGTATACATGTGATTTTGGTGAAGGGGGTGCATATAATCAAGCTCACATTTTGGCAGAAGGTTGCTGCTAGTCACAAGGAGCAGATGCCTCCATTAATGACTTTAGTGCTTTCCTAGATGTGAGAAGATGCAAGAAATTGGGCTCATAAAATCGTTTCCTGAATATATCTGAAGGCTTGTTCTGCCAGTTTTTCCCAGAGCACAGAGGGCCTCATTCCTGATCTCCACCCTGAACTCCTTTCAGGATGTGTTGAAGGTCAGCAACTGCAGTGGCTAGTGAGAACCAGACGGAAAGTGACAATTGTTAGTCGGCATCCAAAATGTCAATAATGCCGAGGCTTTGAAAGTCTGGTTTAGACCACCTCCTCCCAGGTTATCTGATTCCAGCCTTTCATTGTTTTTGAGTCATTTTACAAGCCAAAGTTGTAGATAACTGTAGCAGTGCAAAATAATTTTTCTCTATATGCAAATTAATTCTGTCCAGTGTGGGGGGAGGGATCTCTCTCCCTACCATGGAGAAGCCAGCTGAGTCCATTTGCACTTTCATTTCAATATTCTTTTTTTTTGTTAATAGATCTTTATCGGAGTATAATTGCTTCACGATACTGTGTTAATTTCTGTTGAACAAAAAAGCAAATCAACCATATGCGTACACATGTTCCCATATCCCCTGCCTCTCGAGCCTCCCTCCCTTCCTCCCTATCCCACCCCTCTAGGTCATAGCAGAGCACCGACCTGATCTCCCTGTGCTATGTGGCTGCTTCACACCAGCCACCTGTTTTACATTCAGTAGTGTATATATGTTGATGCTATTCTCACTTCACCACAGCTTTGCCCTCCCACCCCATGTCCTAAAGTCCATTTTATATGTCTACCTCTTTATTCCAACCCTGCAGCTAGGTTCATCAGTACCATTTTATTTTTCTTTTTTTAGATTCCATATATATGTGTTAGCATACGGTATTTGTTTTTCTCTTTCTGACTTCACTCTGTATGACAGACTCTAGGGCCATCCAACTCACTACAAATAACTCAGTTTCGTTCCTTTTTATGGCTGACTAATATTCCATTGTATATATGTGCCACATCTTCTTTATTCATTCATCTGTCAATGGACATTTAAGTTGGTTCCATGTCCTGGCTATTGTAAATAGTGCTGCAGTGAACATTGTGGTACATGTCTTTTTTTGAGTTATGGTTTTCTCAGGGTATATGCCCAGGAGCAGGATTGCTTGGTCATATGGTAGTTCTATTTTTAGCTTTTTAAGGAACCTCCATCCTGTTCTCCATAGTGGCTGTATCAATTTACATTCCCACCAGCAGTGCAAGAGGGTTCCCTTTTGTCCACACCCTCTCCAGCATTTGTTGTATGTAGATTTTCTGATGATGGCCATTCTGACTGGTGTGAGATGATATCTCATTGTAGTTTTGATTTGCATTTCTCTAATAATTAGTGATGTTGAGCATCTTTTCATGTGCCTCTTGGCCATCTGTATGTCTTCCTTGGTGAAATGTCTATTTAGGTCTTCCGCCCATTTTTTAACTGGCTTGTTTGTTTTTTTGATATTGAGCTCCATGAGCTGTTTGTATATTTTGGAGATTAATCCTTTGTCTCTTGTCTCATTTGCATTCTGAGTGTTGTCTTTTTGTCTTGTTTATGGTTTTCTTTGCTGTGCACAAGCTTTTAAGTTGAATTAAGTCTCATTTGTTTATTTTTGTTTTTATTTCCATTACTCTAGGAGGTGGGTCAAAAAAGATCTTGCTGTGGTTTATGTCAGTGTTTTTCCTATGTTTTCCTCTAAGAGTTTTATAGTGTCTGGTCTTCATTTAAGTCTCTAATCCATTTTGAGTTTATTTTTGTGTATGGTGTTAGGTAGTGTTCTAATTTCTTTCTTTTACATGTAGCTGTCCAGTTTTCTCAGCACCACTTACTGAAGAGGCTGTCTTTTCTCCATTCTATGTTCTTGCCTCCTTTGTCATAAATTAGGTGCCCATATGTGCATGGGTTTATCTCTGGGCATTCTGTCTTGTACCATTGATCTATACTTCTGTTTCTGTGCTAGTACCATACTGTCTTGATTAATGTAGCTTTGTGGTATAGTTTGAAGCTGGGGACCCTGATTCCTCCAACTCCGTTTTTCTTTCTCAAGATTGCTTTGGCTATTCGGGGTGTTTTGTGTTTCCATACGAATTGTAAAATTTTTTGTTCTAATTCTGTGAAGAATGACATTGGTAGTTTGGTAGAGATTGCATTGAATCTGTACATTGCTTTGGATAGTATAGTCATTTTCACAATATTGATTCTTCCAATCCAGGAACATGGTATATTTCTCCATCTGTTTATGTCATCTTTGATTTCTTTCATCAGTGTTTTATAGTTTTCTGAGTACAAGTCTTTCGCCTCCTTATGCAGGTTTATTCCTAGGTTATTTATTCTTTTTGTTGCAATGGTAAATGGGAGTGTTTCTTTATTTTCTCTTTCTGATTTTTCATTGTTGGTGTATTAGAATGCCAGAGATCTGTGCATTAATTTTGTATCCTGCAACCTTACCAAATTCATTGATTAGCTCTAGTAGTTTTCTGGTGGCATGTTTAGGATTTCCTATGTATAGTATCATGTCATTGGCAAACAGAGACAGTTTTACTTCTTCTTTTCCAATTTGTATTCCTTTTATTTCTTTTTCTTGTCTTATTGCTGTGGCTAGGACTACCAAAACTATGTTGAATAAGAGTGGTGAGAGTGGACATCCTTGTCTTGTTCCTGATCTTAGTGGATATGCTTTCAGTTTTTCATTGAGTACGATGCTTGCTGTGGGTTTGTCATATATAGCCTTTATTATGTTGAGGTAGGTTCCCTCTATTCCCATTTTCTGGATAGTTTTGATCATAAATGGCTGCTGAATTTTGTCAAAAGCTTTTTCTGCATCTATTGAGATGAGCATATGGTTTTATTCCTTAATTTCTTAATGTGGTGTACACACTGATTGATTTGTGTATATTGAACCATCCTTGAATCCCTGGGATAAATCCCACTTGATCATGGTGTATGATCCTTTTAGTGTGCTGTGGGATTCTGTTTGCTAGTATTTTGTTGAGGATTTTTGCATCTATGTTCATCAGTGATATTGGTCTGTAATTTTCTTTTTTTGTGATATCTTTTTCTGGTTTTGGTATCAGGATGATGGTGGCTTCGTAGAATGAATTTGGGAGTGTTTCTCCCTCTGCAATGTTTTGGAAGAGTTTGAGAAGAATCGGTGTTAGGTCTTCTCTAAAGGTTTGATAGAATTCGCCTGTGAAGCCATGTGGTCCTAGACTTTTGTTTGTTGGAAGATTTTTAATTACAGTTTCAATTTCATTGCTTGTGATAGGTCTGTTTATATTTTCTAATTCTTCCTGGTTCAGTTTTGGAAAATTGTACCTTTCCAAGAGTTTGTCCATTTTTTCATGGTTGTCCATTTTTTTGACATATAGTTGTTTGTAGTAGTCTCGTATAATCTTTTTGTATTTCTGCAGTGCCAGTTGTGATTTCTCCTTTTTCATTTCTAATTTTATTGATTTGCGTCCTCTCTTTTTTTTTTTTTTGATGAGTGTGGCTAAGAATTTATCAATTTTGTTTATCTTCTCAAAGAACCAGCTGTTAGTTTAATTGATCTTTGCTATTGTTTTCTTAATTTCTATCTCATTTATTTCTGCTCTGATCTTTATGATTTCTTTCCTTTTACTGACTTTGGGTTTTCTTTGTTTTTCTTTCTCTAGTTGTTTTAAGTGTGGGGTTAGATTGTTTATTTGAGATTTTTCTTATTTCTTGAGGTGAGATTGTATTGCTCTAAACTTCCCTCTTAGAACTGCTTTTGCTGCATCCCGTAGGTTTTGGGTTGTCATGTTTTCATTGTCTTTTGTCTCTATGTATTTTTAAATTTCTTCTCTGATTTCTTCTATGATCTCTTGGTTATTAGGTAGTGCACTGTTTAGCCTCCACGTATTTGTGTTTTTTACAGTTTTTTTTACTGTAATTGGTTTCCAATCTCATAGCGTTGTGGTCAGAAAAGATGCTTGATATGATTTCAATTTTCTTAAATATTCTGAGGCTTGATTTGTGACCCAAGATGTGATCTGTCCTGGAGAATGTTCCATGTGCACTTGAGAAGAAATTGTATTCTGCCACTTTTGGGTGGAATGTTCTATAAATATCAATTAGATCTATCTGGTCTATTGTGTCATTTATAGCTTGTGTTTCCTTATTTATTTTCTGTTTGTATGATCTGTCCATTGGTGTAAGTGGGGTGTTAAAGTCCCCTACTATTATTGTGTTACTGTTGATTTCTCCTTTCATGGTTGTTAGCATTTGCCTTATGTATTGAGGTGCTCCTATGTTGGGTGCATAAATATTTATAATTGTTATATCTTCTTCTTCGATTGATCCTTTGATCATTATGTAGTGTCCCTCCTTGTCTCTTGTAACAGTCTTTACTTTAAAGTCTATTTTATCTGATACGAGTATTGTTACTCCACCTTTCTTTTGATTTCCATTTGCATGGAATATCTTTTTCCATCCCTTCACTTTCAGTCTGTATGTGTCCCTAGGTCTGAAGTGGGTCTCCTGTAGACAGCATATATGGGTCTTGTTTTTTTTATTCATTCAGCCAGTCTGTTTCTTTTGGTTGGGGCATTTAATCCAGTACATTCAAGGTTATTATTTATATGTATGTTCCTATTACCACTTTCCTAATTGTTTTGGGTTTGTTTTTGTGGGTTTTTTCCTTCTCTTGTGTTTCCAGCCTAGAGAAGTTTCTTTAGCATTTGTTGTAAAGCTGGTTTGGTAGTGCTGAATTCTCTTAGCTTTTGCTTGTCTGTAAAGCTTTTGACTTCCTCATTGAATCTGAATGAGATCCTTTCTGGATAGAGTAATCTTGGTTGTAGGTTTTCCTCTTTCATCACTTTATGTATATCCTGCCACTTCCTTCTGGCTTGCAGAGGTTCCACTGAAAATTCAGCTGATAACCTTATGGGGGTTCCTTTGTATGTTGTTTTTTTGTTTTTCCCTTGCTGCTTTTAATATGTTTTCTTTTAATTTAATTTTTGTTAGTTTGATTAATATGTGTCTTGGTGTGTTTTTCCTAGGGTTTATCCTGTGAGGGACTCTGTGCTTCCTGGACTTGGGTGAGTATTTCCTTTCCCATGTTAGGGAAGTTTTCAGCTATAATCTCTTCAAATATTTTCTCAGACCATTTCTTTTTCTCTTCTTCTTCTGGGACCCTATAATTCGAATGTTGGTGCATTTAGTGTTGTCCCAGAGGTCTCTGAGATTGTCTTCAATTCTTTTTATTCTTTTTTCTTTATTCTGCTCCTCAGCAGTTATTTCCGCCATTTTGTCTTCCAGCTCACTTATTCGTTCTTCTGCCTCAGTTATTCTGTTATTGATCACTTCTAGTGTACTTTTCATGTCAGTTTTTGTGTTGTTCATGTCTGTTTGTTTGTTCTTTAGTTCTTCTAGTTCTTTGTTAAACATTTCTTGTATATTCTCAATCCATGCCTCCATTCTATTTCCAAGATTATGGACCATCTTTACTATCATTACTCTGAATTCTTTTTCAGGTAGATTGCCTATTTCCTCTTCATTTATTTGGTCTTGTAGGTTTTTACCTTGCGCCTTCATCTGTGACATATTTTTTTGCCATCTCATTTTTTTTTTTTTTTTTATGATGGGATTGTGTTCTTGTCTTACTGGTTGTTTGGCCTGAGGCTTCCAACTCTGTGGTCTGTAGGCTATTGGGTAGAGCTGCGTCTTGGTGCTAGATGAAGAACTCCGTGAGACCTCACTCAGATGAATATTCCCTGGGGTCTGAGGTTCTTTATTAGTCCAGTGGTCTGGTCTCAGACCTCCCACTGCAGGAGATTTGGCCCAACCCCAGGCTCGTGAACCAAGATCCTGCAAACCACTGGGGGCAGCAAAAAAAACAAACAAACCAAAGTTAAAAATAAAATTAGACTAGGAAACTAACAGATATGTTAGGAAGAATATAAATATAAAAATATAGGTGAATCAGCAACCAGAAGGTACATCAGTACCACAGTAGTAAAAAGGAGGAGGAGGAAAACAAAAAAGAGGTGGGGGAAAGGCACTTACTGTGGAAGGTGGGGCCAATGCTCAGGACCAACAGGGCTATAAAAGGCCCAACTGGCTGTGGGGGGTGGGGCTTAGGCTCAAGGAACAGAAGGGGCCCAGGCGTGGCCCCCACCCCTGGTCTCAGAGGGCAGGGGACCTCACCTGGGAGCCCAATAGGCATCCTGGGCTCCAGGACAAATGCCTTCCTCTCCTCTCTTGCTCCTCCAGTATGGGAGGGAACCTCCTGCCTGCCTCTTTTGATCTCTCCCACCTCCCTCCTATATCCCCAAGGACCCATGTGGCCTGGAGGGGCGTTTGGAGGGTAGGGGACTTTACCTGGGATCTCAGAAGGCTCCCTGTGCCCGAGTGGGCGGGGCAATCACCCTCCACTCCTCTCCTGCTCCTCCTGATCTCCCCGGCCTCCCTGCTATGCCCCCAGGAGCCCACGCAGCCTGGAGGGGGTCCTGGAGGGCAGGGGACCTACATGGGAGCTCAGCAGGCTGCCTGTGCCCAAGTGGGCTGGGCAATCACCCTCCACTCCTCTCCCGCTCCTCCCAGAGGGCCCCTCCCACCTGCCTCTCCTGATCTCCCTGGCCTCCCTCCTATGCTCCCAGGACCCATGCATCCTGGATGGGGCTTTGGAGGAGGTGGGTACCAGTCTGGGAGCTCAGCAGGCTCCACGGCCCAAGTGTGATAGGCCTCCTCTCCTCTCCCGTTCTTCCTGGAGAGTCCCTCCCACTTGCCTCTCCTGATCTCCCCAGACTTAGGGGTGCTGATCCTGTCTGGCCTCCACTTCTCCTCCCTGCTCAGTCCCTCTACGACCTACCGATTCACTTTGGGGTTCCTCCCATCTCCTTAGGCATCAGAGTCCCCCACCAGTGGCTGGCAGGTGCCCTAGCTGTGGGGAGATGCTAACTCATCATCTTCCCACACTGCCATCTTGACTCCCCACCTTCCCCCTTTTAAAATGACCTGTCATTATAGTTCACATTTTTTCGATAAACTTTCTTTTCTGTCTCCTAGCTATTTTTCTTAATAGAATTTTCACAGACAGTTCTTCAAGTTTGCCTTTCAGAAAAGACTTTACTACATATTTTTTTCATTTTTAGGAGGTATAATTCTCAGAAAAATGACATTTTTAAAGTTTGCACATCCATGAAATTTGGGTAATAAACTTTTATTTACTTAAACATGAGACAGAATTGCTCCCTGACAACTTTTCTAAGAATTTTATGACTCTCATTTCAGATTTTTTTTTTCTGAAAGATATAAGCTTTCTCCAACAATTTAGTGCATTTTCCTAACAATATTGCACTTCTGCCCTTGGATTTGCTGATAGGGCACAAAGGACTTTCTGTGGTGCTGTGAAGAACTTATTCCTCCATGTGGGCTGTGCACGTTGCAGGACTGTCATCACTGTTATCACCAGGAGACTCCTAAAACACTTAGGATAGAGGACAGTTTTTCACTTGGTTTAAACTCTTCCAGTTTCTCATTAGGACCTTCCTTGCCATTAATCTTCAACCCCTTCATAGAATCCTAGTTCCATTTGTTCCTGAACTCTTCAGATGTTCTTTTGCTTTTACTCTTGGCAGTAGAGCCCAATGAGACTCCCTTTTGTGTTACACACATGGCTGTTAAGAGGATTGTAGATGTACTTGTAAACTACCATTGTCAGCTTTTCACCCTGATAAAACATATAACATCTCTACTAAAAAATTACACATTCAGTCATCCCTGTTTTCAGACAGTATCTAGAATGACAAGATAAAAAATGAACCCCAAAGAAAAGGCCTTCTAAGGTGATATTTAAAACAATATTTGCTTAGAGGAAAAAACTGAACTGAACTGACAGTTTCCCAAATTGCTTTTCAAGAGAATATTCTGATTACTTTAACAAAAACATTGCTTTTTATCCTCATTACCTAGAAAGAAATCCAGAAAGTCTGAAGGCTCTACTAAAAGATGTGGTAGGTTGGGAAAGTTGCTACATCTCCCTGAAAGATGCATCTAAATCCACAGCCTTATGAGCTAAGCATAATTATTAGTTGTTTATTAAATATGATAATTAAACATGGGTAATTTTTATTTCTTATCTGTCCTGGCACTATTTTCTAAATCTATTTTATTTTATTTTTTAATAAAGTGTTGGATCAGAGGACATCTGTCAGTACTAGTTGGGAAATTACTCAGAGCCAGTAGTGAACTGATAATGAGTTGATATTTTTTAGAGTGTTTAAAATTTTTTTTATCAAGATGTAGAGACATAGAGTAAAATGCACATAAGTGGATAGTTCAGTGAGTTTATAAAAAGATATACAGTGAATATATCCTAAACAGACAGTTCAACAAATTTTAAAGGTATGTATATAATATATAATCACTAATCAAGATATGAAAGATTTCTGGCATGTCAGGGACTTCCTCATGCCAATGTCAAGTCAATAAGACTATCACCACAAGGAAACCACTTTTCTGACTTTTATCACCATAGATCAGTTTTGCCAATCCTTGAATTTTAAATAAATGCAGTCATACCATATGAGCTCTTTTATGTCTGGCTTCTTTAACTAACCATTAATTCTATGGTATTTATTTATGTTATTACATGTACTAATACATTTGTAATTTTTACTGCTGTATATGTATGAATATACCATAATTTATTTTACCATTCTACTGCTATTGGTCATTTGGATTGTCTCCAGTTTTGTGCTATTACGAATGAAGCTGCTATAAGCATTCTCATACAAGTTCTTTTGGGGGAACATGTGTACTCATTCATCTGGAATATACACAAGGTGTATACACAGGTGGATACCCAAGACTGAGTGTATGTGTCCACCAAAAGCCTTGTACAAGAATGCTTATAACAGCTTTACTCATGGAATAATAGGCATATATTTAGTTTTATTTTCAGTATTTAAATTTGTTTAGCCTTTATAGAGACTGTCATTTGTCTATTTTTGCTTTTGTTGCCTGTGCTTTTGGTGTTATATCCAAAACATCATTGCCAGGACTAATGTCATGAAGTTTTTCCTCTATGTTTTCTTCTAAAAGTTTTATAGTTCAGAGCTTATATTTAAGTCTTTAATCCATTATGAGTTGATTTTTGTGTGTGGTGTAAGATGACAGTCCAATTTCATTTTTTTTTTTTTTTTGCATGTGGATATCCAGTTTTCCCAATACCATTCATTGAAAAGACTGTACCCATCTTGTATTTTTAGTAAGCTTGTTGAGGATCAGTTGACTATATATGCATGGATTGATTTCTGGGCTCTCTATTCTGTTCCATTGGTCTATATATCAGTCTTTATGCCAGTACCATACTGTTTTAATTACTGTAGCTTTGTAATATATTTGAAATCAGAAAGTGTAATCCTTCAATTTTGCTCTTCTTTTTGGGAGTCATTTTTGGTTCCATACAAATTTTAGAATTTTTTTCCTGTTTTTATAAAAAAAAATACTATTGGAATTCTGATGGATTGCAATGAGTCTGTAGATCAATGGACAGTTGAACAGTATTCAGTTTTCCAATGCATGATCACAGGATGTCTTTCCATTTATTTGTGTCTTCAATTTCTTTTGTCAATGTTTTGTAGATTTCAGTGTGCAAGTCTTTCACCATCTTAGTTAAATTTATTCATAAGTATTTTATTCCTTTTTGTGCTATTGTAAATTAGATTATTTTCCTAATTTCCTTTTCAGATAGTTCATTGTAGTGCATAAAAACAAAACTGTTTTTTGTATGTTGATTTTGTGTTCTGTAAATTTACTGTTTCTTTATTTGTTCCACCAATTTTTATGGAGTGTTCAGTATTTTCTGTATCTGAGATCCTGTCCTCCACAAACAGGAATGATTTTACTTCTTTCTTTCTGATTTGGATGCTTTTTATTTTCTTTTTCTTGCCTAATCTCTTTGGCTATGACTTTTAGCACTATACTGAGTAGAGGTGGTAAGAGTGAGCATCCTTGCCTTGTTCCTGTCTTTGAGAAAAAGGTTTCAGTTTTTCATTGAGTATGGTATTAACTGTGGGTTTTCATATATGGCCTTTATTATGTTGAGGTAATTTCATACTAAAAATCTTCTGCATAGCAAAGGAAACAATCAACAGAGTAAAAAGGCAACCTACAGAATGGTGGTAAGTATTAGCAAACTTTATATCTGATAAGGGGTTAATTTCCAAAATATGAAGAACTCCTACAACTCAACAGTAAAAAAAATCATTACCTTGTTAAAAATGGGCTAGAGACTCGAATAGACATTCCTCCAAAGAAGACACACAAATGGGCAACAGGTATATGAAAAGATACTCAATGTCATTAATATTAAGAGAAATGCAAATCAAAACCATGAGATATCACCTCACACCTGTTAGGATGGCTGTTATCAAAAAGAAAGAAACAAACAAAAAAACAAGAGACAACAAGTTGGTGAGGATGTGGAGAAATTGGAAGCCTTGTGCACTATGGGTGGGAATGCAAAATGGTGCGGCTGTTATTGAAAACAATACAGAGATTCCTCAAAAAATTAAAAATAGAGCTACTGTGTAATCCAGCAATCCCATTTCTTGTATTATCCAAAAGAATTGAAGTCAGAATCTCAAAGAGATATTAGGGTTAGTGCTGCTCATTACAGCACTATTCACAATAGCCAAGATATGGAAACAACCTAAATGTTCATAGATAAATGAATGGATAAAGAAAATGTATTATATATGTACAATGGAATATTATTCAGCCATTAAAAAGAAGGAAATTCTGCAATATGTAATTATGTGGATGAACCTGGAGGACATTATGCTAAGTGAAACAAGCCAGACAAACAAAGTCAAATACTGCATGATTCCACTTGTATGAGATATTTAACATAGTCAAATTCATAGAATCAGAGAGTGGAATGGTGGTTGTCAGGGGTTGGGGTCAGAGGGAAATGGAGAGTAATCAATAGGCATAAAGTTTCAGTTATGCAAGATAAATAAGTTCTAGAGACCTGCTGTACAACATTGTGCCAGTGTACTGTATCATACACTTGAAAATTTGTCATAATTTATAAATAGTATAAATAGCTCTTATGTTAAGTGTTCTTACCATGATAAAAAAAATTTATATAGCTCTTATGTTAAGTATAGCCAAGCTATACTTAGCTAAGTATGGCTCTTATGTTAAGTGTTCTTACCACGATAAAATTTAAACAAAAAAGAGATTGCCATAGATTTCAAAATGGTTGTACCAATTTACACTCCCACTAATTCATGAGTCTCTGTTGCCACTCTTGACAACACCAAGTATTTCAATCATATTAATTTTAGACATTCTGGTGGGTATGTAGTAACGTATCCTTGTTAACTTTAATTAGCATTTTCCTGGTGACTGAATATGTAGAGCATCATTTCACATGCATTTTGGCCATGTAAATATCCTTATTTAAAGTATCTATTTGAGTCTTCTCATTTTAATAGTGTTGTTGCCCTAGTAATTACTACATTCTTTGTCTTTTTATTCTTATTAATGTTGAAAGAATTATTTATGTATTTTAGAAACTACCATTTTGCTCATTTATATAGTCTCCTCCCAGTTTGTGGCTTCTTTTTTTCCCCATTTTCATTATGTATCCTTTGGAAGCATGGAAGTTAAGTTTAGTGAAGTTGAAGAAATCTATGTATTCTTATGCCTTATATAAGATATCTTTCTTGATCCCTTCAAAATAAAGTAATAGATGTGCATTTTTCTTTCAAACTTTTAAAAAAGTTTAGCTTTCATATTTGTCTTTAATTCACCTGGAATTGATTTCTGTATATACCATAGAGGTAGAGACTAGGTCCATGTATATTTTTCCATTAGAATATCAGTTTTTCCAGCATTGGATATTTAATGGACTGTACCCTATCATCAGATTTGCAGTACCAAGCCTGTGGAACATTGGGTTTCCATAAAGGTTTGAGTATGTCCCTAGATTCCCAACTGTCTTTTCCTGTGTCAGTACAAGGCTGTCTTAATTACTAAAGCTTTATTATAAGTCTTAATGTTTAGAAAGAAAATCCTTGCTATTTTTGGCCCCTTGCTCTTTCATATAAATTTTAAAATTTGTTTGTCATGATATAAAAAGAATAGTAGGCATTTTCATGGGAATTGTATTGATTCTATTAATCATTTTAGAGAAAATTGATATTTTTCCAGTTTTCTGTCTCCCAGCAATGAATTTATTATGTCTGTATTTATTTAGGACTCCTTTAATGTCTTTCAATAAAGTTTCACAATTTTATTAAGTTCTTATACATCTTCAATTATATTTATTTTCATATTTGTATTTTTTGTTGCTACTGTTAATAGGAGTCATATTTATTACATATTAAATTTTATAGTTTGATTTTTCATGTCTTAGCTAAAAGAATAGTCAGTAAAATTTTTTTCTATCAAATCTACTAGAAATTAACCTATTATTCAATGTTAAGCAGTTTACTGAAACTTCTGATATATTTTATTAAACTAAATTATTATTAAAATAAATATTAATAATATTAAAAATTCTTATAAAAGGAGTTCTCATGATTCCAATTAAAGAGTTAAAAATGAAAATGGAAATCAACAGAAGCAAAACCTATGTACAATGCTTTTTCTTTAGTATATTGTCAGATGTTGGAGGTTTCAGAACTACTTAAAAGAAAATTTCTTTCTACATACTCCTTTCATTCTTCTTCATACTCCTTTTTGGAGATCCATATTTGTTAAAAGTACCCAAAGAAGTTAGAATTGGCACTTTAATCTGTGGACTAATTATTGTGGTTCTGTTGTTTTAAAATATTTTTTTATTTGCATTCAACTTCACCAGTACACAGCACACTTGACAGAGTTGGATTTTTATTTTTAAGAATTCTATATTTAGCCTATCATTAAAGTTCCAGGTTGCTGTATTTCCTCCTGATGTCACAGAAATCTTATCAGATATCAATATTACTTTACATTATGATTGACTCCTAACACTGTATTTCCAGATAACTACTTTACCCATTAGATTGTGCTCACATGTTACTTTAAGCTTTCTACACTAAAATCACAGTTATAGCCACCCTTCATTGTCCTTACCTAATCCTTACTAGTTCCTAGAGACAGAAACTAATTTTTCTGGAGAGGAGAGGTGTAGATGAATATTTAGGGTGAGAGTGTTCAGGGAGGAAGGCACAGAAAGTCCAAAGACTCAGAGATTAGAATGTACAAGGAGGCCAGGATGGCTCGAGGGGAATGGGCAGGGGGAAAGTGGTAGGAAATTAGGTCAGAGAGGCAGTCTGGGGTAAGTTGATCAAAAGCCTTTTAGGTCAGGATCACACAGACACATGCACTTTCAACTGCCTTGCCTCTCTTTTGTTTGTTTGTTATTGTTTGGAAAAATCATAGTTTAGTTAAATAAAAATCTGTGTCTACTTCAAGCCTGAATTGCTTTAGCTGAAATCTGGAGAAAAACATGAACATTATTCTGACTGATCTTGTTTTAAATCCATGGTCACCTGCTTCAGGTGAGTGGGATCAAGAATTCTGACATGAACTTGTTAACTATGAGATGCTTATTATAAATTCAGGTGGAGGTGTAGGATTGGATAAAAAGCGAGGGGTGTGGGGTGGGAGATGTGTGGTGATGCTAAAAAGTTGGCAGTTACTTTTGTGCAAATGGCATGTGAGGGAATAAACATGGCTAGAAAATAGTCCAAAGACCGAGTCCTCAGGGACACCAAAATTTAGAATGTAAACAGAAGATGCAGCAAAGGAGCCTAACAGGGTGATGAGCTGAGTAAGAAGTAAATCAGGGGTTTTGGGCATCCTAGAAGTCAAGTGAAGACAGTGTTTCAAGTAAAATGAAGCAATCAGCTGTGTCAAATACTGTCGGGAGAGTTGGTTAAGAAGGGATTGATCATTAGATTTGACAATGTGGACATCTTTGCAGGGGCAAGTCTAATTGGGACAGGTTTGAGAGGATATGGGAAGTGGATAGGTGAAGTTTGCAAGCTTGAACAACCCTTTCAAGGAATATTGTTACAAAGGGGGTCACAAATAGAGTGGTAGTTAGAATAACATATAGAATCTAGGGAGGATGTTTTTTAATGGGAAATATTATAGCATGTTTGTAAGATGATTGTAATAAGCCAGTAGAGAGTGTGAAAAAAGTGGTGATGAGAGAGAGAGGGTATAACTTCAGAAGCAAGTTCTTTGAGTAGGTGAGAGGAGGGGGGATCCAGTGCCCAAGTGGAGAAGTTGGCCTTAGACAGGATCCCAGAGAGTTTGCCTTTGTAATTGGACATTCCTGATAAAGGGAATAGCATGAGCAAAGACCTTGCATAGTGGGAATGAACATGATCTGTTTGAGAAACTGAGACAAGAGCTATGTGGAAGGAACACAGAGAGAAAGGGGGCAAGTGGTTGGCACTGAACTTGGACTGGTAGGTATGGGACAGGCTATACAGGGTCCAGGTGTCTAGGCTGAGCTTATTGGTCTTAATTCTGACATCAGTGGAAGCCATCAAAGGTTATTAACCATAGCAGAAGTATGTGTGACATGGTCAGATTTGGCTGTATTGTGAACAGATTGGAAGCAGAGGAGTAAATGAATGCGATGAGAAACAGTGGTGTGCTGTTGCTTTGGTTTAGGTGAGAGATCATGGTAACCTGAGAGAGTGGTCAGACTGGAGATGGTGAGAAGTGGAATATTCCAAATATATTTAGGAGGTAAAAGTCAAGACTTGTTGATGGATTGGATATGGAAAATGTCAGAGAAGAAGGAAAATTCCTTCTTCCTTTTAGGTCAAACTGCTTCTTACCTGTTAAAACTCAGTTCAGATATCCCCATTCAGGTTAGCATTTTCTAACTATTTCAGTAACATTAAAACGAGGTTCATGTCCTTCAGGTTCTTTTGGCACAGTATTCAGATCTCTTTATGGCACATAAGGTAATTTCTCTGCTGAAGTAACTGTATCTTCAATTAACAGCAGTGACCACACTTCATTCTTTGTATTTCAACATGTGACATCATATCTTTCAAATAACAGATGTTTATTGAAATTTCTTATTGACTAGGTGATAGAATAAATTAAAATGTCATAGGTAAATAAAACCAACATTCATTAAGTAAGCACAAATATTTCAATAACTAATACAGATTCATTTTTTTTGGTAGACATATCTACAAAGATAGGCTTACTCCACTGAAGGAATCAGGAGATCTTTAAATCTGAACTCTTAGAAAAAAAATTTTAGTAGTGTGTACACTTTCTATAATTATGGAAGACAGCAAATTCACAATTTTCAGTTTTCATTCATTATCCCATATTTTTTCTAGTTCTTCTCAAAGAACTTTTTGGTTAACTGCACAAACAATACATTAGCAAATATAATAAAACAATTTTTTTTGGAAATGTATTTAAAAGTATTTATTCCACTGAAAATTGATGTATTTCAAAGTCTTGAAACTGCTTTGGAAATCCTATTAAAACTATGAAAATTACATACATGAATGAATATGTTGTAATGGTGTTTAATTTTTCCAATATTCATATTCCATTTAATCGTTTTCCATATAAAGTAATTATATTCCCTTTAAGTATTAAATTTTTTTATACTTAGGATTTTTGTGAGGAATTTACATTTGTCTATTTATCCATGCCATGTAAAATACAAGTTATTGAATATATTATGTTAGATATTTTGTTATTTGATATATATTATTTTGGATTTTATTTACTAAAATTTATTGAGTGCCTGTTGCATGCAAGGTGCTATTTAGGTGCTAGAGGTTCAAAAGTTTGGAGTCTACAGGGGTAGGAAAGAGAGCCTTCCCATTCAAAGGTCAGATATTAGAGCAAGGCATGAAGAAAGAGCTGTAGGAACATGGAGGAGGGCCTGGCTGACTTATTCTTTCTGGGGAAATCAGAGCAGCTGTCACAAAGAGGTAACTCTTGAAATGTCATGAAGGAATAGAGGTTTATGAGGTGGGAGGAGCAGCATGGTCAAAGGCCTGTGTCATGAACTGTATATGCTCAATTAATTACAAAATGCTAAGTATGACGAGAACAAAACGTTCATATCACTTAGTGTCAGAAGATGAGGCTGTGTAGTCTTTTGGTCTTCCCAATAAAATGAGCAACACAGCAAAGAAAAATACTTATTATTTAATGAAATAGGATTAGTCTCTATCATTCAAAGAATTAACAGTAATGACAAAGATAGTCTCAACTCCAAACCATTGACCATCAGCTGAACACTGTGAAAATAATTAAGATGTTATAGGCAGAATATGACAACATTAATTAAATATGCAGTCTTATTTTTGGTATTAGTGAATATGGGCCTATATGAGAGAAGATGCTAAGAGATTATTCATAACTTCTTAGATCCCAGGTATGGTGATGTCTTTAAAAGTAAGTGCTTCAGTTCTGAAAGATTTCTTTAACACTTCTTTTCTTAGTTTACAGCAACAAGATCTGAAGTATAAAGGGGCTCTGGAAACATGGTAATGTCTCTAAAGAGACTTAGCTCTACACCGTAGAAACCACAACATGGATGGGGATGTATAGGGAGGGACCATGTCACCAACACACAATTGCTATCATCTTTAATGTAGGCTTCCACTGAAGAAGGATAAACAACATCACTAGATTCAATATGAAAAGAGTGTGATTTAAGGAGCTTCCATTAGGTCAATCTCTTAAATTCTGAAAGGCAAGGTGAGTCATTCCCCTAGGATGAGGATGAAAGAAGTTTGGTAGTAGGACATTCCTGACTACAGAACTACAAAAAAGAAATGTAGTTGTAAACCTTTCCAGGCAGCTCACTCTTCCTGGGCCAATCCCACATTTGTGGAAATAGCCAAACAGATGTCTAGATGCAGCAGGACATATTCAAAGAAAAAAAAGATGAAATATAAGCAGGAAAGAATCCACAGAGGATCTATAAAAACAAAAGGGAAAGTGAAATGAAGAAAGGAGCATAAGCAGAAGGGATGTTGAAATTTAAAGGTAGTGATTTTATTGTCTAATTTTTAAAAAATGATATACTCTAAGTGGGTCTCATTAACAGTGCTTGTGTGTTGAGATTAGACTTTAGGGTAGGGCACATTGTTTTTGCTAGTTGTTCTCAGGTATTAACTAATAGCCCATATTTTTTTATATAAAAGGACAAGTCCTATCTAAATTGAAACCTCAGTATCTCTTCCATTTCCAACCCCCACTGTGTCCCCACCTCAGCTCAGGCCAGACCTTGCAGTCCTGCAGAGAAAGAGGGTGTGATCTGTCCTTTCTCTCTTTCCACCTGCTCTTCCACTCCCTCCTCACCTCACCACATCCTTTCACCTCCAGCGTTGGGACAGGGAGGGGCCTAAGAGGAAATGGTACTGTTGTTATTTGGCTTTAGGCCCTCTGTCTGCCAGATGCATAAAAGTTAGCTTGCTTTTGTGGGGCCTTTTTGTGGGTTCTTGAAGAACTCTATCTACCCAGTTTGGACCTTGGATACTCTACTTCCTGATGCATTGATGTCTACCAGCTTCTCATGGCTCTTGCTCAACAGCTGTTGAGGTGGCATAGGCCATGCTTCTTCTTTCTGCAGGTTATTATCCACAGCCGACTATTATCCTGGAAGGACGTCCATTAAAGGCTGAACAAGCCTGGCTAAATTCCAGGGTATCCCTTTTGGTTTGTGGAAGTTATGCATTTTCATGCTCCTCTGCCAAGCTCTGGAAGTTCAAGCCTCTCCCCTATACCAGGGAATATTTGTTGGAGAGGATAGTATTAGGCCTGGGACTTTGAAAATTGCAATATATTAAAGTTATCATATCTATTATATTTCATAATTACGCTTTTTTATGATTCAAGAAACGTTTTCTCTCGGTTTGTGAGATGTACGATTAGACTATTCAAAGCATCCACTACAGAAAGTAAATAACTTCAAATGAGGGCAGTACTAAGGAACAAAGTCCTTCTTTCACACACATGGGAGAAGAGAATGAAATTTAGGAACAGTCGTGGAAGTTTGCAATTCTTATTAAAACTAAGTTTGAATATGTACTAAACTGCAGAGCAGAGGATATAAAAAGCAGAGTAGGAAAACATTTTCTGTTGTACTTAGCAAAACTTAAGGAGAAAGATAGAATTTGGTGAACAGCAGAGGAAAACATCTTGATCTATAGGAGTGCATACTGGGTCACGTAATTAATTATCAAGCCAGCAAATATGTAGATAAGTGGCAGTCCTAATTTATGATCCACTTAGGAACAATTAATGATAAAAAGTGAATTAATTGAACTATGTCTTTCTGTAATTACAGGCTTAATTCTCTGTTATATCTTTGGGCATATGTGCTTGCAGCAGGCTTTGCATTTTTTGGAAGGCAATTGAAGGGTGCCAGAAAGACATCTCCAAAATACCTCTACCACCCAGATCCTATAATTCTTAGCATTTCACTGTTGTGTAGTTGCTCCTTTTGGATTGAAGGCTTGCTCTCTCCAGGGAGAGGGAGTGGAACACTTTTTAAAATAAACATATTAAGTCACAATATCTTTAGCTGGATTTTAGCATATTGCTGACTTCTTTCATGGGGACTAGGAATAGCAAAAGAATACTGTGAATTCACAAGGGAAGCACCTCTGCAAGGGGAGATGATATAAAAAAGAAAGTTGGAAATTACTGACAACTTTGCCTTCTTTCTTACAAGTGGGGGGAAGAGTGCCCTGCTCTCCTAGCCATTCAGATTTTCTCATCACTCAAGACTCAGAGCCACTCCAAGGAATGTAGAATCTAACAGTCTCCATGTTCTTTCCTAAAACTGGAAAAGTACTGGGATATGGGGCATTGTACAGGACTGGAAAGTATACCCAAATACTGGCTGAAACAAATATGGAATATGAATAGAGATGGAGAATTTATAATATGACATTTTTCCAACTATTTAAAATATGAATGCATGTGGACAAGGACAAGATCATAATATGGGAAGAAGAAAGGTATTAAGATAGAGGTAATAATTTTACTTTTCAAAAACAGTTTAATTATTTTTTTTTACAATAAAACAATAAATAATGTCTGGGGGATGCATAAGAAAAACTGAAATTCTCAACAAACTCAGTTTTCAGAGCAAAAAAATCACCTATATTAAATTCACTTGTATAAAAGAAAAGGCAGAAGGACAATTAAGGAGTTCTCAATAAAATTTGAATCTTGTTTTTCCTGAAGTGTAAGAGCATAACTATGAAAAATCAAAAAGACTGTTTCAGTGTAGGTCATGATTTCTTATAGAAATACTTAGAAAAATAAATATTTTGGAATATCTGCTCCTGGAGTTCAATTTTACTTTGTTGTATTGTTCCAACTCAGATATGTTAAAGTACATAATAATTTATTTATTAAAATTTTTTATTGGAGTACAGTTGATTTACAATGTTGTGTTATTGTCTGCTGTACAGCAGAGTGAATCAGTTATACATATATATATATCCATTCTTTTTTAGATTCTTTTCCCATATAGCTGATTACAGAGTATTGAGAAGAGTTCCCTGTGCTATATATAGGTCCTTATTAATCATCTATTTTACTTTATTTTATTTTTTATATATAGTAGTACATGTATATGTCAATCCCAATCTCCCAATTTATCCCTCCCCACCCCTGCTGTCCCCTCTGGTAACCATAGGCTTGTTTTCTACATCTGTGACTCTGTTTTTGTTTTGTAAATAAGTTCATTTGTAAAGTACATAATAATTTAAATTCTGATTTCCAATATATGAGTTGCTATGGTTACACTTAAGAAAGAGTCTTAAAAATAGTCTGTATAGGAGAAGTGAATTCAAATTTTCTTCCAAAACATAGAAGCATTTCCTCCAGCAATGAATGAGAGACCTGTTGCTCTGTATCTTCACCAGTAATTATATTGTCAGTTTTGGGGATCATAGCCACTTTATTATTAATTAATTAATTTATTTATTTTGATTATAGAGCAATTACAATATTTATTAAGTATCCAATTGTATTATACAATTCTATATTTCTGTCATCTGAATTATTTTTTCAAATCGAAATTGGTTTTGGTCTTTTCACTCCTAAGGAAATTTATATGACCTCATGCTTAGTAGTAATTTAATATATACATGTCAGTTTAAATCCTCACAGTCACCATCATGTGAAGTCCTTTTTTCTCTTTCCCTATCACTTCATGGAGGGTCTTCATCTTCCATTAGATTATTATTTTTCTTTAACATCTTTATTGGGGTATAATTGCTCTACAATGGTGTGTTAGTTTCTGCTGTATAGCCATGTTAATAGATGTGTGCGTAGCTGTATCTCACTGTTGTTCTTCTTTGCAGTTCCTAATGACAAATAATAGTGAGCATCTTTTAATATGTTTGTTGTATGTGTATCTTCTTTGATGAAGTGTCTGCTCAGAGCTTTTGCCTATTTTTAAATTCAGTTGTTTCTATATTGTTGAGTTTTAAGAGTTTTTTTGTATATTTTGGATACAAGAGTTCTTTGCAATTTTGGATATAACTCCTTTATCAGATAATTGTTTTGAAAATATTTTCTTCCAGCCTGTGGCTTATTTTCTCAGTCTCCTTACAGTGTCTTTTGCAGGGTAGACTTTTAAACTCGATAAAATCTAAAGTCAATTTTTTCTTTCATGGATCATGTTTTTGGTATATGCAAAACTCATCACCAAACCCAGGGTTATGTAGATTTTCTTCTATGTTTTCTTCTAGAAGTTTTATAGTTGCACATTCAACATTTAAACCTAAGATTGATTTGGGGTTAATTTTTGTGTACAGTGTAGACTTATAAGTTTTTGACTTGGGCAACTAGGTATGTAATGGTAACATTTACTAAGATGGGGAAGACTGAGAGAAAAATCAGTTTGGGGGTTGGAGATCAGAATCAGGTATGTACATGTTATATGACCCCGTTTGACAAACATATGGTTATGCCAAGTAGGAAGTTTCATAGAGAAGAGTCTAGTTCTCAGTTGTCCATTCTCAGATGTCCATTCCTAATATCAGGAGGTATAGGAATCTGGTTTATACCTTAACCAGCACCTTGAACTCCATTCTTCCTCACCTCTTCTCCTTCCTAATGTAATTGAGACAAGGTTCCAACTTTCTGTTTTCAAAAATTTTGTTGCTTATATAAAGTATGCATAAGTTAGAGTCTTTCCCATCTGAGTCCTATTTTGGTGCTTAGTATGTGCTAGAGAAGCATTGACTAGTTGGTGAAATTTGACCTTGATGAGACCTATGGGATAAGAGCAAACCTTCCAGATACTGGGACAGGTTTAACCCAGAGACATAAATCTTTGAAGGTTTGCTGTTTCATCTGCTGGTGAGGGGACAAGAGCGGAAGGATACCCAGTCAAACTTGTCAGGTGCTTTTGGATTACACTTCTTTTAACCCATGAGATTTGCTCTGAGGAATAAAGAGATAACATGTGTAGAGTACGTGGTAAGCTCGTACTAACTAGTTGGTTCTCTCTCCTTCCCCATACATGCAGCAAAGTGTGCTCAACATCTGAAGAGCAGTTGTTCAAGTGGAAAAGAGCGGCATAATAGATTTCAGATCAAGTTTAGGAGTACAGTGGCAAATACGAGAAGTGCAAAAAGCTTAGCTGCAAAGATGCAATGAAAGACGTTTCCTGTAGGCAGCAACTGAATATACAAGGAGAATATTTTGATACACTAATGGGATTCCTGTGGCTCAATTGTGTTAGAAGTAAAGTATAATTTCTATTTCTATTTCTATGTTAAAGTAGAAGGATACTATGATTTAATTAATAAACTTGTAGTAGATATGTGTATAGTTGTACTAATGGCTTGGTTTGTCCCAGCTTCTATTTTTGAGGGGTTATTGGGGCAATATAGGCACTTTAACTACAACTTACATTGCTCCAGATATACCCATTAGTAGAAATAGTTTGAGAATGAAAAGATAAATTTCTTTTTACCACTCAGTGAAAGAGCATTTTAACTGTAAGAGCTCATCTCATGTATCCCTGTGGCTTCAATTTTCTTTTATATCTACCACACTCATATTTTTCTTTCCAGCTGAAATCTCCTTTCTGAGTTCCATACCTGTATAGCTATGTACCCACTAATCATCTCCACTTGAATTATCCACAGCCATCTTAAACTTAATCTGTGCAAAATGGAACTAATGTTCTTGATGTTTAAATTTGCTCCTCAGTGTTCCCTATTTTGCAAATTGCATGACCATTTCCATTCAGTAGCTCCAACCGGAAACTTATGATATATCACTGACTGTTCCCTCTTCTTTACATCCATCAATTGTTTCCAGTTCTTATTCTGCTCTACAAGATTCTGCATAAAATATCCCTTTCTCACTTTTCCCGTTAGAGTAAACTAAACCACTATAACAGGTAGACCTCCAAAAGTAAGGCAGTGGAAATTTATTTCTCAGTCTTATAACAGTCCGGGGTTGGCATACCAGGTGAATTCTGCTCTACACTGGGACCCATGCTGATGAACTCAGCAATCTCTAATGCTTGACTTCCAAGGTTGTTCTGAACATTGCCTGGCAATGATGACTCCTGAGAACAAAGAGTGTAGAAAAGCTTGCATGGGGTGTTTTATGGGTAAGGCATGGAAGCGGGACACCATTAGAAAGAATGTAGCTACATACCACACTTCATTCCGAGGGAAGATGGGAAATCTAATGCAGTTGGGCATTCATATATCCAGAAACTATGGGGAAAAAGTGGAGAATGGCTTTGGTGAATCACTAGCAGTCTCAGCTCCATTTGTTGTTCTCTCCTTCTTCATTCCTTGTGGTCCAGAGACATTGTTTTAGTTCCTTGATTGTTCTTTCCTTCCCTAAGGGTTTAGCATATGCCATTCTTTCTGCTTCATAAACCTTTCATCCTCTTCTTCACAAGCTGAAAAATATTCAGAATTAAGAGTACTTTATGTACTTGCAGAAAGTTGCTGTCTCATTTGTAACACTAGGAGAACTTTAATAACTTGTTCAATGACTGTCTGCCATGGTGGAGTGTCAGATTCAGGAGTAAAAGAACTCTCAGTCTTGTTCTCCACTGAATCCCCAGCATCTGGTGCATAGCAGTTGCTTGATAAGTAGTTCTTGAATGCATACATGGATGGATGAATATAGATGGATGGATCAGTGCAAACATAGATAAGTTTAGGGATAAATGGGAAATAAGCTAATACAACTCCAGTGCAACATCTTTTGGTTTTGTCTATGAATGATAACTGCAAAGGAAGTGTAGGTGGTTGCTGGAAGAAAAATTGAGAAGACTGGTAAAATTTTATGTAGTTACAAAGAAAAATGATGAAGGAAGATTAATGAGTAAAACAAAAACTAGTTGGCCAATAATGTTGAGTATTTAATTGTGGTTGAAAATCACAGCTCTGTAGTGGTAACTAACCATTATGATTTTCTCCAGCACTGTATAGTTTCAGAGACAATGCATTTTAAAGACAATATGGTTAATAATGGCTACAATATATTGATGCAGGTATGAGCTTAGCACTTTATATGTAATGTTTCATGTAATATTTTCAACATTTTCCTTATTTTATAGATGAGAACGCTGAAAATCAGGAAATTTAAGGCCTAAGCACATGCAGTTATCAATTAGAGAAGGTTTGATTTGTACTCAAATCTATCAGTCCTCCAGGATAGAGATTTACAAAGCAGACTGGCAGAGGTGTGACTGTCACAGGAAAGTAACAACAGTGCTGTGAGAATGTCCTGGAAGTGCTGGTTCCTAGGGTCAGTTTGAGTAAAGGAGGTATAAGTTCTCATGGATGCTTAGTGGGAAGAGATAGTGGTAGAGGTGTAAACATAGGTGTGCTGATTATATTTTCAAACTTCAGATGAATTTGGGAAGATGACAAGGCCCAAAATATAGACCTTAATAATGTTTTGTCAGAGGGGAATGGGAGTGAAGTTTGTTAGATGGTTGTCCACATGGACATTGTCTTTCAGAATAATGACAGGAATTGGTGGAATAAAAGACAATAATCAGGATACTAAAGGTGATAAAAGAAAGTGGAGGCTAGTTAATGGCTGGGATGAAAGTGAGAAGCACAGGGTATAGCTGAATTTTTAGGGGCTCAAATAAGGAGGGATTTTTGGATGAATATTAAATGTAATAAGAATGTAATTGCAGTGGGTAAACAGGAGAAAGATGAATGTATCCTCTCACTGTGAAATACAAGGAGAATTAACAGCTTCTGTGGAGGACTTTATATCATTAGAGGAGAGCCAGGTTATAGTTAGGGCAAGAGGCAGAGGGAATTGTCAAGATATTGTGTATTATAGAGGAGTTTCTTTAAAATAAGATGAGATTCCATGTAGTTCCAGTAAAAAGAGGTGGAAGTAGAATCAGCAAGATAAGGATAGCTCTGGGAGGGAAAAGATATAAATTAGATGGAGGGGTTTGCAATGTGGATTATAGATCAAAGGCACTAGAAAGGCAAGGAATACAGAGGAAGTATTCCTCTGTATTGAAAGTAGCTAACTAGCCTCAGGGTTCCAGCTTGGGCTTTGATGGCAAGTTGTTTTGTTGCCACTGTAAATTCAGATCCAAGCATCCTGGGGCAGCTAAAGAACAAGAGGCGAATTGCAAAATAATATGAAGGGCTACTAGAGTGACAAAAAACTAGGATAAAAATAGAGATTAACGTTTATCTAGGTTGAATACTTTTGAAAAGGGCGTGGCAATTTGAGGGAAAAACGAGAAAAATAACACAATTTTGGTAGCTCTTATTAAGCCCAATGTGTTTCTCATAATGTATCACCCATTTTCTCCAGCTTTGAGGCATTAGCTGAAATTTTGAGAAAACAGGAAATGTTCTGTTTTCTTCAACTGCAAATTTGATTGTAAATTTGTTCCTCCTTATCTTCTAAATATACAAACATGCTTAATTTTCATTTAAGTGTAAATAACTCACAAAGGGAAAAATTGGAAAAGATAAAAGAGAGACTAGAAGACAAACTCACATTAAAACAAAACAAACTTGGAATTCCCCGGTGGCACGGTGGTTAAGAATCTGCCTGCCAATACAGGGGACACGCATTCCAGCCCTGGTCCAGGAAGATCCCACATGCCGCAGAGCAACTAAGCCTGTGCGCCACAACTACTGAGCCTGTGCTCTAGAGCCCACGGGCCACAACTACTGAGCCCACGTGCCACAACTACTGAAGCCCACATGCCTAGAGCCTGTGCTCAGCAACAAAGACCCAAAGCAGCCAAAAATGAATAAATAAATAATTAAATTTATTTAAAAAAAAAACAAATTTAAAACTTAGTCTGCTGCTCTGCTTGAATAAAATGTCACAGAACTGGGTAAATGTCTTAAGAATTAAGGATTAGGTTACATAATCTCTAAAAGGCATTCAAATATTATTTTAATTACCTTTAAATCCTTTTAATCTTTATTTCACAAGGGTTGAGTTTCATAGAATTCTTATACAAATCAGAGAGGTTAATGTACTCAGAGAAGCTAAAAAATCAAACTCTGGGTGTGATCACACTAGGACACCATTTGGAGCAAGTTAATGGTCTGTTCTGCCCTAAGAGTTTGTTTTTCAGGGAAACACATCACTAGGGTCAATTTCTAAAGCAAATCTGATTTAAAACCTATTTGAGAGTTGATATTTCTTCAGGGCCCACTGTGTGTCAGGCTTTGGCCTGCCTATAGGGAGACAACAGCAGAATGAGACCACCATCAGCACCAGGCTGAGAGGAGCAAAACACTTTTGGGGAAGAATGACACTAAGAAACCGTGTGGCTCACAGGGTCTTGGTGCTCCAGCCAGGTGTCAGGCCTGAGCCTCTGAGGTGGGAGAGCCAAGTTCAGGACATTGGATCACCTCCCAGCCCCATGTAATATCAATTGGCGAGAGCTCTCCCAGAGATCTCCGTCTCAATGCTAAGACCCAGCTCCACTCAACAACCAGCAAGCTCCAGTGCTGGACACCCCATGGCAAATAATGAGAAAGACAGGAACACAACCCCACCCATTAGGAGAAAGGCTGCCTAAAGTCATACTAAGTTCAAAGACACCCTAAAACACACGAGCGGATGCGGTCCTGCCCACCAGAAAGACAAGATCCAGCCTCATCCACCAGTACACAGGCACCAGTCCCCTCCACCAGGAAGTGCATACACCCCACTGAACCAACCTTACCCACTGGAGGTAGACACCAAAAAACAACGAGAACTACAAACCTGCAGGCTGTGAAAAGGACACCCCAAACACAGCAAGTTAAGCAAAATGAGAAGACAGAGAAATATGCAGCAGATGAAGGAGCAAAGTAAAAACCCACCAGACCAAACAAATGAAGAGGAAATAGGCAGTCTACCTGAAAAGGAATTCAGAGTAATGATAGTAAAGATGATCCAAAATCTTGGAAATAGAATGGAGAAAATACAAGAAACATTTAACAAGGACCTAGAAGAAATAAAGAGCAAAGAAACAATGATGAACAACACAATAAATGAAGTTAAAAATTCTCTAGAAGGAATCAATAGCAGAATAACAGAGGCAGGAGAACGGATAAGTGACCTGGAAGGTAAAACAGTGGAAATAACTACTGTAGAACAGAATAAAAAAATAAGAATGAAAAGAATTGAGGACTGTCTCAGAGACCTGTGGGGCAACATTAAATGCACCAAAATTCAAATTATAGGGACCCCAAAAGAAGAAGAGAAAAAAAGGGACTGAGAAAATATTTGAAGAGATTATAGTTGAAAACTTCCCTAATATGGGAAAGGAAATAGTCAATCAAGTCCTGGAAGTGCAGAATCCCATACAGCATAAATCCAAGGAGAAACACAACAAGACACATATTAATCAACTATTAAAAATTAAATACAAAGAAAAAATATTAAAAGCAACAAGGGAAAAGCAGCAAATAACATAAGAGGGAATCCCCATAAGGTTAGCAGATAATCTTTCGGCAGAAACTCTGCAAGCCAGAAGGGAGTGGCAGGACATATTTAAAGTGATGAAAGGGAAAAACTTAAAACCAAGATTACTCTAACCAGCAAGGATCTCATTCCGATTTGATGGAGAAATTAAAACCTTTACAGACAAGCAAAAGCTAAGAGATTTCACACCAAACCAGCCTTACAACAAACGCTAAAGGAACTTCTCTAGGCAGGAAACAGTAGAGAAGGAAAAAACCTACAGTAACCAACCCAAACAATTAAGAAAATGGTAATAGGAACATACATATCGATAATTACCTTAAATGTAAATGGATTAAATGCTTCAAAAAAGACATAGACTAGCTGAATGAATACAGAAACAAGACCCGTATATATGCTGTCTACAAGAGACCCACTTCAGACCTAGGGACACATACAGACTGAAAGTGAGGGGATGGAAAAAGATATTCCATGCAAATGGAAATCAAAAGAAAGCTGGAGTAGCAATTCTCATATCAGATGAAATAGACTTTAAAATAAAGACTATTACAAGAGAAAAAGAAAGACACTACATAATGATCAAGGGATCAATCCAAGAAGAAGATATAACAATTGTAAATTTTTATTCATTCAACATAGGAGCACCTCAATACATAAGGCAAATGCTAACAGCCATAAACGGGGAAATCGGCAATAACACAATAATAGTAGGGGACTTTAACACCCCACTTTCACCAATGGAGAGATCATCCAAAATGAAAGTTAATAAGGAAACACAATCTTTAAATGATACATTAAACAAGATGGACTTAATTGACATTTATAGGATATTCCATCCAAAAACAACAGAATACACTTTCTTCTCAAGTGCTCATGGAGCATTCTCCAGGACAGATCATATCTTGGGTCACAAATCAAGCCTCGGTAAATTTAAGAAAATTGAAATTGTATCAAGTATTTTTTCCGACCACAACCCTATGAGACGAGATATCAATTACAGGCAAAATCTGTAAAAAATGCAAACACATGGAGGCTAAACAATACGCTACTAAATAACCAAGAGATCACTTAAGAATTCAAAGAGGAAATCAAAAAATACCTAGAAAAAAATGACAATGAAAAAACGACGACCCAAAACCTATGGGATGCAGCAAAAGCATTTCTAAGAGGGAAGTTTATAGCAATACAATCCTACCTTAAGAAACAAGAAACATCTCAAATAAACAACCTAACATTACACCTAAAGCAGTTAGACAAAGAAGAACAAAACAACCCAAAAGTTAGCAGAAGGAAAGAGACTATAAAGATCAGATCAGAAATAAATGAAAAAGAAATGAAGGAAATGATAAAAAGATCAATAAAACTAAAAGCTGGTTCTTTGAGAAGATAAACAAAATTGATAAACCATTAGCCAGACTCATCAAGAAAAAAAGGGAGAAGACTCAGATCAATAGAATTAGAAATGAAAAAGGGGAAGTAACAACTGACACTGCAGAAATAAAAGCATCCTAAGAGACTACTACAAGCAACTATATGCCAATAAAATGGACAATCTGGAAGAAATGGACAAATTCTTAGAAAAGCACAACCTTCCAAGACTGAACCAGGAAGAAATAGAAAATATAAACAGACCAATCACAAGCACTGAAATTGAAACTGTGATTAAAAATGTTACAACAGGGGCTTCCCTGGGGGCGCAGTGGTTGAGAGTCTGCCTGCCGATGCAGGAGACATGGGTTCGTGCCCCGGTCCAGGAGGATCCCACATGCCACAGAGTGGCTGGACCCGTGAGCCATGGCCACTGAGCCTGCGCATCTGGAGCCTATGCTCCGCAACAGGAGAGGCTGCAATAGTGAGAGGCCCGCATACCACAAAAAAACAAAAAACAAAAATGTTACAACAAACAAAAGCCCATGACCAGATGGCTTCACAGGTGAATTCTATCATTTAGAGAAGAGCTAACACCTATCCTTCTCAAACTCTTCCAAAACATAGCAGAGGGAGGAACACTCCCCAACTGATTCTACAAGGCCACCATCACCCTGATACCAAAACCAGGCAAAGATGTCACCAAAAAAGAAAACTACAGGCCAATATCACTGATGAACATAGATGCAAAAATCCTCAACAAAATACTAGCAAACAGAATCCAACAGCACATTAAAAGGATCATACACCATGATCAAGTGGGGTTTATCCCAGTAATACAAGGATTCTTCAATATAGGCAAATCAATCAATGTGATACACCATATTAACAAATTGAAGGAGAAAAACCATATCATCATCTCAGTAGAAGCAGAGAAAGCTTTTGAAATATTCAACACCCATTTATGATAAAAACGCTCCAGAAAGTAGGCATAGAGGGAACTTACCTCAACATAATAAAGGCCATATATGACAAACCCACAGCCAACATCGTCCTCAATGGTGAAAAACTGAAACCATTTCCACTAAGAGTAGGAACAAGACAAGGTTGCCCACTCTCACCACTATTATTCAACATAGTTTTGGAAGTTTTAACCGCAGCAACCAGAGAAGCAAAAGAAATAAAAGGAATCCAAATCAGAAAAGAAGAAGTAAAGCTGTCACTGTTTGCAGATGACATGATACTATACATAGAGAATCCTAAAGATACTACCAGAAAACTACTAGAGCTAATCAATGAATTTGGTAAAGTAGCAGGATATAAAATTAATGCACAGAAATCTCTTGCATTCCTGTACATTAATGATGAAAAATCTGAAAGTGAAATTAAGAAAACACTCCTATTTACCATTGCAACAAAAGAACAAAATACCTAGGAATAGACCTACCTGAGGAGAGTAAAGACCTGTATGCAGAAAACTATAAGATACTGATGAAAGAAATTAAAGGTGATACAAATAGTTGGAGAGATATACCATGTTCTTGGATTGGAAGAATCAACATTGTGAAAATGACTATACTACCCAAAGCAATCCACAGATTCAATGCAATCCCTATCAAACTACCACTGGCATTTTTCACAGAAGTAGGAAAAAAATTTCACAATTTGTATGGAAACACAAAAGACCCTGAGACACAAAATACTAGCCAAAGCAATCTTGAGAAAGAAAAACGGAGCTGGAGGAATCAGGCTCCTGGACTTCAGTCTATACTACAAAGTTACAGTAATCAAGACAGTGTGGTACTGGCACAAAAAGAGAAATATAGATCAATGGAACAGGATAGAAAGCCCGGAGATAAACCCACGCACACATGGTCACCTTATCTTGATAAAGGAGGCGAGAATATACAGTGGAGAAAGACAGCCTCTTCAATAAGTGGTGCTGGGAAAACTGGACAGGTACATGTAAAAGAATGAAATTAGAACACTCCCTAACACCATACACAAGAATAAAATCAAAGTGGATTAAAGACCTAAATGTAAGACCAGACACTATAAAACTCTTAGAGGAAAACATAGGCAGAGCACTCTATGACATAAATCACAGCAAGATCCTTTTTGACCCACCTCCTAGAATAATAGAAATAAAAACAAAAATAAACACATCGGACCTAATGAAACGTAAAGGCTTTTGCACGGCAAAGGAAACCATAAACAAGATGAAAAGACAACCCTCAGAATGGGAGAAAATATTTGCAACTGACAAAGGATTTATCTCCAAAATTTACAAGCAGCTCATGCAGCTCAATATCAAAAAAACAAACAACCCAATCCAAAAATGGGCAGAAGACCTAAACAGACATTTCTCCAAAGAAGATATACAGACTGCCAACAAACACATGAAAGAATGCTCAACATCATTAATCATTAGAGAAATGCAAATCAAAACTACAGTGCGATTTCATCTCACACCAGTCAGAATGGCCATCATCAAAAAATCTACAAACAATAAATGCTGGAGAGGGTGTGGAGAAAAGGGAACTCTCATACACTGTTGGTGGCAATGTAAATTGATATAGCCACTATGGAGAACAGTATGGAAGTTCCTTAAAAAACTAGAAATAGAACTGCCATACGACCCAGCAATCCCACTACTGGGCATATACCCTGAGAAAACCATAATTCAAAGAGTCATGTACCACAATGTTCATTCCACCACATATATACCATGGAATATTACTCAGCTCTAAAATGAAACTAAATTGAGTTATTTGTAGTGAGGTGGATGGACCTAGAGTCTGTCATACAGAGTGAAGTAAGTCAGAAAGAGAAAAACAAATACTGTATGCTAGCTCATATATATGGAATTTTTTAAAAGATAATAATGTTTCTGAAGAACCTAGGGGCATGACCAGAGTAAAGACTCAGATGTAGAGAGTGGACTTGAGGACATGGGAAGGGGTAAGGGTAAGCTGGGACAAAGTAATAGAGTGGCATTTACATATATACACTACCAAATGTAAAATAGATAGCTAGTGGGAAGCAACTACATAGCACAGGGAGACCAGCTAGGTGCTTCGTGACCACCTAGAGGGGTGGGATAGGGAGGGTGGGAGGGAGATGAAAGAGGGAGGGGATATGGGGATATATGTATACGGATAACTGATTCACTTTGTTATACATGAGAAACTAACACAACAATATAAAGCAATTACACTCCAATAAAGATGTTAAAAAAAAAAAAAGAAAAAACAAACCCTCTTTGAGAACGTTAGCTGCTTTCTGAGTCTCTTAAGACTCAAACAAACTAGAAAAGCCACATTTATTTTCTCTTTAATTGCCAATAAGCTTATGATATTTCTATTCTGGTCTTTCCAGTGTCCTGTGAGCTTGACAACTCTGGGCAATGGACCCCAATTAGGACTTCATGAAACTGATTTCTGCATCCATTTAGGTTGAGATTTTGACCTGTGTGTGTGTGTGTGTGTGAACATAAGTTTATTTCTCTTGCATAAAGAGCCAGGAGAGGGATTTTTGAGTCATACAGTGCGTTTTAACTTTATAAGAAACTCCCAACTTTTCCAGAGTGACTATGCCTCATGCATATTCTCCTTTACTTGGATTTTTTTCTCTATACCAATCATATGCTGATAACGAGGACCTCACAAGAATAAGAGAATTATGATAATGAGGACAATGCTGTCTGCAGGATAGGATTAGAAGGGATAGCAGCTTTCCAGAGGTGGGTTCTTTGAGCTGCAAGCAGTATAGCAGTGGAAAATGTATGCCCCTCATTTCCAGGTTAGTTCAGACTTCAAGCACGGACATAGCCACTGGTTTTTGGCATCCAAAAGAACTCTGCTAAATTTTCTTTTATAATAATAAGTAGCACAAGAATTATTATCAAGTTATGTACATTGGATTTTTTGTGGTGGAAGACTATATTATTTTTTAACTTAACATCTTGAGGCCTGGTTCAATATCCTGCAATATGCATTTAGCCATAATGAGGGTTTATCTTGGGACTTATTAACTCAAAGTACTCAAAATTCGTAATTATATACGTATGCTTCATCTATACTAGAGTTCCATTGCATGGAGCTCCTTTAACTCGAATTAATGAACATTTACATAATGCTTAGCAGTTTCACCCTTCAAAATAGTCATTTTTGTTATTATCTCTTCTTGTAGAAAAAGTAAAATTTTGGCTCAAGGTAACTTCTGCTTGGAAGTCTAGCTGCAGGGGTCTAAGGAGGGTTAAAAGGAGGCCCTGACAAATGAGAGCTAAAGTGTCAGTTCACATTGTGCTCACATTTATTTGATCTTTAAGGGGAAAAGGATGATAATGATTTCTGCTAGATCCAACCAAGGTCATCCATGTAAGACATCAGATTATGGTCTAAGGCACAAAATCAAGGCCATCCCCATGCTTAAACCCTTTACTCAAAGAAAGCAAGCTTTTACTGCAATTTTCTTAAAATTCTCCATGTTCATTTGGGGGTTCAAATCACCTTGTTCTTGCTGTGGTGCTGCCTTCCCCTCTTCTCTCTGGCTATTTCCTTATTTACCATGTTTGATGGCGGAGCCCAAGTTAAGCTTCACGATGAAGCCTTAGCTCCTCTGCAACCTGACCATGTGCTGATTCATATTGTGGTCTAACTTTGATTTCTACTTGGTGAGATTAAGATTCTATGTAGTATTGAGTACAAAATAGCTAGTCATTACACGTACGTTGAGTTCAAGAAAAAAATACCACTTCCAAGACAGTCTTCAGCCCTTCCTCCTTTGCTGAATAACATCAACTTCAAGTTGCAAGAAAACAAACAAGCAGCAACAACAACAAAAGAAAAGGTTGGGGATAGGGTCTATGTCATTTCTACTTTCAAGCTTTGGTGAATGATAAGGGTATTTAAGTTTAACAGCTTTCTATAATTTGACTCATTATACTTCATAAATATCCCTATTGTATCTTTGAATATCTATGATTAGTCTAGAAAAGGAACTGACTAGAAATGAGATAGTATTTGAATCTTTATTCCAACTTCAGGTTTACTATGGCCCCCTTGGCTGCCGAGTTTTTCTCTCTGCCAAAGACTGCTGGTAAACTATTGAATACATCTTTCCCTCAATCTCTTTAGATTTACACTAAGTTAAAAAATGACAAAAAGTTATTTTCCTTAGCAATTATCTTCTCATCTTAAAATTACAACTTTTGCAGAATGAAATTATCCAGGGAAGCACAAAGTAATGCGTTATCAGCTCAGATCAATATGTAGGCTTATTAGTAACTTTACTAAAAGTTTTAATTTCCTAAATTAAAGTAATAACTTTTAGCTTTCTGTGAAGGAAATAATTATTGAATTAAATTCATTAAATACAAAGAAATAATTGTGTCTGCAGTTACTAAAATTTTAATTTTAAAATGTTAATCTCCGTGTGGTAAAACTATAATTGACCTAATCTGCTTAAGAGGCTGTCATATAATTCTTTCTCTTTTAGTAGAAATTGCTTTAGTATATATTTAGTATAATACTGATCCTAGTGAAATGCAATAAATTAATCTGCAAAGATCATAAAGTCTTAATTCAGTTTGGAGGCATCCTCAGTTAGATGACTTTGATTAATTAGTATCAGCTCATTGGAGTGAGGAGTTCTGGAATTTAATGCTCTGAATTTTACATGCCTATAATTTTGTGAATTTTGAAACACCTATTTTCTCTGAAACTACTTACTCTGACTTTTATTTCAGATGTTTTTCTGGAGGATAAATTAATTGATATGTTGATAATCTTTGAATATTATTTTCTCCAATAAAACCATTCCCTTGCACTGAAATGTGAGATTGATATTATCATTTTTCCTATTTTAGACATAGATTTCTATCAGAGTTTTCAAAATTTAATGCCCAGATCTCTCAGGAAAGAAAAACAGGAATGGTTGTGTATCAGTTATGATACATTTGGCTTCAAATAACAGAGAAACATAAGGATCATTTTAAGTCTCTTTAATCAGAAGCTCATACATAGATGGTCCTAAGGTTGGTTCAAAGGTATATTTGTCTTTTCTCTGTGTGACTTATTTTCACTAAGCATAATACCCTCTAGCTCCATCCACATTGTTAATGGCAGAATTTCATTCTTTTTTAAAGACTGAGTAATATTTCATTGTATACATATATACCACATCTTCTTTATCCATCAGTGCTCTACCTGCTGATGAGCACTCAGGTTGCTTCCATGTCTTGGCTATTGTAAATAATGCTGCTATGAACATTGGGATTCATGTATCTTTTGAATTAGTGTTTTTGTTTTCTTTGGATATATTCCCAGGAGTAGAATTGCTGGATCATATGGTAGTTCTAGTTTTAGTTTTTGAGGACCCTCCATACTGTTTTCCATTGCAGCTGCACCAATTTACATCCCCACCAACAGTATACAAGGGTTCCCTTTTCTCTACATCCTCACCAGCATTTGTTATTTGTGTTCTTTTTGATGATGGCCATTCTGACAGGTGTGAGGTGATATCTCATTGTGGTTTTGATTTGCCTTTCTCTGATGATTAGTGATGTTGAGCATCTTTTCATGTGCCTTTTGGCCATCTGTATGTCTTCTTCGAAAAAATGTCTATTCAGGTCTTCTGACCACTTTTTAATGATTTGTTTTTGATATTGAGATGTATGAGCTGTTCACATATTAACCCCTTATCAGTCATATCATTTGCAAAGATTTTCTCCCTTTCCCTAGGTTGTCTTTTCATTTTTGTCAGGTTTCCTTTGTGGTGCAAGAGCTTTTAAGTTTAATTAGGTTTCACTTGTTTATTTTTGCTTTTGTTTCCTTTTGTCTTAGGAGACAGATCCAAAAGAATATTGCCGTGATTTATGTTAAAGAGTGTTCTGCCTATGTTTTCCTTTAGGGGTTTTGAACAAAAAACTCAAGCCAGCATTTCATAAAAGAACAGACCTGTATGACCAATACATTTTTTAAAAGGTACTCAACTTCATTGGTCATTAATAAAATACAAATTAAAACAATAAAGGAGGGCTTCCCTGGTGGTGCAGTGGTTGAGAGTCCACCTGCCGATGCAGGGGACATGGGTTCGTGCCCTGGTCCAGGAAGATCCCACATGCTACGGAGCGGCTGGGCCCGTGAGCCATGGCCGCTGAGCCTGCACGTCCGGAGCCTGTGCTCCACAACGGGAGAGGCCACAACAGTGAGAGGCCCGCGTACCACAAAAAACAAAAACAAAAACAAAAAAAAAAACAAACCAAAAAATAAAAAAGGACAGCTAATGTGAAAAACAGACAGTCCCAAAGTGGTTGAGGACATGGAGCGAATGGGACTTTTGTAGACTGCCAGTGAGAATATAAATTACTGCAACCACTTTTGAAAACTGTTTGGCAGTACCTACTAAAGCTGAACTTACATATGTCCTACAACTTTATGTTCAAGGTACCTAGAGACAAATATAAGAATATTTCTTACATTCTTACTCTTTGTAATTACTCTTTGTAATGTCTCAACACTGGAAATACCCCAATGTTCAACCATAGAACAATGGAGTACTACATATACAGCATTAACCAATTTCAAATCTCATGCAGCAAAAGAAGGTCAGTGGTTGCTTTCAAATGTTACTTAAAGTCTTGAATCCACTGTTGGGTTTTATTTTTGGTGGTGAGCTATTGGACTTGAGATAGTCTTATAACATAAAATAGAACACCTTCTGTCATCATATAGTACATCATATGTTATATGTTGGAGATGGTGTGAAGGAGGATAATTTGGGGGAAAATGCTCAACATCTGACACATGTTCGGTTTAAGTGTTATATATAAAACCATAGAGACAACCATGTTTCATGATAAAATTTATTTCCTTATTAACAAATTTTGTTAAATACATATTATGATCATTTCTCAATAATGTGAAATACATAGCATTTGCAGCTCAAAAGAGTGAGGCAAGTTAAATTGTCTTTCAGCTTTTTAAAACTGTGTGTTAACTTGCTTCATTCTTGTGATCCTAAGCATCTATATAAATTTTCAGTGTGGCACTACAGCACTGTGACTTTTGTATATTTCTACACAATTGTACTGAGGCTTAAACATAGTTTGAGAGACATGATTTAAAATAAACAAGATTACAATTCAGTCACATAAAGTGTAAAGGGAGCACTGCCTCTCTTACATGCTTCTTATTTACAACTTACTTATTTTGCTATAATTTGAAGAATAGATTTTAACTAGAAGCTAAGGAAGTTATACAGTTTCTATTCAATCCTCTTTAAAAAAACTGTCTAAAAACAACTGTCTAGTAATTGAGTAATCTGAGTGAATTAGAATTTTGTAATTCTGATTTTACTTCCTTCTTCTGTGTGTTGTCTCAAGATTTGTTAGAAGCTGACTGAAGCAGACCATGTCTGTTTCATAATGGTTTTTATTATTATGTAGGTCCTACATTAATAGGAATTGTTTAGAAACATAAAACTCCTGATATCTAATTTAATTCCCAGGAAACCCCTGTGAAACAGTTATTATTCACATTCTACAGAAGAAAACTAAGATTCAGAAGGATCACACAGCTAGTGGGATTGGAACAATGGCCTGTATTAAGCCAAACTTTATGCTTTAACAACTGCTTTCCTTTGCTTCATTCATTTGTTCTTTTAACCATTATCTATTAATTTCCCATTATGTATCAGGCAAGGCCCTGGATACTGAGATTACGCTGGTAAATAAGCCAGTCAAGGTACTTGCTCCCATCAGCTTCCAATCTGGTTCAGGAGACAGATATCAAGTAAATGAGCAAATAAATAAACAAGAAAGATATCAGATAGTAGATGTATGAAGAAAATTAAAATAAGGTGATATGGTGGAGACTGAGAGATCAGGGAATATAAGAAGAAATGTTTTAACTGAGATCTGATTGACAATAATTAGCCAGCCATGACAAGATCAGAAGGAAACTCTTTCCAGGCAGAAAGAACAACTAATTTTATTTATTTATTTAGGCTGCGTTGGGTCTTCGTTGCTGCACGTGGGCTTTCTCTAGCTGCGGCGAGCAGGGGCTACTCTTCGTTGTGCTGTGCAGGCTTCTCATTGTGGTGACTTCTATTGCTGTGGAGCACGGGCTGTAGGCGTGCACTGGCTTCAGTAGTTGTGGCACCTGGGCTCAGTAGTTGCGGCACCTGGGCTCAGTAGTTGTGGCTCACGGGCTCTAGGGCACAGGCTCAGTAGTTGTGGCGCACGGGCTTAGTTGCTCCGCGGCATGTGGGATCTTCCTGGACCAGGGCTGGAACCTGTGTCCCCTGCATTGGCAGGCAGATTCTTAACCACTGCGCCACCAGGGGAGCCCAGAATAATTTAAAAGCCGCAAAGCAAGAATTCTAGGGAGAGATGAAGAATTTAGTTCTGTGGTTGAAAGAGAGTGGGTGATACATAGCATAAGACAAGATGAATCAAGGAGGCGAGCAGAATCAAATCATTTAAGACGTTGTAAGCCAGGAAAAGAATTTATATTTTGTTTTAAGTGTGATGGAGAACTACTAGAATTTTTTTAAACTGGCTATTGTGTGAATAATGAATTTTTCATAGTAAGAGTAAAGGCTAAGAGTCCAGATAGGGGGTCACTGTGGTGATATAGGTGAGAGATAATATTAGCTAAATATAGGAGGTAATGCAGATGGAAAGAAACAGACAGTTTTGGGTTACATTTTTGAGGCAGAGTTGACAGGGCTTTCAGACTGTTTAAATGTGGGTAAGAGGGAAAGAAAAGAGTAAAAGATAGCTTACTGACTTAAGCAACTTGCTGGATGGTAGCACTATATATTGAAATGTAGATCAGAAGGAGATAGTGTCGGGGGTATTATGATGACTGCCTATTCAGCCCATGGCTGAAGGAGAGATCCTATGCCCTAAATCATAGAAGGTGGTCAAATATACAACACTGACACTAGACAGATGAGATCGACAATTTATTAGTCATATATTCTCACAGCCCAGGGGAAGAGGATAGCACATGCCAGGCCAGGCCTAACAGGTGTTTCAGTCAGGGGCACAGTGAACCAGAAGGGGCTGTGGAAGGCAGGTCTTGTAGTAACAGGAGGGTCAATTGCCCCCTGGTTCCTGCAGGAGGATATGATTGCTTGCTTAAATAATTTCATGGGTTGGCAGCCAGGTGAATTTGTTAGCTTGAGGACCAGGTTGTGGCAGCTAGTTCAGCTGATAGGGAACTAGTCAGGTGGGTAACATTTTCCCCTGGGTAGGAGCATTTCTGGCAAGAGCAGGGAACTCACAGCTAGACCTCTGGGCCCTGTGAAACTCAAAGATGTCAAGGCAGCACTTGAAATGTTAGATCTTATAATACAGCAGGAAAGTCAAGTTCCCTTTGGTCATATTATTATTATTATTATTTTTTGGGTTCGCGGGCCTCTCACTGTTGTGGCCTCTCCCGTTGCGGAGCACAGGCTCCAGACGCGCAGGCTCAGCGGCCATGGTTCACGGGCCCAGCCGCTCTGCGGCATGTGGGATCTTCCCGGACCGGGGCACGAACCCGTGTCCCCTGCATCGGCAGGTGGACTCTCAACCACTGCGCCACCAGGGAAGCCCGTGGTCATATTATTTTTAAGATGCTTGTGTGAAGATTCCATCAAAGTGTAGATGTCAATTGTATATACACATCTAGAACTATGAGAGGTCAAAGTTGGAAGTAATGATTTAGGAGATACGGGTATTTAAAGTGATGAGAGAGTATACTGATGAGGAAGAGAAGGGGGCCTAGGACTTAGTTTTGGATACATTTCCACACTGAGAGAAGGAACGTCAAGTAGACTAGGAAGAGTAGCTGGTGAGATAGGAAGAAAACCAGGAGGCTGAAGTTTCTTGATCCAAGAGAAGCATTCCAAGAAGGAAGGGATCTCTGTGACAAACACTCCTGAGTTGTCTTGTTTGTAGTGAGGTTATCATGTTTTAAATCCAATGATTACTTACCGTACAAGACAACTCAGGAGCGTTTGTCACAGAGATCCGTTCCTTCTTGGAATATGACAAGAGTCTCTGTGGAGTTGTGGGAAATGGAGAGGACATTGGATATTCTTTGTTGGTTCTCATTTAGAGTTTAGTGAAACTGGTAGTGTATACTGTTCTCTAGCCTCTAGTTATTGTTTAACGTTGACAACAACAACAAATTCCCTGTGGAATCTAAGGCACACAGATACAGTAAATAAGCATGGAGTTTCCTTCCATAGGAAGTTAGTCTCATCTCTCTTTCAGAGATCGATGTACAAATTTGTGGGTTGGGTCTTATCTTATAAGGTAAGTATTTATCACCTGAGAAGTCACAACAGGCAGGGGTATAGCAGCCAGCACATGGTCTTGCTTTCCTTTCATGTCATACTCCCTCAATGTTTACTCTGGAGCCTTGATAACCTTCTTTTAGTTTCACAAGCAAGACAAGTTCCTGCTTCAGAGTGTTTGTATACACTTTTTTCTCTGCTTGAAAAAAGAATCTACCATTTCTTCTGGATAATCTCAACAGGATCACCTTAGGTTTCTTTTTAAATGTCTCCTTTTCGGGAATCCTCCCACCCCTCTCAAATGAGGTTTCTCTGCTATGCATTCTCACTGTGAATTTTTCCTTCACAACTCTTCCATGGTAATAATTAAATTGCATATCCATGTAATTATTTGAGTACTATCTCCTCCACTTGACTCTAAATTCTATGATGTCCTAGTCTCTGTTTTGTTCTTAATGATATTTCAAGTGCTTGGCACAAGTGCTGGTATAATGTGAATGAAAAATAAGTATTTTGATTATTGTCTTCTCAGTCTTAAGTGGAAATGGAAGAGATTCATTCAACAGTAAGGATAAGGACAAAACCCATTCTAAATATTTTTTTCATTTCACCTTATGCCTAGGATAGCTTTTTAAAAAATTGAAGTATAATTTACAACGTTGTGTTAGTTTCAAGTATACAGCAAAGTGATTCAGTTGTATGTATACATCTATTCTTTTTCAGATTCTATTCCATTATATGTTATTACAAGACATTGAGTATAGTTCCCTGTGCTATACAGTAGGTCCTTGTTGTTTATCTACTTTATATATAGTAGTGTATATATGTTAATCCCAAACTCCTAATTTTAGGATAGCTTACTGGAATAATTTTATTGAAAATATTAATATGTACTGCTGAACTTCCGTGTTGAACTTCACCCTTTAAAAAATCTATTTAAAGTTTGAACTGTAATATTGAATTAAAAAATAATAATTCCAAGGAAGACTACCCTAGTTAATATAGTTCTTTATCAAAGTTATTTTATCTATCTCCCATCTCTCTATCTTTGTAGCTATTTTTATATTGCATCTATCTGCTAAATATTAATAACTGACAAATATAGGGAAATTTTATTGGTGATGGAATAGTGCCTCAGAATTATTTTTTTTGTTATTCCATGGACATGAGTATTAGTAATCTACTCTTGAGCAGTAGAAAAGGTTCTGAGGAAAGGCACTTTGACCCTGGGTCCATTACCTTTACTCCATACACGGTCCTTACTCCAAATTTAACTCATTCTGAACTTGATGTCATTCCATTCTTGATCTCTGTACCTTTATTGCCTCCACCTTAAGCCCTTTATCTCTTTATTCATACCTGACTCTCATCTTTTCCTTCATTTCATCCCTGACCTTAAGTAGTTAGTCTCAGACATGGAGTAAGCACATCTGTTTTAGATATTAAATGGCAATAAAAAGAAAGCTGAATATTTTATATTAAAGTCTTCCTGAAACAAAAATGATTGTGTTAATGTTGTTGGGTTAAAATAAAATGTTATGTATCCAATAGCTCCAACAACTTGTACAAATAGTGTAAAATAATTAAAACTTTTTTCATTACTTGTATTGATTTAGGAAATACACTGTACACTGAGTTTGATCTGAAACGTTACAGACAGGAAATGCCTTGATCATTTGTAATCAGATTAGTGTCCGTTCTTATGACTTTGATGCATGATTAGAAGAACCTAAGGAGGATGTGAGGAGGGTGCCTTGTGTGAATCTAAATTGATGTTATAAAAGGTAACTGGCTCTGCCTGGCAGAAGTAATTTATTATTTGACATTGTCAAGCCTCTAGATAATTTTAGTGTTGCCTAATGATGTACCATTAGCTTTTTTTACTTTTAACTTCGAAAATAATTTAGCAGTTAGTGGGGAAAAATGTGGATTTTTTAGGTCTCCTTGGCCCTTACACTCTGTTCTCTATGCATGACTTTTTCTTCTCTTTGGAAAAGAGATTTATCCTTCGGGATTCAGTTCAAACCCCACTTCTCCTGTGAAAGTTATTCTCTATACATTTCTTTTTTCCTCCCAATTTTCCCTGGCAGACAGAGGTGCTCTCCCCAGTCTGTTCCCAAGGCACCTTATACATATATTCTTTAATCATTTGCTATATTGTAGTGAAATTATTTGTTCAGAAATGTAACTGGGGCTCAGCATTTTGAGGATTCAACAAGATAGATTCAAAAGAATAGATGCTATATTCATCAACAGTGCCTTAGTCATAGATGAGAATTGTCCAAGGGATAACATATAGAGAAAACTAATAAAAGAAAATGACTATATTATAACCCTTGTCCAGATTCCATGCTCAATCAATTTCCTGAATAATTGCTTCTCCATGTAGGAAGCTAATATGCTAGTTAGCCAATATTATGATATCTTCTCCAGTTGCCTGTGGGATTTACTAATATTACTTAACTAATCTGATTTAGAGTCAACTCTGGGACACCACAGGCTTAGAATAAGAACCAGGACTGACATTTATTCCTTGGAATAACTAGACCTCAGAAGATGTCTCTCCATCTAACTGGTCAGGATCTTCTCTGAAAATACTACATGTTTTGGTGTTTGGTGGTAGTAGTTCATCTACTTCGAAACCACCAAATGCAATGTATACTATCCACACTTTAAAGATTACAATATCAGAATGTGTCAGGATTTTTTGTTTCCTAAGATTGTATCAGCATCAGAGACAGACATACATAGCCTTTACTGTATCAGGTTTATGTGGCTGGAACTCACAAACTACTAGTCAAAGGTGTAGGTAGCTTCTGGAGTCAGATTCCCTGGGCTCAAAGCTTACTTTCACCAACAGCAAGCTGTGCCATTTGGGGAAGACTGCTTAAATATCTGTGTTTTAATTTCTTTACTAAATTAATAAATAAATATGGGGATAATATTCTACTTCATAAGGCTGTATAAAAAATTAATAAGCTATGCATGACTTAAAAATACAGTCTAAGTGCTTGAACTGGTAACAGGGTGAAGCTGACTGAAGATGATGATGGATATTTTTTGCTGAAATAAATGTGTTAACTTTAAAACATTTTTTACTAAATTGAACACGATTTTCTCTTGCCTTCACACAAATGTTTTCTGTTGAAAACAGACAAAATAAACTGAGTAATTTCTAAGTCTACATGGCAAGGAAATCCTTACGTCCTTGGTATAATATTGTGGGCTATTGTGAATGTTCTATGCCCTAATAGTCTGTATACACTCACATTTTCTGAGGATGATCAAAATGATAAAATGAAAGATTACGGTCGTCTCAACTCTACTCTGAACAATGAAATTTCATATGATCACTGAGGGAGGGGTATTAGCAAAGCAATTATGTAATGTTTATATAATTTTTAGCTGCTTTCACCTCTATCCATACAGGGCTATCCTTAATAGTCTGCTCTTCTGTTATCATATGAGGTAGGTGGACTACATTTTATACTTGACCATGATCTTCGTGGACTCTGACAGGCATAAAAGTGAAATGGTTGATTCATGTTTGCTGGAGTTCCTTTGATTCCTGAGAGAAACCAGAAGGTGAAATCTAAGAGAAGTTAAGCCATAGAGAGGAAGCAGCTATCTCTTTGAACTTGAGATGGGGTGATAGGTTTTTCAGCCTGAAGAGAACAGCTAGCACGTGTACTTCAGTTGTCATACTCAGGGTCAAAAGAACTTTCAAAGCTGTTGCTTGATTTTGGCTCACTATGAATCTGGAGCTCCAAGTCTGAAAGAAGGTTTCCCATAATCCAAGGACAAAGAAGGATACTTCCTATAAAATCCTTCTTGTATTCATACTTACAAAACCTAAAAACAAAACTTTCTGAAATATTTAAATCTTCTATATTAAAAGTTTTGTTCTTCAACAGTTAGACAAGATGTTAAAACATTTGTTAATAACCTAAGAAAGCACAGTACCTTTCAGTATGTAAGTGATCGAATTGCAGAACAGAATATTAAAGGAAAACTAAACTTCTGCATAGTTGGTGAAAAATAAGTATAATTATTAATTATTTCATATGCTTATACTCTTAAGGAGTATTTTTACTTATTTCGTGTTTTAACATCCATAGTCAATAGTAAAGGAAGCTAACAATATCTCATTTTTCCATTTGATTCTACACATATGTTTGTGATGCATGTGTTTTCAGATGACAGCCATTAAAATCAGATACTGAAATACTCCACTGCCAGGAACACACAATACTTTTCCTCTAGAAATCCATCATTGCAAGAACCAGTGCCTGCTGTGTGCTTCTATTCTTCCCTTTTTTGAATTTAAGTTTGTAGTTATATTTATTCTGTCCCTTCCCCACCACTGTGTGTTGGATGTGGGGTGGGACAAATGGCTTGTCATTTTAGATTGTAGATCACAGTTCCAGGAATAACCCCATGCAGGTCAGATGGAGAGGGCTACACACCACCTGGATATCCTGATCTTTGAGCTGGCTGCAGTAACTGGGTGCTACTTCATGAGGTCTGCAATGGGGTGTGTGGGGAGTACATTCTGTGTTGAGCACAAATAGTGCTCATAGACATTTAGTGGTCAGATGGGTCATCTGTGTCTGCCCACTATACATATTCTATAAATATTTTTCTATACATATATATTTATCTCTTTTGACAGTGCACATTCTTTCTAGTGAAAGGCCACAGGTCCTCTGGGGAAAGCCTTGAAGGGATACTTACAATGTATACTTGTGGTTGTGTTGCAAGGTTCTTCCTCAAGGGAAACTGTCTTCCTCTTTCAATGAACTATGAACATAACCGATGTTGTAATTCTGCAAGCCACACAGTTAAATTTTAGGAGTAATTTTTAGTCATATCTGCTCTGTGGTTGCCTAAAATAAGAGGTTATTTTAGGGCCCTCTTATAAAACTGATGGTCTTCCAATAATTACTTGTGATAAAAGTTTAAAGGCCTAAGCTCATCATTTTCACTGTGTATGTTTTCTAGTGTATATATTATAAGAAATACTACTACCTCCCCTCCTCAGTCATTGTAGTTAATAATCCCACAATAAATAAGTACAGCTGCCATTCAACTTCCCAAAGTCTTGCCTTCAGTAGGCCTTTCATCCCAAGTAACCAAAGGTGATAATTTAATCACAATGACATTGCATGCCATTGATTATTAATGCCCAATTTTCCATTGATTGGGGGTTCAGATGGTATTCGAGATCAAAGACATAATTAAACTAAGCCAGGATCCAAGAAGTCCAGTAAGGAAAAGGTAAATCACATTAGGTATTTCAAGCAGAGGTTTTGGTTCCATAGATGTTAGAAGTCTGAAAGAGCAAAAATCAGGTCTTGATACAATGCAGAAATACATACTTGCTGCGGAATCTTGGGATACAAAAAAGTAAGAGGAGATATTGCTAGACTCTGAGAACTCAGAAGAGTGACCTCAGTGGGCTGGTGCTTGGGACTCTGTGAAAATGTCATAGACCTTCTGGTGAGGGAATGTGGTGTGGTTGGGATCTGATCATTAAAGGGGCACAGCACAGTTGCTACTGTTATCTTGGAGGGTGCATGGAAAGCTAGTGCTGGGGGTGTTGAAGAAGGTAGAGATTTGCTGCTGCTGGAATACCACTGACCAGAATTTCTCTCCTTCTACGCTCTGAGTTCCTTCTAATGACTCCCATTACAGAACCTAACAGAAAATCAGGCAATAAGGGAGTCTGGAGAGTGTATTTTACAAAATAGCAGCCCTGGCATCACAGTGAAGAGTGTACACAGGGGGCTTGATGGTATGAGACAGTAGGAAAATGTCATCTGACATACTCTGACACTGAGAAATGATGGCTTTATGAAGAACTTCAATCTCCACTATACCTTGCATCAAAACTTTTTTACTCACTCATTCATTTAATGATTATTTAATGAGCCCATTCCCTAGTAGAGCTTGTACATCTATTCAGGGGAGTAGATACTAAATAGATACTAAATATAATGAATAGATACTAAATATAATGAATAAGTTATATGGTATTCTAAAAAATGATTAATGTGAAAAAATAAAAAGCAAGATGGAAAATTGGGAGGAATAGTTTGGGGTGGGGGTAAGGGTTTGCTATTTTAAATAAAGTAATCAGTATTAGCCTCACTGGGCAAAGATTTGAAGAAAATGATGGAGTTTGTCATGCAGTTATCTTGGTGGACAACATTCTAGACAAAAGGGATAGCCATTTCCAGAGTCCTGAGGTTGTAGCATGCTTGGCATATGCTAAGAAAGAAGTCGATGTAGATGGATTCATGGATCTCAGTGAGCATGGAAGAGAAAAGCAGAAAAACTAAGAAGGGCCACATCACTAGGCCGTTGTAAGGATTTTGGCTTTTATTCTGAGTGAAATGGGAAGCCATGAGAGGGTTTTAAGCAGAGGTGAGAGATGATGTGAAGCAGTTTTAAAAGATTCTCTCTGGTTGCTTTCTTGAGAATAAACTTTAAGGAGAGCATGGGGTGGACGCTATTGCAGTAATCCAGGCAGGAAATGATGGCAACTTGGACCATGTTTGTAGCAGTTGATATAGTGTGAGTCATTAGAACATTGGATATCTTTTAAGAGCTTAGAGGATTTCCCAATGCTTTAGATGGGTGGTGAGCTGGTGAAGATCCCTTGCTCTTTTCTCTCCTTCCTGCTTCTTCAATGAGTTCGTAGGATAGGTTAGGGAATGCTTGTATCTAAATGGGGTTGAGGGACTGAATCAAATAAGATGTCCTTGCAGCTGGTGGAAATGGAGAGTCAGTGTGGGTCATTGCTGCCACCTGACCTGGAATTGTCCCTGAGCACTCTTCCTCAGAGCATGGGGGAGAAGGCCCTGAGAGAGCAGTCAGTGATGCTGCCAAGGAAACCAGAAAGAAAAATTTCTGCTTTTCCTCCGTCACCTATTATCTTCTGAAGTTCAACATTTTTATTCTTCAACCTAAAATGGCTGCACCTTTTCTAAGAAGTGAGTTTAGTTTCACACGTCTGAAGCTACTCCTTCTCTTAATTGGCCATTTCTAACCCTTCACCTGTATAGCTTTCCCTGCTCAGGGCCCATGGCCAGATGGCAAATTTCCAGAACACTTATGTAATCCCTGAGATCTTGTGGGGACACTGAAAACAGCCCAGGGCTCAGGGATAGGAGACTATAGGCTCCTTATGCCCCTCAAAGAGCTTTGGATGGGGGCAGAATCATATGGGCAACAAGGGTTTCTTTAATCCCCTCATGCACACAATGATACTAATGATGTTTTTGAACATTTATGTAATGTTTGCCTCTGCCTTATTCATGCAGTAGCTCATTCAATCCTCACATTAGCACTTTGAAGAAATTATTATTTTCTCTTTTTTATTGATGAGTTAAATGAAGCTCAGGGCAGAGAATCACTTGCCCAGGTCCCCCAGCTAGCAGATGGTGGGGCTTGGATTTAAACTGGAGTCTGTCAGCTGTTATAGCTCTGATGCCATGGCTCTAAGATGCTCTGCTCTATACTCAGCTACATGCACTTTTCAGTCTGTGTTCCAATTAACCTGCTGCTGCTAACTACTCAGAATATTCTTCTGCAGTTTGCTACCTTTGCTCCCCATAGATGCTTTTTCCGAATCAAGGTAATTTAGGAAAGCTAGACATTTTTATGAAGAAAAATAAAGGAGGAAGCACAATATAGTTTTGAGGGATGGTTAGGTGAGTGTGTTTAGACAAGGTAGGATGTTCCATAACATATGTTTTGCTAACCAGTAGGAAAATATTGACTGCTTTTATTTTTAATATTATTTTTAATGCTTTTAAAGGAAAATAAAAAAGAAATCAAATCTGTTACATATTACCACATATACAAAGGGTAATGAATGTATTAAATCTACTCAGTATAATTATCACAACTTGAAAATACTTTATTCACTAGCTACAAACATTATATACATTTATTTCTTATGTACACAGAATTTTTGCCAAGCTATTTTACAACACACAGTTACTGAATTTGTTCAGAACTATTGGACATTATTCTCCATTCCTGCTTGGCCCGAAGGAAAATATTACAACCTGGTCAGTGTCATGCTTGAATTTTCTTAACTTTTGGCACACGGACAAAAATAAGTGGGAACTCAAATTGTTGCTGGTAAATGTGAGAAATTGTTATAATTTTCCTGCCTTTGTATTTGATGGAGTAAATTACCAGACACTAATCAGAAGTTTTCTGATGAAATTCTGCATTAACAAAAATCAAATTCAAATTCTGAGCTAGGCAGCATTGATTTTTCACATTTATTTTGTTCTTCTGAGGTATGATACTAAGCTTCTTGGCATTCTTCTGTGTGCATTGTATGGGTGGAGTTCACTTTGAAATGCATAGGATCTCTGTTTATAAGAGACTGGCAGGATCTGGAAAAGAATATGAATTTGGCTGCTGGGTCAGAAATGTCATTGTCATGAAGTTGGGAGATTAAAAAAATGCAGCAGCATACTGAGCTTGTTAAAAAAAATAAAAGATGTTTGATTGGATTCTATAGTAATCATGTTTGCTTTAATTTTTTCCCATGCAGGGAATTTCAAAAACACTTTGTCCAGATGCAAAATAATGAAAATACAATGTTTATTATTTTTGTCTTTAAAAACAGTATTTAAAATGGTGCAAGGTTTTTTGAGTCTTTTAGAATTCTCTCAAAATAGTTTGTATTTTCCTGCTGTTGATCTAAGTACAAAAACACCTAGGATGTTTTGACCATCTGCCTGGTATTTCCAGCCACTGTTTGCCTACAAACAGTGAAAAAGATTCACAGTGAACTTGAACATCAGAGGGTAGAGTGAATTTTGGAGGCAAATTCTTCCAAACCCTGACAAATATGAAAATACTGGCATAGCTTTATTTAACATGACTCCTACTAAAGCTGGTTTCCATGTGTATCATTCTACAGTTCTCAGTGTCAAAATTCAGACCAAAGGACTAAAATCTTATCTCTTTCATTTTTTCATATTGTATTCATTCATTTTATTATTATTACTTTTCAAATTTTTGAACCTAAAGTATTCTGCTTCATGAGGTCTTGGTTTAAGAGTCATGAGTATTGAGTAAATGATGTCAGTTTTCCCTAAAAAGTATTAAAGATACCCTCTGGACCTCAGGTATTTGCATCATGCCAGAAGGACGATACTTGGCAAGCAAAGCAACAACAACAAAAGGAATACAAACAAAACAGCTGATTGGAGCAATATTTTTCCTTAGATGTCCTGCTAAATTATACTGAGTTTCCGTAATGTGTGAAGGCAGGAGTTATGTTTTTCAGGTGTATTAAAGTATTTTTTTAACATCGTTATTGGAGTATAATTGCTTTACAATGGTGTGTTAGTTTCTGCTATATAACAAAGTGAATCGGCTATATTCATACATATATCCCCATATCTCCTCCCTCTTGTGTCTCCCTCCCACCCTCCCTATCCCACCCCTCTAGGTGGTCACAAACCACTGAGCTGATCTCCCTGTGCTATGCAGCTGCTTCCCACTAGCTATCTGTTTTACATTTGGTAGTGTATATATGTCGATGCCACTCTCTCACTTCATCCCAGCTTACCCTTCCCCCTGCCTGTGTCCTCAAGTCCATTCTCGACGTCTGCGTCTTTATTCCTGTCCTAAAAGACAACCCTCAGAATGGGAGAAAATATTTACAAATGAAGCAACTGACAAAGGATTAATCTCCAAATTTTACAAGCAGCTCATGCAGCTCAATATCAAAAAAACAAACAACCCAATCCAAAAATGGGCAGAAGACCTAAATAGACATTTCTCCAACGAAGATATACAGATTGCCAACAAACACATGTGAGAATGCTCAACGTCACTAATCATTAGAGAAATGCAAATCAAAACTACAATGAGGTTATAACCTCACACCAATCAGAATGGCCATGTCAAAAAATCACAAACAATAAATGCTGGAGAGGGTGTAGAGAAAAGGGAACCCTCTTGCACTGTTGGTAGGAATGTAAATTGATACAGCCACTATGGAGAACAGTATGGAGGTTCCTTAAAAAACTAAAAATAGAACTACCATACGACCCAGTATTAATGTATTTTGGTGAGGGATGATTACATCGATTTGGGGGGCCAGACTTCACATTCCTATTCTACAGCTGAATATGGTCCCATGTATCTAGAACGTTCATTAATGCTAGTCCCACAATCATTTATAAATTAAAGAAGAAGAAATATTTGCTTTAAAATATTAGGCTTTTTCTTGACACTTTCACATTATATGATAAGCATTTACATATTTTGGAATGAACACTTAAAAACATATTCAACAATTAGGTAGTAAATGATAATACATTTGCTTATCTAAAGCATGCATACAAGCTTCACAGGCTTTATTGAACTGTTTGTGGCAACTCTGTAAAGGCCACTACTATTTCAGCATTCAATTTTGAATTTAATACTTTGAAGTTCTTACATACCTTAAACAGACTGTATGTGTCTGCACACTTGCATGTGTGTGTAGGTATGTATGTGCATCTACTTGTTTGTTGGTATAATCAGAAGAAATTCAGCTTAAACACATATGATGAGGGGTGTGTAGACTTTTTTAACACCTTGTAACACTTTAAATATTTCTGACTTCAGGTCCAAAACAGGGGGTAGGTTTGGAAAATTTGATGTTGTAGGAGCAATAGACTGTGATATTCTCTTGAAATAATTGCTTTTATCTTGTTCTTAAAAAAAAACAGGAGGTTCTGTATTGATGGAGACATAAAAATCCAGTAAAGTGTTATAGGTAATTATTTTAGCTGGATAGCTTTAAAAATCTGACTATTTTAAAGGAGAAGTCTGTACTATACAACCACATTCTCAGGAGGTTTCTGCTTTCTTGAGCAGGAGTGTCAGTATCCCTAATTCAAGAAAAGATGGTTTATAAGCACTGAGGTCTGGAAGATAAATTCTACGCTTAATGGTGTACCTTGTTTTGTTATGGGTTTCAGAAATGTGTCAGTATATTTTTGCTTGTAGTAAAACAGATGCTTCTTTAGGACCATTAGCTCATTCTTTCTGGAGAAATTTCTGAATTATCTAAGCAGACAGAAGGAAGGGTCTCTCTGTGGAAAGGTGTATATTATTCTCGTTCGCCTGGTATTAGTTCACATTTATCCAAGTATGGTCCAGCTTTCTACTCTAACAGTTGATTCAGCTTTCTACGTCTTACTTGATTTACCTATAGGTACTAATATACATATAGGCAGTACATAAACTTTTTGTCCTAAGGCTTTGCATCTGAATATATTTTCTGATACTTTCCCCTAGTCCTTACTCTTTTTTTCAGTGGGGGAAGGGGAGAGAATAAGGGCACTGTACAAGTATTAAGTTGACATCCACCTTAAACTTCTTCCTTGGGTTATGGAGGAGAAACACATTTCCCTTTGGAGCTAGTAGATGTTCTTGTCCGCTGTCATAACTATGAATTACTATATTTAATTCTTGCCTAAAAATTGGTAGTCAGGGGCTTCCCTGGTGGCACAGTGGTTGAGAGTCCGCCTGCCGATGCAGGGGACACGGGTTCGTACCCCGGTCCGGGAAGACCCCACATGCCGCGGAGCGGCTGGGCCCGTGAGCCATGGCCGCTGAGCCTGCGCGTCCGGAGCCTGTGCTCCGCAACGGGAGAGGCCGCAACAGTGAGAGGCCCGGGTACCACAAAAAAAAATAAATAAATAAAAAGAAAATTGGTAGTTAGAGATTCTTCCCTTCTCCATTAGAAAGCATCTTTAGTGTTTTGTAATCTACCTATCTTTTAAAAATTTTTAAAAATATTTGTGAAAAATAAAATAGGGAGGATCAGAAGGATTTGCTTTGTCATTTTAAGGCCCTAACTTTGTTTCTTAGCTTTTGGCGCTTTAATATATGTAATGGTCAAAAAGTAAATAATTATTTTTTTTTCTTTTGAAGCCACTTTCCCAGATAAAAATGTAAAGAAAATAATATGTACAGATGCCTAATAATTTGATTAGATTTCTTTTTCAGTTACATTTCTTGGAGAAAATCTTTAAATCTCAAAAAAATTTTATTCCACAGAATTAGTTCTCTTTTGCAAAGATTTTCATTAACTTTTACTCCTGGAGGTTAAGTTTCCATCATTCTAATGGTAAAATTAGTCATATAACTTTTTTTCTGTTTTATAGCTATAGATGAAAACATATCATTTTATATAGGTTTTGTTTTAATTCATTCACATAATTATATTTTAAAGGTTCTTTAATCTTTTGGGAAAATCATATGTCACCTTAGTGTCACAAATGTATATTGCAGTTTTCCAGTGAGAAAAATGGAACATTCTACAAGTATTTTTCAGTATATTTTTCTGTTACATATAATAATTCAGTTTTCAAAGAATAAATTTAAAGGCCATTTTACTTTTGAGGGGGCAAATATCTGAATAGTGTCTTTGTTATACTTATATGCTATCTTTCTCAGTTGAAACATAGTTGCCTAAAAATTGCCCTTCTATTTTCAGAGAGTATGTAGGACAGGGCTGACCGACAATCAGGAGGGTGTGGGCCTATGGTGGCACCATGATGGCCTCACCCTACTGTTTCAGCTGAGGAAATGGATTTAGGAATATTCATCCACAGAAGTATAGGGTGAGCTTATGAAACTTGAAGTGGTGGAGGCAGATTTGGAATTCCGGCGGGAGCAGCCGTTGAAGCTTGGGTCTCTTGGAGGCACTCTCTTCTTCCAACTGGATTTGGTCTTATCCACATCACTGGGGTCAAACACCACTGTCATGGACTCCATCCTGGTCACAGTGTACAGGCTGCTTTGCCGAGTCGGGTGAAACCTGGTGGTCTTGAGCTCCAGCTCATCATAGCTAGAAACTTTGATGAAAGGACACCAGCGGAATGCTCTCTTGAAGCCAGCTCGAAATCTGAGGAGAAGCAGGCCATGGGAAGAAAAAGTCATGTTTTCAAGTGGAAATTTCCTTCAACTGGTGCAGAAAGCCCTACTTAATGCAGTTAAGCCAACTCAGTTTTTTAATTTAATTTTCTAGTCAAACTCTTAGAATTTATGCCACAGTATTGGTACTAGTCTTCTACGTTCTTCTTGTTTGAATTGAATCTTAATTTTTCCATCAATGAGAAGCAAGCTCATCATATAGTAAAAGCACAGTATCACTAATCAATATGCCGAAGAAACAGTGTATGTTTCTTTAATAATTTTATACATTTACATAAGTGAATTAAGTTTGCCGGGTAAGGCAATTAAAAATGACATTTCAAAATAGCTTCTTACAGAAATAATTACACATTTATAAAGTCTCATTTAATATTAAAATTAATTGCTCATCTGGATGGTTTTTATCTAATCATATATGAAAGTGCAAAATCCTTGGCTTTGTAAACCATTAAATGAAGTTGATTAAAAACAGATGTACTGCTTATGGGGAGGTTTGAATTGATATATGGCTTATGCACTTACTGAAAAAAAGTAAGAATTTAGTAGTTTTTAAGAAACTTGAGGAACGGTGTGGTAGAGGTCCAACTGGAAAGCGAGCTTAGGATTTAGGTCATGTAGTTACTTCCATGAAATTCAGTTTCTGCTTGTGCTAAACCATATTGGTTTATTAAGGAAATTATTGACCCTATGAAACTTAACCCTTCTCCTCCATGTGCTGACCTTACAACTAAGGTGTTTTTTATCTGGAAACCACAGTTTACCTTTTTTTTCCCCAGTCTTAAATTGAACTGTGAATATTTCTACTTTTCTTTCCAACTTCACTTTAAAAAATAGCGCCCCCTCCACCAGAGGCTGCACCCTAACTCGCTGACCTCATTATGCTGGAAGGAGGATTGTCATTCTTTTCCTTAGTGTTGCTTCTGTTGCTCTCACAACACCTTCTATTTTGAAGTCTATTTACAAGACATCCTTTTTAATAGAGTCCACTCACATATGCCATCATCTCTCCGTCTGTGCATTTCTACAAAGTGCCTTCATTTCTTCGAGGACTTGAGCACATTTTCAACTCTCCTCCTTTAATAACAGGGCATTTCTTTGTCTTGGCAAGTATAATTCTAAAGGGTTTGGAGAGAGAATTTGGCCTATATAAAACCCACCCAGGTAGAATCCCTAAAAGCATTGTTCTGAGGAGGTAATTGTTAAGGTGAGCTATTTCATTAAATAGGGAGGAGTCTAGAAAAATATCTAGCTCTGTGCTCCTCTCAGTGAAGTTTTCAATTTTCCCTTCCTTTTGAATTTTAAATGTGCATCAGGGAGCTGGAACAGCATTATATGCTTTCACTGAAGTCAGAAGTGAAAAGGAGCTTGCATTTGGTAGTCTGGTGTTTACCTCTTATTCAGACAGCAGTAGATGATGGGGTTGTACATGGTTGAGCTCATTGCCAGCCAAAAGCTAGCCAGGTAGACCTGCTGAATATATTTCCACCTATTTAGTTGTTGATAGATTGCGGTGAGGATGAAGTAAATATGATAGGGCAGCCAGCAGATGGCAAATGTCACCACGACAATAATCATCATTTTTACAACCTGGGAAGACAGAAAGAGGTCATTTTTGGCAAATATAAAAGCCATTGTATCTATTAGTTCTAATAGCCTACTGCAAATCATATTTTTCTGCCAATACAGTTAAATACATAGTGTGCCTAAGAAATAGTCAATATATTAAAAAATGGCAAGATAATATAAGGATAGTTACCTGAGGTAAGTTTCAAGAAAGCGTGCTTGTGTCACCTAGTGAATGGGTGACAATCACTCAAACAGAACCAAATATATTTTAATTGGCTTGAAGAAAATACGTGTTTATAAAACATCAAAAAGCCTGGGGGAGAAAGAAGCAAGAGCTAGGATTTGGCTGTGCTAGCCTGAACTGTAAAATAATGAAGACATTATATCTAGAGAACTGACTGTTGAGTCACAGTGGAGGTATATCAGGCTGTAGTGGCTGAGTGTGTTCTTCAGTATTTATTATAGCCTGAGTATAGGTTATGGCTATTTAGATTTCTTTACTCTAATACCATTCTCACTGGGAAACCGTCTGAATGTTACCTTGGTTTCTTTTCTAATCTGATATTGGTAAAGGTTTCTCTGGATAGTGAAAAAGGATATTCACATTAGTTTGAGAAAATATCACTACTTTTAAATTTGTAAGTAGGCAATTGGCTTATACAACTGGTTTATATACCAATTTCTTTGAGTTTGGTAAGCATGGGTCATTTCCTCTGTTCTACACTTTTGAACCACAATATGCTGGAAAGCTCTAGTCAAAGTAGAATGTCAGTCTCTATTTCTCCTCCATTAGTCTTTAAATTCCTAAAAGACATTGAGAATGTCTTAATTATATTAACGTCCCCAGCATCTAGCACAGTCTCTAGTGTATTGCTGGAGATAGATAATTAGATATAAAATGAATGAATAATGAACGACAATGTACAATTCGTAACAGGAAGTTGAATGGGAGGATGTTTTGTGTGTCTGTAAATAAGCTAAAATCTGTTCCATTGTGTCTATAAGAAAGGTAGACTCAAAGTTATCGAACACCGTGAGCAGCTTCACTTTCTATGTGAAAAGAAATAATAGAAACAACATCCTCAGATAACCTCATTTAATATTTCTCATTACCAAGCTGTCGAGTAAATTTGTTCATACTTCTTTTGGGAATTTGTAAAAAGTTTAGAATAATAAATAAAATAATTTTGAGGCTTAACCACAGTCACAGAACACCAATCAGAGAAAGTCCTGATGTAAACAGCCTATGTAGCATCTTGAAACTATGAAAGTACATTATTTAAGTACTGGACTCATTATTTGATTGCAAGTTGGGATTCAGATGAAAGTTGACAAGATTAAAAATCATGAGAGACATGATTCTAGAAATAGACAAGGCATGAAATGGATCAATGTGGAAGGCAAAGCTTTCCCAAGGGCCTAATCGCGGTTAGCATCCAGGTATTTAGTATTAGCTGATGGTAATTGGCCATCAGAGCTGAAAATCCAGGTCAGTAGCTCACAGAATGTCATCACTGGCCCCACCATGCAGTGTTTTGATTTTCTCAATGTTCTGTCAATTGCATTTTTTTTCTGAATAACTGTGTTCAGAATTCTGCGTTTTATCTCTCCTATTTTTTACTCATATATTTGTAGAATACAAGTAAGGAGTCTATTTGATTATAATTTTACATTTATACAATGTTTCACACATCTAACAACTTATTAATTGGTTTTCAATTGCACTTTAGGAAGCTGAGACAAAGACCAAAAGATTTGATGACTGTGATTCATGGAATCTAAGTTAAAATTTTTAAAACTCAGCCTCTTAAGTCTGTTTTTTCTGCTTACAATTAATAAGAGTTATTGAATGTCTATTGGGTCTAAAAAACATAATAGAGAAAAATAATGAGTAGAGAACCAATTCCTTATCCTGAAGAAGATTATAATATAATGAAAAATGCAAAAATGTAAATTAAAACTGCATAATAATGGGGATGCAAACGTGTAAATAAATTGAAAGTATTTATGAGAACTTACTAGTTTATTATAAGCAGGAATGAAACTTACTAGTTTATTATAAGCAGGAATGACTCAATGCATGTTACCTGTAGACTCAGGGAAGTTTAGACTGAATGACATGGATTTGGTTGATTTTTTTCATTCTTCAATATGTGAACATCCTATTGTTCCTTGAACATTGTACACAAGCTCCTGTCCAAGATTGTTCTCCCTGGCTTCTCCCTCTCCTTCTTCCCCCAGTTATTCTCACTGGCTAGCAACCTCATCTCATTCAAACCTTTGCACAGTTGTCACTTTTTCGGTGAATCATTTTCTGACCAGCCTATTTAAAATCGCAATCTGTCTTTCCAGCACCCCAAACCCCTTAGCTTGCTCTTTACTTTCAGTCGGTTGTGTTTATTCTTTACTTTGTGTCTCCTTATGCTAGAACACAAAAAAAGCAAGAATGTTCTGCTTGTTTTCTTTACCTATGTATTTCAGGCATGTAGACTGGATTTCACACATAATTGGTGTTCAGAGTTTTGAAAAATAAGTAAATGAAACTGAATACAAAAGCTAAAAGACTTTTAGTTGGCTAAGTGATGTTCACAGTTTTACTCTGTCATGAATCACTGGTATCATTTGTCCTCCAACTTTAAAATGAACATGTGTATATAAAACTATTTCCCTTTTGTAGGCAAACAAATTCAGGTAAAGCATGTTAGTGCACAAACAGTATTACCGATATATTATTTTGGATGCATGAAAGCATTGCATTTCGTTCTGAATAAATGTTAAGGGTAAGAAAAATATTTATGACAATGTGAACATGGTACAAGCTACTGTGTTAAATACAGAATCAGCAAATGTACATAAAAGCTTATTTAATTGCTTTTATACAGACTAACCAGTTTCCCTTTGCATGAAACTGTTTTTCAATAGCTGAAGAGCTGCAAAGGCTGTCAGAGTCTTGTAATGTGACTTCCTACCATCAATGTGGAAGAAGTCTGGAATGTGGGAAAATTAAAGTGCATGTGTAGAAACAGAGTATCAGATAACTTATAATTCACATATACATGGCCTTAAGGACCCTGTTGCAAAACATTTAGAAACCTATTTGAAGATTTTTAGGAAAAATCTAAAAGAACCTAAAAGAAAGGATCTTTTATCGTGAAACAACAGCTATATTTTATTGACTTATTGCTCTCAAATACATTTGAACCATTACCTTGGGTCTCTGCTCATAAAATCTTCTGGAATGATTTCATATATCAAACTTTCAGGCCCCCAGGTTTGATGTAAATGCAAAAGTAGGCTCCTGGGTGGACAAAATTGCCTTGCTTTGTGAAATGCTGAAATCAAGAAATTGTAATCGTCTTCCTCATAAAAAGGCAAGGGAAAGAGCACTTTGAAGCACAAACCTTGAGCAATGATAGATGTGCAACTGCTCAGTTCCCCTGTGTCTCATGGCTGGACAATGGTACTAGCTCAGACAGGCTACATATGCTAAGCAGGAAAGTTGGTGGACTTTCTGAAACTCCTGATACGTTTTAGGCAAGATAAGAGGCTGGGATAGAGATGACTCAAATCTTTCACCGTGCCTTAACAAATTTTATTGTAACTTGATACAAAGATTGATCGATGTTGGGTATTTCTTGAAGCTGAAAGACATATCCAGCTTCTGAGGCGATTGGATTTACTCTCCATGGCAACATGGATAGCTGTGGCCATCCATTGTCCTTGGCACAGGGACTTACCAGTTGAGAAAGAAGGGAGGTGGGACAAGGGAGGTAGCTCTTATAGCAACATTGCCTCTTCTTAATAGTTTAGAATCCACTTTACTCGTACATAGGCAGGATGGAAATGCACGTCATAAGTTAGTGAGAATAAGCTTTGGGCACCTTTTCTTCAGGTATCAGGGAAAAAAAATCTTTGACTTTTTATCCTGTACAGGTTAGACTGGAATGCCTGCAGCTGTTCTTATCTATCATATTAAATTAATGCAGGATGGATGATTTTGAGGTTTTAAGTTGTAAGAGAAAAAAGAATCAGTCTAGGAAATTAATTTGCCAGTCTAGGAAATATTGCCAACCTTAAAAAAATCTAGGAATTATATTCTTCAAGGGGGAATTTATTCTTTTTAAATGTCTGAATTGGAAATGGCCAACTGTATGTGAGAAGGAACTTCTTGTTTTGATTAAAACCTCAGAGCATGTCTTGAAGAACCATCCCATGGACTATATACCCTACCACTTCTCTGTACCTTTTATCTGCACAAATATTCTTAAATAACCATTATATCTCCTTAGGTCAAAATTACAGGCCTGCTTATTCTAACTTCATAATAGCAAATTAAAATAATATTCTCAAGAGTAAGGTATGGAAAAAAATTAATGACAAGCATCAAAATCTAAAGTACTACTTCTTGGACTATTTAGGTTGGGCTTTTGCTGCTTCAGTTTAAAAGAACATGCTTAAAAACTTCAGTCCCAAGGGAGAAAAAGAGAACTAAGTAGTAACACTTGTGAAAAAAGTTCAGGATAGTCCAGAAGACGAGTTGAATTTTGCCAGTAATTTCATAATTAGATGTGATTATAGGTGTATTTTGTTAGTGTCATCCAAGAAATTTGACACTGTTGCCAAATCCAACTAGCATGACTATACAATTAACATTAGCTTAGAGCAATGCCTGTAAGGAATTATGTCAAGGTGAAACAAATGAGAAAACCCTATGTGTATATACATGGAATGTGGAAAATATTTCCATGTGTGTGTGTGCAGTATTGTGTTTGGATTCTACTTCTTTACACTTCATTGGTCATGCTTCATTTTTAATGTAATTTCACTTGTCCACTGGAAACTTAGAATTTTAAAGTATTGTAAGATTTCAGGTTTATGATGATCTGAAGACATAAAAAGGAATGCAGCCAGCAGCCACAAAAAGGAAGACAGGAGGACATTAGAATAAGAAGTCCATTAAGGCAAGAGGAAATAAAGTTTGATGTTATGGGATCATGGTTAAAGATAAAAACTTATAGAGGCTTATTATGGACTCAATTATGTCCTCACCACCACATTCTTTAAAGTTTACATGCCTTTTTATTTACTAGAAGTTTTTTCTAGATTTATTGAGATATAATTGGCATGTAACATTGTGCAAGTTTAAGGTGTACAAAATAATGATTTGATACATGTATCTATTGTGAGATGATTATCCCAGGTGGGTTAGTTAACACCTTCATTACATCACATAATTACCCTTTGTGTGTGTGTGTGTTGAGAACATTTAAGATCTACTCTCTTAACATCTGTGAGGCATCCCCAGTGGCTTGTGAGCTGGCTTCCTGATGGAGTCCATGATGGGTTAGTGGGATCCAAGTCCCTTTGATACGTTCAGTTTGGAGCCCTGCCTGCCGTTCTCCCAGCTGCTCTCTGTCCCCTAGTTGTGCAGATCTCCACAGTCCTCTGGATGGAGGGAGACAGAGATGGGTATCTTTGGCAGGGCCGCACACATCCGAGGAAGCCTGGCACTCCCCCGTCACATGCTCTTATTGCCCCCCCAGGGAGAAATCACAGCTGAGAAGGCCCTCTTGGCACTGAGCTGTGTCACCTTGGGGAAGAGGTGATGTGTGTAAAGTCAGTTTGTTCCTCTTACTCTTTCCACTGCATCCAACCTCAGATTTTTTTGTGCTGGAACTTCTCTGCTGGACTCCTGGACTTCCACAAAGGCTCTCTGATCCGTGGGTGACTGTCTAAATCACTTGTTTCAAGGGGCTCCTGGTTCACAGCTAAGCGAGGGCAGAGCTGGTTCATGGGCCACTCAGGGGTTCACAGCCAAACAGAGGTCTGTATGTCTATTATCTGTCTTCCTGTGGGCAAGACTCTCCCAGCTATGGTGCTGGTGATGGAACCAAAGCCAGACGGGGCTGTACCCAAGTCCTCAGAGGTATGAAGCTGTTTCTGGATCTGTAGCTGAGACCGTGGTAGGCGAGTCAGCCGCCAGGGTGCAGGCCATTCTTCAAAGTGACTCTCCTCAATCTTGGACTGCACTGCGGTTTCACAGTCTCCTACCTGGATCTCCCAGTTTCTACAAAGGCACTCTTGCCCGTGGATAGATGCCAAATTGTTGTCGTTGAGTGGGGCTATGATGAGGCACATCTTATTTGGCCATCTTGCTGATGTCACTCCCCCAGATTAATAGATTGAAGTCCTAACCCTCAGTACCTCAGCACCTCAGCATGTGACTGTATGTGGAGACAGGGTCTTTAAAGAAGTAATTAAGTTAAAATAAGGTCATTAGTGTGGGACCTAAACCAATATGACTGGTGTTCTTAAAAGAAGAGGTGGGGCTTCCCTGGTGGCACAGTGGTTGAGAGTCCACCTGTCAATGCAGGGGACACGGGTTTGTGCCCTGGTCCGGGAAGATCCCACATGCCACGGAGCGGCTAGGCCCGTGAGCCATGGCCGTTGAGCCTGCGCGTCCGGAGCCTGTGCTCCGCAACGGGAGAGGCCACAACAGTGAGAGGCCCACATACCGCAAAAAAAAAAAAAAAAGAGGTGATTAGAATACAGATACACAGAAAGAAGACCATGTGAAGATAGAGGGTTACAGCCATCTGCAACATAGCAGAGTGATCTTAGAAGAACCCAACCCTTGATGACACCTTGAACTCAGACTTCTAGCTTCCAGAATTGTGAGAAAATATTTCTGTTGTTTAAACTACCAGTCTATGGTATTTTGTTATGTAGCCTGAATAGATTAATACAGTGTTTGAAATGCTAAGGAGAGTATATTACATATGGCTTAATTCCAGCAAAGTAGGAGGCAAAATACTATACAAGTTCCCAGTGAAAATGGAGACTTCCAGAGAGGTTTTGATTGTCTGGAAATTGCTTTCGGGGAAGTAAATGATACACCAGGATCTCTATTTCCATCACTTGAGCCTCTCTTAGGTTATATCTGGCCTTCCTCACAAGCACTGTTTTCCATGATAATTCCTTTGTAACAGAAATGACAAGCACTGAGAAAGCTTACTTTCTGGGCAAGGTGATAGATTCTTTGTGGTTGTTATACAAGTCAAAAGTCCAATTGAATCTGTCACTTGAGCTTAGACTGAAGAGTGGTTCCTTTGATTAAGGCAAAAGGCTTCTTTGTTATCAAACTTAGGTATTCACTTCTGAAGGAGCAGATCTGGCTTGTTAGTATTTAGAGGAAGATAGTTAAAACAGAAAATAGCCAGAAAAAATTTCTATGGTTTATAAAACAATAGAAGCAAATTTATCTACCAGTATTTCAGCTATTCAAATAAATAAGACCAACTTCAACAAGAATTAACAAAAACAAATTGTCACATATTATGAATATTGGGGCCAAGTCTTGTTTTTGAGGCTTCTTTTATAGTAGAATAGGGAAGAATGTCAAAATATGGTTTAAAAATGTGGTTTACTTTAAAGGTATACATCTAGCTAATAACACAAAAATGTAATAAAATTATAATACTCAGAACATATGGACAAAATATATAAATGTATCATTCATAGTGAACTACAAGGTGATAGTTTAGTAATGGGACTGGAATTTGAAATTGTTTGATCAATATCTTCTGATCTTGCTTATTGAGATGGCCTGGGTTGTTACACTGTAACTGGACAGCAATAGAGAGCCCATTCCTGACTTTACATTTCAAATTTCTCTCTCTTAAATTCTGGAAGGTATAGCAGTGTTTTACAATTTCTCATTCTGGGCTCTACTTAAGGACTTTCTTGTCCTTCAAAACTTCTATTTCCTTGTCTTTCCCTTTACTACCTTTCTGTGCTAGTTTGTGATGACACAGTTTCTGTGCTACAGAAACAATGCTCAGCTTGCTGGAGTGCTGCACTCAGCCAGGTAGTTCTAACAGTCATTTTGAGAATCACTAAAGGAAAGTCAAGCTGATAGTTACATTGTCGTTTGAGAGACGTATGGCCAGTGGATACATTTAAGGGCAGAAGTGGTGTATGAGTCAGTGGAGTTGTGTCCCTCTTTTATTTTAGTAAAAGGCTTAGTGCTTTTTATATTCATTTTAAAACTTTCAAATATATGAATTTATTTAAACTCCATGAAAAACCTTTGACCATATAGTTTCTCCATTTTATGGATGATAGACTTAAAACCAAGGAGGGAGATGATTTCTTAAGATCCCAAAGGCAAGTTCAGAGCTAGGATTACTGGGCCTCTTCCTTCTTCATTAGCTAGGGATCATTTTGTATACATTCTGCTTCTCAAGACCCTGAAAAATAGCCTTTGCTTCTTTCCTCATGTAGCATTCTCAGGGGATGCTTAAGTGAAGGGTAGTCAAAGAGTCTTACTCCACTAAGGGACAGCTCAAATGAGCTTTATGTGATATGAGATATTTTTCTAAATCTGGAAGGGGAAAGAGTGAGAAAATAAGTTGGAATGGTGGAGTGGGCCCGAGAATTTGAAGTTGGAACCTGGCTGATCTAACACTACATGAATAAGGACAGATTTATCTGTACTAAAACTATGAAATAGGGACTCAATACTTCAAATATTTTATGTGCTCATATGGTACCACTTACTTCCACGTTATTTATTTATGTCAAACACAGTTAAAGACAAATGGAAAAAAAGCATAAATCTTTCACAATATCATATATTCATTATACCTGGAAACCATAAAGCAAGTCTGCTGAAAGGACTGTTTTAGTCTCAAATAAATAGTTACTGTTAGGGTTTAGGATCTTTTGACAGACAGAAGTGGGGGAGAGAGTCAAGAAGATTTCTGTCTCAGTTACCCTTCTGGGGAAGAGGGTGTAAAAGAGGAAAGAGCTGCAATCAACTGCTAGGTCATCTCATCCTTCTCTGTTCTAGAAGTTGCAAGGAGGGATCTGGTATCTTGAGAATGCGCCTGGCCAGGTGAAGGGCTAGGCTGACATCATTTGCCAGAACAGCAGATTTTATGCCTTGATATGTGTTTATATATCTTGTCCTTTTAGAAACACAGTGTTGTTAATAAATCGTGGTCTGAAAGGTTGAGCCAGCCAGTGTCTTTTGCAATTGGCTTTTATCTTAAAGGTGTGCATACTTTAATTGTTTTTTGAAACAGCATAAATCTAGAATATTTAAGATTACTCTTTTCTATATTTCTATAGAAAATAAGATCAGTCACTGAAAATTAATTTTTTTCTCTATAGTATATGACAAACTAAGAAAACATGGTTTATTAATAAATGTTGTCCTTATTTGTAGTTACCTTGAAATAAATCTACATGATTTGCACATGTTTACCGCTGGAATGCCCTAATCCAATTTCTTTCCCCGTAAAATTTTCTCTCCATCCTTTGGGAGAGTACCTCAAGTTCACCTCTTGGAGTAGCTTCCCTCATTTCTTCATGCAGGTAGGGTTAAATACTTCCTAATTAGACTTAGCATATTATACTTATAACACAGATATATGTTACAGTCGAGCATGTTTCTGTTTCTTCTGTCTGGATATGGGGACATGCATTATTCATCTTTGTGTCTCCAAAACTTAGCATAGTTCTTGACATTCAATAAATACCTATTGACTGAGGATATTTTAATTTTACCAACCATTTTATGAACACTTTAATTGCAAAAAATATCATTTATCTTTGTCTTACCAGTTTTTTGCCCTATCATGTACATAATAGGATTTCAAAAATATTATTTCAGTGAATAAAACAAAAACACCTTTATATATTTTAAACCAATATTAAAATCATTATTATTGCCCTTGGCTTTTGTATTTAGCAGGATATTTGGAAAGAATAGCTATATGAACCATGTGAAGGTACAGCTTTAAGAAAGAAGTTCAATTACGTTTGCTTACTTAATCTATTATATCCTTAAATTACAATTGTTCTACAATAATGCCACTTTTCTAAAGAAACCAAGGCCCTAGGCTCTCAAGATACAGTGCTAAATTAAAAAGAAAAAAAAAAGTTGTCTATTTTCACAGAATTTACATCCTATTAAAGATGTAGTCATTACATAATAAATACACAAATACATATGAAATTACAAATTATGATGAATTCTATGGAGAAAAAGAATTATATCTAGATTTATGGAATGCAATGGAAGTTATATTTGAGGAAGTAATATTTAAGCTGGAACCTAGAGGATGTTCAGAGAGAAGAATGAAGGGCACATCATTCTATGTCCTGATAATAGTGTGAGTGAAGACTGAGAAGTGGGATAAACTTTGATGTGCTAGAGCAGGTGAGAGCAAGTGTCACTGGAACATAGTATGTGAAAGGTGAAGTTTCATAGAATTAGATTGGCAGAGTAAGTGGTAGCAAGATTCTGCAGGATCTCATAGGTTATTTTTGGGGTTTGCAATAGCTTTGATCTATTTTCTTAACTCTATCGGGGAACCACTGAAAAACTAGGCAGACTGCATGAGTTGATTTAGAATTTAAAAACATCATCTTGTACAGCATGGTGACTATTGTTAACAATACTGTACTGTATATTTAAAAGTTACTAGGAGAGTAGATCTTAAAAGTTCCCATAATAAGAAAAAATTATAACTATGTGTGCTGATGGATGTTAACCAGACTTAACTGTGGTGATCGTATAGCAATATATACAAATATTAAATCATTATGTTGTATACCTAAAACTAATATAATGTTATATTTAAAATTATATCTCAATAAAAAATCTTGGATGCTGAATGGAGAATAAATTTGAAGAGAACAAGTGTAGATCTGGGGAAATGAGTTGGAGAGGCGGTGGTAGTGGACCTAATGACTGTTGTAATGATAGTATCTTGGAGAATTATTTCAATGGAAGTGGAGAGAAGTACAGAAATGGGAGATATTTTTCAGGAGGGACTCATTAGGGTTTAGTGATGAATTAGATGATAGTGAGAGGGAAAGGGAAATTTAAAAATGACTCTTTTCAGAATTTAATACCTGGGTGAATGGAAGTGCCAACTACTAATATTTGGATGACTGTAGAAAGAGTCTGCTTTGATGACAGACATGGAGACTTAAAGATCAGTTTTGTATATTATAATCTAAAAATACCTCAGAAGTAGCCAAAACAAGGACACCAAGTATGCAGCTGATTATTGCATAAACTAGAGCTCATAGAGGAAGTGTTGCTTTGGAATATATATTTCAGAGTCAGAGATCTACAGATGATATTTAATGTCATGGAAATGAATGAATATAAAAATGAATATAGAAAGATAGGAATGAATATATTCTGTACTATTGGTTCTGTTTCACTGAAGAACCCTGACTAATACTGCTATGATATCAATTAGACTGCACAGCTCCTTATTGTATACTCCATATTTTTGGCCTTCCTAGAAGCAGTCCAATTTCTGAGCACTTTCATTTTTATATAAAAATATATTTGATCTAGGGGAGAATACATTTTTTTCTGATCATCTAATCTATTCCTCATTAGTCTAGCTAATGGCATTATGGCATTGCTTCATACATTGTTAATTCATTGATTCTGCAAATATTTATTGAGCATTTTGTATATATATGCATATATATGGTACTGGCTCAAACAATTAGCGAGGGCGAGAACTTCCACAATTTTCCATCTGCAAAATGGAGACCCAGGAAGGCTGGTGGAGAAAATTGATGTCACAACTTAAGCAGTCAGGCAGAGAGCAAATTCAACCTTCTTCTGCTTTTTTGTTGTATTTAGGCTCTCAACAGATGAGATGATGTCCACCTACATTGGGGAGGACCATCTGCTTTACTTATTCCACCAATTCAAATGCTAATCTCTTCTGGAAATATCCTCACAGACACACCCAGACATAATATTTAACCAGCTATCTGGGTATCTGATGGCCCAGTCAAGGTGACACATAAAATTAATCATTACAATAGCATAGGCTTCGTTATGCCATTGAATTGAATTTTAGTACGTTACTAATAGAGAAAGATAGATACATGTCTGGATTGTTCATTGCATTCTATTTCAATGGTGGCTAAAGGAACTATTTTCATACACAAACTTATTTTTATGGTGTGTGATATTATGTCAGTGTAGATTTATTTATACCCTAAGGTAAATATAAGTCAAAACACATATTCTAGAAGCTTGTGCTTTCTCCCCTTAATTTCAGCAATGGTAAAAAGAAAGAATTTGCTTTTTATTGAAAGGAATAACTCAGAAAAGATAACAATATGTAGGTACATTTAGTTTTATAAGACTGTTTAAGAAAGAGGATAATAGATAAATAAGTAAGTTAATAAATAATAAATAAAATCTCAAAGAGTAAAAGTAAGGGACAAACAGTTGCCTCCTAAGACAGAAGGGAAACTAAAATTTGTTGAGACCCTGTTATGTGCAAGGTACTGTGCTTGCATTGTATGCATTATATGCTCATTTTAATTAATGCTATTGGTATGTATTGGAGGTGCCCAGCTAACTGTGTTTTAATTAAAGTGAAAAGTCTAGTAGGTAAGAATTTATTTTCTAATAGGGAGTGTTGTCAAGAAGTAGAAGAGGCTGATTCTGGAGGTAAAGGTAAATAGAACATCTCTCTGTACATTAAATTCTATTCAAGTGAATGACTCCACATTGCTAAGCTAGACCTCTCCTCTAACCTTCTGTTACTTTTTCCCTTGTGATCCTTAGGTGTTTGGCATATCTGTTTGTGTTTTGATATATTTCTTCACTTTTCAATGGTGACATCTTCTTTTTCAACAACTGGAGTCTTAAATTTAAAAATGATACATTTAGTCTCATGATTTTCATGCCATAATTAAGAGATCTTATCTTTTGTGTTTTAGTCCATGAAGTACAGATTATTCTAAGTGCTTCTGCTTCTCTGTCTTGTTTCTAGCAGCTGGGTTCCCTAAGGTTTGTTTTTATTTCCTTTTGCCAAGTCTAGGCCCTGTCTGTCTTTGCCTGTAAAGATAAACTGAGTGTTCTTTTCAGGACTGCAAATCTGACATGACAGAGGGAGCACAGTCTTCTCTCCTATTGTTCAGCTATGTGTCCTCGGAAGATGGAGAAAGACAGTCTAGTCTGCCCCGTGTGGCCGTAGTGGGCGTATTAGCACTTTCACAGTCTCCGGAATAATGAGGTTGATGCATAAAGCCCTGTGCTTTTCTCTCCTTGATTGTACCGCCTTCTGGCTTCACACACCCTGCTGAGCTCTGCCCACTCTCCTATCACAGTTACTGCTTCACTCAGAAGACTTAGCATGTGGCAGATGAGAAGGTAGAACTCAGGCCACCATCTTCCCCAGATAGGTAACCTGTGTGAATATCTCAAAGACATCTCAAATTTTATGTATTAAAAAATTTCCCTCCATTCTCCACTCCCCCTCCCCACCCCCCCTTCCAAGGCTGTTCTTTCTGTGAACTTCCCTATCTCTGTAAGTGGCACCACCACCCATCTAGACATTTAGAAGTCATGCTTATTTCTTTGCATCCCCTCATTTTCACTGCCCCATTCAATACCTAGGCAAATCCTGTTGGCCAAGTCACCAAAATATGTCTAAATCTTTTTGTCTTGTCATCTCTATTACTATAATCTCTGGGAAAACATCATTATCTTTCTCCTGGACTAATGCAATAACCACCTAATTGGACTTTGCTGTCAAAGCTATTGTTATATTTTAATAGCTAATAATAAAATAATAATTGTCTTAATTAGCTCAGGCTGCTATAACAAAATGCCATCGACTGAGTGGCTTCAATAGCACACATGCATTTTCTCACAGTTCTGGAGACTGGAAGTTTGAGTTCAGGGTACTGGCATGATTGATTTCTGGTGAAGTTCTGCTTCCTGGTGTGTAGGTGGCCACCATATGTATTTAAGGAGAGAGGGAGAGTGAGTGACCTCTCTGGTGTGTCCTCTTACAAGAACACTAATCCTATTGGATCAGGGCCACATCCTGATGACCACATTTAACTGTAATTATCACTGTATAGACCCTATCTTCAAATACAGTCATATTAGAGGTTAGAGCTTCAACATATGAATTTAGTAGAGACACAATTCAGTCTTTAGTAATACTAAATGTAAGACATTATAATATCAAGTTCTTATTTGTCAATGTGTTTAGGTCTATTATTTTCTAGAGTTTCCCTTTGAGTTGTAATTACCTATTGATATTTTCCAGAAAGTAACATTTTTCTTTTGATATTAGTTTTAATATTTCTATTAATATACCATAATTCATTGTTTGGCCTGGGAAGAATAATTCCCAAATTGGAAGAGACACATAACTTATTTACGGAGTTGTTGAGAAAAATTCTTTCCCTGATATTTTAAAGTATAAGTTTTAAACTTGTTTCTATTTAGTATTGAGGCAAATAATTTAAATGGCTTATCAAGTGGCTGATCAGTGGTGTACATTTAAGCACATAACTTTATGGAATAGTTAGAAGCGAACTTTGAAGTTCATTACACAGTAGTGTACAGCAGTGTCAAGAGCATTGGACTCAAAGACTTTGATTTAAATCTAGGCCCTGATTGTAAATAGCTATGTAACATTGGGTAAATTAAATCTTTCTGAACATCAATAGCCTTATTAGTAGAGATAAGAACACTCATCATACAAGGAATTGTGAGGATTAAATGGAAATGAGAATGCCAGGCTCATAAAATACTCAGGGCATGCTGAGATATTCATTTTTACTTCATTCCCAAGATCTGACTAACTTATAAGCATATTTTAAATTATTGGTACTGAGGCCTAAGTTGGTTATGAATGTGCTTTTATAAAGGCAGTGGAGGGCTATGGTGGTGGGCTTGGGGACAGTGGGTAAAATGAAAATTGGGTATTGGAGAGCCAAGGTCTTCTATCAAATTTTGTGGGAGAAGGTATGCAAACATTAGGAGTTTTAAAAACAGCTCTTTTAAAATCATAATTCTTGCTAATCTGAGTTTGTGTGTTTATGTGATTGTGAATAGAAATAGAGATAGAGATAGAGAGATATGGCATCACTCCATGTTTTCCATTACAGCTTAAAACATAACAAGCCCAATCATTTTATAGTCACAATGGCTTTGTCACATCTTCAACACAGCATATTTCTATAAGATAACAACATAACAGATGTTCCTTGAAAATCTTTCCTACAGGAAAAAAATGAATAAGATTATTACCAGAGGAAGAAAAAGAATAATAAATGTTTTGTTCTTGATTTATATTTTAGTTTTATAACTGGAGAATTAAGAACTTGAAATGTATTTAATAAAATATTAATTGAACAATAAAAAGACCATAAATATTTTTACAAAGTTAAAAAATACCTAGACTCTAATGCCCATTTAACTGTTAACTATAATATTTAGAGCATAAAATTAATCCAAGGCATATAATCTCAGTATCTTTTTTATTGGTATTTAAGATCTCAATTTGTTTGCAAAGTTCATCTGAGAAAAATAAAAATAACCTGTCTATATATTTACTCCTTTAGATGCATGAATAATTTCTGGGAAAGAGAAATATCCTTTACTCTAACAATTCCAGAAATATATTTTAAAACATCAAATTTAAGTCCTCCTCATGATATGTCAGGAAAATTGGTGGTGTTCCAGAAAATTAAATTTTATGGGTTCAGTTAGACCAGTAATGTCAGAAATTAGTGACTTGTGCTAGAGGAAACTCCTAGAGAGGTTATTGGGAGACTACTGGATTATAAGTGAAACATTAGTATAAATTTGTGGGTCACTACAACACATGAAAGACACAACCAAAGAAAAAGGACAGGATATATTATAAAGATATTTCTAATATCAGAAACATCAACATATTGTATAGTTTGTATATACTATATAGAGTATATAGAGTGTATATTGTGTATAATATATACAGAGTAACTTGAGTGTGTATATGTAGATGTATATCTATCTGTCTATCTATCTATCTTTCTATCATCTATCTATCTATCTTTTTCCCTAAGAACAACTATAAGCTCTGGAAAAAGCATAACTTACAATAACAACTACAAAACTGTTTTATGGCACTGGAGAGTGGTCAAAAGTATGCTGAAACTGGAGACTACATAACCTGGGTGAGATTCATACATGTATAAACTTCTCCGAATTCCTTGGCTTCCCCTGCAATGCACAAGACAAGGCTACGAGCATCTTAGGAGGTGAAAAACAGCTGAAAGGCTGTAAGAGGGGAGAGATTTTAGCAGCTACTCCTCATAAGAGAGACAGAGTTTAGAGTTTGAGTCTCTTCAAACTAGAGTCTCAGTAGACAACTTGGGTTTTCCACAAGGTCTAGGCCTTAAGATTAAATACTATGCCTAGGATTAAGAAATTAACGTTAAAACCAAGGGCAAAACTAAAATAGATTCATCCTAACGAAGTACCAAACCTCTGCAAATTTGAATGATCTACCAGCAACTTAACTGCCTGCTCAGAGAAAGCACAGCATTTTTCAGATGAATGGCACCCTGAGTCTTAACATCATATCTCACAATACCCAGTATACAACTCCAAATTGTCGTACATGCAAAGAAATATAAAAATGTGACCCATAATCAAGAAAAAATGAGTCAGTAGGTTTTGCAATTAATAGGTAAGGTTTTTAAATAACTATGAAAAATATGTTAAAGTATTTACAGAAACAGATGGCTTAAAAGATGGAGAATTTCAGGAGATATGTGAAAATTATAAAACTGTAAAAAATCCAGATGGAAATCTTAGAACAATATCTGAAGTAATTTAATAAAGTATTAGATGTTTCATTTCAATTCTGACTAGGTAAATATTTGATAAGTACTTGATAATGCTTGATTCATTTTGTCAGTATCTCATCACTTTCCAAGATTACACTCCTAGAATAAGACATTTCTTTTGTTTCTACTACTACTAGAAGAGAAAAATACTTTTTTAGGACCATTAAACTAGCAAAATCATTGCAGTGCTGAGTCCACATTAATTGCTTCTGTTTCCAGCTAGAGTCTATTTTTGATAGCAACTCACAAAACATGAGAATTGGTGTACAATGCCTTATCAAAAATGAAAACCAGATTTGGAGAGCCAAAATGAGTCATGATCTTTTAATATTAATATTTTATTTGAGTCATAAATATTAGAAGACTGTGAGTCATTTGAGTCATGGTTTAAGACAAATAAGCAAACAAAGAAATAGAAAACTTTCATTCATTTTGAAATATTCTGCCTTTCATAATAAGTATAAGCTTTCATGTGTAATAATAATTATTTTTAAAGTAATGATTCACTTGAGCCCTTCAGCTTTGCAAAGTTTGTTGGAAGAGATAGTTAAGCAAATGGATGTTTCTTATGTAAAGTTGTAGGTTGCATGCTAGGGTTTGCTGTGTGATGTAATGGGAGCACATGGACAAACACTGAATGCAGATTGGGGGTGGAAGTTTCAAAGAGGCTTTCTAGAGGAAGAAGTGCCTGTGATACAGCTTTGAAGACAAATAGGAAATATCCAGGTGAGAGGAGCAGAAAAGGAGTGGGAGAGTGGGGGGAAGAGTGTCCTAGTCACATAAATAAACTATGCAAAGCTCATACCTCACTCTAGTACTACAAATAGTTTGACTGACTGGGGATGTAGCGCATAATATAAGATATACTGATGAATAAAGTAAGAGAGATGGATTGAAGTGAGATTAGGGAGGGCCAGAGAAACCATTAAAGGATTTTAAGGAGAGTATTAATAAATTTAGATTTTAGAGAGATTACTTTGAAAGCAGTGTAGAATCGATTTTACTTGAATCAGATTTAATGGAGGCAGGAGGATCATTAATTGATGAGTATATTAATCTAGGTAAGAAATTATGTAGTCTAAACAAAAGTAGAGCAGGAACTTAGGAAAGAAAAAAATATATATTTGAGTGCTTTTAGAGTTAATTTGAAGGACTTTCTCATTGACTGAGTTTCAGTTGAAGAAAGAGAGATGTTACAGATTATTTCCAGTTTCTTTTTTCTGGTCACTCTGTGGATATTAGTAATAGTCTATGAAATGGGAAGAAGACTTTCAAAGTCTCGACAAAGTCAGTTATATCATTTTGACAGGCTTATTTTGAACTGTCTGTTATACATAGGGTTGGGGCGAGAGATGGTTAATAGAATTTTAATCTGGAGCTCAGAGCCTGAACCTCCGAAGAGGAGTCTAGATATGGGCATAATATTAATGTTGATTTGGGAGTAATTTTCAAAGATGTTGATGTCGTGGGAGTGGATGAAATTATCCAAATAAGACTGTATATGAAAGCTATAAAAATATGAAGAATGGGCCTCCAGGGTAAAGAGTAGCATTGAAGTGGTATAGGAAGAAAAGCCAGAAAAGGATACTAAAGAGGAATATCCTGCAGAGAGAAAGGAGGCAAATTCCATGGAAGGAGAGGCTTCTCAAGTGGTGAGTGATGAAAAGGTATCTACTGTGTCAATCTGATCAAGGACTGAATGTATCCAATGAATTTACAACAAAGAAGGCACAGGTATCTTTGTCAAGGGCAGTTTCAGCAGAATGATATGTTGGAAGTCACAAAGCATTAACAAGAGGAGCAAAAGATTGGTAAACAAGAGGAGAAAGCAAATGTAAACAACACAAGATGGAAGAGATGTGAGTATGCTTACATTTTGGAAGAGAATTATAGTGAAGTGAAAGAGGTCATGGTTCAGAAGGGAGATGGTTTAATTGAGGGATGACTACTCTTGAGAAGGAGGTGCCCAGGATCTAGAACACAGGTAATGTATTGATGAAAAACATAAGAAGACAGTGATCAGAGGAAGATAGCAGTAGCTGGATGAGGTGTGCAGACAGTGAGCCTAGTCAGCAGTCTGTGGCCACTTGAACCCCCATCCCTGCATTGAAGTGAATCCAAATATAATACTGCAGAAGAGCTGTGTTGTTGTGAAAACGTGGAGCTCAGTTGTAAGAACAATTAGACCTGGAAGAGACCAGTATCAACGTGACTGGGGAAGGATATTCATCAGCTTTAGGGAATCACACTTACAAAAATAAAATGAAGTGCATATTAAAGTTTTAATCAAAATGAATCGTAGGGAAAAATGATCGATGGGAATGTTGTGAGGTCATTTGCTAGATCTACCTGCTCTCAAATTGGAGTATACCTACAATTTTCTTGGATAAAGGATTCAAAAATGAATAGATTAATTCTCTCTCCTACTACTTAAAGTTAATATAAATAAAGCTATAAGCTTTTCCCCGCTTTTCCCCTCAACTAGTATAACTTGGTACTTTAGTTGTATGAAAAAACTGCTCCATTTCAGAGAAATGAGAATCTGATCTGTACTGTTAAATCACCCAAAGACAGAGATTTTGTGACTTTCCTCTAAAATTTTAAAATACCATTAGTAAATTCATGTCTGGAAAATAGTCCCTTTTGCTTATAACAAAATTTTTTGGTTTGTTATCACAGAATATAACAGAGTAGCCATTGATATGCCTTATATACATTAAGAACTGAGATCATCACAGCAAAATGTCCCTGAACTATGCCTCCCATCTCAGGCTATGAGACTTGAAGAAGGTATGGGTATACACCTTTACCTCTGAATCATGTGCTCAAAGCTGCCTAAATTCTCAGATAACTTATAGGAAAAAGATAAGAGAGCAATAGAAATGGAATTGTAAGGTCTAAGATCTCCCATTCATTGTATTACAGATGATCCTTAAGTAAATGTAAGCTGATTTATTTATTGCCTCAAAACACTGGAGTTTGTGCTCACTGTACTGAATAATTCCTAGTGAAAATATGTGGTCTGATAATGAAATGTTCCAGGAGATGCCTCATGAAATCTTATGTCTAGAAGTTAGATTTTAATGTTCCAGGTATTGTAATGATGGAGACCTGGCTTGTATTCTCAGTCAAGTGAAAGAAAAAGTGTCTTCTAGTTCTCCATGAAGCCTTGTCTAAAATTGAACACTCTCTCTTGTTCAAACTGGATTAAGTGTGGCATACAAACTTATTGTCACCAGTCATTAGTTTTCAATTTCCTTGAGGCACTGTGTATGAAGGGAACTATTATCTAATACTTGATCTTCTGCTTTTTAATCAGCATGGGTAGCGTTTGAAGGACTTGTTGTTTATTCTAATTATTACTGGAGTTCCTATTCCCTTGGTTTTGCAACTACTATTCTGTCCATTGTTTTCAGTTCTTTTAGGATGCTTTTTTCCTTTACAGATTTAATATGTGAGGCATGTATGTGTTCCTTTAAGGTGTCGGTGAAAATCATTCTTTTCATCTGGGCTTAGATGGCCATGGAAAAAGGCTTTAGGAATTTCTATTTCAGAGACTTTATATAATTTTCATTTCAGATCATGTTGGAGAATGATGAAATAATAAGGCAGAAATAATCTGACGCTAATATCTGAGAGTCCAAAGGTAAGAACTACTTACAGTATATTATTTCACCAATATAAATATTTCCAAATAAAAACAGGTTAAAAACAGGTTTGGGAGAAATACAAATAATTTTAAAAATCCATAAGTTTGGAAATACACTGCGTGAAGCACATAGAAGTACAGAGAATCATAGTCCTTTGGGGGATCTACTACTTAAGCAAAGTAGTAGAGGTGAAAGTCTCTCTGAAATCTTTTTAGAAGTGAAATAAAAATGAAAACAGTAGCAGAAAGACATCTGAAAAGACTTGGAGCAAGTAATTAGATCACATGCATAAAGGGTTCATGTGCAACCTGGTGTGACAGAAACAACAATAACAACAACAACAACATTAGTTTTCTATTTATAATCCTCTCCTGACTTGAAGGAGAGTGAAATTGGGTCTATGGAGAATATTGCGTTTGCTGAGAAGGGTAACGGATGTAGGTGGGGATTGCAAGTTTGGAATTATTTGAATCATAGGATCTGTGCTACAGTTTGGATTATAGGAACTGTGCTGGATTTGTCTTGAAAAATAATGGGTGAATAGGCTTTCTGAGGCAGAGAAATGGATCAAGTAGAGGCTGCAAGAAGGAAAGGTGAAGAGGGAGAGAGAGACACATACAATTGCCTGGGAGCTGACTTGTAAAGAAATGACAAAAGAGTTTTATGTTCTGAGAGGCAAATTCTCCCTTTGGGCTAATGTACAAAATCCTCAGCAAAATTTACATTTGTCATTCAGGATACATGAAAATGAAAAAAAATTATATATATGAAGTTACTTAAAATCTGGGTCATATGAATAATGGTAAATGAAAACAGTAGGTTATCGGGAACTAGCTGTCATACAAAATCAAGAGTCAGAATCACTTATAGAGCACTATGTGGGGGGCAGACAGGTGTCATTCTAGGCACTTTTAAGGACTGCACTGTCCCTTGTTGCAAAGATTATGTAAAGATGGAACGGCAAAATACCGTGAGTATTTGACCTGTGAGTCACCAGGACCATCTGCCAGCATACCCAAGGTTAAGGTGGGACTGACAGCAGTGCCAACAACAGTGTACTTTATGAGCCTGCACAAAGCATGAAAGGGGACACAACAGAGCACACTCACAGGTGAACAACCCCAGAGGAGGAATACTCAGAGGATTCTCTCCCAGTGGGAGTACTTCAATCCTGCCTACCTTGCATCACAGATCAGAAACACAGCTAAGAAGCATATCTCAGGGCCTCTACTTCAACAACTAGGGAGCACACCATACCCCTGACAGGGCAGTGACAACCACAGAGCAAAGGGGAGGCCCAGCTCAATATCCAGCTCACCCACCAGGGGGCAGAAACCAGAAGCAAGAGGAACTGTGATCCTGCAGGCTGTGGAAAGATACCATAAACACAAAAAGTTAGACAAAATGAGATGACAGAGAAATCAGTTGCAGATGAAGGAGCAAGATAAAAACCTACAGAACAACTAAACAAAGAGGAGATAGTCAATCGACCTGAAAAAGAATTCAGAATAATGATAGTAAAGATGATCCAAGATCTCGGAAAAAGAATGGACGCATGGATTGAGAAGATGCAACAAATGTTTAATGAAGACCTAGAAGAACTAAAGAATAAACAAACAGAGATGAACAATACAATAACTGAAATGAAAAATACTCTAGAAGGAATCAATAGCAGAATAACTGAGGCAGAAGAATGGATAAGTGAGCTGGAAGACAAAATGGTGGAAATCACTGCCATGGAACAGAATAAAGAAAAAAGGACAGTCTCAGAGACCTATGCGACAACATCAAACACAAGAACATTTGAATTACAGAAGTCCCAGAAGAAGAAGAGAAAGAGAAAGGGCCTGAGAAAATATTTGAAGAGATTATAGTCAAAAACTTCCCTAATGTGGAAAAGGAAATAGTCACCCAAGTCCAGGAGGCACAGAGAGTCCCATACAGGATAAACCCAAGAAGGAACATGCCGAGATACATATTCATCAAACTAACAAAAATTAAATGCAAAGAAAAAATATTAAAAACAACAAGGGAAAGCAACAAATCACATACAAGGGAATCCCCATAAGGTTATCAGATGACTTTTCAGCACAAACTCTGCAAGCCAGGAGGGAGTGTCAGGATATGTTTAATGTAATGAAAGGGAAAAACATACAACCAAGAACACTCTACACAGCAAGGCTGTCATTCAGATTCAATGGAGAAATCAAAAGCTTTACAGACAAGCAAAAGCTAAGAGAACTCAGCACCACCAAACCAGCCCTACAACAAATGCTAAAGGAAGTTCTCTAGGCAGGGAAAAAAAAACTTCAAAGAGACCACAACTAGAAACAAGAAAATCACAAATGGGAAAGCTAACTGGTAAAGGCAAACATACAGTAAAGGCTGGAAATCATCCATAAAAAATATATTAAAATCAGCAACAGTGAGAAGAGAAGTTGGAAATGGGAATTGCATTTGAAATGAAGAGACCAGCAACTTAAAACAACCTTGTATATATATAGACTGCTTTTTCAAAACCTCATGGAAAACACAAACCAAAAAACTACAATAGATACACACACAAAAAAGAAAAAGCAGCCCAAACACAACACTAAAGATGGTCATCAGATCACAAGCAAAGAGAACAAAAGAGGAAAGGAAGAAAAAACACCTACAAAAACAAACCCAAAACAATTAAGAAATTGGCAATAGAACTACATATCAATAATTACCTTAAATGTAAATGGATTAAATGCTCAAACCAAAAGACTTTGACTGAATGGATACAAAAACAAGGTCCTATATAGGCTGTCTACAAGAAACCCACTTCAGACCTAGGGATACATACAGACTGAAAATGAAGGGATGGAAAAAGATATTCCATGCAAATGGAAATCAAAAGAAAGCCAGAGTAGCAATATTCATATCAGACAAAATAGACTTGAAAATAAAGACTGATACAAGAGACAAGGAAGGTCACTACATAATGATCAAGGGATCAATCCAAGAAGAAGATACTAAATTGTAAATATTTATGTATGCAGCATAGGAGCACCTCAATATATAAGGCAAATGGTAACAGCCGTAAAAGGGGAAATCAACAGTAACACAATAATAGTGGGGGACTTTAACACCCTACTTACACCAATGGACAGAAAATTAATAAGGAAACACAGCCTTAAATGACACATTAGACCAAATAGACTTAACTGATATTTACAGGGCATTCCATTTGAAAGCAGCAGAATACACTTTCTTCTCAAGTGCACATGGAACATTTTCCAGGATAGATCACATCTTGGGTCACAGATCAAGCCTTGATAAATTTAAGAAAATTGAAATCATATGAAGCACCTTGTCTGACCACAACGCTCAGAGGTTAGAACTCAATTACAGGAAACAATCTATAAAAAACACAAACACATGGAGGCTAACCAATATGTTATTAAATAACCAATGGGTCACTGAGGAAATCAAAGAGGAAATAAAAAAATACCTAGAGACAAATGACAATGAAAACATCGATCCTAGATCTATGCGAAACAGCAAAAACAGTTCTAAGAGGGAAGTTTATAGCAATACAATCTTACCTTAAGAAACAAGAAAAATCTCAAATAAACGACCTAACCTTATACCTAAAGCTACTAGAAAAAGAAGAACAGAGAGAACCCAAAGTTAGTAGAAGGAAAGAAATCATAAATATCAGAGCAGAAATAAATGAAATAGAGACAAAGAAAACAGTAGCAAAGATCAGTGAAACTGAAAGCTGGTTCTTTGAGAAGATAAACAAAGTTGATAAATCTTTAGCCACACTCATCAAGAAAAAAAGGGAGTGGTCTCAAATCAAAATTAGAAATGAAAAAGGAGAAATTACAATGGATACCACAGAAATACAAAGAACATAAGAGACTATTATAAGCAACTATACAGTGATAAATGGAGAAATGGACAAATTCCTAGAAAGGCACAACCTTCCAAGACTGAACCAGAAAGAAACAGAAAATATGAACAGACCAGTCACAAGCACTCAAATTGAAAGTGTGATTTAAAAATGTCCAACAAACAAAAGCCCAGAACCAGACGGCTGCACAGGCAAATTCTATCAAACATTTAGAGAAGAGTTAACACCTACCCTTCTGAAACTTTTCCAAATATTGCAGAGGCAGGAACACTCCCAAACTCATTCTACAAGGCCACCATCACCCTGATACCAAAAACAGACAAAGATATCACAAAAAAAGAAAACAACAGGCCGATACCACGGATGAACATAGATGCAAAAATCCTCAACAAAATACTAGCAAACAGAATCCAACAACACATTTAAAGGATCATACACCATGATCAAGTGGGATTTATCCCAGGGATGCAAGGATTCTTCAATATACGCAAATCAATGTGATACACCACATTAACAAACTGAAGAATAAAAACCATATAATCATCTTAATAAATGCAGAAAAAGCTTTTGACAACTTTTAACACCAATTTATGATTAAAACTCTCCAGAAAGTGGGCATAGAGGGAACCTACATCAACATAATAAAGGCCATATGTGACAACCCTACATCATACCCAATGGTGAAAAGCTGAAATATTTCCTCTAAGATCAGGAACAAGACAAGGATGTCCACTCACCACTTTTATTTGGCATAGTTTTATAAGTCCTAGCCATGGCTATCAGAGAAGAGAAAGAAATAAAAGGAATCCAAACTAGAAAATAAGAACTAAAATTGTCACTGTTTGCAGATGACATGATACTATACATAGAAAATCTTAAAGATGCTACCAGAAAAATACTATAGCTCATCAAGGAATTTGGTAAAGTTGCAGGATACAAAATTTATACACAGAAATCTCTTGCATTACTATATACTAACAACAAAAGATCAGAAAGAGAAATTAAGGAAACAATCCCATTTACCATCACACCAATAAGAATAAAATACCTAGGAATAAACCTACCTAAGAAGGCAAAAGAACTGTACTCAGAAAACTACTAGATACTGATGAAAGAAATCAAAGATGATACAAACAGATGGAGAGATATGCCATGTTCTTGGATTGGAAGAATCAATAATGTGGAAATGACTATATTACCCAAAGCAATCTACAGATTCCACACAATCCGTATCAAATTACCAATGGCATTTTTCACAGAATTAGAGCAAAAAAATTTACAATTTGTTTGGAAACACAAAAGACCCTGAATAGCCAAAGCAATCTTGAAAAAGAAGAATGGAGCCTGAGAAATCAGGCTCCCTGACTTCAGACTACACTACAAAGCTACAGTAATTAAAACAGTATGATACTGGCACAAAAACAGAAATATAGATCAATGGAACAGGATAGAAAGTCCAGAGATAAACCCACGCACCTATGAACACCTAATCCACAACAAAAGAGGCAAGAATATACAATCGAGAAAAGACAGTCTCTTCAATAAGTGGTGCTGGGAAAACAGGACAGCTAGGTGCAAAAGAATGAAATTAGAACACTCCCTAACACCATATGCAAAAATAAACTAAAAATGGATTAAAGACCTAAATGTAAGGCTGGATACTATAAAACGCTTAGAGGAAATCATAGCCAGAACACTCTTTGACATAAATCACAGCAAGATCTTTTTTGATCCACCTCCTAAGTAATGAAACTAAAAACAAAAATAAAATATGGGGCCTAATTAAACTTCAAATTTTTACACAACAAAGGAAACCATAAACAAGAAAGGAAACCATAAACAAGATGAAAAGACAACCCTCAGAATGGGAGGAAATATTTGCAAACGAAGTAACCGACAAGGGATTAATCTCCAAAATATACAAACAGCTCATGCAGCTCAATGTCACAAAAACAAACAACCCAATCAAACAATGGGCAGAAAATCTAAATAGACATTTCTCCAAAGAAGACATACATATGGTCAAAAAATGTATGAAAAGATGCTCAAGATCGCTCATTACTAGAGAAATACAAATCACAACTACGATGAGGTATCACCTCACACCTGTCAGAATGGCCTTCATCAAAAAATCTACAAATAATGAATGATGGAGAGGGTGTAGAGAAAAGGGAACCCTCTTGCACTGTTGGTGGGAATGTAAATTGGTACTGCCACTATGGAGAATAGTATGGAGGTTCCTCAAAAAACTAAAAATAGAACTACCATATGACCCATCAATCCCACTCCTGGCATATACCCAGAGAAAACCATAATTCAAAAAGAAACATGCACCCCAATGTTTATTGCAGCACTATTTACAATAGCCATGATATGGAACAACCTGAATGTCCATCAACAGAGGAATGGATAAAGAAGATGTGGTACATATATATATGATGGAATATTACTCAGCCATAAAAAGGACTGAAATAATGCCATTTGCAGTGACATGGATTGACCTAGAGATTGTCATACAGAGTGAAGTAAGTCAGAAAGAGAAAGACAAATATCGCATAATGTGGCTTATATGTGGAATCTAAGAAAATGGTACAGATGAACTTATTTGCAAAGCAGAAATAGAGTCACAGATGTAGAAATCAAACTTATGGTTACCAAGGGGAGTGAGGGGAGTGGGATGAATTGTGAGATTGGGATTGACATACACTACTATATATAAAATGGACAGCCTACTGTAATGATAGCCTACTGTATAGCACAGGGAACTCTACTCAGTGCTGTGTGGTGACCTAAATGGGAAGGGAATCTGAAAAAGAGTGGATATATGTTTATGTATAACTGATTCACTTTGCTGTACAGCAGAAACTAACACAACATTGTAAAGCAGCTATACTCCAATGAATTTTTTTAATTAATATAATCATTATCACCAATAATTAACACCCATTTATTGATCACAAAATACATGTGTTGACATCTAGCAAACTGATATAGAAAACCCTTGTAAAAACAAAAGTATATGCATGGTGTAAATTCTTTTTACTAACATGAAATTTTTGTTTACTGGAATACTATATCAATAATCTATAATGGGGAGAGTCCTATATTATTTTACTAGTGGCAGGGCTAAGAAATATTTTTATTTAACAAAATATGGAAAACTTTCAAGAACAGTTTCATTTATTCAGCAATAGATAAGTAGACCTCATTTTTGGTCCTGAGGATATAATTTAATCCTGAAGACATGAACTTTGTCCTGAAGATTCAGACTAAAATCTTTCCTCTCTGTGCTGAGTCTAGGGGCAGAGTATCAGGTTGGAACTCAGGAAGCCTAATTTCCAGAACTAGTTCTCCGTTTAAACATTTTTGACCTTTAGCAAGTCACATCACATGACTGCATTTTCTTATGTATAAAATGAGAGTGCAGCTGATTCACAAAACTTTATTCTTTCAATTATTTATTAATTCACCATCCAGAAATCATTATGCTACGCACTGAGGAGACAATAGTGAGTACAGCACTTCTCTTCAGTAGTCTACAACAGATTTGGGAATTTACCTGTGGTAAAATGCCCCACATTTCTTAGGGACATTACCAACCATCATTTTAATTTAACCTAACCTAATTTTAAAGTACCTTATTCTTTCCTCCTCTATTTTTTTGTATACTCTAACAGTACTTGAACTTATTTTTAAATGAGGTTTAATTATAAACTGAAGAATTGTAAATGGATATTAAATGATATATTGTTGAGATAAGTGAAATTTCAATTATTCAAACAGTCTAGTTAAGACTATTTAAGTCTACATTAAGAACTACTTAAGCAAGGTAAAAGAGCTTGAGTTTCCTGATTTGTTAAAAATGGAAGAAAATAGTTTCCACTAGGCTTACCTCCTGGGGATATTGTGAAGATTAGTACAGTCTATGTATGAGAATACAACTTGTATAATATAAATACTCAGATGTAAAGTATCCTTCTGAAACCTGGTCCTTTGAGCAAGTTCTCTAAAAGAACTCAACTCTAAAAACTTTTGTCCAGGATTCAAGTCCAAGTTCTGCTACATATTAATTTTGTGAGTTTGAGATTCAATTTCATTTTTATGTAAAACAAGAAAAAAATCACATAGATACTGTGAGAATTAAATAATATTCATGTGAGAGTTATTTAGAAACTGTGACTCACTGTAAAATGTAGGTCAATATTATGTTTAAAAAGATAAATGGCCAGTTTTATACCTCTTTACTTTTCTACCACATGATGCTTTCTTATCTTCACAGTACTGACATATATATTTACAGTAAAGTGCCTAAAGTAACGGGTACCATTTACTGAGAACAGTTCTATGTGCCAGGCACTTTTTGAAGTACCTAACAAGTATTGCCTCATTTAATCCCTATACAGCCACATAGTATATGCATTATTATTATTTTCATTTCAGCTTATAGGGATTGTAACCTCTCTGAGGCTCAGATAGGCTATATTCCCCAAGGTATGTGCCAGAGTCAGCATTTGAACTTGGCACACTGAATAAGAGTCTCTGTTCCCATTCATTACATTAAATTGTCTAAGAGTAACATAAAAGAATGCCATTTGTTTATCCATTCATCAACCCATTCTATATTTCTCTGAATATGTATTTTCCAATTCTCTCAAAGTTTAAATATAATCGAATTCCATAAACAAAAAATCATTTTTAACTAAACAAAAGGATTTTATGAATTTTTATATGTAAAAATAAACAAGAATCACTGAGAAAATTCTGGGAAAAAAAAGAGTAAATAGAGGTGAAGAGTTGCCCTATCAGATATTAAAGTACATATAAAGCTTCATTAATTTAACCAGTATGGTGATAATGCATGAACTGCCAGATAAAACAGAGTAGAAAAGAGACTGAGCCTCAAACACATTGGAGAACTTAGAATATGATAATTGTATCATTTTAAGTTAGTGTTGAAAAAGATGGGTTACTCAATAAATGGAGGTAGATATAACAGGAAAACATCTAGAAAATAATACTGGAGTCTCATTCCACAACTTACATAAATAAACTTCAGCTACATTTAAATTTTACACAACAAACATATTATGAAACCACTAGAAGAGTTTGATTTAATGTAATCTATCCATATAAAGAGTGATTTTATAAAATTGACAATAATTGATACTATTCTCACAAGAGCATGTTCTGAAGTATTGAAAATTGTAAGATAGTGGTCCGGGTTCATTCTTTTATATGTTGCTGTCCAGTTTTCTCAACACCATTTATTGAAGAGACTGTCCTTTCCCCATTGTATATTCTTGGCCCCTTTGTTGTAAATTTCTTGAGCATATATGTGTGGGTTCTTTTCTGGGTTCTATTCTGTTCCATTGATAAATGCGTTTGTTTTTATGCCAATACCATACTGTTTTAATTACTATAGCTCTGTAATATAGTTTGAAATCAGGAAGCATGCTGCCTTCAGCTTGGTTTTTCTTTCTCAAGATTGGTTTGGCTATTCAGTGTTTGTATGTGGTTCCATACAAATTTTATAATTATTTGTTCTATTTCTGTGAAAAATGCTATTAGAATTTTGATAGGAATTGCATTGAATCTATAGATTGCTTTAGGTACTATGAGCATCTTAACAATATTAATTCTTCCAATCCATGAACACAAAACATCTTTCCATTTATTTGTGTCTTCTTCAATTTCTTTCATCACTGTCTCATTGTTTTCAGTGTATGGGTGTTTCACCTCCTTGGTTAAGCTTATTCCTAGATATTTTATTCTTTTTGATGCAATTGTAAGTGTTATTGTTTTCTTAATTTCTCTTTCTGAAAGTTTGCTATTAGTGTATAGAAATGCAACAAATTTCTCTATGTTGATGGTGTAGCACTTGTTATTGATTTCATATGCTAAACTTAATTTTCCTTTGAGAAACCCACATTGTGTAAACTTGGTTGCAATCTTCCCTGCACCTGTAATTGCAGCATGAGAAATATTAATGGGTAATCCATAGAGGAATCTTTTCAAGTGATTGCCATGCACTAAAGGGCTGCAGATATTTCCTCCTAAAGTGCTATCTTTTCTTATATTTTTCGAAAGAAATAAACACTTCCACTTCTCAAGTACTGTAGCAAACTAGAAAGGAATACACAGAAACTTTTCTAGGCTTTTCAAAATAATTCCTATCCACTGCCACTTAGGAAGAAGATTTAATCAAAGCAAGTGACATTTGCGATCAATGCAAAGCTTAGAGGTAGGCGGTACACCCAATTGCAAGTTGTATCCCCGGTGGGGCAGAAGTTAGAGAGAGGGAACGAACAGCTATTAGTTTTCTTTACACTTCACTGCTTCAATTAGAAGTATTTCATGATAATATTATTCATATCTGTTATAAATTTTAGGTGTTTTTGACTTTGTTTTGATTTTAGTTATTTTCCTTTAAGACAATGGGGTTTTGAAATACCCAGTTGGATAAATTTTCATTATATCCTGATTAATTAAACTATTTATATAATTTCAGCAGTATGACAAGCAGGTGTGTTCTAATGGTGTTCTTTGATTTATCAGCCAAAATACAAACTTTTCTCAAAATATCTTAATGAAAAATACTTGGTAAAAAATTAGGAACTTCTATATAAAAGTGCTTACAATATTTATTTTTCTTTGTTGGGGAAATATTGTGTTATACATGACAGATACTTAAAAAGATAAGTTCATGGTTTTTGACTTTAATTTCCCTAGAAAATCTACTACTAAAATGTTGGTTTTATACCTGGATGATAATATACATTTTTTTAAACACATTTATTTATTTATTTATTTTTGGCTGTGTTGAGTCTTCATTGCCATGTGCAGGCTTTCTATAGTTGCGGCGAGTGGGGCCTACTCTTTATTGTGGTGTGCGGGCTTCTCATTGCAGTGGCTTCTCTTGTTGTGGAGCACAGGCTCAAGGCGCATGGGCTTCAGTAGCTGTGGCACACGGGCTCAGTAGCTGTGGCTCGCCGGCTCTAGAGCACAGACTCAGTAGTTGTAGCACACAGGCTTAGTTGCTCCGCGGCATGTGGGATAAATGAAACTTCTGAAAGACTATATAGTACATCAGAGGCATTCTGTTCAATAAAGGACAAAGATAGCTAGAGCTGCAGAAATACAATCCACTGGGACTCCTACAGTGAAATTTCAGAAGTTTCACGTGGTGTAATTAAGAATGCTCTGCAAAAGGTAATAAAAAGTCTTTCTGTAAGGAAGTAACAATATCCCAGACTGATATTGTACATGGCCAGTGGCTTATACAAGATAAAAGGAAAGTAAAATTAAAAATTGATGAAAAAAAACAGGAAAAAAGTAGGAGTCAAGCATCAAATCATATTATATTAAAATGCCATAACTAGGTTTTTTCCCTTCTCTTCACACAAATGCTGGATAAATTATATGAAACAGTACCTTCCTTTTAGCCTTTAGCTGCTCATGATACTTGTCACAGGTGTCCCCTGGGATCTCTCCTCCCCAGAGAGTGATTCCAACAATGGTGTATGTGATACCCATGATGAGCAATGGGAAACAGTAAACCAGTATAATAACAATAATATGGTAACTGTAAGAAATAAGAAAAATATATGCTGAAGAGCGTATTGAAATGAAATAGTAAGACTTTGAATTCATTCCATTTTAAGTCATAATTGAACATGCCAAAGATTATTCCCACATTTTCTCTAAGTCCTCATTTCACAAACCCATCACAGTACTATGCTATTGTCACTTACAATCATCCAGATGCTACCAGTTGATCTTTGTCAATCTTTACTTCGTGTATGAAAACTATAGCTGAACTGTAGTGCTCATTTAAACTACACACGTTCTCCCTTGCATAGAAGCTCAGGATGAATGCCTTTTCTCTGCTTGGTAGTCATTGAGCTAACCTAATTAAATGTATAATCGGAGGAAAAGAGATGGGACATATTAAACTGATGAATTGACATATTTTCTCCTATGTAAAACTATTACATATATCCTACAACATCAGTCATATTTGAAATAAATCATTCTTCAACCAAATGAAGAAAATGTGACTAGATGCTCTGAGTCACACTGGCATTTTTCCAAAGTCATGGTACATTTGATTGCATCATTAAATTTGGTAAATAATATACAGGTGTGTTAGTCACATCAAAATTATTATACTATAAATTACAACTAAATTTTGGGATTTCATAGCTTTCAATAAAAATTATCAGGATGCAATTAGGGAGGACTAGAAGGGCAACCAATAACATAATAGCCAAATTAGAATTTGTATAAACTTTTGGGTGGCTTCTACTATCTTATGAAGGCTTTAAGGTAATTAAAGAGCTTGGCATGCTAGTCTTCTCAATCCCAGTTTTTTTTTGTTTTTTTTTTTTGGTAAAGGGAATCTTAAATCTTCTTGATTTCTGTACCCTGATAGCTTATTAAGTATTAACTAAGTCAATGGGGAATTAAGTCAAAAATTATTTAATTTTATTATTTTGATTAAATTAATTTTGTTATCATACAACCTAAGAATTATTAATAGTATATAATGGATAGATGCAGTCCTCAGTTTCATAACTGCTGCCTGCTTTTCCTTTAATAAGTACTTCTTAATGTTTTTCTTTAAAAGTCTGCACGCTGAGTGGAGCAGAGTTTGATAAAATGGCTGCTTTAAAAGATGATCACTGTATTTGCATCATTTGTTATTTTTAAAGGAAAAAATAGTTCACTAAATAAGAATTTTTTGAAACAAAATTTAAATGGTCAGCATAAAACCCAAAATGCAAACAATTGAACAATTATGTTTTTTTCATTTGCTTTTCTTAAGGTGGGTTCAAATTATGAAATATCAAATTCTATCATATAGCATTCCTATTTCCTTTCTAACCTAGTGCTTAAGTTTCTTTAATGCTAAAACAAAGGAACACAACCAAGAACCTACTAAGACTTCCTTTCCCTTCAGCCAGTCTTCTTAAAAGAGCAATCTGCACCTTTGGGTTTCAGTTCCTCCCTTCTGGCTCGTTTCTCAGTGGATAACAACCTGGCTTTCCTTTGCACTTTCATTTCCAGTGATCTTATCAGTTCCTCCAGAAACTCTCCAGAGCTACCCCACATAGAGGTATTCACATTTTTCCAGTTAGAAACCTTTGTAACTTATATGAACTAATTGACTATATCATATTGTAGTATAGTATTTTTACGTGTCTCTTTCCCAAGTAATGTGTGAGCCCTTGAGGGAAATATCTATGGCTTATCTATGTAATAGTTGCTCCCAACCTGTAGTTCATTACGTGTTCAACACATTTAGTTGAAAATTGTAATAGAGCGTTAACTTACGTGAAATGTTGTTTGGGACCTTCTGGCCATTGCACATAGCAAAGAGTACGGCCCGGCATGACTTTGGTTTTGGAGTAAAGACACTGAGGGAAGGCAAGTAGAAATGCTAGAATCCAAATGCCTCCAATGACAATCTTGGTTGCAGTGGCAGACAGTCTGGGCTTCAAGGGATCAATAATGGCCATATACCTATATAAAAACAAGCAAAACCATTTTGTTGGCTATCTTGTTAATGGAGTTTAAAATGAGTTTCAGAGGAGTTTCCGGGGCCAGGGTTATCTCTCTTCTGGTAAACAAACTGAAAAAGATTTTGCTTGTATAAAGGCAGCATAGAATAATTATGGCATAGTCTTAGGAATCAGGCAGATCAAGGTTCAAACCCTATCCTGTCACTTATTTAACTTTTTGAACTCCGTTATTTTTAAAATAGAAATAAGAACCCCCCTCTCTTAGTGGTGAAGTAACGATCAATAGAAATAATGTAAGTGAAAGGTATTGATTATTTGCTGCTGTGCCTAACACATTATCAGAACTCATATGTCTGCTGGATGGAATTGGAAAGATATGTATTAAGTGCTTAAAAATATGAATTCTGTACCCCAAGACCTCCATTTTTCTTATGTATGTTTAACTTTTTAAAAAGAAAATTCAAGACAACTAATATGGATAATGTCTACATGATTGACAAAATGAGGAATCCCTCATAAGGATATTGTCAACATGCCATTTAAAAGCATCCAGAGACAAGTTCAGGTTTAGATAAGGATGAATAAGTCAAGTTTGACTGAGACTATACTTTCCTATTACCTCTAAAATTGAATTCATACTGTATCATATAAATCTCCATAGTATTTATCTATGTAACTATATATAACATAATTGTTATAGGAAAATATATTTAAGGCTCTAAAATAGTTACATATGATTTTTAGAGTGCAACTATTTTTTTTTTTTGCGGTACGCGGGCCTCTCACTGTTGGGGCCTCTCCCGTTGCGGAGCACAGGCTCCGGACGCGCAGGCTCAATGGCCATGGCTCGCGGGCCCAGCTGTGGTGGGATCCTCCCGGACCGGGGCACGAACCCGTGTCCCCTGCATCGGCAGGCGGACTCTCAACCACTGCGCCACCAGGGAAGCCCTAAAGTGCAACTTTTTGAGAAATTAGAAACTGTTTGAATATGGTAACAGAAGTCAAGCTTTATGCACTTGGTAAAATAGTAAGAATATGTCTGGGAGAATTAAATTCCATATTTAAATTGGATAAAATGGCTAATTGCCAAATTATGGCTAATACTCAGAGTAGAAAATAACATACACCAAATGAATTATATTTTGGCATTTCTATCAATAAAACACATTCTTATTTAATTTTATTATTTTTACTATTGGCCATTTTGTGTTTCTCAAATATATTTTTATGTATGAAAATTTTTCAAAGGTAATATTTTTATCAAAGAATGAGTATTACTTAAACCAAAAACATTTAATCTTATGAATGTAACTATTTCAAAATAAGGGTAATTCATTAACTTGTTTACTGCTCTTTGCTTTTGTAACTATTAGGCAGAATTAGATATTCAGTAGATATATTGGAACTTATCTACCTACTATTCATAACGTTAACTTTAGTTGTAATTTACTTAAAGAAAGTACTCTTAATTTATTATGTATGACAGCTATTAGGCAAAAGTGAATGTTAGATATGAAAAAAGTAATCATAAAATGGTACCTTGGTTTACAGAAATAAAGTGAATCATACAAAGAAAATAAAATACACATGTTTGAAACTGAAAACTGTTTAAAATTCACCTCTCATGCTTATGTTGGTAAAGATAATAATAGCAACATATATTGATTGCTAAGCATGACTAGACAACTTATTGCACAGAATATATATACATATATATACATTTAGTATCCAGAAAAATTCAATAAATCAACTAATATTATCTCTATTTTACAGAAAAGAAAACTGAGGCTTAAAGATTAAGTAAAGTATTTTAAAATGTCCCAAATGGTAGGAATTGGAATTCTAAACCAGTCTGCCAATCCTCAAAGTCTATGTAGGTACAGATTATGGCTTTGAATGTAACCACTCGTTTAAGGAATTGTGGGAGAGGAAGAAAAATATATAAGGTAGATGACTTGAAGAGAATCAGAAGTCGCATCTTGTCTCTAAATTCAAAAGCATTTATGTGCAATATTAAAGATGAAAGTCAAATATATAAAGGCAATAATTGTGATTGGTCATTTCTGTTCCCATTGCTATGGACTATAAATCACCATAGCATTTGTCTCATTACGTTGAACTGTTGCTTTATGGTGTTTCCAGAGTCAGACACAGTACTTATCAATAAATTTTGTTGTACTGAACTGACTATTTCTCAATCTTATCATAATCTTTGCTTTTTCGCTTGCCTGGAAATTTATGAATGCTATTTGAATATTTAGACAGCTGATTTTTTGAGACTGTAATGAGAACTTGAGTGATGTGAGCAGGTTTAGAGTCTTGTACAGCTACTACAGGATGGACAATTCAAAATAAACTACAAATTTCTTATTGATTTTTTTTGTCAATTAGTTTAATGTTAGAGAAATTATTTCCTGACAGGTAGAATATTGTTTTAGTTGGATTGTATGGAAACAGTCAATTTATGTTCTCACTAACTAACACTTTAGTGAAAGTAGACATTTTGAAACTTCAAGCTGACATTTTTGTCATTTCTAGTCTGATCTATTATTCATTCATTCAGCCAACATTTCTTGGATGTCTACTGTAGTATCCCAGATACTGTAGTAATACAACAATGAGAAAAAAATGACCTTCACAGAACTCACAGTCTAGTGAAGTAGATAGATACTAATCAAATAATCTCACCAATAAACATAAAGTTACAAATATAATAAGTGTTACAAAGGCAATGTTTATGGCTGTGTGAGTGCATTTACTGGGGAAAACATTTAGATTGTGAATCAGTCTTCCCTAAGAAAAGCATTCTGGGTTGAAACTTGAAAGGGTGACTAGGCAAGGTAGCAGAAGGGTGAGCATTGCAAAGATTTCTGGGGGAACAAACAACATGTGAAAAACTCCTGTGTTAATGGTGGGTTTTTGTGGGTTGAATTGTGTCCCCCTAAAAAAGGTACATTGAAGTCCTAACACCCAATATCACAGAAGGTGACCTTATGTGGAAATAGAGTTTTATATAGGTAATCAAGTTAAAATGAGGTCATTATGTTGGGCCCTAATTCAATATAAGGTGTAAAGGAGAACTTTGGAAACAAAGAACCACACAGAGATTGCCACATGAAGATGGAGGATTGAGTGATGTATCTACAAGGCACAGAATGTCAAAGACTGCCAGCAATCCACGAGAAGTTAGGAAGGGGCAAGGCAGAATTTCCTCATAGGTTTCATGGCCCTTGCCAACACCTTGATTTCAGACTTCTAGCTTCTAGAAATGTGAGACATAAATTTCTGTTGTTACTCAGTTTGTGCTAGTTTGTTACAGTAGCCCTAGGAAACCAATTTGATGGGTAAGGGTGGGTGCATTGTGCACTTGAGGAACTAAGGGCTAATGTAATTGAAATGCTGAAAGTGAAGGGGGAAAGTGATTTGAAACGAAGTTGTAGTTCAGGTTATAGAATTTTGTCCTCTGGAAAGTAATTGAGGTGATTCAATCAGGAGGGGAGAGTAATCAGATTTTAGTCTGGAGAATGGATTGAAGGAGGGAAAGAATGGAAGGAAGAAGATAAGTTACCTCATTATTGTTTTGGTTTGGGTGAGAGATGATTGCTGCTTGGAATAGAGTATTACCACTGGAGATTGAATTACATTAACGATTGAGGAAAATAAAGAAATGTTGAAATATTGTAGAAAGGGAGAGCCAGTTGACCAAAGAGGTAGGTAGAACTTCCAGGCACTGCTGAAGACCAATTTGAAATTGGTGATTAGGAATTCACTGTGGCATCAACGTTTCCTATTCTGTGACTCTCTCCTGGAATAATAATTTTCTCAACAGTAAGCATGAAGAAAATGGATCCTTAGGGTCAAATAAATACCCTCTGGACCTTGAGAAGAAATTATCAAACCCAGGATACAATCTCTCTCAAATGAGTGTCAGTACTTTATTCTTCCTTTAAAGAAATGTATATCTTTGATATGATCACACTAGATTTTCCTAGGTGTTTGTCTGAGCTTCTCATTACCATTTTTCCCCACCAAATAGATTCTCAAATACGTTAGAGTCTCCTTACTCTAACTGTTTCACAAAGAATAGCTAAGATTGGATTCTTTACTCTTCCAATTAGCATAACACCTAAGCAAGTTTTAAAGTCACTTTTTGTTGTCTTTCATAGAGGAAGAAATTCTCAGAAATATCCATCAGAAGCTTACATTATAATGCCATCTTTTATTAGTTTTCCTTTTCACTCTAATACAGGACCAATGTCCTTTACCATGTACTTCTTTTCCTGACATAATTGAAGGGATCTTTTTCATCAAAAAGATGATGTCTTTTGCAAAACAGAATTTTTTGACATAACTTTACTGCTCTCAGTAAGTAAGCCTTTCCATTTTGTAATTGTTCTTGGTATATGGTATAATTTTTCCTTTTGGTAGCATTTTTTATTAAGCTCTGTTTCTGGATCTTTACATGCTTATATACATTTAAAATTTTTGGTATAAAGAGAGAGTGCAGTCTCCAGATGTTTATTTGATTATATTAAGTAATATTTGCCTGAAATAATATAGATTTTACTGTTTTCCAGTTTGCTTCTGGCTACAGTAGACATTGCTTTAGTCTGTAAATTCAGGATCCTATAATCTGAAGTGAGGAGATGAAGCCCAAGGAAGGAGCACTTGGTAAGAGATATGTATACAGCTGGAGACTTAGCCAATTTACAGCAATCCTGAAAGGCAAGAGTGGTAGATATATCCCAAAGGCACTCTCCTTCCCATCCCCTCCAGAGGTCTCCCATTAGAAAAAGCCAAGAAGAGACCCAAGAGTGAGGGACCCTATTGATACAGTCAGTCTACAGAAGTAGTCAGCCTGGTGGGCAGGGGCAGAAAAAAGAGTGGAATATATAGTGAGTAGATATGAATTGAAAAATGGACATTATCCAGCTCAGATAATAATTTCATATTTTTCACATGCTAGTTTCCTTGCTGAAGTGATTTTTCTTTTGCTTCATATGTTATTCTAAAATTGTATGACTGGAAAATTTCTAACCATCCTTTAATTTCCACTCAGATTACAGACTGATCACTGTAGATTCTTTCCCTCTCTCTGTGCAGAGTTAGTTTTTACCTCCTCAGTGCTGCAACAGCATTATGCTCATAATGATTTTAGCTCATTGGAGATATGATTTATTCTTCTCTGTGTTCTGTAGCACCTAACAAAGTGTCTATATTAGTCAACAATAGTTGTTGCAAATAGTTGTTGAATATTTGGACAGATGGATGGGTGAATAATTGTTTACAAATAAAAACTTAAGCGTGTACACAATTTTTAAAAGGAATAGTTTTCTTAACTTTGCTAAATGGGAATAAACATGGCGTAGAGTATGATTATGAGGTTAAAATGACATTACATAACACAATGTATTCAAGGAGACTTAGGTAATATCAGGCACAGTAGACACTCAACCTAAATCACTCTAAAACTATATTGAATAAAACATTAACACTTGAGAATTTAAAAAATGTTGCTGTGGTAAGCTCGAGACAAAAATAAACAAAGATAACTTATTTAATGTGGTTCTTAGCTAGTTGTGATCAGAGTAGAAAGAAAAATAAGTTCATGCCAAAATTCTGATCTAAGGATTAAAAAAAAAAAACTTCTTTTAATATTGTTATAACTTTTCAACAGAAACTGTTCCATCAGGGTAGTGCATTATAGGTTATTTCTCTTTCAAATCTCTCCTTTTAGAAGAATTTCTTATATGGAGAGCACTAAGGTCTTCTATGTAACATCAGTCAGGGCAACTAGTGCTCAGTGGTTCAATGATTAAATAGAAATGTTGCATGTTATACTTGGAGACTCTGTAAGTTCTTTGGGTGCACTAGGAATTAATTTCCTTCAATTTTGTTTAATATGGCCTATACCATATTAAACTCCTTTTTGAAGTGGCCTGTGGCGGTTCCACTCTGTTATCCTTAAACTCAGAAAGATGACGTTGTCCATCAAGCAGAAGGAGTACCCAATCTGCAGGTAATTAAGTTGTGATGATGTAAATGCTTATTTAACTGTGCAAATGGAAGAAAGAAGGTATAGGTAACCTCTAAACTGTGATAATAATACATTATTGGATATATACTTAGATAATAAATATATTCATAGCATCTAGGATAATGACTGCACATATTTGGCACCCGATACATATTTATTGTATGACTAAATTAATGAATGAATGGAGGTGATTTTTAAAATTGTTTTTCTGTCATTTTCTATCATTGAATAATTTGTGCTCAAATTACCTTAATAAGGTATCATGAAAATATAATTAAAGAGAAAAATCAGATATGAAAAAAACAGCAAACAGCAACAATAACAACTACAAAAAAAAGAAAGAAAGAAAGGAAATAAAAGGCATCCAAATTCAACAGGAATACTGTCTTTATTACTGACAGAAGTAATACTGTTTTTATTAGCAGATGAAATGATCTTCCTAAGGAATCCACAAAACCCCAAACCCATTAGAATTAATAAGTTCAGCAAGGTCACAGAATACAAGTTCAATGAATTGTATTTCTATACACTAGTTATGAACAATCTAAAAATGAACTTCAAAAAAGTCTATTCAGTAGCACCAAAAACAACCTAAGTGTCCATCATTGGATGAATGGATAAAGAAGATGTGACACATATATACAATGGAATATTACTCAGCCATAAAAAGAAACGAAATTGAGCTATTTGTAATGAGGTGGATAGACCTAGAGTCTGTCATACAGAGTGAAGTAAGTCAGAAAGAGAAAGACAAATACTGTATGCTAACACATATATATGGAATTTAAGAAAAAAAAATGTCATGAAGAACCTAGGGGTAAGACAGGAATAAAGACACAGACCTACTAGAGAACGGACTTGAGGATATGGTAAGGGGGAAGGGTGAGCTGTGACAAAGCAAGAGAGAGGCATGGACATATATACACTACCAAACGTAAGGTAGATAGCTAGTGGGAAGCAGCTGCATAGCACAGAGAGATCAGCTCAGTGCTTTGTGACCGCCTGGAGGGGTGGGATAGGGAGGGTGGGAGGGAGGGAGACGCAAGAGGGAAGAGATATGGGAACATATGTATATGTATAACTGATTCGCTTTGTTATAAAGCAGAAACTAACACACCATTGTAAAGCAATTATACTCCAATAAAGATGTAGAAAAAAAAAGAATAATTTAATAAACATAGGAAGAAATTTAATAAAAGAATTCAGACATACATTGAAAACTACAGTGCATTGTTGAAACAAATTAAAGAAGACCTCAATAAATGGAGAGACAGTCCATGATCATGGATTGGAAGACTCAATATTGTTAAGCTGACAATGCTTTCCAAATTGACTGAAAAATTCAACAGAATCCTTATAAAACTTCCTATTCTAATTCCAGAATTTAAAAAACTGATCTTAAAAATAATTTGGAAGTACAGACCTTCTAGAATAGTCAAAAATTTTGAATAATAAAAACAAATTTGAAGGACTTATACTTTCCATATTTCAAAATTTATTACAGGGCTACAGTAATCGAGACAGTGTAGTACTGGCATAAAAATAGACATGTAGATCAGTGAAGCAAAAATATCAAGAGTCTGGAAATAAACACTTACATTTATGTTCAATTGATTTTTGACAACTGTGCCAAGGCAATTTAATGGGGGTAAATTGTATTTTTTCAACAAACAGTGCTAGGACGATTAGATATCCACATGCAAAAAGATAAATTATACGGTTATGTCACACCACACATAAAAATAATCTCCAAATGTATCACATATAAATGTGAGATCTAAAACCATAAAACTATCAGAAAAAAAAACATAAAAATGAATTTTCACAGCCTTGGGATAGCTAATGATTTTTTAGAACTGACTACAAAAGCACAAACAATAAAAGAGAAAAATGATATGCTGTACTTCATGAAAATTAAAACCTTTTGCTTTTTAAATATGCAAGGAAGAAAGTAAAGTGACAAACCACAGACAAGGAGGAAATATTTGCAAATAATATGTCCAGTAAAGGAATTGTGTTCAAAATACACAATAACTCTCACTATTTAATAAGAAGACATATAACCCAATTAAAAACAGAGAAAACAATTTGAAGTCTATGCAAAAGACTATATGTGATATAAAATGATTCCATTTATATCAAATTCCAGAAAAGTCAAATCTGTAGCAGGAGAAAATAGCTTAGCGGTTGTCTAGGGCTGCGCGTAGAATGGGGAGTGACTACAAAATTGGAAGTGAGGTTTCTTTTTGAGGTAATGGAAATATTCTAAAATTAAATTGTGTTGATGGTTACAGAACTAAAAACTTAGTAAAAATCATTAAATCATATACCTAAAATGAGTATATTTTATGGTATGTAAATTATAACTCAATAAAGCTGTTAAAAATAAAATCTTAATAGTAAGAAAACAAACAATCCAATTTAAAAATGGGCAAATGGCTTGAATAGGCACTTCAACAAAGAAGATGCATTAATGACAAATAAGCACATGAAACTTGTCTAATATAAATATCCATTAATGAAATGTGAATTAAAAGCACATCAAGATACACATTAAAATGGCTAAAATTAAAACAAAAATACTGACAATACCAATTGCTGATGAAGATCTGGAACAAGTAGAACATTCATACACTGTTGGTATGAATACAACATGGTATAGCCACTGTGGAAAGCAGTTCCACAATTTCTTATAAAGTTAAATATACATTTATATAAATATAAATATACAATGTAAATATACATTATACATTTATACATGTATAAATATAAATATACATTTAAATGTAAAAATTACATTTACCAGTAATCCCACTCCTACTTATTTACTCTAGAGAAATGAAAACTTGTTTTCACACAAAAATCTTTAATGGATGTTTATGATCTATGAATAGATCATAATTGTTCAAAACTAGAAACAACCTAAATACCCTGCACAGGGTGGATGAACAAATAAACTTTGGTGCCTCCATACAAAGAATACCCTCAGCAATAAAACACGAGCAAACTTTTGATACACTCAACAGCTTAGATCTCAGAAATGTTATGGTGAGTGAAAATAGCCAGTCTCAAAGTTCACATATTGTATGATTATATTAATATGATATTTTCCCAAAAAATCCAGACTACAGTGGAGAAAGATAAATCAGGGCTTCCCAGGTTCTAGGGCAGAGAGAGGGTATGAATACAAAGGTATAGCATGAGGGAGTTTGTTTGTAGTAATGAAATTGTTTTGTGTCCTGATGGTGGTGACTGTTGCATGAATAGATTCATGCATTAAAAATCCTAAATCTGTACATCAATTAAAGTCAATTTTAGTACAGTTAATTTTGAAATTAAATAAAATTATGTAATTAAAATTTACATTTCCACACATCATGGGATCAAATTTGTGACTTCTAATCATATTAGACATTCTTGGTGTTAAAATGTTTGTGTGAAAGGGGTTACCATGTAAACACTAACCAAAGAAAAGATTGTCTAGAGACTGTCATATAGAGTGAAGTAAGTCAGAAAGAGAAAAACAACTATTGTATATTAACGCATATATGTGGAATCTAGAAAAATGGTACAGATGAACTGGTTTGCAAGGCAGAAATAGAGACACAGATGTAGAGAACAAACATACGGACACCAAGGGTGGAAAGCTGGGGGTGGGCGGTGGGATGAATTGGGAGATTGGGATTGACATATATATATATATATATATACTAATATGTATAAAAGATAACTAATAAGAACCTGCTGTATAAAAATAAAATAAAATTCAAAAACCATCACAAAAATTAGGCTTTAAGGCATGAGGTGTTAATAAATGCAAAGAGGGACATTTCATAATGACAAAAGGGATAAATTCATAGGAAGGCATAACAGTCCTAGATTTGTATAAATATTGCTTCAAGATATACAAAGCAAAATGGACAAAACTAAAATGAGGGATACATTCCCAGTCATAGTTGGACTATCACGCTTTTCTCAATAACTGAAAGAAGAAGACAAAACAACAACAACAACAACTAGTAAAGATAAAAAAAGATTTGAACATAACAAATGTGATGTAATTATAAAGGATCATTCATTATGTCAACAATTCTTTCCATTTTTTTTGAAACGTATATGTTGCTTGTAGTTTTTCATTTTTTTTTGTTTTTACTGAATGAACCCTTTAGAATGTTCTCCGCTAAAAATTAGCAAATGGAAAAATTAACAAATTAAACATATCCAAATAGAAGATGAATGGAAATTACTACGCAAAGGTAATGAAACTCAGGATGAGTTGTATGGAGCAGGTTACAGCAAAGGCAGAACGATTGTCCAGGTTTTGACAAGTAAATTAATAACAGAATAAAAGAGTAATGAGGACGCATATGAACATTTAGATCTTTCTACAAAGTAAGATTGTGGTAGAATAATTTTGTCCTGCTTTATAGAATGTTACATTTTCCCCTTAGATTATTAAATACACATTTTGGAAATATAGCAGAGGTCCCTCACAATACTGTGAGTTACTTCCAGGAACTGGACCATGATCCCACTGTATATATCAGAGAAACACCCCCTCATGCTTCTAGCAGGATGAAGGGGAAAAGGACTTTTTAAACACATCAGAGACTATTCTTCTTAACACAGACGTTTCTCTCCATTTAGATGGGACAGATGTCTAGAGTAGGTTAGAGTTGGCTATTTCCCTTCTCCCAAGTGGAAGGCTGATGCAGCTGGACTGGAGTATATCCTCCCCTCAGGACAGTTAGACTCCGATAATACCCCAGCAGATTAAACTCTGGCCAACTAGTTTCCTCTGAGGGCAGTCCTTGTTAAGAAGAAGTAAAAAACAAACTTATGGTTATCAGGGGGGAAAGAGCAGGGGAGGGATAAATTGGGAGATTGGGATTGATTACATACACTATACTATATGTAAAACAGATAACTAGTAAGGACCTACTGTATAGCACAGGGAACTCTACTCAATACTCTGTAATGACCTATATAGAAAAAGAATCTAAAAAAGAGTGGATATATGTATATGTATAACTGATTCACTTTGCGGTACAGCAGAAACTAACACAACATTGTAAATCAACTATACTCCAATAAAAATTAAAAAAAAAATAAAGGGAGGGAAAAAAACGAGAAACACTTGTGAAGTTCACAGAACAGAGACATAGGCTCACTAAATGACTGAGACCTAATTATAGGACTCTAGAATGCTTCCCCTTCCTCCGTACCTCACCACCACATTACTAACAGTCTATTTAGAGCAGTTCCTTTTATCCAGAACATCATGTCCAGCTATCAAAAGACAAAAAACAAAAAAACAAAAAACAAAACCTGAAGAGATGAAGCAAGCATGAGAACCAGGCATAGAAGGGATGTTGGAATTATCATACTGGGAATTTAAAACAACTGGATTAATATCATAAGGGCTCTAACTGATACAGCAGACAGCATGTAAGAATAGCTGGACGATGTAAGCAGAGAGATGGAAATCCTAAGAAAGAAAGAACCAAAAGAAGTGCTAGAGTTGAAAAACACTGCAACAGAAATGAAGAATGCCTTTGATGGGTTTATTAGTAGACTCAGCATGGCTGAAGAAAGAGCCTCTGAGCTAGAGTATATATAAGTAGAATCCATAAAAACTGAAAAGCAAAGAAAACAAAGACTGAAAAAACGGAAGAGAATATCCAAGGACTGTGGGACAAGTACAAAAGATTTAACATGTGCATAAGGTTCCCAAAAGGTTCCAAAAACCTTAACAGACACCTCACCAAAGAAGATATGCAGATAGTAAATAAGCATACAAAAAGATGCTCCACATCATACATCACCAGGTAAATGCAAATTAAAACAACAATGAGATACCACTACACACCTATAGAATGGTGAAACTCCATAACACCAGATGCTGGAAAGGATGTGAAGCAACAGAAACTCTCATACATTGCTACTGGGAATGCAAAATGGTTCAGCCACTTTGGAAGACAGTTTGGCTGCTTCTTAAAAAACTAAACATACTATTACCATATGATCCAGCAGCAGTTGTGCTCCTTGGTATTTACCAAATAGAGTTGAAGATTCATGTCCACAAAACAAAACAAAACAAACAAAACAAAAACCCACAAAAAACCAAAACAACAACAAAAATCAAACAAAACCCTGCACATGGATGTTTACTGCAGCTTCATTCATAATTACCAAAACCTTGAAAGCAACCAGGATGTCCTTCATTAGATGAATGAGTAAATAAACTATGGTATTGGTTTGGCCAAAAAGTTCGTTCGGTTTAAAGTAAAAATAAAAGACACATTTTTCATTTTCACGAGTAACTTCATTGAACAACGTATTCATTAACCAAACGAACCTTTTGGCCAACCCAATACATCAGATGATGAAATGTTATTCACTGCTAAAAAGAAATCTAGTATCAAGCCATGAAAAAACATCAACAAATCTTAAATCCACATTACTAAGTGAAAGAAGTCAATCTGAAAAGGCTACATACTGTTTGATTCTAACTATGTGATTATGGAAAAGACAAAACTATGGACACAATAAAAAGATCAGTATTTGCTAGGGGTTCAAGGGAATAGAGTTGAATAGGCAAAGCACAGAGAATTTTCAGGGGAGTGAAAATACTCTGGAGGAGACAATAATGATGGTTACATGTCATTACACATTTGCCTAAATGCATCGAATGTACAAGAGTGAAGCCTAATGTAAACTATGGACTTTGGGTGCTTATGATGAGTCAGTTAGGTTCATCAGTGGTAAAAAATGTACCAGATGTTGATAACAGGGAGGCTATGCAAGTGTGGGGGGCAGAGGATATATAGGAGATCTCTGTACCTTCCCTCAATTTTGCTGTTAACCAAAAATTGCTCTAAAAATAAAGTCTTAGAAAAAAAATAAAGGTATCATGAGTAGTTTGAATAGTGTTTACTTTATTCTTTCATATAACATATACAGAGCCAACATGTTTTCTATACCTTGGAAGAGTGTTGTACTCCTTTGTAAGTTTGAATCAGCTTCCAACATTTTATCCTTGAACTTTGAAAGTGGTGAAGTATCTGAGAGTTTTTTTTTTTTTTTTCATATGAAGATTTTTGCCAGTTCTCTTCCTCTGGGACATCTTCATCATTTGTCACTATCATTTTCCTCATTCATGTTGATAAATTCACCTTCACTAAGTTCCTCTGGCTGCATATTTAGAGTCTCTTGTAAAGTGACTGTCAACATTCTCTTATTCAGCTATTCTTCTTCATCTTCACCTATACTGGATTTGAATTTCACTTTCAGTGTTATCACTTTTTATTTCTTCCTCTTTGTTTGCAAGTCCTTCTCTTGATTAACCATTTCTCTAAGGTGTCATTTGAGTTTATCATTGAAAGACAATGAGGCAATGCAACTATGTGCTTTGCTGTCTGTGCATGAACTGACTAAGATAATCAGTGACCAATCAGTAACAGATTTTGAAAAATAGCAATATGATTGGTCACTGATTATGAAGTACATCTATAATTTGTGGAGTGATTCGTGAGAGCTTAAGAGCTAGCAGATAATTTTTTACATTATGCAAGTACTCACAGTTAATGTGACATGGTAAGAAAAACTTGAGCCACGCTGTTGAGGGGACCGGTGTTATATAAATAAATAATCTTGGTAACTGAAATTTGTGCAAAGCAAGGATTGCGTGTATTGAATTGTGCATGCATAGAATTGGTTATGTGTGTGTGTGTTCTTTGGCATATGTGTTCTATTTTTGAGCTGCTAAAACTTTAAAATGGTGCCCTTTTATATGTTTCTAAGGAGACCTTATTCAGTTTCATTCTTGTTCATTAAAGATAGTCTCATCAATGGTTTTGTGACTGGTCAATGGGGATTGTCAGTAATTTCTTACATAGGAAAGCACTGTAATCTATTATTTTAAAAATATTATTACACTAGTTTGTTTGTGAAATACCACAGCCTTCAACATGAAATTTAGCTTATGTAAATCTTTGTTGAAGAGATACTGAAAATATTTTTATTTTAGGAGTAAAACATTTTAAGTTAATGAAAACATGATGTAAGTTTAAGAGTTTTGAATTTATTTTATACCACGTAGTTAACTTAATGGGGAAAACGGCCTTCATATATTTATTTAATTTGAAGGTATAAAAATCAATACATATGGCACTGTGATGTCTTTTAAATTCAGTAAGTTTATTCATCTAAGAATTCTGAATTGTGATTAATAGTACTTCAACATAAACACTCAATTTGTGAGTTTTTAATTTCTTCAAAATTGTTTCCTATGCTCATTTGAAAATCTCCTAATCATTTTCTTTATAGATGATACAGTTTAGTATGATAATCACATATTAGGTTGTATAGAATATTTTAAATGTTTTTATTTAAATAGTAACTACTCATAGCCAATTTATTAGGAGATATTTTCTATACTTCTATAAAATAAGGAACTTAAAAAATGCTTCTACATTTCTGTGTTTTACTGCTCTAACACTATAAATGTGCTTTCCCCTGCTATGTGTTCCCAGTTACCATAGACTCTATCTATTCTTCATTTACTCAGTTGAGACACAGGTCTAGCCTTGTCCTCATGGAACTTAGAATCCAGTAGGGCAGGACATACAAACAACAATAAACATTGCAGATGAGCTAACTATATAGTATATTAGAAGGTGATACATGTGGTAAAGAAAAATTTAAAGCAATTTCAAATAGAGTAGTCAGGGTCCAGAAGCAGTACAGGTAATGAACAATATGTCTGGAGTAAGAGTGTTTCACACAGAGTGTAAGATCCTGAGGTGGAAACACGCTTAGTATATTGATGTAACAGAGGAATGCAGTGATGGTGGAGCAGAGCAGTGGAGTGTAAGTAGTAGGAGATAAGGTTGGAGAGTAACAAAGAACCAGTTACTATAAATTCTTATAGACTGTTGTAGGAACTTTGATTTCTACCCTGAGAGAACTGAGGTGCCATTGGAGGATTTGTAGAGGGGATATATTATCTGACACATTACAGGATCTCTCTGATTGTTGCACTGAGAACAAACCCAAGCGGAACAAAAGCAGGGGTAGGGAAACCAGTTAGGTGAGAAATGATATTGACTTGGACTAGGGAGGCAACGATAGACATCTTAAGGAGTGATTAGATTCTACATATATTTTGAAAGTAAAAGTGATTAGATTTTCTGATTGATTGGACATAAAGTATGAAAGAAGAGATGAGTGAGAATACTTCCAAGAGTTCTGACCTAGGGTTCAGATTTTTGACCTCAGAAGATTGTAGGAGGAGTAAGTTTCAGAGGAAAATCAGGAACTTGGTTTGGAGCATGTAAATTCTGAGATGCTTAGTAAACTTTCAGATGTTGAAGTTCAATAGATTATTGGATTTAGGACTCTGGTGGACTACAACTGAGGGATTCAAGTGAAGATATTAATTACAGTTTCATTAGGATATGGGACATGTTTGTCTTGTTTATTCCAGTGTGCCCCGTATCTATACAATGTTATTACTTAGAAGGTACTTAAGAAATAGCTATTGAGTGAATGACTACAAATATAGTGATTTGTGTGCTGGTAAATGTTTAACCACAAGCACTCTAAGGAAAAAAAAAACACAGAAACAAAACAAAACTCATGACTTCTAGCATTTGCAAATTTCTGTGGTGTAAATACTCCTACCATGATTTCAAGCTACCAAAGTAACATCACTAAATGCAGAGTTGAGAAGAAATGTGCACAATTGATTCCCTCTAACAAGTATAAATCAGCTCCAGAGCACAATTGAGCCCTTTGTTGCTTAGTGATAAAATCAGATACACATTTTCCTTACTTACAGGTATGCGTAAAAGAAAAATTTAAATAACCTTGATACTTGGGCAGATTTGAAGGTAAAAAAAGTCATAGATAATAATACAAACTCAAAATGGGGGACTTCTTAAGCAAATATTTAAAAACTTTTGTCATATACCAGACTAAATAATAGAAATACTGAGCTAATTTATCCCTGTATCTTTAGGCAGTCTTCTAAATTACTCCACATAAGTGTGATATCTTTACATAATTCCTGGGGAAAAGATTTCACAGTTTACAAAATAATCCATTGTAATGTGAAGGTACTCTTTTGCCAGAGATGTCTTCATGATTTCTAAATTAGCCTAGAAAGTGTGTTAAAAATGTTTCCATAAAACATCTATCACTAAAAATCTATACAAAGTTTAATCAAGTTGTTCTCTCCTTGAGTCTAAACTCTTTAGCGTGTATCTCAGAGTCATTATTAGGTCCTTAAACAGTATTTATTTATTTAATTAATATTTAAAAATTTTTATAGTGATAAAATATACCAAACATAAAATTTACCATTGTAACTATTTTTAAGTGTACAGTTCAGTGGTACATTCACATTATTGTGCAACCATCACCACCATCCATCTTCAGAACTTTAATTAATTAGCAATGTATTTTGTTTCATGTAAAAGAAGTACATTTTGTTGTAGATAATTAGAAAAGGAAAAGTATAAAGGAAAACAAAATTACCCAAAATCTCAGCATTCAGAGAAAATCAAATCTATATCTACCTTATTGCACATATAGAATTATATCAGACTGTTAAATCCATAGTCTAAAAATTCATCGTGTGTTAGAGATCCTGCTGAGTCTAAAGTGGGATTCAGACTCTGACTGTGTCTAATGAAGTGGTGGGGCTTCAAACCCCAGTTGTATATTTTGCACCATTTATCCAACATACCAGTGAGCAAGCCTCAGTAAGAATGGTGTATTCTCAAAGCAATGAGGCATAGGGAAGTAGGGAAACAATTCCTCATCCTGGACATGTGGTTTAGAGCTGAGCCCCAGGGAGAGAGAGTTGCAAGTAGAAGATGAAGGAACACTGGTCTTTAAGAATTTGTTAATGGAGCAAAGATTAGGGACAAGATAATTCCTCCAAATTCTATTTGGAACACAAATAGACATCACAAAAACTTCAGGCAGAGGGCAGTTTGTAATTTATGACTTCTGCAGATTTGGATGCAATATGCCCAAAACAACTGGAGAAAGGCATGGCTTCTTCCAGAGACACTATTATGTTCTGTACCAAAGTGCTGACATTGCTGTTTCTTTCTTTCTCTCTCTCTGGCCAGGGTATGGTGAGGAGAATGGAAGTGCTAAGGAGGACTACTGATGAACTCTCATCAGACTTTCCTAGGGATTCTTTGAAATAATTGGAGACTAGCAAGAAATGGTTTATAAGCAAAGGTTATAAAAAGATTAAAAATGTTTGGATATGCATGTTAATGTTAGCACATTTGTATACATGTGCCTAGAGACTTGAGAGAACTGATGTTATATTCAAATGTAATTTTAAAACTTCTACATAGAATTTCATTTTTAGATGCCTCATCATTCATTTCTTTTTGTTGAGCTTTTTAGTTGTTTTCAGTTCTTTGAATTTTGATTTGAAAAATATCTTTGAACATGTTGGAAAATTGCACCTTGAAAGATTTTTGACAATATATACCCAACGGTTAGATTAAACCATATGAAATGTTAATTGACATTTTAAACTATTAAAAACTGACAATTACATATGGTTCAATCTAAAATCATGTGTTAAAATGCCATGTTTACTACAACTTAGCAATCTCTGCTGATTTTAATGGAAAAAATTTATATCTCATCACTTTAATTTTTATATGATTCCTTTTATGATTCTTTTATTCAGGAATCTGGATTGTGTGCTTACCATGTGCAAAACAGTATGATAGGCATAAGGATACAGTAAAGACTAAGAACAGAGGGAACTTGTCTTTATGATGTTTATAAGTTTATTAGAGGAAATTATTAATCAAGTATTCTTAATTTAATATATAAAAATGCTATGTCTAACATGTGCTAAGAGAATCTACAAAGTGACATTTAATTTAAATTGGGAGGCTTATGGAACGTTTCCCTGTGAAATGAGATTCAAGCTGTTATCTAAATGAGGAGTATGTTCAACTAATGAGGAATGGGCAGAAGGGAATTTGAGACAGAAGGAAAACTGTGTTTAAAGGCTTTATGGCAAAAAGATAGCATCACACATTTAGGCCCTTGAAAGAGGATCAGAGTGACTAGAACAAAGATTAGGAAGTTGAGGTATAGTATGAGTTGAAGTTGGACAGGTCAAGGAACCAGGCTATCCAAGGTATTATTATCTGGATTAAGAATATTCTTCTTCTCATAACAGCAATGGGAAAACATTGTAGCATTAAGTAGGAGTGCAGAAACATCTTCTTATATATACTAAGGTGGATTAAGATTAGATGTGGGGAGACCAATTAAGAGGTGTTTTTAGTAGTCCAAGAAAGATATGATAGTAGCTTGGACTAGGGAAGTGGGGGTAGAGTCAGAAAGAAGGTAATAGATTGGGAGCTATTTGAACAACTGAATGGATGCTTGTACTGTTTATTGAAATGGGGAACACTGAAAGAGGAAGAGGTTTGGAGGTAAGATAATGGGTTTGGAGGAGTTTGAGGAGCTTTTCAGACCCCAAGTGGAAACGTCAGGTACACGAGCAGAGCTCAAAGACGGTTTAGAGGATTTTAAGCTGGTGATCCATTTACTTTTTGAGTTTTAAAACATATGTATGTATTATTTCTATCTTATATGTACCTACTGTAATTTAAACAATTAAAGTAAAAATGTTATAGAGTAAGATAAACATCTATATCTTCATAACATATAGTGTCCAAGATTTATAATTTGTTCAATAAATTTTAATAACCCTGTATGGTAAATTTAAAATGACATGATAATGTGGTACTATTTTAGTAATTAAAAAATATATCTTTATTTATGCATGTACATAATGTAATATGTGAGATATACATATCACAAAAAATGAAGAGAGGGTTGAAATGTGAACATGAAGATCATAGATAGGCTATATTTGGGGTGTAGGACAATTACAGGTAAATTTAACTTTCTAATATTTCTATTTTTAATTGTTTTCACTGTGCATGTATGATCCTTATAATGCATGAGGGGAAAATAAGTTTCAATAAGAGACTGGTATAGAGGATGGATCAGGATCAGAGACTGGGGACTGGAATGAGAATGATTTGTAGAGCTTTTGCCATATGTTACAACTTTGAATTATCTGATTCTCAAGCTATATCCAAAGTTCAGGTGGAAAAAAATACTTTTGGAGGAAATACATTTTATCCTTTTTTGTAGTTTTTTCAATGCAACAAACCAGACCATCTGGAAACTGTGCTCAGATAGAGGTTTTACCCTGAGAATATCATTCACTGAGTTCTGCTTTGGCATATGTCTTTGGCCTACTCAGAGGAATGCTAAGCAAACACCTATGGGAAATCTTCTTTTGCATTTATGACACTGTGGTTGAGGACACTGTCCTCTTAATTGCCCATGCAAAGAATTTCTTGAAACTCAAATATCAGAAATTCCTAAGCCCTTAAGGAATGTGTATATATTGTTTATACAGTGTAAACAAATTTACTGATTTTATTTCCTTTTTTGTTTGTTCACTAAGAGGCTCAGAGACATATTTGAAGCTTAACTTTCATAAATGATTGGGACTCTTTGACCTGAATGTCCATGTTATAACTTCACTCCCATCTTGTTTCTATTTTCTCCCTTTCTATTTTTTCCAGTTTTAATTTTTCATTCATTTATATTTGTCTACTTTATTGTATGGATTGTTATGTGTCTTCTATAATTCAAAAGAAAACCAATTAGATAATAGAAAAAATGGAAACTGTTCATTCAAAAGTGAAAAATGAAGCTGTGGATTTGAATGAGATCACTTAGAAATAGAGAATAAAGTAAGGACAAAATCAGGTCCAGGATTTGGTATTGTGGAACCTATGCATTTAATTACTACATAGAGGCAGAGAATTAGAAATAATTCTAATTATTGAGAATTAATAATGCCATGGAAGAGAGGCTGAGGGGGTAGGAGGTGATCAGGACAGTTGGAAGCCAAGAGGCAATAGCCACCTGTGAGGAATACTACTAAAAGGTCAAGGAAGTCGAGGATTAAAATGCTCACTGGATTTCTCAATAAGGCTCTTTGGGTAGAGTGTTGGGAAAAGAGTTCAGATTTGAATTTCTTGAGAAGCAAATAACAGGTGAAAAATGGAGAAACAGAATATAAGCAATCCATAATTTAATGTTTGTCAGACACTTTTATTTCTTCTTTTGTGAATTGTTTGTTACTTTTGTTCTTTTTATATGAGATATATATATTTTTTTTAGTGTGTAAGAATATGTTATATATTCAGCATTTTTTACACTGTGTCTGTTAAATATGATATAAACTCCTTTTTCTCCCCGTGTTGTTAATGTAACATTGATATCAACTGGAGTTCTGCTAGTTATCTAAGAGGCACTTCTGATTTCACCTTTGTGATAATTTTATGTTTCATTCATTCAATTAATACACATTTATTGCTTTCATTATGTACTCAGGATTAATTTTATAAGAATTTTCATTTGAATTTGAATTTGTTTGATAGTTTTAATCGAACTTTCACAGCACACTACAGCAGTAATTTTAGTGACTGCAAATGGGGTATTTTAAAATCCTTGAATAAGAACTACAAATTGTAAAAGGAGCTAAAGATTCATAAAAATTTTTCTAAAAGTAATCTTTTCCAAAGCATAGTTTTAGTTACTATTTTGCAAAGAATGCAAATGTAAACCAGTTTATCTTGGGCTAAGCTCATGCAGTTTATCATCTGGGCTAAATAATGAGTCAAGTCTTATTGTAATAAAGAATGTAACTGCATGGGCAGTGGCTCTCCCTAAAGTAGAGAGGAATGAGGAGATTGGCTCAGGCACTAGAATTAAAGACTGATAAAGATGTTTTTTAAAAAAAATTACCGAAGTATTTATAACCATAATATTTAAAGCAATGGTAAAATTTACCACAATACATTTAGATAATTTGTTACCACATTCAGGCCTTATGATTTTTTATGACTATATATTTTTATCTGTCCATAATAAGCTTCAAAAGAAATAGAGGTTCTATGAATACTTTGCATAACAGCTTTATGAGAAGCAAAATTTTTAAAGTATAGCATATAAGATAACTTTTTATCTATTTGGCTAAAAATATAACTTACTTCAGTTAGATTAAATATTTATTTTACTCATTATTTATGTCAGGTGTCCCTGGGTTTGAAGAATATAAAGTATTTTTTGCTGTGTTTGTTAATGCTTTTGAAATTATTAAATAAAACATATTAAATTACTTCCTTAAGGTTTCCAGGTAAAAAACAGTGACTGTCACTTAAAAAATTCTTTAAATATTTTAATCAATACTGGACCCTATGCCCTGAAATTGTCCCTTACCATATGTTAATAAACCTTCCTAGAGTTTCTAACTTAACTTCAAAAATGTGCTTAGAAAATGAAAGAAGATATTTTCTATTTTCTAATATCCCTGTATGTCAAGTGGGATATGCCATACATTTTAAAAAAGATAATATTTCTATTATAAACTGTTCTATTAATTTTCTAACACCTGCATTCTTAATTAAAACATAGGTAATATATATGTAAGATGTGTTATATATAAAGTAGAGCAAGATTAGAGGCAATTTCACTTGTTCTCCAACTTGGGGCTAATTTTATTGCTTTTTGTACTCACCTCTGTCCCTACAAAAATGAAGGGGTGAGATACTTGTGGAAAATCAGAGATAAAGGGGAAAGGAAGATTGGCAGTTTCAGAGGCTTTTTTTTTTTTTTTTTTTCCCGATACGCGGGCCTCTCACTGTTGTGACCTCTCCTGTTGCGGAGCACAGGCTCCGGACGCGAAGGCTCAGCGGCCATGGCTCACGGGTCTAGCCGCTCCGCGGCATGTGGGATCTTCCCGGACCGGGGCACAAACTCGTATCCCCTGCATCGGCAGGCGGACTCGCAACCACTGCGCCCCCAGGGAAGCCCTCAGAGGCTTTTAAAATGTGGTTTTATGCTTACTTATCCTAGTTAGTGGCAACTAACCACTGCTCCTTCAATATAACCCCCTGGGCGTGGCATTTGAAAATTGTTTCTAAAGCTTTATGTCATCAAGACCTCTATGATCACTATTTCAAAACAGTAAACACAGAGGATGGACTTACGGAAAAAAAAAGTAGTGTTTTCTTATTTTTTCTCATAATGGTGGCTTAATGTAGTAAGAATTAATATTAAGCCTCATTTTACTTTGAACAAGTTTAATATAGAAAAAAAGTGTTTTTTTTATTTTCACAGATGAGGACATAGTTACTGAAGTTAAAGTGACTTCAATCCCCTCCGCCGGCCTCCATGCATCCCCCTTGCAAGCTGCCAATCATAAAATGAAGACTAAAATCAACTGGTGTGTTTCTTCTTTAGCATAACATTGAATTAAAATGTAACTATCAGTAACAGGTAGAGGTTTACCATCGTGTTAACACAGTATGCATAGTCCATGATGTTCAATATGAGAAAGAAAAAAAACACACAGAAATTTCATAAACTGGAACCTGAGGACAACTGTTGGAGGTCTCTCCAGCTTCTTAAAATTGCTTGAGAATCTCAGAATCCCCACTGTAGATGGGGGGACATTCTAAAAGATTATCTTCAACAGTTATAAAGCGGTGTGCCTCATTTCTTTTCTTTTTTTTTTTTTTTTTTTGCGGTACGCGGGCCTCTCACTGTTGTGGCCTCTCCTGTTGCGGAGCACAGGTTCCGGACGCGCAGGCTCAGCGGCCATGGCTCGCGGGCCCAGCCGCTCCGAGGCATGCGGGATCTTCCCGAACTGGGGCACGAACCCGTGTCCCCTACATCGGCAGGCAGACTCTCAACCACTGCGCCACCAGGGAAGCCTGGTGTGCCTCATTTCTTAACCACCTATTCTTTGGGCTTTTTGTTGCCCATCATCTGAATGATTTGGATGCCATCTTCCCGACACAGGGTTTACCCATCTCATGGCCTTCACAGATTACTGAAAGTGAAATCTACCTGAAACACTGTGGAAACTGCTAGCTGACGGCAATCATTTGGAAGGAGCTTATTGCCTCTGATGGATCCTCCATAAGTGGGAGACCGAACCAGTGTTGGCCTTGGGGCAAGGATGGGGAAGGGGATGGACCAACAAACCAGAGGGAGGAGAAGGGTAACTTATCATTCATTTCTCTGACAGAATAACGACTGACAGAAGGAAAGCCAAAAAGTACATTTTACAGATAACATAATTTTTGTGGCAATTGCTTGAAGCCATCTGAGAAAATGTGCGAGTACTAAGCGTTTCTAGCTGAGTTTGTCCTACTTGGAATGACAGATTTTCCCCATCTCTCTCATTCACCTTCTTCAGTCCTTCTAGATGCCCTTAATGGGGATCAGGGGGATTAGGGTGGGAGTGGGGAGGCCATAGAAGCAGAAACCAGTTCAGCCATTAGAAGACTACAAATGGGTTAGTGACCTCCTTTCTTCAAGAACTTTTAACTGGTCCCTTTCCTTTTATCAAACCCATTTTGTCACCATTTCCTTTGTAACCTTATCCCACCGCCCAGCTCCTCTCTCCCTCCCCCTCTTCCTCCCTCCCTGTCTTCTCCTCACCTGTCCACTGCAATGGCCGTCATAGAGTAGATGCTGGCGAACACCGCTGTGATAGGAAAGAAGTTCTGGAAGCGACAGTAGTTGGCGCCGAAGTACCACTCGCTGTGAAGCGCATAGATGAAGTTGACCAAGGTGTTGAAGGCGGCCATGGAGGCGTCGGAGAAAGCCAAGTTCACGAGGAAGTAGTTGGTGACAGTCCGCATGCGCTTGTGGGCCAGGATGATCCAGATGACGATGAGATTCCCGAAGACCGCCACGGCCACCACCACGCCGTACGCTAGGGACCAGAGCGCAATGCGCCAAGACGGCTGCACGAACTGGTTGGTGAGGTTGGCCCGGAACTGCGAAGGCGCCGCGGAGGCCGCGGCCAGTCCCAGCGTGGAGGAGGAAGCGGAAAGATTGCCGGCTTGGGCTAGCAGTTGCAGCCACTCGGTGTCAGCCTTTCCCGCCGCTGCCCCAGCCTCGAGCGCGGCACTCGGGTTCCCGGCGTCCGCACCCGCTGTTCCCCCGTCCGTCCAGTTCGCGGCTACGGGGAGCGAGGCCATAGCGATGGGTCGGCAACCCGGTTCCCCTCACTCAACCACTGCCCGCCCGGGCAGTCTCCCTCGAAGTTCTTCTCTGCTTCCCGGTAGCTTTGCTGCTCAGTGGACCTCAGCCCCGCCCGAAAGCGGGGTAGAAAGGTACCCACAGCCCTTTCTGGTTAAGGGATGCTTTGAACCTGCAGGTGATGGGGAGAAGGGAGGCACTTTCCCCGAGGAGTCTGCGAACCTAGCAGGCAGGCAGGATGAGACAGTCGGAAAAAGAGATGCTAAGGGCTGTCGCCCGCGGAGAACTCCGGGGTCGCCCCTGCGCGAGTTCCCGGGCACCGGCTGGAGCGCTGAGGATCGGGGGCTGCTGCGAGCTTTATAGTTTGTTATAGTGCCCTACTTCCGTGACGTTGTGCGGAACTGACGAGCCCCTTCTTGGAATAAGATTGCCCTCCTTTCCTCCACCCCCGCCCTTTGGGTTTCATTCATTCGCTACTCGGCGGGTTGATACACTGAAGGAAGGGCTGCACTTTCTCATACGTAAAATCGTTACAAGATTGTTTTCCGTCTTTTAACTTCAAGATAGTTTGCTGAGGTCCCTGCTTTCAGACATTTACTGTGGACTATTCTTTTCTAAACCAGTTTAACCATTCACCCGTAAAGCAAAGGCACGATCCCCGGAGATTTTTCAGCTAGGGCTAGAGCATGTGTGGGTGCAGCCTGCTGAGGACTGTGGGCACCTAGAGCCGCGCGCTTTGTTAGGTGCCACTGGTTTTTGGAATTTCACTCAACTTTCTGCTCGTGTGTTTCTATTCTCGCTTCTCAGATCCCGTTTCTTCTCGTTCCCCCTTCCCAAATCCACCCATTTCCCCTCTTCCTCTAATCTCTATCACCAGAAATCTGACCCCTCCTCTCCCCCAGGCAGAGAGAGACTATGGTTTTTCCTGGAAGATTCTGCTCAGGTTGGAATGCCATAAAACAATGAGGGTAAATCAGAGATTCCAAGATGTAGACTTTCTTGAAACACAAGGACAAGACTTGAATTTCTTCATTGCTCTGGGATGAAAGTATCCTGTAAGCAATCTAAATACATACACATGGCTATACGGTTTTGGACATTTGGAGCCTTAGTTTTCAGGGCCTGACCATGAGGACACACTGATGAGGATGCAAGAATAACCTTAATTTCCTGGGCAGACAGGCAGGCCTGACTTCTGAGCTTTGGGTGAGAGCAGGTGAGCTGGAGTGTTCTGTGGAGTGCAAGCTGGAGCCTGTGCTTAGGTGGATCTCACAGACAATTTATCAAGATGTTCTGGGGGGCTTCCCTGGTGGCGCAGTGGTTGAGAGTCCGCCTGCCGATGCAGGGGACACGAATTCGTGCCCCAGTCCGGGAAGATCCCACATGCCACGGAGCGGCTGGGCCTGTGAGCCATGGCCGCTGAGCCTGCGCGTCCGGAGCCTGTGCTCCGCATCCGGAGAGGCCACAACAGTGAGAGGCCCGCGTACCACAAAAAAAAAAAAAAAAAAAAAAAAAAGATGTTCTGGGGCCAGACTGTCTTTTATTAGTCTCTTGAGGGGCAGGTGAGAAGAGATTTAGGGTTACACGTATTTTAGTAATCCCCCCAAAACACTTGAACTCTTTCCCCCCTCCCCACTTGAACTCTTTGAGCTTTGATTTCCTCACTTGAAAATGAAGATTTTTTAAAACATCTAATTTTCAGGGTAGTGATGGGAATGAGTAGTTTCAACAGCCTTTCGACAACACCAGACAGGAGGGAGACCTCAATAAATGTTAGTGCCCTTCTCTCTTGTTACAATGTGCATTTCATCTAAACATTTTCAGGTAAGATGTATTGGAGAGCAACTTTTATTTGCTTCAAGAGAAAGTAGCTTGTGATTTCTGAACACTGTATTCTTTAGTTTCCCAGTTAAGTACCTATTCTTTAAAAACCCAGATTATTGCATAAGTGGACTTAGGGTGATTGGTAATGAATAATAGTTTCCTTCTTATAGTTCTTATGACAAAAAGGTAGTGTACATAAGTAAGTTTGAGGCAACCTGATAATAATTCTGTGGACACAGCCCTACTTCAAAATAAATGCATGATGAAAATGATAATTATCAAAGGTTATTTGCTATTTCTTCCCAGAAAGACCTGCAAAAACATGTGATAAATCATAAGTTAACAGACTCCACACTTCCTGCTTATTAATTCTAAATTAAATCATTTTCTTTTGAAAGGCAAATTACTTCTTTCTGTTAATTCACCATCTTGGGGAATTACTTGAATTACAAGTGAAAGCCTCTTTCTTCCCTAATGAAATCAATGGATAATTGTTAAAAAAAAAATTCCTTTGTATGAAACACACCATTTATCAAGATTAGGAAATGGGTCATGATGTGGTTTGGTAATTATGCATATTTTGATCAAATATTTACAGTTGTAAAATTAGTGGTGTGGAAATCTATTCAGTTTACACTGCTGTTTTACTTATCCATACAGAGCATTATAAGTTGTGATTTGTCCTCATTGGACTTAAACATGAGTAGAAGATATGACAAAAATTGATTGGTGATAGAATTAGAAGAAGTTACAATGAAAGGCGTTTAAAGAGTTGTTTTCTTTCAGAGGAAGAGAGGGATCCAGCTCATGGCTTTACTTTTAGATCTGCCTTACGTAGAGAGACTTTCCCTGTGTCCCAGTAGAGTAGTTACTGTTCATGCGTTGCTTCAGTCATTCCTTCAATGTGTATTGAGTGTACTTCCTTCCAAATCTGTACCAAATACTAGGGATGTAGCAATGAGACAACCAGATACAAACCCTGTCCTCATGGAGCCTGTAGTCTAGTAGTGTTTTTGACATTAAAGCAAGTGTTAAGGGTAGTAGAATAGGAAGATGCAGAGAAAAATGGGAGTACGTAACTAAGTAGGAGGATGTGTGCCTACTGGATTCTGTTAACTTCGCTTAAAACATAAAATGAAGTGCCAAAAAGAAAGACTTAGCAGAAACTTATGCCTTGAAAAACAGGAACGTTTAGGAGATAATGGTTAAGGAGGAAGTTTCCCAACTAAGAATTTGGCGAATAATCTGGCCATAGTAGCTCTGGAATCTGAATCTTGCTCTTATCTGAGCCTACTCTTCTTTTTTCCTAATTCTTTCTCATCCTCTTTCACTTACCGTAAGAACTCCAAAAGCCTTAGCCTTGGACCACTGAGGAAAGGAGCAGGGAGGTTGAGAAAACGTTAACCCACTAGAAGGTAACTTAGAGAGAATCCTATACTCCCACATTTAAAACCTGGGAGTGTGTGTGAGTATGCACCTATGCAAATGTATGAGGATCCTGGAAAATAAGCCAAGCATGGTATCCTAGGAGACATTAATAGGTTTTAGATAATAGTGTGTAAATCTTGGTTTGACTGAATAATTGTAATACAAATTATGATCATTTATGTGAGTGCTTGCAGTTTATTCCTAATGACCAAGAAATGTTTGCCTATTTTATTATGCATAATAGATTACATTTCTTCCAAATGTTATTTACTCTCCATATTTTTGCTTAGAATACATACTGGTGATGTGCCCCAGTAATTTACTACAATTTATATTAATACATTGGATGCTGGTCATATATTAATTATTTTTTCCTCTTTTACAACTCAAGGAAACGATATGGCATATTTCATGCTTGTATTTTTATTTTAACAGGCCTCCTAAAAATAAACATATCAGGGTAGAATTTCAGGTAGTGTTGCTGGCTAGTGAAAGAGTTATTTTCAGAAAGAAAAAGTCAAATTTCCAGATTTCTGTCTCTGACAATAATCTTCCATGTGACAGTTCTCCCACACTTTTAGCTTCAGTATGTTCATTGTTTCCCACTACGCTGAGATATTTTTTTTCTTTTTACCAATGTCAGATCCTGATAGTCCACTCTTTGCTGCTTGCTTTATTTTTTACCTTTATTATTTCATCGTACCTGCTTTGCAGTTACACTGGGTCATTTCCACCCTCTGAGTTATGGACTCCAACAATCAGGCTGCTGAGTATTGCTGACAATCAACAATCGATCATCTCCACTTAATTGTGTAGACAGCTACTTAGCAATTCTTGCTGTCTACCAGACCCTCTTTCCATGTGGGCCTGTGATCGGTTCTCAGCTGTTCTGCAATTCTCTTTCTTCTCCATCTTCCTCTCTATGCTCAGCAAATGATGTTATTTACAGTTTATCTGATAAAAGTAAGACCACCAGCCAAGAACTTCACATTTCTGTGCATTTCATCCATCTTTAAGTCATTTATTATTATCTCTGTGAAAGGTCCTTGCTGGGTACAGTAATATTGATTGTAGGCTTTTCCCTTTCATCACTTTAAATATCCTGCCACTCCCTTCTGGCTTGCAGAGTTTCTGCTGAAAGATCAGCTGTTAACCTTATGGGGATTCCCTTGTATGTTATTTGTTGCTTTTCCCTTGCTGCTTTTAATAGTTTTTCTTTGTATTTAATTTTTGATGGTTTGAATAATGTGTGTCTTGGCATGTTTCTCCTTCAATTTATCCTGTATGGGACTCTCTGCACTTCCTGGACTTGATTGACTATTTCCTTTTCCATATTAGAGAAGTTTCCAACTGTAATCTCTTCATATATTTTCTCAGACCCTTTCTTTTTCTCTTCTTCTGAGACCCCTATAATTCGAATGTTGGTGCATTTAATGTTGTCCCAGTGGTCTCTGAGACAGTTTTCAATTCTTTTCAATCCTTTTTCTTTATTCTGCTCTGTGGTAGTTATTGCCACTATTTCATCTTCCAGGTCACTTATCCTTTCTTCTGCCTCTGTTATTCTGCTATTGATTCCTTCCAGAGAATTTTTACTTTCATTTATTGTGGTGTTCATCGTTGTTTGTTTGCTCTCTATTTCTTCTAGGTCCTTGTTAAATGTTTCCTGTATTTTCTCCATTCTATTTTCAGGATTTTGGATCATCTTTACTATCATTATTCTGAATTCTTTTTCAGGTAACCTGCCTATTTCCTCTTCATTTGTTTGATCTGGTGGGTTTTTACCTTGCTCCTTCATCTGCTGTGTGTTTCTCTGTCTTCTCATTTTGCTTAACTTACTGTGTTTGGGGTCTCCTTTTCATAGGCTGCAGGTTTGTAGTTCCCATTGTTTTTGGTGTCTGCCCCCAGTGGGTATGGTTGGTTCATTGGTTGTGTAGGCTTCCTGGTGGAGGGGACTGGTGCCTGTGTACTGGTGGATGAGGCTGGATCTTGTTTTTCTGGTGGGCAGGACCAAATCCGGTAGTGTATTTTGGGGTGTCTGTGAACTTATTATGATTTTAGGCTGCCTCTCTGTTAATGGGTGGGTTTGTGTTCCTGTCTTGCTAGTTGTTTGCCATGGGGTTTCCAACACTGGAGCTTGCTGGTCGTTGAGTGGAGCTGGGTCTTAGCATTGAGACAGAGATCTCTGGGAGAGCTCTCAGCAATTGATATTATGAGGGGCCTGGAGGTCTCTGGTGGACCAATGTCCTCAACTCGGCTTTCCCACCTCAGAGTCTCAGGCCTGACCCCTGCCCGGAGCAGCAAGACCCTGTTAGCCACATGGCTCAGAAGAGAAGGGGGGGGGCGCGGAAGGAAGAAAGAAAAAAATTAAAATAAAATAAAGTTATTAAAATAAAAAATTGAAAATATTATTAATTTTAAAAAGAGTAATAGAAAAAGGAGAGAGCAACCAAACCAATAAACAAATCCACCAATGATAACAAGCACTGAAAAGTATACTAAAAAAAATGGAGAGACAGAACCCTAAGACAAATGGTAAAAGCTAACCTATACAGAAAACGTCACTCAAAGAAGCATACATATACACTCACAAAAAGAGAAAAAGGAAGAAAAAAAAATATATATATATATATAAAGAAAGGAAGGGAGCAAGCAAATCAATAAACAAATCTACCAGTGAGAATAAGCTCTAAATACTAAACTAATATAAACATAAAGCCAGGAACAAATTAGATGCAGAAAATAAACCCCAAGTGTACAGATGCTCCCAAAGTCCACCGCCTCAATTTTGGGATGATTCGTTGTCTACTCAGGTATTCCAGAGATGCAGGTTACATCGAGTTGATTGTGGAGATTTAATCCGCTGCTCCTGAGAGAAATTTCCCTTTCTCTTTGTTCGCACAGCTCCTTGGTTTCAGCTTTAGATTTGGCCCCGCCTCTGCGTGTAGGTCACTTGAGGGCGTCTGTTCTTCGCTCAGACAGCATGGGGTTAAAGGAGCAGCTGGTTCGGGGGCTCTAGCTCACTCAGGCGTGGGGGGGACGGAGGGGTATGGAATTCAGGGCAAGCCTGCGGCTGCAGAGGCTGACGTGACATTGCAACAGCCTGAGGCACTCCGTGTGTTCTCCCGGGGAAGTTATCCCTGGATCCCGGGACCCTGGCAGTGGGGGGCTGCACAGGCTCCTGGGAGGTGAGGTGTGGATAGTGACCTGTGCTTGCACACAGGCTTCTTTGTGGCTGCAGCAGCAGCCTTAGCGTCCCATGCCTGTCTCTGCTGTCCACGCTGATAGCCACGGCTCGCGCCCATCTCTGGAGCTCATTTGGACAGTGTTCTTGAGTCCCCTCTCCTCGCATCCCCGAAACAATGGTCTCTTGACTCTTAGGCAGTTCCAAACTTTTTCCCGGACTCCCTCCCGGCTAGCTGTGGCGCACTGGCCTCCTTCAGGCTGTGTTCACTCAGCCAACCGCAGTCCTCTCCCTGGGGTCTGATCTCCGAAGCCTAAATCTCAGCTCCCAGCAGCCCTCTGACCCCGGCGCATGAGCAGACAAGCCTCTCAGGCTGGTGAGTGCTGGTCGGCACCGATCCTCTGTGCAGGAATCTCTCCGCTTTTTCCTCTGCACCCCTGTTGCTGTGCTCTCCTCCATGGCTCCAAAGCTTCCCCCCCGCGCCACCCCCCCTGTCTCCGCCAGTGAAGGGTTTTCCTAGTGTGTGGAAACTTTTCCTCCTTCACAGCTCCCTCCAAGAGGTGCGGGTCCTGTCCCTATTCTTTTATCTCTGTTTTTCCTTTTTTCTTTTACCCTACTCAGGTACGTGGGGAGTTTCTTCCCTTTTGGGAAGTCTGAGGTCTTCTGCCAGTGTTCAGTAGGTGTTCTGTAGGAATTGTTCCACATGTTAGATGTATTTTTTGATGTATTTGTGGGGAGGAAGGTGATCTCCACGTCTTACTCCTCCGCCATCTTGAAGGTCCCTCTCATATTTTTCTCCCTTTCCATATTGTATTCTTTGGCAGTTCTCACTATGTGCAGCCCATAATTATGAATTGGAGTTATGCTTCACCTCCTTGAGCGCAGAGTAGCTACATAAATTATTTGGAATTCTTCTCCATGGGGTATTTTTCTTATCACCCATGTACTTATTTATTAAATTATTTATTTATATCAGTATTGAGTCATGGATATTTATTTTATACTTTGGGTTATAATTTAGTACCACTTCATCTTTATTTTTTGCTCAAATTATTCCAGCTTTGGCCATTGAGCTCTTTTAGTTGGCTTCTCTGTCCCTTTGAATTACCATTGTTGTGTTATTATTATTATTTTTCAGCGTTTTCTTACTTTCTCGCACTGTAAGATGGTCTAGCGTCATCAGGTATATTTCCTGCCCCACCTTAAGAATCAGACATTTATCTGAGGAGCCCTGTTTCTTTTGATTGGAGAATGGTATTAGAAACTAAAATCTGGGCTCTGAATGTGTTTATTGCTACTGGGCTATTCTTGCTTCTAGACCCTCTTAAGAGGACAGAGGAAGCAAGTATATGTGTAAATACTAGCCTTTGTATATACCCACTTCGACAAATATTTCTATGTGTATCCATCTTTCTTCCTATTAGTCTAAATATGTATTAGTATTAATGTCTTTAACTCTAATCTAGTACTGCATGGATCTTTCTAGCCTTCTCTTTGCTTGTCTATAATGTTCCATTCCAACTGTGATAAACCTGGAATTCACCATCAGACATTAATTTACTTAATTGTTCAATTCCATTATATTTGTATAGTGATTTCAGAATTGTTAACTTGTCTGTGAGAAAACAATTAGAGTACAGGTGCTATGTGTACTTTCTTTTACCTTTAAACAATTTCCAGTCATTTCCAAAGTTGCTTAGCTCAGAGCTTTCTCTTCCACCCTCATAAATGAGGTTATTTAATACATTTTTTAATACAGTTAGATTCTTTTGTCACAGTCTGCATTCCGTTGTGGGATTCTCCCAAACTTGTAAACGATTTTAAAATTTAATTTGCATACATTAAGATTTATTCTGTGGTTGTACATAATCATGGGTTTAGACAAATGCAAAGAGTAATGTTATCCAGTATTACAGTATTACGTGTAATAGCTTAACCACTCTAAATATCCTTCTTCCACAAAACCCTGAAAACCACTGCAACCACTGATCTGTTTATCAAATTTGTAGTTTACCTTTTCCAGAATATCATAAAAATGAAATCCTATGGCATTTTCAGGCTGAATTCCTTCACTTAGCAACATACATTTAAATTCATCCGTGTTTTTGTGAGGCATGATATATCACTTATTCCTTTTTATCATTGAATATTATTCCATTGTGTGGATGTCTCACAGTTTGTTTATCCATTTTCCTGTGGAAGGACATCTTGATTTCTTCCAGTATTTGGTGATTATGAGTAAAGCTGCTATAAACATTTATGTTCTGGCTTTCATGTGGATATGAGTTTTCAAGTCAGTTGTGGAAGTACCTAGGATTGCCATTGCTGGATCATGGTAAGAGTATGTTTAGCATTGTAAAAAATTCCCAAACTGTCTCTCAAAATGGCTGTACCATTTCACATTCCCACCAGCAAGGAATGAAAGTTCTTATTGCTCTGCATCCTTGCCAACTATTTTTAGCTTTTCGTATTGTAGTTATTCTAACATATATGTAATGCTTTATTTTTGGCGGGGGGGGATCTGGAATCTGAGTAGCTAAGTCACGTGGTTGCTGCATGCCTGTGTGACTGATCTCCAAAAAGAACTCAAGACATCAAGGCTTGAATGAGATTCCCTTGTTGGCATCACTCCTCATGTGTTCTCACATATTTCTGGGAGAATTAAGTGCAGCCCTGCATGAATCCCTGGGGGAGGACACCTGGAAGCATATGCCTCTTTTCTTCAGGACTTTACTCCATGTATCTTTTCATTTGCTGATTTTTGTCTGTATTCTTTCACTGTAATAAACTTATTGTGAGTATAACAGCTTTTCCTGAGTCCTGAGAGTCCTTCTAGGGAATCATGGAGCTTGAGGGTCGTCATGAGGACTCTTTCACAAGCCCTTAGCATTAATCGTAATATTTTGATTTCTTTTCTAATAACTTCAACATACGTGTAATATTTGAGTCTAGTTCAGATGATTGTGTTGTCTTTTCTGATTGTGTGTTTTCACCTTTTTGCATGCCTTATGATTTTTTGTTGAGAGCTGTACATGTTGTATTGAGTAATAGGAAATAAAATAAATAGGCCTTTAGTGTGAGGATTTATGCTCATCTGTCTTGTAGTCGGACTGTGTTTAATGTTTGTTGTAGCTATAGGTACCACAGTCTTCAAATTCCTCTAATGTCCTAATTTTTGTCTTCTCTCCTGTCCTAGAGGCTTCTCTATGTATTGTTCCTCAGAGAGAGTCAGCTTTGCAGCTCTTTCAGTTGTAATTACTATTATTATAGTGGAGCCCTTTTGCAGGGATGGTAAGATGTCGGGGAGGGAAAACTTTCTATAATCCTTTGATTGTTTCTCAGTCTTTTAGTGGGACTTTGCCTCCGGCTGTGGTCTTCACAGTGTTCTTGATCCTCTTCCAGTTTATAGTTTCTCTTTTTTTAAACTTTGTCACCTATTCCCTTCCTGTCTAAAGAATTCCTAATTTATATCCTTAAAGCCCTGTCCCCTGTCAAGTATAGTTTTTCCCTGTAGTTGAGACAGGAAGGTAGGAAGGGCTAGAGCAGGCAGGATTCCCTTTATTGAGCTGAAATAGGATTTCAGAATTGTGCTTCAAAGTTCTTTCGCCTGGAGAGACAGCTTCTGTCTGGAGAAGGTTTGGGGAGTGTTTCACAGTGGTCACTCTTCTCCTCACTCTGACAGAACCACAACGGGATCTTTCCTGTAGCCGCACAATGAATACCTGGTAGGATTCTTGGAGGGGAAGCCCATGAAAGTGTGAGTTCCTCTAAAACTATAGCCCTACTCTTATGCTAGTCCATTCTCAGTCTCCAACAATTCTTACTATACGTATCTTCAGCATTATAGCTCTGTATGCTTCTGCTCCAGATAAGCAAATCTTGGTTGTTGTATCTCTCTGTATACACATCTCTTTCCACATTTCAGGGTGGCATTTGCCCTATGACCTCAATTCTCTGATAGGTCTAAACAAAGTTATCAAATTTCTGCTTGTCCAACTATTTCTCATTATAAGGATGGGAGTGAAGACTTCCAAGATCTTTGCATGTCAGAGGTGAAACTTGAAGTCTACTAATAAATTTTTAGAACATCTATTTCATATATTTCTGCCATGCTTTTGTGTACTGTCAAACTAATGATTCTTGCTATGTATTATTTTTAAAGGAATGCATATCTAGCAATATTAAAGTATTTCATAATGTATTCAATAAACATTGTCATGCTTTAAAATGATTAAGTGAAATTAAAATAGATCATATTTTATACAGGATTATTAAAAATCTAGAAGTGTCTTCTAGAAAGTTTATGTTGAATTGTGTAAACTTGAAATAGAAACAAAAAAGGCACTGTGTGTTTTAGTACTTTTTTATACTTGCAAGGCAGGAAAAGGAATGCACAGGGTTGCTTGGTGAGAAATATAACTAGAGTTTTCAAATGTGGGTAGTCCAAAGGGAGCAAATGCAGTTTTTTTATTTGGATAACATTTTGACAATACTATGCCAGATGGAAGACTGCAAGATGTAATTGCACAAAGTAGCAAGAAGGTTAAGAGCAATGCAGGACTCACCATATAAACAAAAATTGTAATGGTCAAGGGAAAATGATACCAAATCTTGGTGGATAAAGCCCAGCCTGCTGAAGATCCACTGCTCCAAAAACGGTCTATTGAGGGTGCCCACTCTTGCCACTATTATTCAACATAGTTTTGGAAGTCCTAGCCACAGCAATCAGAGAAGAAAAAGAAATAAAAGGAATCAAACTGGAAAAGAAGTAAAAGTGTCATTGTTGGCAGATGACATATACTACACATTGAAAATCCTGAAGATGCCACCAGAAAACTACTAGAACTAATCAATAAATTTAGTAAAGTTGCAGGATACAAAATTAATACACAGAAATCTCTTGCATTCCTATACACTAACAACAGAATATCAGAAAGAGAAATTAGGAAACAATCCCATTCACCATTGCAACAAAAAGAATAAAATACCTAGGAATAAACCTACCTAAGGAGGCAAAAGACCTGTATACGAAAAACTATAAGACACTGATGAAAGAAATCAAAGATGACACAAATAGATGGAGAGATATACCATGTTCTTGGATTGGAAGAATCAATATTATGAAAATGACTATACTACCCAAAGAAATCTACAGATTCAATGCAATCCCTATCAAATTACCAATGGCACTTTTCACAGAACTAGAACAAAAAATTTTGTAATTTGTATGGAAACACAAAATACCATGATTAGCCAAAGCAATCTTGAGAAAGAAAAAGAGCTGAAGGAGTCAGGCTCCCTGACTTCAGACTATACTACAAAGCTACAGTAATCAAGACAGTATGGTAGAACTTCCCTGGTGGTGCAGTCGTTAAGAATCCACCTGCCAATGCAGGGGACACAGGTTCGATCCCTTGTCTGGGAAGAGCCCACATGCCGCAGAGCAACTAAGCCCATGCACCACAACTACTGAAACCTGCATGCCTAGAGCCCATGCTCCACAACAAGAGAAGCCACTGCAATAAGAAGCCCATGCACTTCAACGAAGAGTAGCCCCCACTCACCACAACTAGAGAAAGCCTGTATGCAGCAACAAAGACCCAACACAGCCAAAAAAGACAGTATGGTACTGGCTCAAAAGCAGAAATATAGATCAATGGAACAGGATAGAAAGTCCAGAGGTAAACCTACACATATATAGTCACCTTATCTTTGATAAAGGAGGCAAGAATATACAATGGAGAAAGACAGCCTCTTCAGTAAGTGGTGCTGGGAAAACTGGACAGCTACATGGAAAAGAATGAAATTAGAACACTCTCTAAAACTGTACACAAAAATAAACTCAAAATGGATTTAAGACCGAAATGTAAGGCCAGACACTATAAAACTCTTAGAGGAAAACATAGGCAGAACACTCTATGACGTAAATCACAGCAAGATCCTTTTTGACCCACCTCCTAGAGAAATGGAAATAAAAACAAAAATAAACAAATGGGACCTAATGAAACTTAAAAGCTCTGGCACAGCAAAGGAAACTGTAAACAAGATGAAAAGACAACCCTCAAAATGGGAGAAAATATATGCAAACGAAGCAACTGACAAAGGACTAATCTCCAAAGTATACAAGCAGCTCATGCAGCTCAATATCAAAAAACAAAGAATCCAATACAAAAATGGGCAGAAGACCTAAATAGACATTTCTCCAAAGAAGATATTCAGATTGCCAACAAACACATGTAAGGATGCTCAACATCACTAATCATTAGAGAAATGCAAATAAAAACTACAATGAGGTATCACCTCACACTGGTCAGAATGGCCATTATCAAAAAATCTACAAACACTAAATGCTGGAGAAAAGGGAACACTCTTGCACTGTTGGTGGGAATGTAAATTGATACAGCCACTATGGAGAACAGTATGGAGATTCCTTAAAAAACTAAAAATAGAGCTACCATATGACCCATCAATCCCACTACTGCGCGTATACTCAGAGAAAACCATAATTCAAATAGACACCTGCACCGCGATGTTCATTGCAGCACTATTTACAATAGCCAGGACATGGAAGCAACCTAAATGTTCATCAACAGAGGAATGGATAAAGAAGATGTGGTACATATATAAAATGAACTATTACTCAGCCACAAAAAGAAAGAAATTGGGTCATTTGTAGAGATGTGGATGGACCTAGAGACTGTCATGCAGAGTGAAGTAAGTCAGAAAGAGAAAAACAAATATCGTATAATAATGCATATATGTGGAATCTAGAAAAATGGTGTAGATAGATGATCTTATTTACAAAGCAGAAATAGAGACACAGATGCAGAGAAAGTATGTATGGATACCAAGGTGGTTTGGGAGATGGGGATTGACATCTATACGCTATTGATATTATGCATAAAATAGATAACTAATGAGAACGTGCTGTATAGCACAGGGAACCCTACTCAATGCTCTGTGGTGACCTAAATGGGAAGGAAATCCTAAAAAGAGGGGATATATGTATACATATAGGTGATTCACTTTGCTATACAGTAGAAACTAATACAACACTGTAAAGCAACTATACTCCAATAAAAATTTAAAAACAAAAAAATGGCCTATTGGCTAAGCCATCTTATCTGTGGCTCAGTGTGCTTTATAATTCTTAGATGTGTTTCACAAGCAAACATATCTGTTCAATAAAGAAATATTTTGTAATGTAAGGCATTTTGATTTTTTAAATTTGATATAATTTCAGTTTCATTTTTATATTTGAAACTTTACTACTATCTACTAATTAATAATATCCTTAGCCACTAGATTTAGTATAGTCACAATATTTCAGGCAACAATTTTCTGTATTATAAATTGATTTTTTGAAAGTAAATTCATCTTTTCTAGTTTTTCAGAGAAAGAATGCTAGTTCTAGCAACTGATGTTCAGAAAATATCTTATGTAAAGTGAGTCCTTTGTTTTGAATCAGACTGGCTGGCAGGATTTTTTTCTCTTACCTTCCAAGTTATTTAAACATACTCAAAAAGTATTGTTCAAAAGGTATTTAACATGAAATGGAACAATCCATTCATTGATATTCTTTCAGTGAGGAGTCTTTATAGTTGCTATCTTTATTTCTTTAACCTGGGATTTTGTGACAACCTGAGGATTTTGTTCTTTTCCATAATTAAACAAAATTTTTTATTAGCTATATTAGGAAAATTGTTATTATATTAATAGCTATGTTTTAGCCTATTTTAGAAGTTCTTACTCTCATATTTGTCATTGTCAGTAATACTAAAGTTTCCTTCCTCTTTTAAATACTAGCTCTAATAAGAAATCATGAACTATAACTGGTTCTAAATGGAAAATGGAGACCAGCTGGGCATTAATATGTACTTTTTTTTCTGAAGTTTATAGGAGTTGTTAAAGGATACCACATATATTTCAAGGTCCAATTCAGGGCCAGTCTCTTCCATAAGGTTATTTGCTCCTAGAGTAGTTTTCACTGATACCTACACTTCCTAAAATTCATTCAGGCTCATAGTGTATTTCCAAAATTTGGCAATTAATTTATTTGCTCTTTAATATGATCTATATTATTCATATATTGTAATGCTATATCTTTATGACAGATGACATTTTACAAAGATGGCTACACTAGTATTTCCCATCCTGTGTGTTCTTTGACAATTTGATCTTGACACCCTTCTCTTCCTCTTCCCTTGAATTCTAAGTGGGCTTTTGAGTCAATTATAATGAATAGAATGCAGTGGAAGTAATACTGCACGACTACAAAGGCTATGTCAGAAGAGGTGATGAACTTGTCACTGGGACATTCTCTTTTGGAGCCCTGAAATGCTATTTAAGAAGTTGGATTACTCTGAAGCAGCCATATTATGAGGCCTTATGAAGAGGTCATGGGGAAGTCTCAGCTGAGGTCCCACAAGACAGCCAGAATCCACTGCCAGACATATGAGTAAATAAACTTTCAGTTGATTCCAGCCTCAGGCTGTTGCTACAGATTGTCAGATTTGAAGTCTGATTGAGCCATGATTGCAAGTTGTTGGAGCTGCTGAATTAGAAGGTCATGCACAAAGGTGTAGAGCGCTCCTTCCTTTTGTGGTGAAGAGCCCAGACTGTTCCCACACAGGATAACACCCAGCCGTCTTACTTACCTTCTACTCTCTTCTTCAAAGTTACTAAGAAGATTCTGGTAAATTTTAAAGATTCAGACCAAGACCTAGAAGGGAGAGAAGTTCCTTAAATCCCCTACTTAAGCCATTATGCTAGCTCATTTCTACATTATTCCTAAAATCAGAGTTTGATACTCAAATCCAAGTGGACTAGACTGTGTTTTGTTTGCTTTTGTCATTCATTTTCCTGTGCTTTCAACTCTCCTGAAGCCTTCCCTCTCTTGAGGGAAGGAGTATGAGTGCCAGAATTTAACTGGCCTTTGTGGGTCCATTCGTCCAATATTACTTACTAATTCTAATTTTCTAGAGTAGGCAGAGATGGTCCATTAACTTCTAAGAGAACTCACAAAATACTGGTTAATTAGTTGAACATCAGCCACTAAAGTGTATTACTTGGAAAATAATTGGTAATAATAATAGGAATGACAAAAATAATAGCATCTGGAATTTATTCAGAATTTTATATTCTGAATTTTATAATAGCATTATAAAATTAGTGTATTTTTCCAAGTGTATTACTTGGAAAATAATTGGTAATAATAATAGGAATGACAAAAATAATAGCATCTGGAATTTATTCAGAATTTTATATTCAGTAAATCCCACATGCTGGCCCCTTTCTAAGCCCTCTGCCTGTGTTCTATCTTTTAATAGTTCTGTCACACTTGTGAGGTAGATATTAGATAATATTTCAGAGGGCATATTTCTATCTCGGACATGAGAAAGCTAAGGAACAATAATTTGTTCTAAGTCACACAGCTAGTAAGCAATGGCTCCAGAATAAACCCAGGTATCTGACTGGAAGAAATTACTTCCTCAACCTACATTTTGCTGAAACTGGAAGTAAATTTCTTGGGAAGGTTGGATTTTTGTTGTTGTCAAGGATTATTCATATATTTAAAGACATTCATGGTTACTAGAGTCTTATCCTATTGGAAGACTAAATTTGAGAGTAAGAAAATACTTTCATTTATGAAGTGTTTTCATTATTGAAAACTCAGATTTAAAAATTTTTAGTATAAAGCATATAAAGTCCTTTAGTATAAAGGACTTTACTGAATAAAGGAGTTTACCCAGACATAAACATAAAACCATTTTGTTTAGTGTAAGTCCAATTTTTTGATCCTTTAAGTTTATATCTTTTGGTCTGTGATGTTTCACTTCACAGGTGTTAGTACCTTTGATTGACCTAGCAAAAGGATTTTTGTCAAGCTCAGCATGAAGATAATATTTATTCATATATTCCAACTATAGAGTTGAGCAAATTTAGACACAGAACATAGAATGGAGTTACTTGGAGGCAAGAGATAACTATATAAAATACATACTCATCCACCGCAATAAACTAGTTAGCCCTGATTAAATATCTTATCGATTAAGCTGAGATGCCAAATAAAAAGATATCACAAGATTATATATTCTGGGGCTTCCCTGGTGGCGCAGTGGTTGAGAGTCCGCCTGCCGATGCAGGGGACATGGGTTCGTGCCCTGGTCCAGGAAGATCCCACATGCCGCGGAGCGGCTAGGCCCATGAGCCATGGCCTCCCGGAGCCTGTGCTCCGCAACGGGAGAGGCCACAACATTGAGAGGCCCGTGTACCGAAAAAAAAAAAAAAAAGATTATATATTCTGGTTCTTTTTTCAACTGTAAATATTGCTGCATGCCACAATATACTGACCACTGATCATAGAGGCTGCTTTTTGTCATTTGTCCCACAAACTAATTTAAAATTGTCACTGAGCATTAAGTAATGTCATGTCAGAGACTTTGAGAGACTGTTTTTTCTGTACTACATGGAAATACTTGCAAGTTTTCTCTGTATTTTTTTGACTATTTGTAGTCCTAGTAGACTTATTTGTTAATGCATAACATGGTTTTGAGGAAAATTTGAGAAATGATTACTGCATATACAATTAAAAGGAGAACTGTTATTAGTAGAATGCTTTGATTATAAATAACATTAATTCAAGGACTTAATAGATACCTAAAGAAATAAAAATTTGAAATTACATGTAAAAATGTTCAAAAGCAAAATTCCAAAATAATGATATTGATATACTACTTTTTCATAATAAAAACCAGGGTGCACAATTGTATATTTTTGATAGAGTGATTTTTACTTCATTTTAAAGGCTCTACATATGTAAGAGATTTTTTACAATTCATAAACTGAAAGATATTGTTAATTTAAAGTACCTACCAGAGATGTAATAAGTGAAGAGACTGGTGATCAACAGTTGTGAAGTTTCAACAAGAACATTTGCCTAAATAACCAATTTTAAATTGGCTTCTCTGCTCCCATTTTCTCTAGAACTCATAATAGGGCTATTATTTGCACTTTAAGTTTAAAGTAAGAGATGAGACAGAAATGATTGCACCCCTTGTTACGTGTGAGAATTGTCTTACTTTTAAAGTGGGAAGCTTTATTCCAGCTCCATTTGGAAAGTTAGACTAGAAAAGCGTTTCGTGTCAGTCTTCCCCAGTCTTTCCTCCTCCAACGCAGATTTACTGTACTTCCTTACTGCTCTCTAAACTCTCATTTTCTCTCCACTTGCATTTTATTCTTTTTCTCTTCTCTGTTTATTCACTCCACTTGTCCTCATTATATACATCTTTATCTTTTAAAATAATTCATTATAATAAAACAATTCAAGCATTATTTTATATGTACTACTATAAAAAGAGAGAAAATAATTATTCTTTAGTATTGAATATGGAGTAATAGCATGAACACAAAGCATTGCTAATAATCGTTAGAGGTAGCTGGTGGGGATAAAAAAGAAGCTCAGGGAAGTGAAAGGATATTGAATTGTAGATTGTATTTGGCTCTCTGGCGTAACACAATATTGGTCTATTGATAATAGTGAATAAGCAAAATAATAAGTTAGTATACTGATTATAGTAAATCAAAATTTGAAGAACTTAAAATTTTAATGAACTCGTTAATGCTTTATTCGGTGCTGCTAATTTAGGATTTTTTTTCGTTACCTCCAATTAATATGACGTTATTGGCATAATTACTCTTTTCTTACAGATGTTGAATACAATTTAAATAACCACAGTGTTCTGACAGCGGTAGTTCTCCAAGTCTTTCTGATCTGTCTTTCTGATTGTCGAAACAGGCAGCAAGTTTTTATTGTTCCCAGAATAGCTAGAATATTCTAAAGGTAATGATGAGGAAATCAGGTTTGTTTAATCTGGTGTGAGTCTCACAATGTATTAGTTTATTGAAGCATTGCATCCATTCAGCTAGTATTCATTAGATGTCTCATGTGGTGTGGTAGAGATGCAGTGCATAGCATAGCAATGCGTACCCTCTTGAAACAAGAATGATGAACATCCAGCAGGCAGTCACAATTGGGAGGATTATCACAGGGTTACATGTAAGGTTGAGTTGGGGAATGGTCTATGACTTCTACAGAGGGCCTAAAACAAATTTCATGATGTCACAACTCTTGGCAAAGATTCTAGGAAAAATTTTTCCTAAAACTTTTAAACAAAAAGCAGGATATTTTAAACTTTAAGTTATGTAAATGCTACAAAGCGGTGATAGAATTACAAATAAAACATGAATTGACATTACCATATACTTAGCATAACATTATAATACACAAAGGAAGAAATTGTTTCTAAAAGATATTTCACAAGTTTTATAAACCGTTTTCAGTTGATTTTATAATTGTTCCTATTGCAAAGGCTGTTTTCTACAAGAAAAGTTTCAATTTGTGTTTCATTCCAAGAATTTTACTTTGATTTAATATGATGAAATTCATAAATTATGCTTTATAATATTTTACATATGATAATTTTGGGGGGAAGCATTGTGTGGGAGAAGATAGGTACATAGATTTAGTTTCTAATTTGTTTTTAAAGCACCATTATTCTAAGAATTGCCTCATGGTATATTAATGTCCCTTGACATTTGTGAACAAAAAATGGTTTTATGATAATGGAAGTCACTGATAGCTGCTTATCCAATATCCAATATGCCTATATTCTTTACTCACAGAAGCCCAGTTTTGATTGCAACAACAAGAGCCAGAAATCATATTTCAGCCTCCCTTCAGCTAGGATAAGTTGTCAGTTCTGGTCAATGCAATTTCAGTGGGAATCTTTCTGGTGACTTCTGAAAGCCCTTTGGCATTTCCTTCTTCTTCCTGCCTGAAATTCAGATGAGAGGGTGAGCGCTGACTGCCATCTTGGTAATATGAGGTAATTATGAGAGTGGTGGAGCAGAAGTTAGAACAAATCTAAGACAGTGATGCTTTGTAAACCTACTAAAGCCACTATACATGGGATTTCTTGTTTGTGAAATATATTGGCTAAAGCCGCTGTAGTTGAGTCTCTTTTAAATGCAGCTGAACTCATGCAATGACCAAATAAGCAAAGAGTTTTATTAGTATAAAGTCTATGTTAAGTTCTGGTAGTTCTCAGAAAGTTTATTGGCCAAAGAATTCTTTAATTCACAGAATAATTATTAGTGTTTCGGTAGATAACAGTGAAACCAACTTGTAATATTATGACATTATCATGATTTTTTTTTTAATTTAGATTTCCATTTTCTTTCTACCATACTGTATCACCTCTAGGAAAATCATTGTATAATAATACACAGAACTTTTATTACTATTGTGTTATGCTGTGCTTAAAATATTAAGGTTAACTAAGTGAAAAATTAAATTCAAATATGAAGGGTTAGAAATATTAGCTACTGAGGGTGTACAGTTTTAGTATAGTTCTCAAGAAAGAACTTTACTACTATTAACCTCAAGGAAGAATCAGACAAAAGGGAATTTTTTTTTTACCAATAAGAAGTGGTGGTTGAGTAATTAATTCAATATACATTAACTGATTGTATATATATATATATATATATATATATGTATAATTTTTGTATATATAAAACTCTTGTATATATACAACTCTGTGTGTTGTACCTATAATATGGATACTAAAATACTGCACTCAGACTTTATTGGGACACATAGACCCAATAAAAGTTGCAAGTCACCAGGAGAAATACTGTAATGCGAGTGTGCACTGGGTAGTTAAGGAGCAAAGAAGATGGGAAATTACTAACTCTTGGGGAAGGTCTTCTTAGAAAGGTAAAACTGGAGCTGAAGTTTGAAAGTGACTAGAATTTAGCTGGATAAGTAATGAAAAAAACTGTTATTCCCAGCATAATAAACACAATGAGTGCAAAACCACAGACACAAGAGAATATTATTGGAGCATGAAGTATGAGCTGGATAGTTTGATCTGAGATTATGTAAACTAGGGTTAGATCCATGAAGGGCTTTGTATCTCATACTAAGAACTTTGCCCTTTATACTAAAAGCATTGGGAAACCATTGATGAGGAACTTAAGAGTTGGAGTGATGCTATTAAATGTATGTTTTTCATAATTTAGGAAGGTAATAGTTGCAGTAGAGGTAGCTGAGCTGTAGGGAGTGCTAGAAGGAAGTTGGAGGGAGAAAGAGTAGTTGGGAAATTTTCTTCAAATCATCTATTTAACACATACAAATAATATTATCAGTTAATTTGGATTCTACAAATCCTAATGAACAAACAGTGAGATCACAGGGATGTGTCAAGAAGAAAACTAAGAAAAGTAATATTTTTATAATCCATATAAAATGTTATATATAGCACAGGGAACTCTACTCAGTACTCTGTAATGGCCTATATGGGAAAAGAATCTAAAAAAAATGGCTGTGTGTATATATATAACTGATTCATTTTGCTGTACACCTGAAACTAACACAACATTTTAAATCAACTATCCTCCAATAAAAATTTTAAAAAAATATTATGGAATGGAACACTTAAAGGAAACCATGAATTCTTTAAAACTGGTGAAGAAAAATGGTCTGTCACATTTTTGGTTTCATCCACTGAAGATTTTTTGAGTTTTCCTTCCTTAAGTATCCTTGAAATGAAGAGGGGGTATTAAAATATTCACCTTCAGTTTATGATGTGTCTATAATCCATGATATGCTTGTGGTGTCTTTGAAATCTGTGATATGGTAAATGGTGGCTGAATTCAGATTATTCATTTGATTTTTTTTCACCAAATTCCAAATGGTTTCAACTAGGTTAATATGAGTACTACCTCTGTGCCATTATTTCAATATTTTACTTGTATGAGCAGTTATTAAATGAGAAGTTATTAAATGAGCAAAGGGGCATAGTAAATTCTATGTTCTCAGAGGCCTCATTTACATCTGAAAATATTAGTTTAAAAACTAAGAAAAATAAGTTGTATTGACTTACATTAAACATTAAATAATAGGCCTATGTTTCCTATGAGTGGATTATCAATGCAGAGGCCAACTATAATATTGATTTTTGTAAGTAAAGTAGAACACAGCAGAGAAAATGATTATACAGAATATTCAACCTTATTTATACAGAGTTATACCAATGCTTCCTGCAATAGGAAAATGACATCTATTTTGATGAAGATAATGCCACTAGGTATAGGTGCTTTTGGAATAAACTACTTGGAAGATTGAAATCAAGGAGAAACATATGTAGTCAATATTCTTCAATATAAGAAAAATAAGGGACATATTTTCAGTTTTTCTGGTTTTTGCAAGATAATATGAATTGCATTGTAGCCAAGTGCTGGCTACTGGAGAAAGTAGTATTATCATTGTTAAAGCAATGTTCCCAACTGCTTCCAACTAGGAATATGTTAGTAAAAGACAAAGACCTTAGATACATTGAAAATTGCTGCACTGTGTTTTCTGGGCTCTTGAAATCTTCACAGGTCACCTCAGCTAACAGAGGTCTCTTCATCTTCAGAATTCCTATTAGATATATTGTTTATAATAAATTCACTCATTTATTTAACAAAAGTTATCAAGGTTATACTATGTACTGAAAGACAAAGGTATTTATGATCACCACTATTTTTTTACTATATTTTTCTGAAATTTTAATAATTTAAAAATGATTTAATTTCCAACACTTCTAATATTTTGAACAACTTTTTATTGATATATGTGAAGACAATCAGGCGTACAGGAATTAATACTCCCTGAGTAAGGATATTTGTTTGTTTGTTTATTTACTACATTAACACAATGAATAAAAATCGCATGATCATCTCAATAGATGCAGAAAAAGCATTTAGCAAAATTCAACACTCATTAATGATAACTCTCAACAAATTTGGCATAAAGGGAACATATCTTAATAAAATCAAGTCCATTTATGACAAACTCACAAAGAACATCATACTCAATGGTGAAAAGCTGAAAGAATTTGCTCTAAAATCAGGAACAAGACAAGGATACCCACTCTCACCACTTCTAGTTAACATAGTATTGGAAGTCCAGCCACAGTAATCAGACAAGAAATAGAAATTTTAAAAGTCTGATAGGTGAATAATATTATATCCTTGTTTTTAATTTGTGCCTTCCTGATAAATACTAAAGTTGAAATTCTTATTTTTCTTAACCAGTTGTACTTCTACTATTAATTACCTGGCTCATAACCCTTATGTATTTATCTATTGATCTTTATGCATTTATCTATTGAGGCATTTATCTTTTAGTTTATATTTGTAGGAGGTTTTTGTAGGTATGAATATTAATTTATGTTGCAAATATTTTCCCACGTGTTCATTTGTCCATTAACATTTTGCTATCTTTGTTGTAAAGAAGGTTTTAGTGTTTTGGTAGTCAAATTTGACAATCTTTCCTCTGATGATATTGAATTTTGTCCTGGGAAGAAGTTTTCTGCCTTAAGGTATTTTCCTTGAATGTTTTTATAGATTGTGTGTGTGTGTGTGTGTGTGTGTGTGTGTGTGTGTATTTAACGTGCATTTGTAGTTTGTCTAGAATGTGATAAATGCTTTGAGATAGAAATCTAATATTTTTTTTCCAGACAGCCATTTTTTCCACAACCATTTGTAAAATAGTGTCAAATTTCATCTACAAAAAAATAAATGCCCTATTTCTCTTATGTTAAATTCTCACATTAACAGAAATCAGTATCTGTATTCACCATTCTGGTCCATTGATCCCATAAGTATTCCTATACCAAAACCATATGTATATGTTTTTAATAACCTGGTAATTACTTTACTGCCCTATTATTTTTAACTTTCTAAATTAGCTGTTCTTGAACAATTCTCTCTTTTTCAAACTAACTTTAGAGTTCATTTTCAAGTTCCATGAGGAGTCCTTTGAGGTTTGTTTGGAATTCTTTTGAATTCATAGACTGTGTTTTGAGGAAATAATATATTTACAATATCAAATTTGTCCATAGAGAAACATGAGAAATCTCTACATTTATTTGTGACTTCTTTTATATCTTTAAATAAAACTTCATGGTTTTATTTTGGGGGGAATGTTATTTGATCTTAACACATTTAGTAAGTTTATTACTTGTATTTCTATAATTTTATTTTTATGGATTCAGAAAGACAAAAGGCAAACTTTCTGTTTTAGTTAACTAGCTTGAATCAGAAAGACTATTATATATATTTATCTGTTTAAAAAATGGGATAAAAATATTCACCTTCACAGGACTTTTAAATGATTGAGATGATATATGAAAACACTTTTACCTACCTGAAAGGTTAAGTAAGTATAAGGTGATTTAACTATGAGGGTTTGAAGGACCAGGACTAGACTTTGGGTGTATGGAAATGTTAAGCACTTGGTAGTATATATATATATTAATACATGTAATGTAAATTAATTTATATGATATATATCACTTTAATTTTGATTGTCCAAACTTCTCTGAAGGACAGATTCTATCTGACTTTAATTATTTCTCTCTTCATTTCCTGTATTAAAGATAATAACTAGGAGTCCAAAAGTTCTAAATATTATGTTAACCCTAAAGCAAATAATAAGTGTGAATTTATACTATTTGCTTGTCAGGAAAGTCAACTTTATCGGTTAGAAATATGGCCTGAACTAACAGAAAGACACAAACAATAATTCCTGTTATGTTTTTCTCACATGGAAGAAATTTAGGCTTGAGTACTTGCTAATGTTGAGCTCTCTACCAGATAATTCCATAAGAAGACCTAGATCATCTGGATCTTTATGCTCTGTCATTCTTATATGATGATCTCTATTCATGACCATTAGATCTATAGACTTTGTGTTCTCATTCAAGGCAAAAAAAGTGCAACCTCCCCAAATAAATCAAGCAAAAAGTCAAGTAGCATCTATATGCGTTTATCAGGAAAGTAACAGCCTTCTCACTGGAATCCTTCCTTGTGCAAGGCTATGTCACATAGACAACCCTAAGTTTGAAAGGAGACTAAAAAATGAGATTTAGCTTTGCCAGCCTCATGGTAGAGACAGGCAATGATAAAGAGGTTTAAAGGGTCTCATAATGTGGTTTTGATCAACCACTCTACATTTCCAGCCAAGTAAATCTGAGAGGAAATGAGCTATAAAAAATAAGATGTTCATTGACTTATGATTTATTATTACAAATGATATTTATTTTCATTATTTTAAATGTACCCTTATTCTTAGTAGGTCAAATGACTACTCACAGAGAGCTTTATGACATTTTTCAAAGAATCACAGATAAATAAAACTTTTTTAAAAGGTAGAGGCAACATGGGCCATCACGAATCACATATTAGTACACAATTTCCATAATTTGTTCTTCTCTCAGGTATGACTCATCATTGAAGCTGGGAAATATTTTTTATCTATTAAGAGTAAACTGAATTATATGAAGGATGAAATAAAAAGCACACACATAAATAGATTTTAATGGATAGTTATGAGAGCATTCTAATACTGAGAAACAAGGGAAACTGGAACAAATACTCAGAGTGTCTACTATTTGACAGGCAGTATCCTAGGCACAGTGGATAAACTCCTTAGCAGTAGAGACATGCTCCCTGCTCCTCTATAGCTTATTATTCAATAGAACAAATAAGTGAGTAGCTCGGTTTTAGAAATGTACACCCATGATAAATAATCAAGACCAAATTGTAATGTAAGCATTATTAATCCCCCTCCTTTTTTTTTTTTTTTTTTTTGCGGTACGCGGGCCTCTCACTGTTGTGGCCTCTCCCATTGCGGAGCACGGGCTCCGGACGCGCAGGCTCAGCGGCCATGGCTCACGGGCCTAGCCGCTCCGCGGCACCTGGGATCTTCCCGGACTGGGGCACTAACCCCTGTCCCCTGCATCGGCAGGCGGACTCTCAACCACTGCGCCACCAGGGAAGCCTCCCCTCTTTTTTTAAGGAAAAAAAAAATGAGGCTTAGGATTAAAAGTGACTTAGATGATAACATAGAATTTGGAAAGGATCAAATATTAGTCAGATAAACTTGAACACAAATTCATTACCTTCCTCTACATTAGCAACCAGTACTGAGTTTATATTACACTAAAATTTAGTTATCTATATTTTACCCCAGTAAAGTGTTTTTAGTGTTCACTTCACCAATAACAATAGAATACATATTCTTTTAAAGTGTGTACAGAATCTTTTTTAAGATGATAGACTATATTTGAAGCCATAACACAAGTTTCAATAAATTTAAAAGAATTCAAGTCATATAGAGTTGTTCTCTGCTCAAATGGGATTAAAATAGAAGTCAATAACTGAAAGATATCTGAAAAATCCTAACATATTTATAATTAAATAAGACCGTTAAATAATTCATGATTGCATAAAAGAATCAAAGAAGAAATTAGAAAATATTTTCAACTAAATAGAAATGAAGATACAGCATATAAAATTATTTGGGATGCAGCTAAAAGAACACTTAGAAATTGGTATCACAGAATGTCGTTACTAGAAAATAAGTTCCCAAATACATGAACTCAGCTTCCACCACAAAAATTTTTTAGAAGAACAAGAACAAAAACCCCAAACTAAGCATGAGAAATGTTAGACTGAAAAACCAGTGAAATAAAAAGAAAAATCTAGTAGAGAAAACCCAAATAACCAAAAGCTGTCTCTTTGAGAATATCAGTAAAATTGGTAAACCTCCAGCCTAAATGACTTGGGAAAAAGTGACATGACAAAAGTTATCCGTGTTAGGAATTAAGGAGGTATCAACACTACAATATGTGCAGATATTAAAAAGGAAAATAAGTGAATATTATAGACAACCTTATGCCAAAAAATTCTACTACCCAACTGAGGTGGACAAATCCTTGAAAAACACAAGCTACTAAATCTCACTCAATATGAAACAGATTATCAGAATAGCACTATATTAAATGAATTGGATTCCCACAAAGAAAACTCCAGGTCCAAATGACTTTACTGGTGAATTCTACTTAACATTTAAGGAATAAATATTACCAATTTTATGCAAATTATTCTAGAATATTGAAGGGAAACAAATACACTCCAATTTATTTTATGAGGCCTGTGTTATGCTGTTACCAAAGCCATACAATAACATTACAAGAAAATAAACTATAGACCAATAACCCTCAAGAAAGTAAGTGAGTTATTTTGTAGCAAAATTTGAGCAAATGGAATCCAACAGTACATCAAAAGGCTAAAACATTAATTGCCAAATGGTAGTTATCACAGAAGTTCAAGATTGGTTCAACATTCATAAATCAATAAATGTAGTTAACCATATTAACCAACTGAAGAAGAAAAAATAGATGATCATCTTAATAGATACATAAAAAACATTTGACAACACCCTATATCCACTCCTCATATAAAATCTTAGCCACTTCCCCAATTTGACAAAGGGAATCTACAAAAACTATACAGATTACCTCATACTTAATGGTAAAAACCTGAACACTCTTCTTTTAAAATCAGAATCAAAGCACACAGATCCACTTTTATTGCTTCTATTTGATGTTATGCTGGAGGTTCCAACACAAGGAAAAGAAATAAAAGGCATTGAAATTGGAAAGCAAAAAGACATGATGGCCTATACAGGAAATTTAGTGAAATATATTTTTTAAAAGCTACTAGAATTAAACAAGTTTTGCAAGGAAACTGTATACAAAATAAATATATAAAACAATGACATATCTATATACTAGTAATCAAAAATCAGAACTCAAGATTAAAAATGTTAAAATAGAATCAAGTATAGAAACACTTCCAGAATATCAAAGTAAGGACTTCTGAAAATCCTCTCTTCAAAAAAAAGCAATGATAACTGGCAAATTTGTTAAAATCAACTTTTTTAGTGCTCTGGAAATTAATTAAAGGCTTACAAAATGCAAGGACCATTTATCCAAGAAAAATGACTGAATTTCATAAAGAACCTTTCTGTCTTCTTTGGGAATGGCAGGGAGGGGGAAGGGAATGTCAAGACATTTTGTTATGTTGCTAAAGATTCTGGGATTACAGAATACATAACAGGAGCATTCATAAATGAGTGAAACAGTGCCTTTCAATAAGATATTAACTTATGTGTAATAGAATGCCTTCCTAAAAGATAATTTCAGATTTTATCCTTATCTTTTATAGGGTATGACTACACAAGCTTGAATGTAAGATATTATTAGTAAGGCTAAATTATATTTACATAAATGACAAAATAATTGTTTAAAATTTATTAACCAAATCAGTTGTTTTGTTTATATAAGCTGTGACTCATATTTGTTGATATAATAATTGTTTTAGGTAGCTAAGATACTTAAACATCAAGTTATTACTTCACTTGTATTAGCCACATAGATACCTATTTTGTCCTCAAGCAAGATAGTTAAATATTTACTGAAAAATAATATCTTTTATAAAACAGGTAGATGTTTAACTGATATATTGCAGTTTTACCATTTAAAACTTTTTTTATTCCATGGTTAGTCTAGCTAGACACTAAAAATTAAGCCAAATTATTTGATATCATAAAAAGCAGCCTAATTTGAATAATGCTATTTGCAGCAACATGGATGGACCTAGAGATTACCATACTAAATGAAGTCAGACAGAGAAAGACAAATATCATATGATATCACTTACATGTGGAATCTAAGGAAATGATGCAAATGAACTTATCTGCAAAGCAGAAATAGACTCAGGGATGTAGAAAACAAACTTATGGTTACCAAAGGGGAAAGGAGGGGGGAAGGATAAATTAGGAGTTTGGGATTAACAGATACACACTACTATATATAAAAGAGATAAACAACGACTTACTGTATAGCACAGGGAACTATATTCAATAAGTTATAATAACCTATAAGGGAAAAGAATCTGAAAAGAACATATATATGTGTATATACATATAAAACAGAATCACTTTGCTATACACCTGAAACTAACACAATGTTGTAAATCAACTACAATTTTTAAAAAAGTATACGGAACATAGTAAATGCCAAATAAATGTTAGTTATCAAAAAGAAAAAAAAAAGCAGCCTGATTTGGAGACTCTGAACCTAACAATTATTATTATTTTTATTTTAAAATAGCTCCCTATAGGTTTGTATTTCAGATCAGCTATTTGAACTTCTGAATGACATAAGCAAAATAGAGTCTTGATTATGTTTGCTCTCTGAAGTTCTTATTACTACAATCTAAAAAGCTGGAGAAGGATGGTCTCAGTATATTGAATTTGTAACACATTACATTCTAGGAGCTATGAACTTGGAATTAAAACTCAACTTGACATTTCTAAACTTTATTAAATTTACTATCAGTTGGAACATTCTTAGAACAGAACATTTTCATTGAGTCTATGGCAAACTATTTTAGTTTGGCATTTAGGACTCAATTACTTTGGAAGGCCATTTGCCCACAGAAGTTGACTGATTCATTCATATTCTGTAGCCAAAGATATCAAAGCTTTTAAAAAAATGAACTCCATTCTCACTCCTGTTGTTTATTAAACGCTCTTTATCATTACATTTATATTTCTGAAAAAATAACTTCCTTTGAGATTACTTTTACTCTAGAAATATAGCAAATTCTAATGAACTTAATTAAATTAAATTAGTGACACCATAAGAACTCGATTTTAGTGCCTACTAAGGAAGTATTCAAGCGTCCTTAGTGAAATAATTACCCACTTGGTTCCATGTGCTCTATCAATAACTTGATTAGTTATATAGTTATTTCCATGGCAAGAATTTGGACTAATAAAAGGAAGGATTGGAAAGGCCTAGAGAATGTATGGATAGGAACTGTTTTCTTCATCTCAGATCTTTGAACAAGTTACTGCCCTTCCGAGCATTACAGTACTTTAATTTCAATTTTCTGTGAAAGCAGTCCAAAATTTTTATGAAGACTCTTCTTCAAAAATAAATGACATCATCACATAAACCGAACTTTATGAAGAAATATAATTGATGTCTAAACTGAAAATTAAACCAAAATAGATATTTTCTCTTTCCTGTGATGTGCAGCCAATCTTGTTTTTCATAAAACTCTCTTCGATTACTTTACCTTCCAGTTTCATCTAACATGCCACCTATTAAAATAATCTCTTATCCTTGTCACTGCCATACAAAAATCTCTGCACTGACTCCCTGCAAATCAGATTTACCTCTCCTCTCTAGGTTTCTACCTCCTTGATAACACTTTATATTTTCACTACTCTTCATGTTGTTGCTCATGAAAGGAAAATTTTTTATGTCTTATCAAGAAAATAATCTTTTGTTACATTTACATAGTCTATATCAGATTTTCAAACTTTTCTTGTGCTATGGACCGCTGAAAGTTTGGAAAGCTTATATCCTTCCTGAAAAAATATATTTTTTTGAATTAAGAATTTATTTTTTACGAGCAGTTTTAGGTAAGGAGCAAAATTGAGGGGAAGGTATAGAGATTTACCTATATCCCTTACCCCTACCCTTGTATAGCCCCCCCCCATTATCATTACCCTCCACCAGAGTGGTACATTTGTTAGAATTGATGAACCTACAGTGACACATCCTAATTACCCAAAGTCAGCAGTTTACATTAGGGTTCACTCTTGGTGTTATACATTCTTTGGGTTTGGATATATGTATAATGACATGTATGCATTATTATGGTATCATACTGAATAATTTCACTTCCCTAAAAATCCTCTGTGCTCTACCTATTCATCCCTTTCCCACACCCTACCCCCAGACAACCACAGATTTTTTTTTTTTTTACTGTTTTGCCTTTTCCAAAATATCATATAGTTGGAATCAGACAGTATGTAGCCTTTTCACATTGGCTTCTTTCACTTAGTAATATGCATTTAAGGTTAGTCCATGTCTTTTCATGACTTATTAGCTCATTTCTTTTTAGCACTGAATAATATTCCATTGTCTGGATGGACCACAGTTTATTTATCCATTCACCTACTGAAAGGCATCTTAGTGGCTTCCAGGTTTTTTGGCAATTATGAATAAAGCTGCTATAAACATCTGAGTGCAGTGTAGACAAAAGTTTTCAACTCTTTTGGGGGAAGTACTAAGGAATACAATTGCTGGAGCATACTGTAAGACAATGTTTAGTTTTGTTTGAAATAGTCAAACTGTCTTCCAAGGTGGCTGTACTGTTTTGCATTTCCACCAGCAACGTGTGAGACTTTCTGTTGCTCTACATCCTCACCAGCATTTGGTGCTGTCAGTGTTACAGATTTTGACCATCCTTATAGTTGTGTGGTATCTCATTGCTGTTTTAATTTGCATTTCCCTGATGACATATGATGTGGAGCATCTTTTAATATGCTTATTTGCCATTCGTATATCTTCTTTGGTAAGGTGTCTGTTAATGTCTTGGCCCATTTTTTTAACTGGGTTGTTTCTTATTTTTGAGTTTTAATTTTTTTTGTATATTTTGGATAACAGTTCTTTATCAGATGTGACTTTTGCAAATATTTTTTCACAGTCTGTGGTTTGTCTTCTACTTTTCTTGATATTGTCTCTATGTATTCTGCTATTGTTGGATGAAGTAGTTTATAGATGTCAATTTTATCTAATTGATTGATGATGTTATTGAGTTCAACTACATCTTTACTGATTTTGTGCCTGCTGGAGCTGTCCATTTCAGAGAGAGAGAGAGGTGTTGAAGTCTCCAGCTATGATAGTAGCTATATCTATTTCTCTTTGTATTTTTATTAGTTTTGGCCTCACATAGTTTGATACTCTTTTGTTAGGTGCATACATGCTAAGATTGTTATGTCCTTTGGAGGATTGATCCATTTATCTTTTTTTTTTTTTTTTTTTTTTTTTTTGCGGTACGCGGGCCTCTCACTGTTGTGGAGCACAGGCTCTGGACGTGCAGGCTCAGCGGCCATGGCTCACTGGCCTAGCCGCTCCGCGGCATGTGGGATCTTCCCAGGCTGGGGCACTAATCCGTGTCCCCCGCATCGGCAGGCGGACTCTCAACCACTGCGCCACCAGGGAAGCCCCATTTATCATTTTTTATTATGTAACGCCCGTTTTTATCCCTGATACCTTTCCCTGCATTGAAGTCTGCTCTATTTGAAATTAATATTGCTCTACCTACTTTGTTTTGATTAGCATTAGGTGTATTTTCCTCCATCCATTTACTTGAGATCTGTATGTGTCTATATATTTAAAGTGAGTTTCTTATAGTTGGTTCTTGTTTCTTAATTCAATTCTGACAATCTCTGTCTTTAATTGGTGTACTTAGATCATTGACAGCTATGTTAATAATCTGTATTTATTTCTGTTTTCTATTTGTTGCCCTTGTTCTTTGGTTCTATTTTTGTCTTTCATGTCTTTTCTGCTTTTCTTAGTTTTAGTTGAGCATTTTATATGATTCCATTTTCTCTCCTTGCTTAGCATATCAGTTGTACTTCCTTTTTTAACCTTCTTTTTGTGGTTGGCCTTGAATTTGCAATATATATTTACAGCTAATCCATGTCCAATTTTGAATAACACTAAACACTTCACAGGTAGTTTGAGTAACTTATAATAACAGAATAGTCCCAATTCCTCCCTCTTATACCTTGTATCCTTAATGTCATCCATTTCATTTATACACACACACCCACACCCACACCCACACCCACACACACACAATGTATATGTATGCATATATGCATACAAATTGAATACATTGGTGGTATCATTATTTTGAACAAATTGTCTTTTTTTTTTTTTTTTTTTTTTTGTGATACGCGGGCCTCTCACTGTTGTGGCCTCTCCCGTTGCAGAGCACAGGCTCCGGACGCGCAGGCTCAGTGGCCATGGCTCATGGGCCTAGCCGCTCCACGGCATGCGGGATCCTCCCACACTGGGGCACAAACCCGTGTCCCCTGCATCGGCAGGCAGACTCAACCACTGCGCCACCAGGGAAGCCCCAAATTGTTGTCCTTTAGATTAATTAAGAATAAGAAGAAAGTTTTTATTTTACTTTTACTTAATCCTTCTTCAACCTCTTCCTTTCTTTATATAAATCCAAGTTTCTCACCTATATTATTTTCCTACTCTCTAAAGAACTTCTTTTAACATTTCTTGCAAGGCAGGTCTACTGGTAACAAATTTCCTCAATTTTTATTTGTTTGAGAAAGTCTGTTTCTTCTTCAATCTTGAAGGATAACTTTGCAGGATACAAAATTCTAAATTGGTACATTTTTTTCCCCCCTCAACACTGATATTTTTTCACTCCATTCTCTTGCTGCTTGCATCGTTTCTGAGAAGTGGGATGTAATTCTTATCTTTGTTCCTTTATAGGCAAGGAGCTTTTCCCCTCTAGCTTCTTTCAAGATTGTTTCTTTGTGTCTGATTTTCTGTAGTTTGAAAATGATAAGACTACGTAGTTTTTTTTTTTTTTAAGGGAATTGTGAAGCCCTGTTCATACTTCTAAATCTATTTAAGCCTTAAACAACATTCTTATGAAGCACTTGATGTCAAAAGAGAATACTCATCTAAGTGACCTCACTTTATACTTATTATTTATTTACTTATTTATATATTAGGCCACGCGACTTGCAGGATCTTTGTTCCCCAACCCATGTCCCCTGCAGTGGAAGCATGGAGTCCTAACCACTGGACTGCCATGGAATTCCCAAGCCTAGGTTTAATTTTGACATTTATCTGCTTGGTGTTCTCTGAGCTTCCTGGACCTGTGGTTTGGTGTCTGACATTAATTTGGGGAAATTCTCAGTCATTATTATTTCAAATGATTCTTCTGCTACTTCCTCTCCTCTGGTATTCCCGTATGTGTATATAACCCATTTGGAAGTTGTCTCGCAGTCCTTGGGTAGTCTGCTGTGTTTTTAAAATATTTATTCTCTTTGCTTTTCAGCTTTTGAGGATTCTATTGATATATCCTCCAGCTCAGGGATTCTTTCCTTAGCTGTGTGCAGTTTATTAATAAGCCCATCAAAGTCATTCTTCATTTCTGTTATAGTATTTTGAATTTCTAGCATTTATTTTTGGTTCTTTTTTAAGGTTTTCCACCTCTCTGCTTACATTGCCCATATGTTCTTGCATGCTGTCTATTTATCCATTAGAGACCTTAGCATATTAATCATAGCTGTTTTGAATTCCCAAACTTATATTTTCAACATCCCTGCCATGTCTGCTTCTTATGCCTCTTCTGTACCTCCACATTGATTTTTTTTTTGCCTTTTGGTATGCCTTGTAATTTTTCTTCATAGCCAGACATGATGTACTGGGTAAACCAAACTGCTGTAGTTAGGCTGTTAGTGATGTGGTGGTGAAGTGTTGGGGAGGGGAAGCTTTCTCTATTGCTATGATTAGGTCTTAGTCCTTTATTGAGCCTATACCACTTGACTGTGAACTTCACAAGTTTTTCCTCCTCTTATTTTCCTCCCCCTTAAGAGGAACAGGAAGGCTAAAATAAGCTGGAGTTGAGAGTTTTCTTTCTCCCATGTAGAAGGCTGGAGGTGGCAAGAGTTGGGTATTTTTCCTCTCCTAGATTAGTTGGGTTAGTTAGATTCCACTTTTTCACATCATTTGGACCAAAGATACAACAGTACTTTAATTTGCTCATAGAATCAAATCAAGTCTTTTTAAAACCTCCTCTCCAGAAATTTAATTCCACATGTACTTCCCCCATTCCTAGCCTGTGACTTAATCCCTTGCTTTACCTGAGAAGACTGACTTTGCCTTACTTGAACTCTTTTTATTTGAGAAGACAGCAAACTCTTCTCAGAAAGATGAAGCACAGTTGTAGTGTTAAGTGTTTGGGGACAGGAGATCAGTGTCCTGGGTTTGGACACTTTAGATAGATTAGTAACCCTCTGAATTTCAGTTTCCTTTTCTATAAAATGAGATTAAAATTGTATTTTACCTTATACGATTGATGTCAATAGTGAGATAGGCTTGTAAAGTGCTTGACAAAAACTGGGCACTAAATGTTAATAGCATGTTATGTTAACAGTAATCATAATGATGCAAGTAGTATGATAATCTCCTTCCAATTTATTCAACACACCACTCGTAGATTAATTTTCCTTTGGTACATGTTCTGTCACCCATTCAGTGATTCACAAATGTTTTATCTCACAGGCACTTCATGAGTCATTGCTCTAGATGCTGGGAACACAGAAATGAATAAGATAGAATTCTTCTGTTGAGTGGATTACAATATATCCCTCATTTTAAGAAACTTTCACTAACCCCTAATTGCCTTCGAAACCGATTCTAAAGGTCTCGTATTTAAGGCTATCCACTATATGCCTATTAACTGACAATTTGACCTCATCTTTTACCACTGCTCCTCTGGACAATAAAATTGAGTTACTTATACCTCAAATGACCTTAAAGCTTTCCCATCTTTAAAGTATCTGCTTTTCATGTGCTCTTTCATCTCTGCCTTAAGATCTACAACCATTATTCAAGTACTATTTTATCCTTTATTGAACCCTGTAACTAAGTACAAACTTTCATTTCTCTGAAACCATAGCCCCCCACAGCATCACTGCACATTTCTGATGGCACTTGCCTTATTTAGTCTTCTGACTTAATTATGTAAATGCTAGTATTTGTTTTCTGCCTTCCAACTCACATCAGCCATTATTATAAACTCCTCGAGAGCTATAACTGTACCTTTTATATTTTGCCTTTCAGCACCTAACAAAATGATTGTACATATGTACATATAATAGGATAGTACTTTATCATTTGCATAAAAACAAATACATTCAGTTACTGCATTAACATCATTAAAAGCAAATATTTCTTTTTGATATGCGCCTATGAAAAAAAAGGGGTAATTTTCTTCCTACATAAAGTATCCTATTCTTTTTTTTTTCATTTTCGCCAAGAAGTTTATTGAACAACTTGTTAACCCTTTTGTTTCATTACCTTCTGCCATTTTTCAGGCAACTTCATAATTACATCTTCCCAAAACTTTTTATCTTTTTGAGCAAAGAACTTTCCCAGGTGACTTTTACAGTCTTCCAGGGAATTGAAATTTTTTCCACTAAGAGAATTTTGTAAAGACCAAAATAAATGAAAATCCGAAGGTTCAATGTCTGTTGAATACAGCGGATGAATCAGAACTTCCCAGCCAAGCTGTAACAGTTTTTGCCTGGTCATCAAAGAAATACAGGGTCTTGCATTATCCTGATGGAAGATTATGCATTTTCTGTTGACTAATTCTGGATGCTTTTCGTTGAGTGCTGCTTTCAGTTGGTCTAGTTGGGAGCAGTACTTGTTGGAATTAATCATTTGCTTTTCTGGAAGGAGCTCATAATAGAGGACTCCCTTCCAGTCCCACCACCATATACACAACATCACCTTCTTTGGATGAAGACCGGCCTTTGGTGTGGTTGGTGCTAGCTCATTTCACTTGCCCCATGTAAAGTATACTATTCTTGATGGACGATAAAGACCACTACTTGCCAACTAATATCCATTCTTCTTTTCTTCCTCAATAACATAATTTCTAGCTGAGTACATGACTGTCCAACTAAAGGCTAGATTTCTCAGTCTCCCTTGCTGCTAGGTGTGCTGCTATAACTGCATTCAGGCTAAAGAGGTGTGAACAAAAGTGATGTGTATGACTTCTAGTGCAAGAGAAAGTGGGCACTGTCCCTTATCCCTGCTCCTTTTTCACTGGTTGAAATGTGGCTGTGCTGAAGCCTCCTGGGAACATGTAGATGGGAGTGATGAAATAAAATGCATATTTTAAGTCAAGACAAGAAAAATTTAAACATAAAATTTTCCTCTGCCCATTTGGGTCTCCTCTCCCCAGTACTGTACATTATACAACTGCATTATGCATTAACCAGACCTTCCCAATTGCAGGATACCTGCACAACCATAAAGATCAATTTTTCTTCTGACGCCAGCCATGTAACTCCTTAGAAGGTAACATTCCTTTCTCAATCCTGTAAGGGGTCACAGTGACCCACCACTTGCCTTGTATGTGCAGATATCTTTGGTGAACTTTATGCACAAAGCCAATATATCATTTCCCTTAAAGATATTTATTGGTACAGAACAGACTGGGCCAGATGACCTGAGGATATACTAGGCCACACCTAATGGAAGTTCTTAGCTTAAATACTTACTTATAACCTTATTAATGTTACTAGCTATATTACTTGTATTCTGCCTATTTTATAAGATTATTGTTTTTTGAATTACCAAATGCGTGACTGAGCATCCTATAAAAATAATGATGACTAGGTGACTTGAAACAATTGACCAAATATATAGTTCTATAATATCGATGATTGTAATAGTGTAACTCTAGATATGGGAAGAGGGAACCAGTTTCTGGACCATAACAGACTAGTAAAACAGGCAGTCCAGAGGATTTTGGCTACTGTTAACAGGGCCTGGTCCAGTAACAGCACTCTGGTGCCCTATCAATGAAATCCTTGCCTGATCTGGGAATGAGAATCCCTAGTACCATAAGATAAATTGGTCACAAAATCCCTCCCAACCCTTGGTCGAAAATAAGACCGGAAGGGAGGGGATTATAAAATAAAGAATGTTGCCCACCATCTGATTCTACAAGAATTAAGTCATTAGTCGCTGCAGTCACTGACCTATAATACACTCTGAAAGGAATTCAGGGCAAAGATCGGGATGCGGCGCTGTGCTCTGGGAAAACTGGCAGAACTGGCCCGTTAGATATTTTCAGGAGAAAATTTTATGAACCCAGTTTCTTGTATCTTCCCATACTTATAAAAGCACTAAAACCATTAACTAAGATTTTTGTCCCTTGGGAATAGCAGAAACCTTCTACCAAGATATGTGTTTGATTGCACGTACCCCTTTGCCAAAGTCACACACATACTTGCCTCCCCTCCTTACCTCTTCAGAACAGTCCTCAGAGCTTTCTGAAAGACTGTTTTCCAGGTGGTAATCCTCAGGTTGGCTCTAATAAAATTTTCCATTTCTTTCTTAGATTGACTAGTGATTCCTTTTTTTTGATAGGAGCAATACCAAGGGTTAATGGGAGCAAGATAGAAAGACCCTGCGTGTCTGATCTCAGACAGTTAGCAAACCAGCTTTGACTTCTTATGCCCAGACTTTTAGGTGAAAGCAAAATTAACTCCTACTTTGAGGAATTTTCTGTTGTTGTGATTGTCTGTTATAACAGCCGAGCCTCTATCATAAATAAAATGACTCGTTAATAACCTTATTTTTAATCTTATATAGTTGCTGTATATTGTTTTGAAGAGTAGAGGTAGCTTTAGATAAATATGCCAGAATCCTAATACAGAAATTTGAGATTAAATGAGTAGTGCATTTTAACTTTTATGTATTTAAAAAAAGAAAATATTTTCAATACAGAAAGAGATCAGAACAAAAGTATAAAATATGGGGAAAACTTTTCTTTTAACCTTAAGTGAAAATATGTTAACATGTCCCAGATATCCAAGACAGATGTTACCACATTTCTTAGGTTATATCTACTTAAAGTAGAATAATAGAGGTTATTATTAATAGTCAGGAAATTAAGGTCATTCTTAGTGAAAATGCTTAGGTTTTAAATCAAGTCAAATGATGTCACTTTACACATAGCAAACATTAATGTATTATACTTAATATGAAAATGACAAGGCAGTGTTGGGAAGAGGAATTTCCCCCTCTATCCCTTTTGCATTCTTTTGGCTGGACTAATAACAAAATTGACACAATACAGAATACCAGAAAAAAAAGAGAAAAAAATTTGTGTGCACAGAAGTCTCATAGAAATAGGACCCAAGAAGTGGCCAAAGCAGGCAGCTTTTATACGTTTCAGACAAAAAAACAATTTTTGAGGAATTGACAGGACTAAGAAACTTAGGTTTGGGGTGCTCAATTAGTGAAGGATCTAATAAGAGTTTGGGCTTGGGATAGTAAATTAAAGAAGTAACAAGGTTTGCTTATATAGGCTTCTTGGCCCCAAATTCTCTGTCTCTGGCAATAAGTGTCCTTCTGTCTCCAGAGGCAGGCAGTACACCTTTCACCCGAGAGGTTTATTTCCTGCTTTCAGGGAGACACGGAGGTGGGTCGGAGTGTCCCTCTTGCATTGGCTGTTTCTTAAGTAACTTTAACCCAAGATAATCAATATGCCATTGAGACATATTTTGGGGTGGTCTGCCCTGGGCCCCAACAGCAGCATAGTTTGTGGCTTTGTAGTTCTATGGCTGACCATCAAATTCCTTTATGGAACTTCTGTGACACCTTCCTGTGATCTCCTGCAGACTGATTTATTCAAAATCTCTGAGGATGTCTCTGGGATCCTGAGTCTCACTTGTATTTTTTAAATTCCCAGGGGTTTTTGATGATCAGCAATTTTAACACTATCGCTGTGAAATAGAGTTCTAGTGCTCCAGACTAAGAGCTAAAGTAAAAGTAAAAGACGGTCTTAAGGGACTTGTGATTTAATGCGAAGAGATAAGACAAAGACTAAGAAGTAATGAAAACAATAAACCATTCTCAATATTTACAGTATTGTTCTATACAGGAATTTCATTGCTAAAATGATTCTCTACTTGTGCAGTTTTATAGACCTCTTTGGAATTGTTCTTGTTTGATTTCTCAGTGCATAATTTCTGTTTGTTTATTTTTGGCTTCAATTACTAACCTCTTTAAGCAAAAGCTTCTTTGAAATTTCAGGTTTAAAAAATGTGTGTAGCAGATGTATACTTTCAAGGCAAAAGGATACAATTATTAATTAACCTATAGCTATTCTCAACAATCAGGTATAACCCATTTATATTACTTTAATGAAAAAATGTCAGCATAGATATTTAATTATGTAGCTTTGTAAAAAATATGAATGATACAAAAGAAAAGCACTTATTAAACATGGTGCTGCAGGAATATTTTTACCTCTAAAACCACCAGTTTTATGGCATGATTTGTTAATTACTTAAGGAATATTTGTGGGGAAAACACAGTTAGCAATATCCCTTTGATTAAATTAGTGATGGATTAACTCAATTGACTTACTGCCTTAAATCCTTTTTAGGAAATGGGAAATTACAAATTAATAAAAAAATGAAAGCACATAGTAGGTGTTCAACATTTGTTTCAAATATATTTGAACTGAATAGAATCAGAGCAAATATTAAACTTCTGAAGGAAAATTATTTAACTACCAAGAGTGTTTATCCCATTAGATTTGGAAGTTTGCTAAAAACAGGGACAATAATTGTCCAGATTCCTACTACAACCCATTTTGCAATGTGACTGATCAAAGAATACACTGTAGGGAAGCAAAATTTGTGACCCCAAAATGTGTCTCTTTGACATAAGGATTAATTTAGACTGATGAATTTTAAGAAACAGAAGACTCAGGAAGATTTTCTTGTTGCCTCTCCCTTAACTGTCTAAAAGAATTTAGATAAAGGGGATGTTCCCAGAATAGAGCTACCACCAGAGAAATCTGAAAAGAATATGGGCCGGCTGTGGTGGAGGCAACTCAGCAGGGCCGAGAGATCAGAGCCCACTCTGTGTTGAATCGTCTCTGCAGGGCCCAGCAAACGACTGTGTACCAAACATTTGCTTTTCCTTCTCTATGTAAATTGCCTTCCTCCCCTTTGAAATCCCAAACCATTACCCCCAACATCCTCTTTTGTCTGAAGCTGACATTCAAGGTAAGGATTTTTTTTTTTTTTTTTTGCGTTACGCGGGCCTCTCACTGTTGTGGCCTCTCCCTGTGTTGCGGAGCACAGGCTCCGGACGCGCAGGCTCAGCGGCCATGGCTCATGGGCCCAGCCGCTCCGCGGCATGTGGGGTCTTCCCGGACCGGGGCACGAAACCGTGTCCCCTGCATCGGCAGGCGGACTCTCAACCACTGCGCCACCAGGGAAGCCCTAAGGTAAGGATTTTATTCACTTTGGAGAGTTACTTAGTTTTCATGAGTCTCTCTCAGGTATACATGTTATTAAAGTTTTATCTGAGTTTCTCCTGTTAATCTATGTCAATATAATTAGACCATCCAGAAGAACCTAGGATAGAGGAAAATTTCTTACTTTCCAGCAACCCCAAAATAGGGTTGTTTGCCATTTTATCGCTCATATATTATAACTGCAGAAAAATTCATATGCAAGACCAAAGATAAAGACTTTGACCATTCATTCTAACTACTTAAACTCATTAACAAATTATACTTCAATATGCTTTGAAGCAGTAATTAAAAACAGCTGAGCTCCCAGGTCAACGGTATTTTATTTAGATCAGTTAATTGCGTACTCTGATGGAATGAAGGTTTCTTCAGGGCAATCATTTGGGATATAGGACTCCCAGTAAATCTTTTCTCTTTCTGTCAAATCCAGATGATTTATATGCAGTAGAAATGAGAATCAACTAAACACCAAAGGCCACAGAGATTTAATTAGCTATCAGCCAGAGACTTTTGCTCCTCCTAGGGCCACTATTAAGACCAAAATTAGATTAGCGTGACAAAAGTAAACACATTCTTCTTTATCAGCAAATTTGAGAAAAAGTTCTATGTATTCTCCAAGTGAAATTTTGAACTCAGTACAAAGGGCTTTACAACTTCAGCATACTCTCTTACAGTACTTGCAATTTTCCTCTACTTTGGAGTAATTTGAATGACAAATATGGCTGGGAAGAAAATCCTGAAATATTGAGACTTGTTGCTTACTCAGTGATTTTCTATGGGCAAGCAAATGTATATATGACTTTAGCACATTCTATGGCCAGCCAACTACCTGGCAGCATCAATTTTAACAAATTATTTTGTACTGAAAAAGCACGTTGTTAAACCAGGAGTGCACTGGGACGTACTAACATTTTTCATCTCATGTTATGGGGAGTAACACTAATTTTCCCTTTATCCTACTAGGTTCTTAGCTGAAACATGCCCCCCAATAATAAAAAGACAGATTAACAGGAGAAAAACAGAGATTTAATAACATGTATACCTCCTGTATCAATGAGAGAGACCCAAGAAAACTGAGTAACTCCCCAAAATGGCCCAAGCCACCACCTTAAATATCATCTCTAGCTAAAGAAGAAAAAAGATCTTGGTAAGGGAGGGAAGCCAGTTATGGGAAGTTATCAGGCAAAGCACAGTAAACAAGGGTAAGGTTGTTTTGCAGGTTTAAGTCAGTTGCTGTCTCCACTGATATGAATTTCTAAAGATTTAGTTATCCTCCTCTTCCTGGTACAGAGAGGAAGACACCCTTACAAATGGAGATTTCCCTTATAAAGGTAAATGTCACTTACCAAAGGTTAACTTCTACTCAGTTTTCAGAGATTCTCCTATGTCTGACGTTTCTTAGAAATAACCAGCTTAAGATAATCCTTATGCAAAGAGGTGTATTTTGGGGTGGCAAATTCTGTCCCACTTCAGTGCCTATAGCCTCTACTCAAGGATTGTTTTTCTTCCTGCACCAATAAAGGCACAGGAGATTGTAAAAAATCCATCTCGGGGCTTCCCTGGTGGCGCAGTGCTTGAGAATCCGCCTGCCGATGCAGGGGACACGGGTTCGTGCCCTGGCTCGGGAAGATCCCACATGCCGCGGAGCGGCTAGGCC